>NW_027266282.1:2568333-3210416 GCF_022045235.1 Haliotis cracherodii | reverse complement strand
GTTCAGTCCCTCGAGGAGACCGAGTGTCGAGCACAAACTCTGGCAGACCAAGCCGTCACAAGTCTGGTACGCCCCCCAACCTGAACTGATCTTAATACTTGAAGCTTAGATATACAGTAAAGAACAGATAATGCAGCCTTGTAGGCACTGTAAGACATAGTTTTTGATATCCATTGGCTATTTTAGTATGACCACAGGCTGCTTTAAAACATATCTGATGAAAAACAATATGATTATTAAACACTTTGTGTTCCTCATAATAGCTGTGTATACAGACGAATACTGTTCTATGCAGATATACACTCTGTTGGTTATAAATATAAGACTACATATGCTGCAAAAGATCTTTAGCACTGTATGAGGCATTGATGTCCTGTGAAGCACTCTTGTTAGTCCTTGCAGCAGCATGAAGCATCGAGAGACTCTCTGACAGCCCATGTTAATTTATTCTTTCAGAAATATGGTGATCTACCCCAGCACATAGAAATTGTTGTTTCAACCAACAAAGTTTTGCTGCAGAAGTGTCAAGAAATTCAGGTACCAAATTTTCTTACACCAAATTTGATCAACAAGTGAGTCTGGAAGAAATAAGAACAAATAAGTGATCATTAATTAAAAACACATTGGCTGACAGTAATATTATGGGGATAAGCTCAGCTGTGCTCAGTGGATGGGATCTGAATTAAAATTGTGTATGTTACGTCTTGAGAATAATTGTGTAGACTTGCATTAATTTTCAACATTCAGATTCAGAATTGACATAAAGAAATAGGGGACCTATATTTTAAGATGAATTTTAGGCAAATAATGAATGTCATTACCAGTATATGTAATGTAATTAAATGGTTACTACTTATTGTTTCATTCTCCAGATTGAGCTGGACACAAGCATGCGAGACAGCTCCGACTCTCACTTACCGCACTTCTACCAGACAAGCTTCCGACGATCTCAAGCCCTCTTGTCCCACATCAACAGTTTGGTAGACACAGCAAGTCTCCTTGTCCAGTCAGCTGTACCTGTGTTAGAAGGTAAGACACCTGGTAGACACGTCCAGTCAGCTGTACCTGTGTTAGAAGGTAAGACACCTGGTGGACACATCCAGACAGCTGTACCTGTGTTAGAAGGTAAGACACCTGGTAGACACGTCCAGTCAGCTGTACCTGTGTTAGAAGGTAAGACACCTGGTAGACACATCCAGTCAGCTGTACCTGTGTTAGAAGGTAAGACACCTGGTAGACATGTCCAGTCAGCTGTACCTGTGTTAGAAGGTAAGACACATGGTAGACACATCCAGTCAGCTGTACCTGTGTTAGAAGGTAAGGCACCTGGTGCCTGGTAGACACGTCCAGTCAGCTGTACCTGTGTTAGAAGGTAAGACACCTGGTAGACACATCCAGTCAGCTGTACCTGTGTTAGAATGTAAGGCACCTGGTGCCTGGTAGACACGTCCAGTCAGCTGCACCTGTGTTAGAAGGTAAGACACCTGGTAGACATGTCCAGTCAGCTGCACCTGTGTTAGAAGGTAAGACACCTGGTAGACATGTCCAGTCAGCTGCACCTGTGTTAGAAGGTAAGACACCTGGTGCCTGGTAGACACGTCCAGCCAGCTGCACCTGTATTAGAAGGTAAGACACCTGGTAGACATGTCCAGTCAGCTGTACCTGTGTTAGAAGGTAAGACACCTGGTGCCTGGTAGACACGTCCAGTCAGCTGCACCTGTGTTAGAAGGTAAGACACCTGGTAGACATGTCCAGTCAGCTGTACCTGTGTTAGAAAGTAAGACACCTGGTGCCTGGTAGACACGTCCAGCCAGCTGCACCTGTGTTACTCTCACTCACTCTTGTATAGACCTGACTTCTTTCATGGATGTTGTATTGTCCAGTGCATGTTGCAGACACCAGTGGAGGGGATGTCCGGCGAGTGTACCGCTGTGCAGAGCTGATACAGAAGGCTGCTCTGAGAATGCTGAGCTCAGCGGGCAGACAGCCCGTCAAGGACTCAGGGTCCGACCTTGAAGAGATGTCTGTTCTCTCCGAATCTCAAGCCGAACAGTTGGAATATGCTGGACAGGAAGTGAACTCTGCGACGATCTCTCTCATGGAGAATGTGTCAAAGTTCATCAGTGCTGACAAGTGGACAATATCCCCAGGTCGTGGGAAGAGGTTGTTACCAATCTCTCCAGAGAAGTCTCCTGGTGGGCCTGTACCTTCTCGATGTGTGTCGGTGAAGAAAAACATCATTCTTGTCAATAGTGCTAAGTCATGAGATTTGCAGAGAATATGGAAACCAAATGTAGACCAGCACCACATTTTATTTAACCGGTGCTAAGATGTAACTTCCACAGATGAATATCACTTATGTCATGAAATAATACTGTTTAATAATCACAAATAATTGATTTTAGATTCAAGACAGTTGGTGATTTTATACATATATAAACCTCCATGACAAACAATTAACATAATCAAATCATGTAGGAAAGTATTTTATATGTATATAGTTACTTATCCTGACAACGGTGAACAAATCCCTGGGCATACTTCATGACTTGTGTTTTGAAAGACATAACCAAAACATTGCAATGTTTTAATAGCTTTCTCATGTTAAAGTTGGCACTGTAGTTTCATGTATTCTGTGATTAGTGGATCACCCTGGAATGCTTTCCTGTTAAGGGTATTCAACCAGTGCCTGTATGGCATATATACTACTTACAACATACCTACTTGCCTAAACTGCTTATCAGTGTATTGAATTGACACCAGTTTCAGGTCTTCAGCAACCCATACTTGCCGTAAAAGGTGACTTTGCCTGTCGTAAGAGGCGACTAACGGGATCGGGTGGTCAGACTCGCTGACTTGGTTGGTGCATGACATCAATCCTAATTGCCTGGATTGATGCTCATGATATCAATCACTGGATTGTCTGGTCCAGACTCGATTAATTACAGACCGCCGTCATATAGCAGAAATATTGCTGATTGCGGCGTTAACAAACAAACAAACAACAACACCAATTTTGTGATATAGATGGTTGTGATACTCTTTATGAATATAAATAATTTATATTAGAAAGGACATGAGAATAGACTGAGGGGACAGTGCCCTGTGAGGTCAATGGGTCATCAGTAAGCAGCCCTGGCTACCCATTCACACGCAAGTTAATATGAACACATGCTTTACTTGAATTTGAGCTGTCATGCTGCTTTCAGAGGTAGTGGGTTAAGATGTCAAGCGGACTTGAAGATTGTATGCTAGCGGCTTGTTAGAAAAAGTGCAATATATAGTATGTTGTATTTATTGTCAGGATGTTCTTGCAGTGTCTGTTACATCTTCCCGAGGCAAGGGAGTTAACTGACTTTAAAAGTCAAGTTTCTAACCTTGCTGAACTAGGCTGGTATTATGGAGTTACATTTTCGTAAACTGTCATGCAGATTTCGGTCGATTGCAGGGTCTGCAAAGCATCTGCACCACCAACTTGTCAACAGATATTGTCTGAATCTATTCATGTTTTTAATCAAGGTGCTCACATGATTTGATGCACTTTGCCATGTCAGACTCGTTTTATCACAATATAGATCTTGATTATCGATCAGATCATCTTGACTGGGCGCCGCCATTTTGTATCATGCAAATGCAAGTGATACGAGAATTGGAATCTGATTGGTCCACAGATGGCACTACGATCAAGCCCAGGAATTCCAGTCTAGTTCGGCAAGGGTGGAAAATGGACTTTTATAGTCAGTTAACTGCCTTGCTCAGGAAGATGTGTCTGTTAAGGTTAAGTGTTCGTATTCAATGTTGCATTGGGACTTCATGTGATAAAGTTTACAACATAGAGATGTGTAATACTAGTTGAATGAATACAGCTCAGAACCTTTTTGGGACAGTCATGACTTATTTGTATGGTCAGATCTTATGATTAATTTCCTCTTGGAAGAAGTTAAATCAAAATAATCTGTAAACTGACTAAGCTTGAATTTGTCCTTTATATTAGATTGAGCTTTTCTGGCTTCCTGTTCTGAACTAAAGTATGAAGGCGAACCTGCTTACCTGTCTGTTATTTGGGTTGTCCTAGGACAGGTGATTTGCACTGGTCTATCTGGAGGAGCCTAGTCGTTGAAGGACTGACCTGGTTTCATTGCCCCCATGGGTACAATGTGGGAAGCCCATTGCTGGTGTCACCTGCTGTCACAGGGCTGGGATATTGCTAACAGTGGTGTCAACTCTTACTTGCTTTTATTTTTTAAGACATTGGGTAGGAAGAAATGAGGATATTTATTAAGGCAGTTTGTAAATAGCTGTTAATTGCAATTGATTACTGAAGGCCAAGGATATCATTCTTGTAACATTCCTTCGCTTTGTTGATGAGGTGTTTTATGATAGTTCTTTGTATGATAATAATAAGATATTAAAATGAAATAAGTATTCTAAGAATGAGTTAGTCTTATTTTCTGCATTATTTTCGTAGATTAATTATAGCAATTAATTTTCTTTATTCACCACTTCTGTTGGAAGTCATGCGACACGTAACCCACTTCTGATTGAGGTCATGCGACACATAAACCCACTTCTGATTGAGGTCATGCGACACATAAACCCACTTCTGATTGAGGACATAGGACACATATACCCACTTCTGATTGAGGACATAGGACACATAAACCCACTTCTGATTGAGGACATAGGACACATAAACCCACTTCTGATTGAGGACATAGGACACATAAACCCACTTCTGATTGAGGACATAGGACACATAAACCCACTTCTGATTGAGGACATAGAACACATAAACCCACTTCTGATTGAGGACATAGGACACATAAACCCACTTCTGACTGAGGACATAGGACACATAAACCTACTTCTGACTGAGGTCATGCGACACATAAACCCACTTCTGATTGAGGCCATACGACATGTAAAGCCACTTCTGATTGAGGTCATACGGCACGTAAACCCACTTCTGACTGAGGACATAGGACACATAAACCCACTTCTGATTGAGGCGATACGACATGTAAACCCACTTCTGATTGAGGTCATGCGACACATAAACCCACTTCTGATTGAGGTCATGCGACATGTAAACCCACTTCTGATTGAGGTCATGCGACACATAAGCCCACTTCTGACTGAGGCCATAGGACACATAAACTTACTTCTGATTGAGGACATAGGACACATAAACCCACTTCTGATTGAGGCCATACGACACATAAACCCACTTCTGATTGAGGCCATACTACATGTAAACCCACTTCTGATTGAGGTCATGCGACACATAAGCCCACTTCTGACTGAGGTCATGCGACACATAAACCCTTTTCTGATTGAGGTCATGCGACACGTAAACCCACTTCTGACTGAGGACATAGGATACATTAACCCACTTCTGACTGAGGACAAAGGACACAAACCCACTTCTGATTGAGGACATAGGACACATAAACCCTTTTCTGATTGAGGTCATGCGACACATAAACCCACTTCTGATTGAGGCCATACGACACATAAACCCACTTCTGATTGAGGTCATGCGACACATAAACCCACTTCTGACTGAGGTCATGCGACACATAAACCCTTTTCTGATTGAGGTCATGCGACACGTAAACCCACTTCTGACTGAGGACATAGGATACATTAACCCACTTCTGACTGAGTTCATATGACACATTAACCCACTTCTGACTGAGTTCATATGACACATTAACCTACTTCCGAGTGTAGTGGCCAACTAGTGAGTGTTGGAATTGGTCAAGTGTCATATTGCCAAATGGATATACATCAACGAACCACTCTCATCCAAACTGATCAGTCTGAAGGACGGGCAGCTTCAAATATCAAGAGTGTTATTTCAATATAGTTAGTGAATTTCTAATGTTATATTGCCGTTTCATTTTAACTGACACATTAATTAACATTTACTCACTTTATAAACATTTACTTGACTCTCACCTTATATATAGTTTCCGGGCAGCGATTTATCAAAGATAATAAAATCCTTGAAAGAAATAGTTATGCTTCAGATGTTTGAAAAAAAAGAAATTGCCTGCCACAACAATTACGTTGTTCCAAGGTGTTGGTTTTTTAAATAAAGATTCAGGGTCGTAGTTTTAAATAAAAAAATATACCTGGTTTTGCAGCTGACGCTGAGAAAATATCTAATCTCGGTACAAAATCTAAAAGAAATCGCTGTTCATTTGTGCCCGGTCAGCGTAGTTCAAGTTACTGACCAATTAGAAAACGTCTGCGTGCTCGGCGACCTTGTGTTGTAGCATCGTTAACATATCGACACATTCTAGCCAGAGGCTAATGGTGTTTAGAGCGTAGAAACTGGTCTCAGGTAAAGAGTTCAGATGATAGGCGTGGACGTGTCTGAAGGTGTCCTAACTAACGTCACGTGAACGTCAACGTAAGGTAATATGACAGATTTGGAGGTGGGTCTGCAATGATATGGGAAGGGACTGACCACTTCCTACATCCGACAGCAGAACATAACCAGAATGCAGTGGCCAATCATGAATCCTGACTCCCTGCAGAGCACTTCTAGGACGCGCTACTTTTGCCGAATTGAGGCCAGTCTCTGCAAGACGTGTGTACAAGACTCTGAAATTGTCATGGGTAGACTGATACGGACCATGCCAGGCAACATACACGGATTATTTTACCTATCTTGGGGGCATGATACATTGTTGATCAAGTCTTCTCCGACGTTCACGTGTTGACTGCACACCCCTGTTTGTTTACGCCCTTACAATATACCGCTACAATATCTGTTGATTTCTGTTGTAACACCTTGCCTTCCCGTTTCTTTTCACCCATTACCATCACTCGGTACCTTTTGAATTTCTAGAATGATCTGTTATTTTCAAAATATCCCCTACTTTTTGGGAGAGTTTACGTTTACTTGTCACCCACTGAATTTGTTTTATCAAAATAACGTCCGTGGAATGTAAGGGTGCTACGTTATGGAAATGAGTGAGTGCGTTTTACGCCGCTTTTAACAGTATTCCAGTTATATCACGGCGTGTCAGCTTAATGTTGGGGGAAAGCCCGAAGTGATGCAGGTCTCAGACATTTACCACTTCGGTGAAACCCACGAGGGTATGGTGCTGACAAACCTACCAACATAATCGGGGCGAACCGGGATTCGAACCCACAATCATAGGTTTCTGTTGTGCCCAAGAGACGCAACTCTGCACAGCAAATCGCGGCGTTATGGAAATGACAAGATTTGGCAACAATAGAGTATCTGTATGTTTGACGTGTACGGTACACTACAAATGAAAGTCTCATAAGAAGGCTATTAATTACGTCAACTGGTAACAAGACAAGTTTCCTCCCACGGTAAGCTGGTGCGGCATGAACGTTTTGAAATACTGTTCAAAGCGTCAGTAAATCCGATTCACCCACTCGTTCAAAATATGCGCTGATTGATTTGTAAACACCTTTAGGTTTATATAATATAAGCTCCAGAATATCTGCCCTTGTCATGTTGATAAATCGATTTCGAGTATCGGCTGATATGTACACTGGTTGACGACATGAATAAAATATACTGTATGCTATCGTATACACATCACACATCAGGAGCAACTATAGTACCACAGACTGACGGTAGTAATATAAACTACACATCGACAATGGCGGGAACACACTATCAACGTGGAAGGGCTTATTGTAGGTGGAGAGTGAGACTGGCTCCTATACCTGGTAAACCACTATTCTCTTACAAAACAACAGCAGTGGATCAGAATTTGGGCTGATTAATTCTTTTAGAATCGACAATTAGAATGAAATACGTTTAACTTTATCGTAAAGTATGTAAATTCTATAAAGACTTTATACATTTTTCGTATACTTTGATCCAGTGAAGGAAATATGACAGGGATGTATTTAACAAACACGGTTTAGGTACTACAGATGGTAATTAACAGTCATTGTATCAGACCTACCAAAGACAACGTGTTTTCAGAAACATAGAAATGTGTATGTAATTGTCTGTTTTGCACACTATCGACAAGCGGAAACAGGAGTCGACAATGTATTCAGAAAACGACCACATATACTCCAACTGCTGCTTACCAGTAGTTTCATAATGCATTGTCGACTCATATTTCTTCTTGTCAATAGCGTGCAAAATAGACAATTACATACGTATTTCTATGTTTTTAAACACGTTATTTTTATCATTGGTAGGCCTGTATATGGTAACGTAACATTTTCAGGTCAATCTTACACATACCAGGTACCCGGCTTCATTGTGCCACTGGTGTGCGGCAAGGGTGTATATATAGTTCGTGTTTGTTCCAGCTTTTGTTATCCATGTATCAGCAGAAGAAACTGAAGACGTAGGTTCAACACTGTTTGTTTTAAGCCACCCCTCCGAGGTCTAGTGGTAGAGCGTCCGCCCGGAGAGCGGAAGTTCCGGGGTTCGATCCCCGGCCCCGTCATACCAAAAGACGTTAAAAGATGGTACTAATTGTTACCCTGCCTGGTGCTCGGCATTAAGGGGCTAAAACAAGGACTGGTCGGCTCGGAGTCAGTATACTGTGTTGGGAGGGGTGTTCATATTAAACTGCGGTATGGTATCTCAGTGGGCTAGCACTATGAAATCGGCATTAGTCCGGACTAGTAAAAGCAGACACACACACACGCACACACACACACACACACACATACACACACGCACGCACGCACGCACGCAGACACACACACACACACACACACACACGCACAGAGACGTACATGCACGTCGCTATGTAAATGCAATAATCTTGAACGCGACGTTAAACCCCATTTCAGCTCACCTGGTTTTAAGCCACAGTCAGCTGAAGGTGGCCTGTAATACCCATGTTATCAGCAACGTCCAGCAGTGACCACGCCGCCAGGATACGATGCAATCAACAAACCGCCGAGCCTGACCACCCTGTCCAATGACAGCTGATATAAAAATGGTGAACGATAAACACGTTTCAGAAGTGGCTCACATAGGATCCCACGTTGACGTAATTGTTTATTCCTAGCAGTGAATGTCAGCAACAAATCTAGACTAAATGGTCTGAAGCCTGATGCACTTCAATGTTCATTTTTTTATATAATATTCGGAAAACCACTTACAGGCTTCTATATGGTTGAAAAATATCTTCAGACTTGCACGCGGTATTTGAATGTGAAGTGCGCTTCGTCAAATAATGCTGTCTTAGGGGAATACGATGGATTCTGTATGTTCACGTTTGCAGTCAAACGTTGCATAAAGTATTGATTGCATCTACTGCTAGAATCACCCATTCCCAAAAGTTCAAACACATCACGTATTTTCCTCCCGCTAGGGGGTTGGAACTAACACAACTCCGAGATTGTATTTTTTTGATAGGATTTGTCACGTTCCGCCTTACAACATCTTGAGGACAGTTTTCAATATAGGATTGGCACACAGGTTTTATCTTCAAGTTCTAAAATGTCACACTATTCATACAGTTAATTCTATTGTAAATCACGATTCAAGAATTCGAGTATTACTATCAAAATATGTTACAACGTTTCGGTGAGTTCTTTCAATGTAGAAATTGAAACGCCTCGGTAATCGAACGAACAAAGGAAATGTTTTGTTTGTCAATATGGTGCCATACAAAATGAGTTTCATGTCCACGATTTACGACAGCTGCATCCTTAACAAATGTTCTACATTAATTCCAGGATATTCCTTTAATACACATATGAGCGTACAAAATCAAATAGACCTGTACTGTGTGAATGAAAATGTTACATTTTTAGGAATGTATATTGCAAGAACGGCGTGTGGAAAGTATTTTACATGCGCTTTCATCAGTTTACACGCTGTCGCACCTGCAAGGAAATTAGAATTACCTCCCTTACATTAATTTCGCCCATTACGCATGCGTGGCATCGGGCACCTTGACGACGTTTGGTTACAGCATCGTCCATGTTGTTGATAGTTGCTTAGTCTGATAAACAGGGGGTGCACAGCATAGGAGTCATTTGAGGAAATACCGCGACCCTTGCAACTGCCAAGATGCCTGGGGGTACCACACTAGCACAGCGTCCTATAACTGAACAGATTGAAGAACTAAAGGCTAAAATCGCCTTGTTAGGTGAGCGTTAATATTAGGACATGTTGATTTGTAAACAAAATTATTTAAAGCTTTACTTGCCTAAACGTTAATTAAATACAACCCTTCCAACGTTAAATTGATGCAGGAATATCAATCTTCAGTAATTAGTTGACATAATATAGTATTTCGTACTTGTGAAATAACAACAATTGAGTTAATGAATAAAGTGACAGATCATTTGCGCTCAGCATATTTGCTAAGAACTAGCGTAGTAATATAGGCTAGTCCTGATTCCTAAATGGATCTGACTATTAGTAGTGTGTTCAAAAAGTGTAAAATAAAAGCATGTGAACTATAAGGGTGTGTGAGTGTTAAACTGTATATATTCTACAGCTAAAGTATTTTGAGGTCAAGTCAAAATGGAAAAGTTGTGTACAGTTGGTTAGTGATGAGCGTAGAGACTTCTATCACTTCTCACCTAAATAAAATAGGAAAATTTATCAGATGATTGCACTGTTTTTTTAATTAAGGCTGAACATAGAGTAGTCGACACCATATTTCTAATTTTAGGATGAAACCTTTATGTAGTACTTAGATTAAAATGCTAAAGCAGACAAAATCAAGAATCCACACCACTCCTACCCAACTTACAGTTTCATTTATATGTTCTGCAATTTCTTGCTTCAGAGGGTGACCGCAAGGCTTACTATGAATCCTCACAGTATTGTATGAAACAGAATCGAGATGGCATAGCAAATCTCCGCAAAGAAACAACAGAGCTGAGAAAGAGACGAAGTGACAAACTGAAGGTACTGCAGCTTTCTACACTCATTGGAACACATTCTGCTAAAGCCATGGAAATAACATCCTCTTGACATTCATCTTTCTATTCAGTAAAGTATATCTGTATATATATATATATATATATATATATATATATATATGTATTAGATGACCTGATGACACGGAAGTCATAGTTCTTGGATATTGTTTTAGATACTTTTTGAATGTGAAAGATCTTAAAAATTTGATATATATACTGGTGTGACACATTTGGTTTTGTATTACAGCAAGATGAACATGTTATCGACAGAGCCCTCAATGACAAACCCGTCATGAGAGCAGCACTCTCCAGCAAGACAGGCAGGGTAGGTTCATAATTTCCTAGTATGTTAGTCTTCTACATTATATGTTTATAGACTCTTCAGTGTTTAAGTGTTTCATACATTTACCTACCTACATGTATTTTAGAGAGGAATATTTCATATGCATATGATATGATATGTCAATCTGTGCTTGTACTAAAAGCCGCCAAATGGGATCTGGTGGCCAGGCTTGCTGATTTGGCTGATGCATGTCATTGTATCCCAATTGTGTGGATCGATGCTCATGATGTCAATCACTGGATTGTCAGGTACAGACTTGATTATTTACAGACCATTGTCATATTGCTGAAATATTGCTGAGTGCAGCGGTAAACAACAAACAAACATACTTTAACCATTTTATCAATTGAGAAGATTGATGCTCATGATATCAATCACTGGATTGTCTATTCCAGACTCAATTATTTACAGATCACTGTCATACAGCTGGAATATTGCTGAGTGCCATGTTAAAAAAGAAATAAACAAAATTTAATCTTTCCCTAATGTCCCAGTAGAGTTTGTTTTAGCTGTTTTGAGCATGTTATATCTTGTCAAAATGCTGCTGAAAGATTGAACGGGAAAGTTTTTTACTTACTTGTTTATGAACATTTGTAGTTTTTTAGACTGAAATCTGAACAGTTTGGTATCGTGTTGATACTTCTATTTTTGGTTTATGAGAGATTCAGAATATGTTTGTTTTTCGGCTATGAATGTTTCCAATCATGCTTTATTACTGCATCTCTACAGGAGGCCATTATAATTTATGACCACAAAGTGTCGGACTCCATGAAGCGCCTGAATGCACTGCGCCATCAAACAGCTCAGAAGCAGAAGAGGCTGGAGGAAGCACAGACCCAGTACAACATCCTTGTGAAAGACTCCTCAGATGCTGTTGCCACAGACAAGGGAGATTCCCATGAGGCCCAGGTAGGCAGCATGGCAGATGTGGTGTCACATGTTCTATGCACAGAGCACGGGTCACAAAATTAGGTGAAGTTAAGCAACGTCGGTTGTAGAGAGTAGTTGGATGGGTGACCACGTTTTGGCAGCTTGGCACCTGAGAGTTTCTAGGGCTTTCGTCCTGCCCCATACTGAAGCACAGTAACACATGTGGTGTCTCCTTGGGCAAGTGACTTTGTTCAAAATGTGCGTTTGTTCACCCAGCAGTGAATGGGTACCTGGTAGGATGAGATGGCAATGTAGTTGTTAACCTTCTGTGCCTAACAGGCAGCTTAGGTGGTATACTCTCCAGGGAGCTGAGAATGATTCTTGAGTGCAAACTGATCCAGTGATTGGGGTAATAATAACGCTTTGCGCTTGCCCCTGTGTGGTGTGGAAATAGTGCAATATAAAGGGCCTATTATTATTATTATTATTATTATTACAGGAGCCTTGGGCTAATAGTGTTTGTCAAACTCCTGGATTACATGTTACACATGCTACAATTTGTGATGTCAATTCTTGGTGCCTCTTGTCTGATACTGTTGATAGTAGATAAAAGTTCCTCTCTGTGCAGTGAGTAATAAATGGGGGAAGGTTTCCTAAGTTGAAGAACTTGTATCCAATCCCGTTCACTTTTGGTGAATAAAATATGTTTAAGCAAGAAAAATAAGAGAATCTCAAATATGCCTTTATGGTTCCATGGATTTTCAGTGAAGGATACCTATATTTGAGGTTTGATCATTTGCAAGAGTTTTATTTGTGTGAATGAAACCACCCGGAAAGGTGATTCAGCCTACCCAAATCGTTTGGACCATTGCTCACCCGTCAACAACTTGTCAATTGTCTCATCACATTATATTGCCAACAACAGTACATTACCCGTTATCTTAGTCAGCTGTCATTACACAAAGATGCTTGAACAGTATACCACAACAATGTATGTAGTGAAAGAGCTTATAACAATATTCATCATGACAACTTTATATCATTTCAACTGTTTATTTGTAGAGCTAATCATGAAGTGTTAGTCCTCCATTTCTCTGTTTGCAGACAATGCGCTACCTAGAGAACTCCTATGACAAGATCATCATGAAGTGTGAGGAGGCGAAACAAGTCCGGAGAGTCTACTGTGAGATCAAATCCAAGTTTGCTGAGGTAAAGAGTTTACTTTATTCTGTCTTAGGTTATTGATATATTACTCCAAACTTGGATTAAGTATTTCAACTCTGAAACAGTGGGACAGGTGCTTTTTTCACATGATTATAGATAAGCATCGAGAAAATATATGAGGCGTCACTCTGAATTGAAAAGTCATTTATTGCCGAGTTAAATGGCAGTGTTTTTGTGTCAATGACATAATTTGTTAGTGTATGCAGATACTGTTTCTGGAAATTGACCAAGAAGTGAGTTAAATATCATTCATTTATCTCTGTGCACATTTCCTCTTAATATGTCTCCTGTACTTTGACTTGGGCTGTGTTAGTGTCATCATGCCCTGTATTGTGTGGATCATTGCTCAAAATATCAAATCACTGGTTTGTCTGGTTCAGAATGAATTATTTACATGATGCTGCCAAACAAACAAACTAATGATAATAATAATAATAATAACTGTACATGCAGGAGGCTCAGACCTACCCAACACGACTGGACCAGATGGAGCAGGAGATTGCCAAGACAAAGGCAGAGCTCAAGGACCTGAAGGCCATGAATAATGATGCTGAGAATGCCAAGAGTTCAGCTCAGAATGAGCTGAAGAAACAGGAGGAAATTGTGTATGGTGAGAGGAAGAAGAGGGAGATTGAACTACAAAAGATGAAGAAGGAGGCTGAGGAGAAGAAGATGCAGCATGAGAGAATAGAGAAGAGACTGGTAAGGAGACAGAGTAGGGGAACATTGTACAAGAATCTTTGATTGTTTATCATGTTACATGTCTTTATTAAATCAAAACAAATGGAAACATGTTTAGTATTACTGTAGTTGGTGCAGGACTAAATATACAAACATTTTCTCTGTGAACCTGAAGCCACAGCTTCTCTAATCTGTGTGTTGATATTACTTATGGTGTGCCGAGAGCCTAATGTCATCACTTTCAGCACATGTTCCCTGTTGTCTTGTTAACTTATGTTTCCTGTCTGTGTAGGCACAGCGTGGCTCGGTACAGGGGGACGAGCTGGCAGGCACAGAGAAGGCGGCACTGACTGGGGAGGAGCACCAGCAGAAGATCACCACATACGAGGAGGCCTTCAGGCGGATCAAGGAGGCCACCGGCGTTTCGGACACTATGGTGAGTAGCCTGCGAGGCTCACAGTCTGAATAGTTTATCCCAATATGCAGGAACCATGAACTGTAAGCTTTCATTATATTTGGGTTCTTATGCATTCTAGGTTAGTTTCTTTCATATTTGTGAAATATATTTTCATATCCTGTTCACTTGTTGAATGTTAACTATGTAAACAAACATCTGAATATACCAGTAATTATTTTCTCCGCTTTTAGCACAGAGAAGTATTCGTTAAAATTCTTGCATCTGTATTCAATAATGCTGTAAATTTGAGTTTTGTTCCAAATCGTGGTAAAACAACTTCTCATGTTTTGCTGTGTGTCTGTCTGCATGTCATTTATGTGGTGGTTGCAGGAGGTGGTTGAGCGCTTCCAGAGTCAAGGTCACACCACTCAGCACTTGGAGGATCTCAAGAAGGACAATGAGAGGACCATCATCCATTTCCGTGACGACAAGGAGAAACTCAAGCAGGAGTTTGAGGAGATGAAGTATTCAGGAGAAGCCAAGCTTTCAAGGCAAGTGTATTCTGGAGCAGATTAGATCTTTATAATAAACTCCATGATCATAAAGTGAACTGGTAGTTTAAATAGCAGAGCTCATCACTGTAGGCAGTCAGGACAATGCAGTGATATAGAGGATTAACCACTGTGTTCGGTTGTTACCGAAAAATCTACACACGAGTGATTAATCTGTCACAATTAGAACAAGGCTTTACATATATTACTTTCTTGAGTTTACATAGATCTAGGTGTGACTTAATACATTCAAGTCAAAACATGGTAATGTGTTTTTAAAAAAAAAATGAGTTTCTTAATTGTCCTGAGATAGTATGTTTAAATAATTGAAGTCTCCATGTTAACAAAACTACCAAATAATTTTAGGCCAAAATTTATGAATTATATTGATCTGGATAAACTCCACCTGTTGAAAGGGGAAACAACTGCTGTGGTTGCAAAACATCTCAGTCTTGAGATGTACAGTCCGGCAAAGGTTGATCATTTCCTGCAGTAAAATTGAGCATTGCTTTAGATTCATATCATTTGAGTGTTTATTTTCTTAAAAAATGAAATTTAAGTCTTGATTATTTTAATATAACTATGAAATATTTTTTTGATCGATCGTCTCTTGATCAACACTTTGTTATAACATGACATTTCTTATGTGGTTGATGGTTATTTTTTAAAAATACCAAAAATAATATGGTTTGTTTCACTATTTCATCAGTATTTTTACATGAATTAATTAACTGTTTCATTGGCTGTTTTATGAGTCCTGAAAACGCCCAGTAAAGAATGTACCGGAATGGCTCACCTGGTTCCGTAATATTGATGTGGTATCTCGCTTTGGTTACCATCTTCCCATTCTCTAACTGAATCTCGTACATTGGGAAGCCGAAATTCTCTGATATATCTCCACATATCACACCCCTTCCCCCCTCAAACTTTCTCACAATCACCAACTTCCGGAGATGGAAACATCGTCACTACGGTAATGTTTTGACAGCTGGGGATTTCCTGTACTAGACGACCTAGGGAATCCCCAATCCGAAAATAGTGCCGTCAATTATTTTTAGCAAGCCAATGAAAACGCGATGACACAGCTCTTCACTCTCAGCCATCCAATCAGATTGGGTGAATAAAAAAAAACCACTGCGAATAAACCACTGCTGGCGATTTAAGATCAAGCCCTGTTGTGGGAGAAATGGTTGATCATAGCATAAAACTTAGAGATACATAGAATATTGTATGAAACTTTATGCTTTGATTATGATTATTGATGACAGATAAATGTTTTATGAAAATATCAAAACATAAACACACTCTTTTCATTTCTCTATCCCTACACACAGTTAATGCACTGCATTGTTCTACTGTTATCTCAGTGTGTTTACATCTTTGTGCCACTATCGTGTGTGTATGATGTCTGCAGATTTGACACTAGCATGTTTCAATTCCAGTGGGCAGGCTGTTCTAGAGGAGTTCGAAGCACACCTGTCAAAGGAGGAGAACCGACGTGATGATGGAGATCAGAATCTGCAGAGGGGCAGCAAGATCCTGGTGCAGGTCAAGGCTGGCGTGGAGCATCTGGCTGATAAACTACACCACCTGAAGGCTGTGAGTAAAGACCCCCATCACCATACATGACTTGGACAGGTCTTAATGAAGGAGGCATTCATTAAGTATTCTAAAGGTTTTTTGTTACCTTGTTTCACCTTGTTTATTTACGTAAACATTCAGCTGAGATCTTGCCGCATATAATAAGGATGTTGTAAATGTGATGTGATATGACTGCACTCTGTACACCACACATCAAGCTGACATGCCATGATATAACTGAAACATTGTTCAAAGCAGGGTTAACCAAACTCACTCACTCACTCACTCTACCTTTCCCTCTTCATCACACAGAGTAAAGGCCACGTTCCGACAGCCCAGATCAATGCCTCGTCTGATGAGTATGTACTGGATCAGTTGTCGACATCAGAAGAGAAGCTACTCAAACTCCTTGAGGAGCTGGATGGAAAAGATTTGAATGAGACCTTGAAACAGATGGAGGAGGAGGAGGTGAGTGTTATCAAATAGTTGAATGGGAACTTATCACTAGTTTTTACTTACTTTTCTAGTGTTAGATTCTGGGGTAGAATTAGTTCCCAAAAATGTTTGCTTATTGTTCTACATTATTGACTAAAAAGGATCTAGTAGTAAGGTACTTATCACTGGCTTGTGAGATACAGGTCACTGGGTTATTGCTGGGAATTTGCTGCAGTTAAACTACATTCACTTCTAGCTTTTGTTATTGCTGGCACTCTAGCTGTAACAAGATGTAGACACACATCACACTTTGTGATGCAAACAAGAGACTATGCTTGTTGTATCTTTAAAGAGTATGTTACTTTGTTACATCCTTTCTGTTGTGTTTCCAGTTCCATGCAAGTATAGAAGGGAAGCTGCCCACATACAACACAAGGATCAAACTGCCACAAACACAAAGAGATCTTGTTTATGAAGGTATTTACATCTTTGTTGACAATTTCATTTTCTTTTTTTCCACAGATATTGTGAATATCATGAACATGTGGAATTGTTTTTCAAGCATTTTGCAAGATATATCAGTTACATACATTGAGTGTTGAAGCATTGCAATAACGTTGAATGTATATAATTTCATGTTGGAGATCCATTTGTATGTTTTAGGAGTCTAGATCTCATTCTTGTTGCAACCATAGTCGGGTATGCTTTGATTTGGAAAGTGCTTACATTCACAGGATTTTAGTGAATGGTGCTTACCTGATGATTTGGAAGTGCTTGAAATGCCCTTAAAATCCATTGAGACAATTTGATTTATACAATGAATTTCCAGTGATTAGTATGAGAACCAGCTACCAACTAGTCTTTGGTTTCTAACATTCTGTCAATGTGTTGAATTTCTATGGTTGTTGCTTTAGATGAAATAATAAGTAAGTGGGATTTCTTGAAAATTTGAATGTTATTGTTGAGAAGTAGTTGAAAAGGGCCTGCTTTTTGTCCATAAGATTTGTAGGAGTCTGCACAGAAAATACACCCTCAGACTTGCATGATAAAGAGTGCATGATCAGTGACATGTGTCATGTAGCACGACAGCGGTAGGGGAGACTGCATGACACCATGACATACATTCATTTGAAGGTCGATTCATACACTATGCCAGCAGGAAGTGAGACTGTTGGCATGTTTCACACTTCCTACTTTCATTTTGTCATTCACTGTTTTGACCACTATGTGTTTGCATCAGCAGATAGTTCTGAAAGCTGTTGATTTAATAAATGTAAGCAATGGCAAAAGAAAAGTGAAAGAATTCTGACATTATCAAGTGACTGATGCTTGCTGATAGAGAACCCTGAAGAATTGGAACCTTTTTACTTTT
The DNA here is from genome assembly GCF_022045235.1 of Haliotis cracherodii. Classification (NCBI taxonomy): domain Eukaryota; kingdom Metazoa; phylum Mollusca; class Gastropoda; order Lepetellida; family Haliotidae; genus Haliotis; species Haliotis cracherodii. The sequence continues at coordinate 3,192,057 of NW_027266282.1, read as the reverse complement.
TTTGTTAAATAATACTAGTTTGGAAATGGTTTCTTGCTTGCATTCCTTGCCTTAAAATTACTTGCAGAACTTGTATGGGCTAAAATCTGCCAGGGCTCAAGAAATGATAAATGCAAGTCAGAAATATCTAGCAATGTCGGAGCATAGATATTGAGCAGTTGATCCCACATGAAGGCAAAATTCTCAAGATATGATAATTCATTTGTTGCATCCTTTGCATGCTATGAAAATGAAAATATTTCTTGTGCTTTTCAACAAATGCATTTGTTAGCTCAACTCATCAACCAGCAGAGTTGATAGGATCAATTCATGTCATCAACTGCCTGTCACCACAACTCCAATCTTGGTTGTCCAGTGTATGTCCGTGCTGTTATGATAGTGTCGTGGGCCTTGAATTGATGTCACTATCTCCGTCTCCTTATCACTCACTTAGCATAGACATCTCTCACTAAAGAATGTAATTATGTTTGATGACATTTGTGGTATTTTGTCATTAGAACTGGAATATAAACAAAGCTATGTTGGCAAATTGGTCCTGTGTATTTATAATACATAAGGTAATGAAAAATGATGTATAGTGTTTTGTCAAAATGTTTAATATCTTATCAGATTTACTCTTGTAGCACCCTTTTCGGAAATGGAAGAACCTGTCTTTTGGATGCATTTTGCCTTACACTTTTATTTTTTGTCATACTTCAGATAAATACTAACAGAATGAATTCAAGTCATGAAGTTTATATTGTGTGCCTCACGGTTTCATCTTCAGAGATTAGGTCTTCCTCTTGTGATCTGTATGGTTTCTGTGATATTATCTGAGCTTACCTTGGGCATGACTGCTATTTCTGTCGTGCAGCTTGCACAGTGTAATAGTAACCCACAACTGTCACAACACATACCTGTCCAGTTCATGTTATATATGTTCATTTTCATTTTGATCTAGATGATGAAGACAGCGGTGAAGATGATGGAGATGTCCCATCTCGAACAACAATCAAGAAACAGTCACAGTCCATCATTGATTCAAAAACAAAACGACGCATTTCAAAGAAAAAGAAGAAGACAAAATAAATGACTGACTGACCAGAGTTTCACATAATGACCATGCTTCTTGTGTATAAAGAAATATGTACATATGAGTATATAGTTGTGGCATTTTTACATAAGAATGTTTTACATGAATATTTATATGACATATTATGTTTGATGGTAATCATTTATGCAATATATGTGATACAGTTTTTCTTCTGTTTTCCATTCAGTTTTCCGTCCATCTTTATATTAAATTTTGATAATTAAATAAATATGATATGATTATTTTTGTTACCTATTCTGTGAATTCTTTGTTCCTAAATATCATTACGAATGCGTGTGATCTTGTTTTATAAGAGAATAAAAACATGTACCAGTAATGAATTTAACCCGAAAGACTTGATTAGGAAAATAAGCCTACAAATCAGTACTCTATTTGATATCGCTACTATTAGAAAGTATTGTCTTGTTAATTGCATTTTAGAAACATTTCCTTGTTCTTGAAATGTTTCCTTCACATGCAATATTCATTTCATAAAATAATTCAATTAAAGAGAAATATGACAGTGGTTATTTGTCCATTTAACATATAGTTTTTAATCTTATTTGTTATACATTCCATTACTTAAGATGTTTAGTTTTATTATGATTTGTTGTAAAATGATATCTCCAACTAATTTCTTAAAAATGCCAAATTAATATGTCCCCTGTCCTTTCCATTGTGATTGGTTCAATACATCACCCTCTGTATAACACCAGCTGTAACTTGCAATTGACATGATTAGTAACCATGGTGACATGTTTCATCTTTTCCATATAGGAAGAAGACTAACATTCAGGAATGGATGCTTCATCTTCCAACTATTTGTAACTGAGAGTGAAAGTATTCATAGATTGTCAACAGTCCCTAGGTCATCCTACATTTCATTAACATGTCTATTGCAAAAGTGCATGTGACACTGTTGATTTCTTTTGGTATGTATTAGGGCTGGGACGAGTCCAAATTTACTACCCGGGTACCCGACCCCCTATTACCTGACCCTACCCGGGTACCCACTGCAGGTCTCAAGAGTTGGGAACAAAATGTCTGATTGGAAATCGTTTTACCGCAGTCCTGGCTAAAACTATTATCAAAGGATCAGATCATGCGTTCATGGAAGTTGACTGAAGCGTTATCTTTACTCAAACATATACATAAGTCAAAAGGAATGTGTGTATTGTTAGAAAGAAATGCGAACATTAGAGCCATGTAGTGTAACCACTGAGCTATAGTGAGTTTTTGTCATTAAACAATATATCTACTGAGTAACCATGGGTCCGGGTAGTACTGCAGGTACCCGGGTCCTACTCAGGACCCAACCGACCCGAGTACCAGAGTTACCCGTCCCAGCCCTAGTAAGTATAGCTATAACTGTAATCAAAGTATTATGTACATTTAAACCGATGCAAGATGTATGTCATATTTCTCGGAAATTAAGATGGTTGAGATGCTGGATTAAAGATAGTCTTGTTATTGTTAAACAGTTTTGTTTTTGAATGTCCTGTAAGTAGTTTTTCATAATACAGGAGTGTTTTTCTTTTTTGGACTTTTGATTGTACAATTGTAATTGCTCAAATGAGTTTCATCACAGAATAATGGTTTTGATTATTTAGGAGATGTTTTATCATGCTGATAATGACTGTTCACAATTGCCATGTTTGATCATTGTAACTGAGTAGTGTTGAACTGATATTCCAGATGTATATGTTAATAAAGTATTGATATGTTCAATTTGAGTTCTATCATCTACTACGAGTGTGGGATATTTTAGACGATGACTGATGTAACTACTATTGCGTGTCATGATTGAATTATGAGACAAAAATAGATATGCCAAAATGGAGAAAGTCTCCAGTTATGCTCACATTCATACAACAAAAAGAACAGTCGGAGTTGAAAATCCTATAATGTACAAACTTGCCTGCCCATTCTTAAATAAGTTTAATGGATATGTAGTTTTACGCTGTTGTGAAGGTATATTGTTGACAAGTTTAGCATCAAGAATAGTTCCCGGTAATCTGTAAACTGAAATAATTCAAATCAGTATCGACTCTTCCATGATACATACATCATTATTCATTTGCCAACCCAGCGTTGTATAATATTGTAGTATCTGACCCAGTGAAAAGGAGGTCACATACCATAAGTTCGCGAGTTTCTTAAAAATGGTATCTAACGTGAATGAGTTTGGTATTTGTTTTTCATACCCAAGTTAGATATGTATTTATTAAGTGTAAATACATAACAACTTTCGTTTGTTAACAGACCAAACTGAAACCTGTTGCAAACGACAACTGTAAGAAAACTTAAAAAGTCAATTCATGACAAACTTTGAATCTCGGACCAACAGTTGGTCATTCGCACCGCAGGAGTCAATCGCCTGGGTTCAGGCTGTGCAATCAAAATGGTTCGGTTTCCTTGATCTATCAGCTGAATTTATATCCTGCCCATACCTTTTTGGAAGAGGGAAATCAGAGTGCTCACCAAAAACGTTCATGTTAGCTGTACGAAGAATAAGGATATCTTATTCGGTATCAAAGGCCACATGGCCAAGAGTATGGTGTACATGAGATACAACTTTTGCACATTTACAGGTGGGACAAATGTTATACTATCTCACAACTACAATATTTATGATACATTATACAGGAAGATTTCTTTTCAAATAGAGCTATCTGTTTTCCATATAAAATGGACAAACTGATTGGAAATGGTATTCATCTTCAATTACATTGTGATTACATATATTGCACTTAAGTAAATCGGTTTTGACTTTGTCTTTGCAACAAAACTGTTGAATACCCAACTTATGGCCCAGTCATCGGCGTTTTCATTATATGCCTATGAGATCTTCATGTGGACATAACTCCATAATACATTTTCTCTAGTTCGAGTACAGACATTTGTTGAATGGTTTAGAAATGATGAAGAAATAATTTTAGCATGACAATTCTGAATCTCTGTCTTTACATCTTTGCTTAAAACATTGTATAAAATTGGGTATATTGCCGCAGCCCTGTACGATCCAAATCCAGTTTCTATGTCAGTAAACGAACATACGTTGCCCATTTGTAGCTGTCGATTTCATTCTGTATTTTCAACGTATCATAACATGATATTGGGTATCATAACTATCCTTTTACAACAGCCTGCGCCAGTACTTCATACAAGGACTAAAATAAATAAGGTTCTACCTACTACCTAGTACCTGCAATTGTGAAATGGGGCAAGCAGGACTGCATAGACTTACTGTTGTTCCTGAGACTGTATCGCCGGCCCCTATATCCGTTTTTGAACCCGCTTCACGCTGTTCCAGAATGTGTCTATCAGGAACTATCCTTCATACACTGACAGATTCTAAAACCAAGACGTTACATAAGGGCCTTGTTACAGGATCGTGTGTTTCGAAGCTTCGCGAAGTTGTATGAACAAGCAAACAGTCCAGAAATGAAATGGAAGAGGAAACTTACCTAATAGGGCCGAAAGTCAATCTGATGATGAAATCAAAATGATGTGAAACGCCAAAGAATTGGGTCCTGATAATCCAGAATCCATTCTCAACATACTATGTCGTAAAACTTCACTTGATGAGGTGGGGAGATGCTATTTTAAAAATAGACTGATGGTAGAGAGTTCATTGAGTACAATGAACGCCCAAGACACGCACTGGCAATGGCACGCGTAATGTCCATGACGTGGCCCCCCGTGCATGGTCAACTAACGACCACGATGTCCAGTTACACTGTACAAACTGTATGCCTGTTTGCGCCCGGGGAAATTTTTGTTCACCAGATATTCCGTTCCATTTGGCCACGAATTCTAAATCGGCACCTGCCCCTAACCATCCTTGGTTTAAACGTTGACAGTTGGAAAAAATAAACATGGCTAACTTATGAAAAGAATATCTCATTCAGTGGGAATCATGTCACAACTCTCTCGGCCAGGAAAACCACGATACAATCACTCCGTGAGATTGGTGTACCTGGCACAGAAATCATGCAGACTTCAGGTCACAAAATAAACCCATCCAAAGTATGAACAACTACAGCAGTGTCTCTAGCGTTCAACATCGTGACACTAGTAACATGATATACCGAACAACAAAATTTCCTGTGAAGTTGAATAAGATTTAATGCAACTGTTATGTTTTTTACCAAATCTGAAACAATTTCGGTTTGCAACAGATAAAAGACCCCTGTAAGTGTAAGTTCCTGGAGTGTCCGTGGAACACGTGATCTTCCATGACACAATGATTGACGTAACGTTCACCTCGACGTCGGTACACTCGAATCCGTCCATCGCTGTGGCTGAGGTGAAAACGAGACTCATCATAGAATAGAACTTGTCCCCACTGCATGGCCGTCCAGCGTAGACGCTGCCTGCATGAGTGAAGACGTGTTTGACGGTGGTTTCCTGTCAAAATGGGACGTCTGGCGGGTCTTCTGGCGAAATCCCTGCACATCTGAGGCGACGACGTACGGTTTGTGAAGATATTCGTCGAAGGCTAGGGATGCTTCTTGCAGTCACTGTTGCTGGCTGGAATCGATTTCGTAGGTGTGTTGTTCGAATCCAGTTGTCTTTTCGATTATTGGTTATGCGTGGCCTGCCACTCCGAGGATGGTCTCTAACTACATTCGTCTGTTGCCAACGTTGCCATAATCAACAAATGGTGTTTCTGTGGACGTTAAATTGTATTCAAGCATACCAATGGCCAATGGCTCGCAGACGCTCGGACAGGCGTGGCATTTCGTAATGTTGAATAATTGCGTAATTGTGTTGTTTTACTGAGTGGTTGTTGTCAGCACGATGCTAAACAATGCATATGGAATCCCGTTAACGCACATGTTTTTATACCCATTCTTGGGTAGTCAAATGCACGGGGCTTGCATGAAAGTCAACTTTTGCATGGAATGCATGCATTTCTGTAGCAGTTGCGTTTTTATGATTTGATTCCGTACATGAACTACAATATTTAAAACCAAACTTTACTTACAAAAGTAACGAAAACGCTAATTTCGTCCATCACCGTGTGGTGATAACTGAGTGGTTCTCATAACTCTCTACTTACAACGAGTGTAGTATTCCCTAAACTAGGTGCATATTGTACAGTATTTAAGTTGACTCCCTAAATAATTGTAAATATCCCAATAATGTTTTTTCCAACTCTGACCCTCATAACCTTTTTGTGATTGACGATATGGAGATCGACCTTTTAGGGTGACCCAGTCGTCTAAGGCGCCGCGATACGCTGTGCAGAGTTGCGTCCCATGTGCACACTAGAAACCTATCCTGGTTCGTCCCGATTATGTTTCTAGGTTTGTCAGCACCATACCCGTGCTCGTGGGTTTCACCAAAGTGGGAAACGTCAGAGACCTGCATCACTTCGGGCTTTCCTCCCACATTAAGCAGACATGCCGTGATTTAACTGGAATACTGTTAAGAGCGGCATTAAACCCAACTCACTCACTATACGGATCGCCGCCGTCAACGAGATCGCCCCGGCTTCTACGATTATCATCATAAACCGGGTGTACGCGCTTGGGATCACTGTCGATATACTGACTATGTAGACCATCTGATGAACTACCCTTCACACATGCGATCTGCGACCTGGTGCATCTCCATACAACTGTTAGACGAGTGCTTCCGTTCATATCAACTATACTCCAGGCCTTTACCACAGCAATGTCCCACACGCTTTCTAATGAGGAGGCTTTCATTCGTGCATCCTTCAAGAGAAATCACGGATCTCCTCTCCCACCACACAGGATCGATCCCGGCTCTAAGGGGATGGGCGTCCTTCAACATTGCCTATGGGACGACTCCTCCAAGGCACGTTTGTACCAGCTTCCCTGTTTGACTCGGTCTCTCTTTGCAAACCGCATCCAAGACATCACCCAGGATGTTCAACGTTATACTCATCTCCAGGTGTCTGTCGATCTCCTTCTTCTGCAGAGGCAGCACTCGGAAGAAGAAGGACGACGTCCACAGTTTGTGCCTGCCAATGTGATCTTCGTGAAGTGAGCAGCGGGAAGTCCAGTTCCTACTATGGCCGCGGGCGAGGCTGTGAGGAAAATCTCAGATCCAAGTCCCCTTCCAGACTCATCCACTGGCTCCAAGGACAAAGGCGAGTCTGCCTCCAGTTGTCCCTGCCGTAGACTCACCCACAGGCGGAAGACTCTCTTTGCAGGGAATTGGGCTATCCTGAAAGATCCCTTCATCTACAGACCGGTTACCAACTGCCCATGACTGCAGCTTCACCAGCGACGTCCATGCCGCCGTGCCGTCTGTATCCTGCCACCCAACTTCCGGTCCTCGAGGAGACGATAGGCTCGTTGCTTGCAAAACATGCTGTAGAATGTCTGGGTCCAGTCGCCGAGACTCCAGAATTTTACCCACTGGATTTTCTGGTTCCGAAGAAAGACAGCCGGAAGCTCGCCTCATTTGCAGCATGGAAACGTTCAACATATTACATCAAGAAGATCCGCCACAATCCATTTGACGTCTATTGCGCTTCTCCATAGATCATTCATCCCAGCAATTCCATGGTCAGCGTCGACCTCCAGGAAGTGTATCCGCACGTTCCATTCAATGGGAGCACCGTACTGCCAAACCATCCGCAACCGCATCTTTAGTGATGGCGAGTAACATCAAATGTTTGCTCAGGGGTCTCTTTGCGGCCGTTCGTCCTGACCCTACATCTCTTCATCGACGAATCAACCCGCGGGTTGGGGAGCCCACTTACATGATATACAGATGGAAGGGCGTTGGTCTGTCGAAGACAGGCGACTCCATATAAGAAACCTCGAGTTCAAAGCGGTCATTCTGGCGGTGTGCCATTAGACAGAGCTCCTTCGTGTGTTGCATCTCGTGATCCACAGCATCTAAGGCGTCTGGTATGTCACAAGATAGATCCCCCAAAGTTGATGTCGCTCCTGTCACTCTCGATAGACTTCCTCCGGCTGATCGACTCGTCACCCGTCGACCTTCAGGTGGACTTAACCCATGCCCACACGTCGACCATGAGAATCTACCACCACCACCATGAGTATCTACAACCACCATGAGTATCTACCACCAACTCCACCATCAGTATCTACCACCACCATCAGTATCTAACACCACCACCATCAGTATCTACCACCATCATCAGTATCTACCACCACCATCAGTATCTACCACCACCATCAGTATCTACCACCACCATCAGTATCTACCACCACCACCATGCGTATCTACCACCACCATGAGTATCTACCACCACCACCATGAGTATATACAACCACCATGCGTATCTACCACCACCATCAGTATCTACCACCACCATCAGTATCTACCATCACCATAAGTATCTACCACCACCATGAGTATCTACCACGACCATCAGAATCTACCACCATCATCAGTACCACCACCATGAGTAACTACTACCACCATCAGTATCTACCACCACCATCAGTAACTACTACCACCATCAGTATCTAATACCACCATCAGTATCTACTACCACCACCATCAGCATCTACTACCACCATCAGTATCTACCACCACCATCAGTATCTACTACCACCATCAGTATCTACCACCACCATCAGTATGTACCACCACCATGAGTATCTACCACCACCACCATGAGTATCTACCACCACCATCAGTATCTACCACCACCATCAGTATATAACACTATCGCCATGAGTATCTACCACCACCATCAGAATCTACCCCCAACATCAGTATCTATCAACCCGCGGGTTGGGGAGCCCACTTACATGATATACAGATGGAAGGGCGTTGGTCTGTCGAAGACAGGCGACTCCATATAAGAAACCTCGAGTTCAAAGCGGTCATTCTGGCGGTGTGCCATTAGACAGAGCTCCTTCGTGTGTTGCACCTCGTGATCCACAGCATCTAAGGCGTCTGGTATGTCACAAGATAGATCCCCCAAAGTTGATGTCGCTCCTGTCACTCTCGATAGACTTCCTCCAGCTGATCGACTCGTCACCCGTCGACCTTCAGGTGGACTTAACCCATGCCCACACGCCGACCATGAGAATCTACCACCACCATCAGTATCTACCACCACCATCAGTATCTACCACCACCAACAGTATCTACCACCACCATGAGTATGTACCACCACCACCATGCATATCTACCACCACCATGAGTATCTACCACCACCACCATGAGTATATACAACCACCATGCGTATCTACCACCACCATCAGCATCTACCACCACCATCAGTATCTACCACCACCATGAGTATGTACCACCACCACCATGCGTATCTACCACCACCATGAGTATCTACCACCACCATGAGTATATACAACCACCATGCGTATCTACCACCACCATCAGCATCTACCACCACCATCAGTATCTACCACCACCATCAGTATCTACCATCACCATAAGTATCTACCACCACGAGTATCTACCACGACCATCAGAATCTACCACCATCACCAGTATCTACCACCACCATGAGTATCTACTACCACCATCAGTATCTACCACCACCATCAGTAACTACTACCACCATCAGTATCTACTACCACCATCAGTATCTACCACCACCATCAGCATCTACTACCACCATCAGTATCTACCACCACCATCAGTATCTACTACCACCATCAGTATCTACCACCACCATGAGTATGTACCACCGCCATGAGTATCTAACACCACCATAAGAATCTAACACCACCATAATTATCTACCACCACCATCAGTATCTAACACCACCATGAGTATCTACCACCACCATCAGTATCTACCACCACCATAATTATCTACAACCACCATCAGTATCTAACACCACCATCAGTATCTACCACCACCACCATGAGTATCTACCACCACCATGAGTATCTACCACCACCATCAGTATATAACACTACCGCCATGAGTATCTACCACCACCATCAGAATCTACCACCAACATCAGTATCTACCACCAACATCAGTATCTACCATCACTATGATTATCTACCACCACCATCAGTATCTACCACCACCATCAGTATCTACCACCACCATCAGTATCTACCACCACCACCATGAGTATCTACCACCACCATCAGAATCTACCGCCACCATGAGTGTCTACCACCACCACCATGAGTATCTACCTCCGCCATCAGTATCTACCACCACCATGAGTATATAACACCATCTTGAGTATCCAACACCAACCTCGGTATCTACCACCACCATCAGTATCTACCACCTCCATCAGTATATAACACCACCATCAGTATATAACACCACCATCAGTATCTACCACCACCATCAGTATATAACACCACCATCAGTATATAACATCACCATCAATATATAACACCACCATCAAAATCTACCACCACCATCAGTATCTACCACCACCATCAGTATCTACCACCACCATAAGTATCTAACACCACCGCCATGAGTATCTAACACCACCATTAGAATCTACCACCACCATAAGTATCTAACACCACCACCATGAGTATATAACACCACCATGAGTATATAACACCACCTTGAGTATATAACACCACCATCAGTAACTACTACCACCTTGAGTATCTACCACCACCATGAGTATATAACACCAACGAATGTCTCAGGTGGCTCAGTCAAGGAAGAGTTCTCCAGTAGGCGTGATTGTGTCTGATTGTGTCTGATTGTGTCTGATTCTCACCTTGATTATGTTTTCCATGGAAGTTCAGATTATTTTGCTGTCAGTTGATAAGTGTCCATTAGCATGACCCTCGATGATTTATTGAAAATATAAAATAATCAATATATGCAGGTATACGAACAATGCTTCAGGTATTAACCATTCATCAGATTTCATTTCTGTCGGATGTTGTTTGTGTTTCAGTAATGATATTGAAGAGCTGAACTGTTTGTTGTCGCTACTTAAGTAAATTCATCAAATCAGCCATTAATATAAAGGAGATATTACTGCTGTATTGATTTGTTCTCTAAATCGCCTTTATGAGATTAAAATGAATAGTAATGAATAACAATAGCTTGAATACACTGATGTATTGTTACTCCACAGCCTCGATTTATGCAACAATGATTTCCGGTTGTCTTGATGATTGTGTTGCGAGACAATGTGTGACGATCCGTCCACTCATGAGAAGAAGGTTAAACAGCAGAAACGGACAACTCATCTCCACTTATATATCACTGGTTACAAAAGTGGAGGTTGGTTGGATGCGAAAATTTCAGTTGAACGAGAGTGTATGACTATACGACAACCTCGGGATGTCGTGTGCTTCGTTTGTTCTGACTGTCATCTTCACCAACCGGCTGGCGGTGTTGGCGGCACATGGAAGATGTTTTGACGTATGGTCAGCAGTTCAGAACGACACCTACATGGCAAGCCACACTTACAGGAAGGTCGGAACTGCGTCTCTGTACCAGTGTGCAACAGAGTGCCTCATGTCATCAACATGCATGTCCTTCAGTCATAAGCATCACACCTGTCACCTAAACAGCAACAGCAGCGCCTATGTTGATGTCAGCACTGAAGTCGGGTCGTTTTTCAGTGATATCCACCACTGGCCGCAGGTAAAGTTTCCGGATGTAGCCTGTTATAACCAAGTCTCTTGTGTTCTTAATTCTTTATTTTGGTTTCTTTCATTCTTTCTTATCTATTTTCTTTTGCTCTTTTGCACATACAGATTGACTGAAACAGATGAGAAGCTGTCTCAGTGCTTAACAAAACAAACAATTAAATGTCTATACATATTAAACAATAATTAACTTCAAGAGGACTAGGCTCACATTTGAACTTCATGGGCAAGTAAGGCAAGGTGAGCTTCTATAGAAGAACTAACACACACAGGTGAAACAATTATCAGTCCTAACACTAGAGAATTACTTAAAGTTTAGCATTATTATATATGTAATGTGACATTGCATTTACATGAATTGTTTGAGGCTTGGTGTGACATTGTGAAACTGGCTTACCATTGTTGTAGACCATAGATTTGACTTGGTGCTTGGTGACTTGGACATGTGCCTTCTGGCTACCACATGGCTAGAAAAACTGACTCCAGAGCATTTACCTCCCCTTGTTATATATTTAGAAGGATAGTGGCTTAAGACCAGTTAATACAAATTTTAGAACTTAAAACGGAATAGGAATATTACAAATTGCAAAGAAACGAAAAATGAATATACCCTTTTAGAAGCTAAAAGAAAACGATGAAATTTTGACCACTACACAGCCGTATCTATAGATATTGCGTTATGTATGTAATGTATACGTCACTAGTAGGTGTTGTTCCAGTCAATTTAAATAATTAAAAGACTCGACCTACTGATGACGTGTACACAAGGGCAGATGCAGCTAAAATTGGTTCATCACGTGATCACAAGCTGACAATGTAAGAGCTAGATAAATGCAAATAATTTGCGAAGCAGTTTGCGTTTAGAAGTCGAATTATGAATTGCAAAAACTTGAACGAGTTCGCTAAAATGTATAACGTTTATTCTTAGTATACCCTAATTATAATTTATAAGTGCATAAATATAATATATACGATAAAGAGGTATTTCAGAGACTTTTACACACATGAGACATTGACTATGGTGTTTCGCTTTTCACGATATATTCTGACCTACCAAAGGACAAGTATGATGAGGGCACTTTGACCACAGGAAATGTCCATTTTTAAAGTTGCATATGACTGTCAAGTAACCGTATTCTTTCTCACAAGTGCAAGTTTTGAACACAATACATTCAAGTATGGCTAAATTTTGTATTGAGTAAGCCGAGTTTTCTGTTATGCGTCATTTTTTTTATCTGTGGCAAAATATTCAAACGCTTCCTAAACGCCTCTAAAATCAACCTTTTACACTTATTGTCAGAAGTTAAAGATATTCGTTTATGTCTATTTCTCATCCCTATGATGATCTGTGATTGCATTAGTATCGATTTCGAAATGGTTTGAATATTTCTTTCATTCTCCAATAAAGAAGTTTTGTGACATCCTTTTGCGAAAATCGAATTGCGAAGCGAATTGCTTCTGTCGGGTGTTTACTGATGAGAATATCACCTGCACTCGTCTCCTCCATCTCTCCACAGCGCCTCTCTGGTCCTTGTGCTACTGCCCAGCCGTGTCCGGCCATGTCCAGGTGCCAGGTTGACCGGCTGGCTCAAACATCATGTGTACCAGGTATCTCCACCGCCAACCCATCTCTGTAACTATACTATAGAAGAGAGCAGTATTTATTAAGCGATGATAACAAGAAAGGCGCTCTCATACACGATAAAAGTTCTCTGAACGATTTGTCTCTAAATATTATGTAGATGTTAGAGAACGTTATACATAGAAGGGTTAGAAGTGCGTGATTGAATTACGTTAGATGCCTCTTTCATGATTATTTCAAATATATCACGGCGTGTAACGCTTGTGGGAGAGAAGTGATGCAGGTATCAGACGTTTACCTGTTTGTTGAAACCCACGAGCACAGGTATGGTGCTGAAAAACCAAGTGAGAATCAGGATGAATCCCTGGTATTCTGGCTTTCCTAACGGACGTACATGTAACTCTGCACAGTAAATTGTGGAGCCTCGGGCGCATGGGCCTCCCTTACCCTTTGTAAAACTAGTAAATAAAGTTGAACAATACTCACAGTTGCGAAATCCATACACCAGATACTATCCCATGTAACGAAACAGGTTCATTTAAGTTGTATTATGTTTCATTCCAAGCGGGTTAAATCAGTATTTGTGAAACGAATCTTAACAATTAAATATGTTTTAGTTTCCAGCGGTAGTTTTGATTTTGATATTTTAAGAATATGATATACTTTGCTTGTGATTGACAACCCATTTCAGCATCTCCCGTTCCTCACGAAGACACTGTACAATACATTTCAGCATCTCAGCTTACTCAATACATCCATGTTGTACGACACATTACAGTATCTAAGCTTATTAGATACAAAAACTCTGTTCGATACTCTTCAGCATCCCAGCTTACTAAATAACAAAACTCTGTAAAGACTTTCAGCATCCCAGCTTACTCAATACATCCATGTTGTACGACATATTACAGTATCTCAGCTTATTAGATACAAAAACTATGTTCGATACTCTTCAGCATCTTAGCTTACTAAATAACAAAACTCTGTAAAGACTTTCAGCATCCCAGCTTACTAAATAACAAAACTCTGTAAAGACTTTCAGCATTCCAGCTTACTAAATAACAAAACTCTGTAAAGACTTTCAGAATCCCAGCTTACTAAATAACAAAACTCTGTAAAGACTTTCAGAATCCCAGCTTACTAAATAACAAAACTTTGTAAAGACTTTCAGCATCTCTGCTCATTAAATATCAAAACTCTGTAAAGTCTTTCAGCATCTCTGCTTACTAAATAACAAAACTCTGTAAAGACTTTCAGCATCCCCGCACACATTACTAGACGGGGTACTCCAGTCGAGGTGCTCGGCCGTGCCAGGATCTGATGATTGTGGGCCCGAATCCTAGGTTGACGCTGAGTATAGTCCTTGGTTTGTCGGCGCCATACCCCTGCTCATTGGTGCCATGGGACCATCGAAAATATAGCTAACCCCATCATCGAAACAACAGAGGCAGTTAATCCTTCCTCCGTGAATGTCTCAAAACGCCAGGCACTACATCTGAATTTTTTACCAAATTAATCAATGTTTAGCATTAAGTATTTGTATTAATATTTCCTTTTGAACAATGTAATGCTACATTGCTGCATACCCTAGATACAGATTTGCTTTCCTTGGTGTCGTTGTTAACTCGATGGTGTGTGCTCAAGAAAACGTTCGCTGTTGTTGCGGCAGCGTCACAGTCCACTCCCAAAGTAGGATGCATCCTAGAAATATTCATAAAATGTTATCTAAATGAAAAATATAATATTCATTAGCAAATGACGCGTTATACAGAACGCCGAAATGAAGACTGTGCATCATTCTGTCCTCGCTAGTCATATATAATATATATCATCCAGCAAAAACATTCTTCTTCCAGACGTCCCGTGTGGGTCCCCGCCAGACGTGCTTGGAGCTTCAAGATTAACCCGGGAACAGTTCCACGGAGCCGCCAGTATATATACATGTAACGAGGACTACAAGCAATGTGACACCCAAACCACCAGTGTGTGTCAGTACACGGGGGAGTGGGGGGACGTGACAGGGCTCTGTGGTCAGTACAGATGGCGCACCCCGGTGAGTACAGTAGAAAGCTTTGTTTGTGTGTAGTGTCAAGCCGCGCTCAACGATATTCCAGCTTTGTGACGGCGTTCTGTAAATATTTGAGTCTGGACCAGATAACTTAGTGAGTGACATCATGAGCATCGATCAATGCAATTGGGATACGATGACATGCATCGACCAAGTCAGCGAGCCTGACCTCCGAATCCGGTTAGTCGTCTTTTACGACAAGCACCGTCGCCCCTTACGATAAGCATGGGTTGCAGAAGACCTACTCTACCCCTGATCTTGTTTGTATGTGCATATGGTGACGGTAGAATGTGACACGTATGTCGATGGCACACGTAACCTTTCCCTGCAATATGTTTATTTGTTCCGACAGAAGAGTGAGTGAGTGAGTATGGTTTTACGCCGATTTTAGCAATAATCCAGTAATATCACGGCGGGGTACACCAGAAATGAAACAGTACATCACTTATATCATAGGGTCACATCTTGATGTGGAGAGGGGCGATGGGGTAGCCTAGTGGTTAAAGCGTTCGCTCATCACGCCATAAACTCGGGTTCGTTTTCCCACATGTAAACAATGTGTGTAGCCCATTTATGGTTGTACCCCGCCGTGATATTGCTGAAATATTGCTTACAGCGGTGTAAAACAATACTGACTCACTGATGTGGTGAAACCAAAGTGTTACGGGTCATAGACGTTTATCACTTGGTGAAACCCAAGAGCACGGGTGACGTCCTCGAATCCGGGATTCGAATCCACGATCACGAGATCCTTGCACGCCCAAGGGGCGGAACTCTGCACAGCGAATTGCCGCGCCTAAGACCGCAGGGCCACGACAAGATGCATGCATGCATGTTATCATTAACGATGTACTTATTGCACGATGTGTTTATAATATTACACATACAAAGACATACATGATGTTCGTATGGCCACCCATTTTGCTATTTTTCCGGTTTTCCCCTAGGCAACAAACATCGTGTATCCTCTACCTTGCGGTCCTTCCAGCACCATGGAGCTGACCATCACGGGCACTCCGACAAAGAACACAAGGTAAAGCATATGTGGGGTGGACGTGTGCTTGTTACACACGAAGTGTGTCTCACTGCGATATCTAGCTATCTCACGTCCACCAGATTATTAGCTGTTACACTGCGGCGTCAGATCCAGTAAGATTTGTGCTGTTACACTGCGTCAGATCCAGTAAGATTTGTGCTGTTACACTGCGTCAGATCCAGTAAGATTTGTGCTGTTACACTGCGTCAGATCCAGTAAGATTTGTGCTGTTACACTGCGTCAGATCCAGTAAGATTTGTGCTGTTACACTGCGGCGTCAGATCCAGTAAGATTTGTGCTGTTACACTGCGGCGTCAGATCCAGTAAGATTTGTGCTGTTACACTGCGTCAGATCCAGTAAGATTTGTGCTGTTACACTGCGGCGTCAGATCCAGTAAGATTTGTGCTGTTACACTGCGGCGTCAGATCCAGTAAGATTTGTGCTGTTACACTGCGTCAGATCCAGTAAGATTTGTGCTGTTACACTGCGGCGTCAGATCCAGTAAGATTTGTGCTGTTACACTGCGGCGTCAGATCCAGTAAGATTTGTGCTGTTACACTGCGTCAGATCCAGTAAGATTTGTGCTGTTATACTGCGGCGTCAGATCCAGTAAGATTTGTGCTGTTACACTGCGTCAGATCCAGTAAGATTTGTGCTGTTACACTGCGTCAGATCCAGTAAGATTTGTGCTGTTACACTGCGGCGTCAGATCCAGTAAGATTTGTGCTGTTACACTGCGGCGTCAGATCCAGTAAGATTTGTGCTGTTACACTGCGTCAGATCCAGTAAGATTTGTGCTGTTACACTGCGGCGTCAGATCCAGTAAGATTTGTGCTGTTACACTGCGTCAGATCCAGTAAGATTTGTGCTGTTACACTGCGTCAGATCCAGTAAGATTTGTGCTGTGCTGCTACAATTTATATACATACATATACATATGTGTGTGTGTGTTCGTGTAGGTCTGTATGTCTGTGCGTGTATGTGTGTGTGTTGTGGTGTATTCGTAGGTGTGTGCGTGTATGTGTGGTGTGTATATACATTTGTAGGTGTATCTGTGTCTGAAGGTGTGTGAGAGTGTGTATGTCTGTCTGTGTGTGTGCGTGCAAGCGTGCGTGCGTGCGTGCGTGCGTACGTGTGTGTGTGTGTGTGTGTGTCTGTGTGTGTGTGTGTCCCACCCCCTCTTGATCCGCGTATTATATTACACCTTGAGGGAGAGAAAACAAAGGTTGTGCAGGTCGTAGTCACTTGTCAATTGTTATGCAAGTGTCATGAATAAGAAGGAACACGTCAATCCGACTGAGTCCTTGCCACGCCTGTTGCAGGTGTACAGTGAACATCCACAGAGGATCTGACGTCCTTTGCCACATCTCATTCCGTCTGAGCTACGTTGGCATCGTGAACACCGCAGTATTCAACAGCAAGACAAACGGGGTGTGGGGTAGCGAAGAACGCACCAATATGGATCTACTTGTAGTTGGACAAGAGGCCAACGTGTCCGTCCTCCTGGTCGCTGGTATCTATAAGGTGAGAGTAAGGCAACCCGCTTACTTTCGCGATGTTTGCCGCGATATATCACGATGTTAAGCTCGTGTGAAAGATCGTTATACATCGTGATTAGCTCGTTATAAACACATACTCAGCTCCTTATGATACATCGTGAGAGATCGTGGTTGGTCCACGACATTTTGGACATGCTCAAAATAGCGCCAATCATCGTGTGACATCGTGTCCTGCTCGTGTCCTGCTCGTGTCCTGCTCGTGTCCTGCTCGTGTGACATCGTGTCCTGCTCTTGTGACATCGTGTCCTGCTCGTGTGACATCGTGTCCTGCTCGTGTGACATCGTGTCCTGCTCGTGTCCTGCTCGTGTGACATCGTGTCCTGCTCGTGTCCTGCTCGTGTGACATCGTGTCCTGCTCGTGTGACATCGTGTCCTGCTCGTGTGACGTCGTGTCCTGCTCGTGTGACATCGTGTCCTGCTCGTGTGACATCGTGTCCTGCTCGTGTGACATCGTGTCCTGCTCGTGTGACATCGTGTCCTGCTCGTGTGATACTCGTGTTGAGCTCGGTTAAGTATCTGGTTAGCAGGTGTTTATCGTACTACACTTGTAATGACCTAGTGCAGTATTTGTGACCCGTCGTGAACACGTTTTCTCGACAGACACGATGTGAGGACGATTTATTCGAGCACATCAGTTCGTTTCTAGAGTTCAAAATCAGTAAGCAGGAAGTTGTAGTTGAAGTTGACTGGGGACAAGACAGCGGCTAAGGTAGAGTCCAAGGAAGGTGAGGGAGGAGAGGGAGACGTCACCGTTACCCACACATAGCCAGAACCACGCCCCTCTCCTCAATCCCAGTAATAAGAATTCACCAGACTCACACCCACACAGAGCCAGGACCACGCCCACACCCCAATCCAAGTTAGGAGAGTTCAACACACCCATACCCACACGTAGTCAGGACCACGCCCACTCCTCAATCCCAGTTAGGAGAGTTCATACACGCACACGCACATACGCACGTACGCACGCACGCACACACGCACACACGCCCCCGACAATATTTCATAAGAATTTACACATCGTGATATATCGCGTCAACATCGCGAGAGTGGGTGGGTAGGATGAGCAAGGAGGACATTCACTAAGTCAGTTGGTCAGCCACTCTCTCACACTGAAATTAATGGAAAGTCCTTATATTGGTCAATGAAAAATTTAAACCTTTGAAGAAAAATTGATCTGTGTGTATATTTCAGATAATGGTTGATGGAACGACTATTCACAACTTCGCAGAGAAAACGCCGGGCGCCAAGCCGGATTCCTTCACAATGAAGGACGACATACAACCACACCAAGTAGAAGCTGCAGCCTGAAGGAACGAGGTGACGCGCACCTTGATTCAATGTATTTAGTAACGGAGGACGACATACAACCACATCAAGTAGAAGCTGTAGCCTGAAGGAACGAGGTGACGCGCACCTTGATTCAATGTATTTAGTAACGGAGGACGACATACAACCACATCAAGTAGAAGCTGCAGCCTGAAGGAACGAGGTGACGCGCACCTTGATTCAATGTATTTAGTAACGGAGGACGACATACAACCACATCAAGTAGAAGCTGTAGCCTGAAGGAACGAGGTGACGCGCACCTTGATTCAATGTATTTAGTAACGGAGGACGACATACAACCACATCAAGTAGAAGCTGTAGCCTGAAGGAACGAGGTGACGCGTACCTTGATTCAATGTATTTAGTAACGGAGGACGACATACAACCACATCAAGTAGAAGCTGTAGCCTGAAGGAACGAGGTGACGCGCACCTTGATTCAATGTATTTAGTAACGGAGGACGACATACAACCACATCAAGTAGAAGCTGCAGCCTGAAGGAACGAGGTGACGCGCACCTTGATTCAATGTATTTAGTAACGGAGGACGACATACAAAAAAAACAAGAAGAAGCTGCAGCCTGAAGGAACGAGGTGACGTGCACCTTGATTCAATGTATTTAGTAACGGAGGACGACATACAAACACATCAAGTAGAAGATGTAGCGTAAAAAAACGCGATAACAAGCACCTTGGTTCAATACATTTTGTTACAAGCACTTCGTTTTCGTGTCTCCGCTATTTTTTTAAACATTGCTAGTTTGTCGAATCCGAGATATACATGTGGCTTAAATACCGTCTCTATTGCATTCATACTTCAGCTAACACGGACTTAGCGTAATGCAGTGTGAGGGAAACATTTTATTTCCCTTTTCAATATGAGTATTTGTCTGGAGAAGAATAATTAGATAATTTACTATTTCTATTTCGTTATGTTAATCGTTTCATTCCTAAATCGTATAGAGACAGACAGAGGCCATATTTTACCGATTATGCTTAACAAATTTTCTAAGATTTTTGAAGCACAGTAGAGCAATCTGCATAGTACTAAGTAGTCAGATACCCTGGGTGACCCGTGAGGATCCGGGGTAAAATAGGTCTTCAGCAACCCACGCTTGCTGTAAAAAGCGACTCTGCATGTCGTAAGAGGCGACTTACGGGATCGGGTGGTCAAGCTCGCTGACTTGGTTGATACATGTCATTGATCCCAATTGCGTGGATCGATGCTCATGATGCCAATCACTGGATTGTCTGGTCCAGATTCGATTATTTGCAGACCGCCATCATGTAGTTGGAATATTGCTGAGTGCGGCGTAAAACAACAAACAAACAAACAAACAAACAAACAAACAAACAAACAAACAAACAAACAAGATACTCTGGGGCAATGTTGTGCAGAGTATGATCAAACAGAAACAGTCTACGTTTCGTCTTCTTTCTACTGGCGATTGTCAAGCTTGTAATATAATCATGTTTATTGTGTGTAGTTCCCAAGGTCCTGTCTTCACTATAAAACAACCCTCTCTCTACAAAGAACATGTCTCCTGATTGGAAGTCATTCACATCGTTACTTTGATTATGAACTAGCAGCGGTAATCGCAGCTCCCTGTAAACGATTTTGTTATTGACTTTTCGCAACAGTGTCAAGCTACGAGTCAAAATCAAAATCATGCTGGGATTTTGTATCAAGATTAAATATTTTGCTACAGGTACAAAATCAGATATTTTTTTAATTTAAATTTATGATCCTGAATATATTTTTAAAGAATATATCCCACATCAATGTAATTTTTGTGGCAGGCTATTTACTTACATTTCAACAGATAGAATGATAAATGTTTTCTTCCAGCAATTAGGGGGAGAATGTTATTTGATAAAATCGCAACACCAGCACTGACGTCACACAATACTTTAGTTATTCTCTTTGTAATACTGCGTGAATATATTATGTCAATCCTGTATTTGTTGTTTTTATTTAAAAAAAGTATTTTGACTAACATATACTGTACCTTGTAGGGATGCCTACCCGAGTAACTATTTAGGTAGTGAGTGGGATGTATTGTATCTTGTGTGGATGCCTACCCAGGAAGTATATTCAGATAGAGTGTGTGGGATGTATTGTATCTTGTGTGGATGCCGACCCGGGTACTGTATTCAGATAGAGTGTGTGGGATGTATTGTATCTTGTGTGGATGCAGACCCGGGAAGTGTATTCAGATAGAGTGAGTGGGATGTATTGTATTTTGTGTGGATGCCGAACCTGGTACTGTATTCAGATAGAGTGAGTGGGATGTATTGTATCTTGTGTGGATGCCGAACCTGGTACTGTATTCAGATAGAGTGTGTGGAATGTATTGTATCTTGTGTGGATGCCGACCCGGGTACTGTATTCAGATAGAGTGTGTGGGATGTATTGTATCTTGTGTGGATGCAGACCCGGGAAGTGTATTCAGATAGAGTGTGTGGGATGTATTGTATCTTGTGTGGATGCAGACCCGGGAAGTGTATTCAGATAGAGTGAGTGGGATGTATTGTATTTTGTGTGGATGCCGAACCTGGTACTGTATTCAGATAGAGTGAGTGGGATGTATTGTATCTTGTGTGGATGCCGAACCTGGTACTGTATTCAGATAGAGTGTGTGGAATGTATTGTATCTTGTGTGGATGCCGACCCGGGTACTGTATTCAGATAGAGTGTGTGGGATGTATTGTATCTTGTGTGGATGCAGACCCGGGAAGTGTATTCAGATAGAGTGTGTGGGATGTATTGTATCTTGTGTGGATGCAGACCCGGGAAGTGTATTCAGATAGAGTGTGTGGGATGTATTGTATCGTGTGTGGATGCCGACCCGGGAAGTGTATTCAGATAGAGTGTGTGGGATGTATTGTATCTTGTGTGGATGCAGACCCGTGAGTATCAAGTAATGAGTATTGTATAACTTCAAGTGTCAACTTTAGCAAAGTCTAGTTTTCACGCTTGCCGGTTCAGTCCTATTTGTCAGTCGTTCGAGTTAAAACAGAATGAAGTTTGCTCTTAACTAAATATAGGCACAAAATACGTCGGCGTGTTGATTGAAAACTTGGAAAGGATTCGAAACTATTTGTCTTCGCTTAATTGTAATTTCAGCGCAAATGTTTACACGCGGCGGACCCGGGTACTGTTTTTGTAAAAAAGGTTATCTGATTGGACTATGGATATGTGCGATAGTCAAGCCCAAAGCGTCTGCTTTAGCAGTGAAAAGTAGGCTTGAAATGGCAAGGGTGAAAACTAGGCTTTGATATTGGCTGGTGGATGCTCTTGTCTCGGGAAGATGCAAGACGCCGTGATCATGGGTATAGTTATATCTATATCTTCAAGGATTCAGGACAATTTGCCAACTATGCAAAGCAAAGCAAATATCAAATGAAATAATATTTTTACTGAGAGAACGATATATGAAATGCTGGACTTCCTCATAGATACATATACATGCGCCTTGAAATGTGGGGATAGGACATTGAGGAAGGAAATAGGCATTCCCATGGGCTCCAACTGCACTTCCGCCCGGACTGATCTCTTTCCTTGTTCAGAGGAATCGGAATGTCTGATCAGATTGGCAAAATCAAAGCCCGGCACGGCACTTTGAATTCAACATCTGTTGAATAAAATATGTGGGATGTTCGTTAAAGACGCTGTTTGAAGACATACAAGTCTTATCTCTGAAAGGAGGACCTGAACATTTGGTTTTGAAACACAACACTTTTTAATCAGGACATCGACGTGCCAGCATTGTTTTGGTTGCCTAGGGCATTTTGTTTTCAAATACTAGTACAACACAGTCCCACTCCTCCCCACCACACCACACGTGCACACACACAGACACAGACACAGACACAGACACAGACACAGACACACACACACACACACACACACACACACACACACACACACACACACACACACACACATGCACACACACAGACACAGACACAGACACAGACACACAGAAACACACACACACACACAGAAACACACACACACACACTCAGACACACAGACACACATGCACACACACAGACACACACATGCACATACATACACAGACACACACACAGACACACACACATGCACACACACATGCATATGCACACACACAGACACACACACATGCACACACACATGCACATGCACACACACAGACACACACACATGCACACACAGACACACACACATATATGCACACACATGCACATGCACACACACATACACACACACAGACACACACACACAGACACTCACACAGACACAAACACACAGACACACACAAACACACACACATACACACACACACACACACATATATATATATAACAATGTGAATGAATATGGGTTCACGCCGCTTTTAGCAATATTCCAGCAATGTCACGGCGGGGGACACCAGAAATGGGCTTCACACAATGTACCCATGTGGGGAATCGAACCCGGGTCTTTGGCGTGACGATCGAACGCATTAACGACTAGCTAGGCTACCTAACCACTCCTCGGGCATATAAAAGATAATTGTAGATTATATTGCGTCTCTCCAGTGACTACTCACCCCTTGTTACTATGACTTCTGAGAATCTTCTGGTAACACCTCAAACACACAAGCCCCGTATGTTCTTCAAGGTGTAACCATTGGAATGTTTATGGTTTTATGTGATAGGTAATTGTCTTTAGATGTCAAAGTTGGTGCTATTGGGACACAGGTTATTACCGTCCCATATACCCCATAAAACAATGATTGTCCATCTATCAACCCGTCACATATACCCCATGAAGCAATGATGGTCCTCCTTCGACCCGTCCCATATACCCCATAAAACAATGATTGTCCCTCTATCGACCGTTCCATATACCACATAAAACAATAACGGTTCCTCTATCGACCGTTCCATATACCGCATAAAACAATGATGGTTCCTCTATCGACCCGTCCCATATACCCCATAAAACAATGATGGTCCTCCTTCTACCCGTCCCATATACCCCATAAAACAATGATGGTCCCTCTATCGACCCGTCCCATATACCTAACAAAACAATGGTGGTCCTTCTCTCGACCCGTCCCATATACCCCATAAAACAATGATGGTCACTCTATCGACCAGTCCCATATACTCCATAAAACAAAGATGGTCCCTCTATCGATCCGTCCGATTAACCACATAAAACAATGATTGTCCATGAAGCAATGATGGTTCTTCTATCGACCCGTCCCATATACCACATAAAACATCTATGGTCCATCTATCGACCCGTCCCATATACCCCATAAAAGAAAGATGGTCCCTCTATCGATCCGTCCGATTAACCACATAAAACAATGATTGTCCATGAAGCAATGATGGTTCTTCTATCGACCCGTCCCATATACCACATAAAACAAAGATGGTCCCTCTATCGACCCGTCCGATATACCCCATGAAGCAATGATGGTTCTTCTATCAACCCGTCCAATATACCCCATAAAACAATGATTGTCCATCTATCGATCCGTTCAATATACCCCATAAAACAATGATGGTCCCTCTATCGACCCGTCCCATATACCACATAAAACAAAGATGGTCCTACTATCGACCCGTCCCATATACCCCATAAAACAAAGATGGTCCCTCTATCGACCCGTCCAATATACCCCATAAAACAATAATGGTCCTTCTATCCACCCGTCCCATATACCTCATAAAACAAAGATATTTCATCCACTGACCCGTCCCATATACCCCATAAAACAAAGATGGTCCATCTATCGATCCGTCCCATATACCCCATAAAACAAAGGTGGTCCATCTATCGATCCGTCCCATATACCACATAAAATAATGGTGGTCCATCTATCGATCCGTCCAATATACCCCATAAAACAATGATTGTCCCTCTATCGACCCGTCCCATATACCCCATAAAACAAGGGTGGTCCATCTATCGATCCGTCCCATATACCCCATAAAACAAAGATGGTCCCTCTATCGATCCGTCCGATATACCCCATGAAGCAATGATGGTTCTTCTATCGACCCGTCCAATATACCCCATAAAACAATGATTGTCCATCTATCGATCCGTCCAATATACCCGATAAAACAAAGATGGTCCCTCTATCGACCCATCCCATATACCACATAAAACAAAGATGGTCCCTCTATCGACCCGTCCCATATACCCCCTAAAACAAAGATGTTCCATCTATTAACCCGTCCAATATACCCCATAAAACAATGATGGTCCCTCTATCGACCCGTCCCATATACCCCATTAAACAAAGATGTTCCATCTATTAACCCGTCCAATATACCCCATAAAACAATGATGGTCCCTCTATCGACCCGTCCCATATACCCCATTAAACAAAGATGTTCCATCTATTAACCCGTCCAATATACCCCATAAAACAATGATGGTCCCTCTATCGACCCGTCCCATATACCCCCTAAAACAAAGATGTTCCATCTATTAACCCGTCCAATATACCCCATAAAACAATGATGGTCCCTCTATCGATCCGTCCCATATACCCCCTAAAACAAAGATGTTCCATCTATTAACCCGTCCAATATACCCCATAAAACAATGATGGTCCCTCTATCGATCCGTCCCATATACCCCATAAAACAATGGTGGTCCATCTATCGATCCGTCCAATATACCCCATAAAACAATGATTGTCCATCTATCGACCAGTCCCATATACCCCACAAAACAATGATGGTCCTACTATCGACCCGTCCCATATACCACATAAAACAAAGATGTTCCAACTATTAACCCGTCCAATATACCCCATAAAACAATGATGGTCCCTCTATCGATCCGTCCCATATACCCCATAAAACAATGGTGGTCCATCTATCGATCCGTCCAATATACCCCATAAAACAATGATTGTCCATCTATCGACCAGTCCCATATACCCCACAAAACAATGATTGTCCATCTATCGATCCGTCCAATATACCCGATAAAACAAAGATGGTCCCTCTATCGACCCATCCCATATACCACATAAAACAAAGATGGTCCCTCTATCGACCCGTCCCATATACCCCCTAAAACAAAGATGTTCCATCTATTAACCCGTCCAATATACCCCATAAAACAATGATGGTCCCTCTATCGATCCGTCCCATATACCCCCTAAAACAAAGATGTTCCATCTATTAACCCGTCCAATATACCCCATAAAACAATGATGGTCCCTCTATCGATCCGTCCCATATACCCCATAAAACAATGGTGGTCCATCTATCGATCCGTCCAATATACCCCATAAAACAATGATTGTCCATCTATCGACCAGTCCCATATACCCCACAAAACAATGATGGTCCTACTATCGACCCGTCCCATATACCACATAAAACAAAGATGTTCCAACTATTGACCCATTCCATATACCCCATAAAAAAACGATGGTCCCTCTATCGACCCGTCCCATATACCCCATAAAACAAAGATGGTCCCTCTATCGACCCGTCCCATATACCCCATAAAACAATAATGGTCCTTCTATCCACCCGTCCCATATACCTCATAAAACAAAGATATTTCATCCACTGACCCCTCCCATATACCCCATAAAACAAAGATGGTCCATCTATCGACCCGTCCCATATACCCTAAGCTATCTGACTTGGTTGATGCAATCGTTTCCCAATTGCGTGGATCGATGCTCGTATCCCAATTGCGTGGATTGATGCTCATGATGTCAATCACTGGATTGTCTGGTCCAGACTCGATAATTTACAGACCGCCATCATATAGTTGGAATATTGCTCAGTGCGGCGTTAAACAAAAAAAACCAAACCAATCATAAGAGCCGAATTGTAAGGGACGCGTGGTAAGAATGAGTATTATCTAGTTTCACCGGAGATGATCGCTGCTCATGCTGTCAACCACTAGCTTGCCTGACCCGGATTGTTCATATGTTTTTACTATAGCTGACGGCAGTTAAAAAAACAACATATATTCATGACCAGTCATTATATTCCAGTGTTTCTATGGCGATAATATGACAGTGTCGTCTGTACAGAGACCGGAAGCAAAATACGTCGCTATTGTTGTTCCGACATCCCGATTTCTCCTAAACGTTTCAATAAGTGAAATATGCGTTGACGTTCTTGCTTTAGGTTGAAGGATTGAGGCCTGTCTGAGGACACGAGTACAGATGTCCTTCACTGATACTTGCCTTCGTGGTGACCTAGGATGCTGCAGGCATAGATATACGACAGGATAGATGAGGATGTTTGTCGGGTCACTGATATGATGTGATGAACTCACTGTTATCATAAGTCGCACACACAGTCTGTTGGGGCGCCAACAATGGCGGTAACACCAGTAGTTGTCTTTGGTCTAGCGTGTCTGGTAACATCAGCATCCGTGAGTAGCAGCAACCAAATCAGCTTCCTTACAAGTAGATTAAATCTGCAATATTCCTGGCTTTGCATACCATTCACAGTAAACATGCGCACGTCGTATCTGGAGTCTGTCCGGACACCTTTGAACGATAAAATATTTTTCAATAATCAATTAAATCAAGAGGCACATGTATATCGTCTGATCATGGGTTTTCGGACATCGAATGTTTTCGCACTGCCATGGTCATTGCGATTCCTCGCGCTATAACAAGGGGTGTGGCGTCACACAGACAATGCAAATACTCCGATGATGACCTGTTTTTGAGATGAGTCGTTTTGTGTAAGTGAGTGAGATGTTTTACGTTTGTTCTTGTGATTAACGAGAAAATTACAAATGTTTCTTAGGCGTCCGAAAACCCATAACACGGGGATATCTGTTATTTTCATTAAACCCATATCGTCTATATTGCTATCATAAATTAATTCAATTGCATGATATCTGCAGTTGCAAAGACTCCTAATAATACGATATTATGAACTATGTCGAAATATAAGTAATAGAACTTGAACACCCTTGGAGAGGTGGCTCAAGTTCCATTGCGATGTTGTCCTGTCAGTTGTTTCAGCATCCCAGTCTGTTTCAGACGGCCAAGCCAAAACATGACATCGACAAGGTGCATGTCATCTTCATGAACCATTTAGGTGAGAATCCCACCGGAATTCCATCCTTTAAATTTGATTTGATGGGACAGACGTATTATCGCCCAAACTAGTTTCACGTTATAGACTGTAATTGCTAGAGTAAGTTGTAATCACGACAAGAAAAGCCTGAAGCAATTTATCAGGGAATGAGTAAGGTTGGTATAAAGCCGCTTTGAACAGTATTCCAGTTCTATCACGGCGTGTCAGCGTGATGTGTGAGGAAATCTCGAAGTGATGCAGGTATAACCAAGCATTTGGCCCGTGTTTGGGAACCTGATATACCTTAGTAAGAAGAGGAACGATTACAATCAGCAGTTTACTGTCAGTGGTGCTGTGTACTGACCAGTGAATTGTGCACTGTCTTGATCTATATATTGACCAACGATACGTCACGAGGTATTGATGCTGTATTATTACATAATGATAACTTCTGGGAAGATGGACAATTGAATTCACCGAGCGATGAGTTTGATGGATACGTCCATCTTACGTCACTACAGCATGCCTTGTAGCTGTCAGTGTTCTGTCTGACATGTAACGTCTACAAGATGTACTTGCTTGTCGATATACTGTAGGTAATGACAATTTTATGATTAGTTTAATTCCATTTATATTTAGTGAATAATTATATCAGAAAACGCTAATATTTACAGAAAATATTGGAACAATATTGAATGTATTTTACACTGGTATACAGACCTCGGACGTTTACCACCTTGATAACAAAGCTAGACACATAATCTGGGCTAGCGGGGATTTAAACACACGATGCATCAAAACGCCGCCAAATTCAATGTTGTGTGCCAAGTAGGACAATCTGTGTGTTCCACATGCAGAAATAGTGTTAACAACGCCGAGCTGTAATTTTTTTGCGATCTAGTGCAGCTGTATAGTGTGTCAGAGACGCCACTTGACGTTATCTTGTACCACGTGACTATGCAACCTGGGCAATGTGAGGCTGTCGGCGGTCCTGCCGCACACGCTGGTGTACGAATCAAGTGTAGGCTAAATAATGTCCCCCTGTCTTAATTGTAGCGAAATGTTTGACATAAACGCTGATTTACAAAGTATAAAACAACTATTTGGAAAAACATATATTTCCCATTTACTCTTCAAAAGCAAGGGTTCAATCAGTGGTGTATGTCCGTCGTCGTAATGGTAATGCTAGTTTGTGCTTGTTTGTAGATGTTGGTTACGATGGTATTGACCCTACAGTCGGGTACGCCAGTAATGTCATCAACAGGTACTTTGACGTGTACTACCCCCGGGCCATGCAGGTGGCGGGGGACCTGAGGAGGGGCGGACATACGGAGACCTTCATCTACACGACCCACCCCTGGCTTGTGTATCTGTACACCAACTGTCACCTCCTTACCCCCGTCCTCAACGGAGTGCCCATCCACGTGAGCGGCCTTCAGTTTCACACTACGTGAGGTCAATCGCGGTAACGTGCAGTGTGTGTAATAGACTATGTATACGTGTCATTTAAAATTGCTTAAAGATAAGTATACTTCATGCATATAGGTTCTGCTTCATAAGGATGATTATACCATAAAGAACGTATCGCCAACATTCGCCAGTGTCCAGTCCACGAACCGGAGGCAGCTGACGTAAAATACTCATTTCTGAAACATACTCAAGGCAACTATTGAACTATTGAAGCGTCTCATGTACGGTTAAGTCCCCGTGAAGATCCGGGTTAGAATAGGTAATCAGCAACCCATGCTTGCTGTGAAAGGCAACCAACGGGATCGGGTGGTCAGACTCGCTGACTTTCTTCATGCATGTCATCGTATCCCAATTGTGTAGATCGATGCCAATCACTGGGTTGTCTGGTCCAGACTCGATTATTCACAGATCGCCGTCATATAGCTGGAATATTGCTGAGTGCGGCGTTAAACAACAAACAAACATATGTTTTATCCAGACAATCTGAACAATATTCGTATATTGCAACAGTTCACTTGGGGGGGGGGGGGGGGGGGGGGGGGGGGGCATAGGCGTCAGTTCATGAGTTAAACAACAAATACACGAACAAATCATATATCCCGACTCAATCGTTTTTTTGTATTCGGGCTTTACAAGCGTGGTTCACTGCGGACTAACATAAATGAATGCTGAAACACATTCTATCAAACCTACCAGGATAAAACAGTTGCTGTGTTTCTGGTAAATTGCAATCATTATGTTTCTTTCCTCCAGTGTCCCTCCAGCCAGCAGTTGTCCGCGTTCGAGGCCGCGGTGAAACAAGGGGACATTGCGTGGCATGCTGGGGCTATGAACATGCAGCCGGAATACTTCTCGCAGCTTCTTTTCCAGCTCAGTCTCAACGTCAGCAAGGATCTTGACCACCAGTTTGGCATCAAAAGAACCTACTCCACCATGAGCCAGAGAGATGTTCCAGGTATCACTGACAGACAGAATCGTGTAACCTGCGCGTGGTCGAGTTTCAAATTCGAATTCGCATCGGCGTGACACTTGCTCTGGTCGAGTCTACAGAGTGCACAGTTGGTTGGAATATACACACAGGGCAACAGCTATATGTTGCTATGTGACAGCCTGGCCCTGCGTATGTTCATGTATGCGTCAGTCATTCCAGTGTCATTACCGTGCAGATCGGTTCTTGCTGTGATACTAGAACTAGAACTAGGCAAGTTGCTGCGTTAAACTATTGTGCTAATTTGTACCATTCACTCCAGGAACATAAATGGACTATGCCGCTCATTCATATTCAACGGGGTCAATCATCACGTCGAGGTTTTCTGTCCTGTGTTGTCCGTTAGTTTTACGTATAGGGAAATATAATGATTATTAAATAGGAATGTTATGCGCCAGTTTTAACACAGCAATTCCATTACATAATACTTTGAACGTTGTAACTGTTGACTGATATAAACGTATACCCAATGTTTGATGGTGGCCAAATATGAAGCAAACAAGAAATGATTTTAGTCAATGGTGACGTATGAAAGTTGTATTTTGGAGCTTATGTTCGCATTCTTTCGGCAATTGTTCAGCCTTATAACGTTTTGTCAAATCGAAATTTTCCTGTGTACACTTTCTTCTGTCCGGCAGTGTATTACAGAACCAATTTTTCATTACAGTAAGATCCTAGTAAGAGAATGAGAAAGACGGGTAGCTACTGTGGTCCAAGGAGACGTAATGTCATGTGCAATTTGTCGTCAATTAATTGTACCAGAATCCGGTGATCCAAATTCGAATCAAATATTCGCTCTGATTACGATTCTTGGCCGTGTGGCGTTGTGTTTGACTAAAATGATAAGCGTATACAGTCTCGGGCCTGTTTTCCCGAGACGTACGTCGTCCATATAACTGAAATACTCATCCAAGCGGCGTAAACTCACTCACTGTTGTGAACAGAAGTATCCATTCGTATATACTGAACAAACAAAGTTAGGGATCACGGATATTTTGGGTGATATTTTTCTAGTGAAGACTGAGCACACACTTTAAAAAAAGATATATCCCCATAAATGTTCATGACCTTAACTTTCTTGTTCAGTATATGCTTCGCTATTCAATGATAATGCTTCATCTTTAACATGTCTATACCAAGGTATGACCAAGGCCGTGATTCCTGTGTTGGCTGAGAACGGAGTTGTTGCTGTCAGCGTGGGCGTCAATGATGGCTCAGCGCCTCCCGATGTCCCTAACCCTTTCATCTGGAGGTTCAAGGACAGCGAGGTCATCGCAATGTGGCACAAAGGTAAGCTCGTTAATCCAAGCTAATGCAAGGTCAAACATTTGTGTTTGCTTAACATGTCACTACATAACTTGGCCGTGCATCAAACTCAACTTAATAAGAAGATTTATGGACAGCTGAATTGTTATGAAATATGTTTAACAATACCGAACTTTAATATGACTGTATTTCAGGTGGTTACCCAGGCAACCCCGGCCCTAACGCTACCGATCCTGGTGGTCTGAGCCGCGATGATTGTGTTATAGTGAAGGGTTTCCGTGAAGCTCTTTGCTTTGCCTTCAGGACGGACAATAGCGGCCCGCCAATAAACTATACGGTAAGTGCGAATACTTTGGATCTCCTTTGGTGCCAATCTGTATACTGACGGGATGTGACACCTATCATATAACTACATATATAGGCGCATGCCTATCCCCGATACATACATATGGTACGTCACTCACCATCTTGGCCAAGTTGAAATCGGCTGTATCGTGTAAATTAAATGGAAATGTATGCATGTCATGTTCGTAATACCTCCCCACCTCCTCCACATACACACGGGATGCCACAAAATTTCATTTTTGGAATTTAGTACCTATATTGGTTGATTTTATCGAAATATTGGCTCAATCGCGGCTGTCGGTCACGGAAACAAAAATATCCGCTCTTAATGGCCTCGAGCGCTCAATCAATTAAAATCAGACCTTAGTTCTCGCTGCCGCTAAACAAAGATCTGAAGACATCCCGTTAGGGTGTCACGTCGGAACGACCTTTCATCTGACCAATCAGAGCGTCGCTTACCAGATTATGAAAGTGACAGTCGGAATGTGATTTCTTATCATGCAATTTCAAAAACTTTTACACGGGGTATTCCGGACGATAGTTACGGGTTTAAAGACTGAATCCATACAATCTAGACCGTCTATTAGCCATTCCAGAATGTTCTTTTGTTTAGGTTTCAAATTTGTAATCGAGAATTTGTCAAAATATGTTTCGAAACGTAGTCGCCATATTGAAATTAGTGTCGTTAAGCACGAGAAAGCTGCCTTCTGATTGGTCATTCCATTGGTCGATCAAAGTTCGCGCAAGGTCGGCCTGACGTGACCCGTAATGGGATGTCCACAGATCTTTGTTTAGCGGTAGCGAGAACTAAGATCTGATTTGAATGAGATTGGTCGAGCGCTCTGATTGGTCCGCTTTCCCACCATAACAAACGAACGTGGTGATCTTTACCAATCAGAGCGCTCGACGCCTTAAGGAAATGGCTTCGGTGTTTCAGTAAAATCTCTATCCTGATTCAGGGGCCTGTGGCATAGCCCAAGTGAACAGTGCATGTGTTATATATATCACGACCGTACACTGTACGGATTGGTGGACAAGACAGTCGCATTTCTACTTTCTTTGAAACCGGCGAATAAGAAAATCATTAATTGTTTGAAAGGCATTACTTAGAAATTGACGGATGACAAAGTTGACACAATTTATGGATAACAACTTCTTAAATTACTGCAAAGGTGACGTTTCGGTACAGTAATAAAAGAAATTGTTGTCCATAAATTGTGTCTACTTTGTTAACAGAATCATGACTATATTGGCTTTGAATAATGAAATTGTCCCAAGGAGGGAGTATCCACACACTAGGTTGGCGTTTGTGGGTTTTATTGTTTATAAGTTGTGTTTTGCAATCTCGTGTTTTATGTCAGGAGGTTTTAAGTAACTATGCGGTCGTCCGAGGAGTGTTTCCTGGTGCCAATGTCACGGCCTCGACCTTTGACCTATACGTGGAGTCTCTGTCAGAAGTGAAGCATAAGCTACCGAAGATGAAGGTGGAGATTGGAGACACATGGATCCAGGGCGTGGCGTCTGATCCCGCAAAGAATGCCAGATTCAGGGCTTTTTCAGACGCTTTACAGAAATGTTACCAAAAAGGTAGAACATTTATAATATTAAAGCCACAAAATCATTTCCATAATCAAAAATCCATTGAACGATATCATAAGCATATGTTTATGAATCACTTTGAAATAGTGATGATACCAGGTGCTCACTCGAAAAGTGAGCGTATCCTGCCTCACCGGTGGTACCCGTCACAAACACGTGCAAAGGCAAGCCAATTGTAACCTGAAAACATGGGAACCTATGGTACAAATCAAAATGGGTAATTGCATCGGACATCATTTTTGCAACTTTTTATCAAATTTGGAAATATTCTCCACATGTCTACCATAACGCCTTTTGAAATTCCGATCCCACTCTTTGAAATCTTCTTAGAAATAGCATACTCGATTGATCATCAAAAGTTAAATGCAGACAACAAAGGCTGGGGCTGCTGGCATATAGCTCGACATACACAGATCTAAATATGAAGCAGATAAAGCGGTTTGACTGGTCCTTTACAGTTTTAGTTCAGGTGGGTAAATCTTTGGAAGGGGTTATTTGACTATTATGAAAAATATCACATCGTTGTTTCATACCCTGAAATGATACACATTGTAACGATTTTTCAGGGACAATTTATTTTCGATGAAATCCCAGCCCTCCCCCAGAATATCACATGGTCGGTCCCTTTCATCTATCAGGTGACTGTTCCGGAGATGACCCCCGCCTGAAGACATCCACCAAGTGGCTCATCAAGGCGGGAGAACACACGTGGGGCCTGAAGAGACTGAGGGACAACACGAACTGGACGAATGAAGCAATTTCCAGGGCCCGGAATAGTACGTAGTCCTCATACACAGCTGACATTGTACAAAATGGCCATATGTTAGCGTGTGCAGGGTTAATGTGTTTGTCGTGCATGTTTCAGCAAGTGACTTCATCACTCACGTGGCTTCCTGGAATGAACAGCGTCAGTTCCTGGACCTGGCTTTATCAGCTCTGTCAGACCACCCTCTGGTGAAGAAGATCCAGAGGAGCTATAAACAGCTTATCCCCGTGAAACCCGACCTGACAGGTGAGGAATGATATACGTCGCAACGGCAACACTTCCACCATAATAGGATGCAGGACGAGATGGTGATTGTTAACCTTCTAGCGCCTCACTGGTAGTTTGGGTTGTATACTCCCCAGGGAGCTGAGAATGAATTCGAGTAGCCACTGATCCATGACCGGGGTAATAATATAGCACCCTGAGGATTCACTAGAGTGGAATTTGGCGCAACCGTGAAGATCCAGGGTAGAATAGGTCTTCAGCAACCCATGCTTGACGTAAAAGGCGACTGTGCTTATCGTAAAGTCCCCTTTACACAGGGCTGCGACCTTTGTGCCACCTTTCAGCGATCAAAAACTGGCCAGGTCGTTCAATGGTCGCCTAAACCCAGAAAATCATGTTTCTATGTAACTGCTCCAGATGTTCTTCAGCAGTAACAGCTCGAGTTGTTCAGGGTCTGCAACCACAATGAAACACTGCAGGTACAAGCCATCTATCTATGGGCAGGCTGAGGAGGCACTACAGCTAGCTCAAAGGAGAGAAGAAAAGAGGAAGAAGCATTGCCATGGTGTCAAGGGTTGCCGTGGTCGCCGAATGGAGGCACGGCGGTCGCCACAGTCATCGTTCAATGCACGCCAGAAGGAGGCACAAGGGAGGCAGAAGCATCGCCCAGATTGACGGGAAAATATTTCAGCAGGACTCATCTATTACCTGGCGACAATTGGGCGACCACTAATGGGGCCTTTACACAGGATGGCGACATTTGTGACTCCCGTGTTCGGCCAAAGAATTTGCCAGGTCGTCGTTGGAGGCTCAAAGGAGGCAGAATGGTTGCCTAGGTCGTTCCAAGGTGGTACACAGGAGGTTGAGACATCGCCATGTACGCCCTGGTCGCCATGAATTTTTGAACATGAATTTATGGTCGCACACGGGAGGCAGAAAGGTCGCCGTCCTGTGTTAAAGCCCCATAAGAGGAGACTAACGGGATCGGGTGGTCAGACTCGCTGACTTGGTTGATGCATGTCATCGCCTTCCAATTGTGTGGATCGATGCTTGTGATGTCAATTGCTGGAATGTCTGGTCCAGACTCGATTATTGACAGACAGACGTCATATAGCTTGAATAGTGCTGAGTGCGGCGTTAAACAACAAACAAACACATTTATCCTACGACACACTACCAATACACACGGCATGTCGTTTACCTGGGTTGTGGTGTCATTTTCGCATCTGGTTCAAAATATTGACTGGAATACCCTTTGCTGTATACAGACTTTGCAAACTGTCGCGGTTATTAGATGTTGCTGGTATCAAATTGATGCAAGAATTAGTTAACGGGTGATATATATAGGTGTTATTTTATTACAGAGTACCAGCTGATAGAGGATCCCACAACGCCCTTGTCATGTGGAGATGGCGTGACGATGCAGTTTGCTCACGATGGATCCATGGTCCATCTCTATGATCCATTAAATAAGGTAGAGGCCATGCAACATGTCCGAAATACGAACATTATTAATATTTCAAATACAGAGGAAACAAATAAACGTTATATCACATGACATCAGATAGATAATTAAAATCGATTATCACCACAAAACTTCCCACTTCTAAATTCACTGACATGCCCGGAAGTCTTGATTTGTATCTCAGGGACTCGCTGATTGAACCCCAGCTACGGATTGGTCGAATATTGACCTCAAACACGATATCTATCAACTACACAGCAGGGGGCGGTCGGGTAGCCTAGTGGTTAAAGCGTTCGCTCGTCACGCCGAAGACCCGGGTTCGATTCCCGACATAGGTACATTGTGTGAATCCCATTTCTGGTGTCCCCCGTCGTGATATTGCTGGAATATCGCTAAAAGCGGCGTAAAACCATACTCACCGACTCACTTAAATCCACAGCAAAGATTATTTATCAACGGTATGGTTCAAATCATTGGAACGCAAAAACGAAAATTGATAAGGAAAAATATTGTATTATTTTATCCTAAGTAGTTATATAGTTGGATTTCTGTATATGTACCCCAAAAGACCACCGCCTTCTTTTACTTGTTGGTAGCAAACTGTTTGTTGTGTAGAAGTGCTTTCCTTGGGCAGGCCAGAAACCTATGATCGTGGGTTAGAATCCTGGTTGATTCTAGCTTTGTCAGTACAATACCTGTGATCTCATGTGTTTCATCAAAGTGGTAAACGTCTAAGACCTGCATCACTTCGGGATTTCCTCCCATGTTAAGCTGACACGGCGTGATGTAACTGGAATACTGTTCAAAGAGCATTAAACCCAACTCACTCACTCAAGATCTCCACAGTCCCATACGCTTCTATACAAGAACCTAGTCTTGAATGTCATATACTTGAATACTGTTCAAAGCGGTGTCAAACCAAACTCACTCACTCACACCTTCCTTCGGTATCTGCAGGTAAACTGGGCCGGTGCTGACAACCCGATGGGTCAGTTTTTGTACCGCACCTACAACGACAGTGATGATGTCGCCGTAGCCCGCTATTACTGCTACAAAACCAATTCCAGTACTCCGTTCACAAAAACAAACGCCACTATGAATGCTCACCCGGAGTCCAGATTCTGGCCGTATTCGTTGTCGTCACTTTACAGAAACAAGAGTACGTGCTTCAGAAACATGTAGGGCATGTAGTGAGTTGCGTTGTATATTCTACACATTTTCAATGAATCGTACATGGTTCTTTGTTTTAACTGGTTCTTTCTGTGTCCAGACGCGACGAGCAACTGTGACGTTCTCGCGAAGCTGACGCCCGACAACGCCACCCCCGTGACGTACTACGGGGCGCCGGCTGAGGTGTGGATACAGTACGTCTCCCACATCCCGGTTCATATCTCGGGGAAGAAACAATTTACAGGTGGGAATCATCTGCTATGTTGATGTGTTGATGCCGATGTTTAATTTTAGCAAATTGCGATTCGCGGATTTCGTCTCAAAGAATGCGTCGCCAAGCAATAATCCCTCTCACTCACTCAAATCATCATATATGTGAGGTTCAGGGGTTCCTGACCCCCCACCCCTTTGAAGACAATATGTCTATTCAGTATATCCCAAAACCGGGACCCCATTTTTGAATATTACCAGATCCTTACAAGAGTTTCGTTCACAACTTGCCCATTTGAAGCATGTATTTCCAGGGCTTGATGTGACGCTGCAGTTATTCAATAAAACAACGACTCGGCTGAGCGAGGCTATATCCTACAACTTGGCGCCACGACCGGCCGGTAACCAGACTTGGATGATCTCCAAGATTGGAAGACTCGTGGATCCTCTGAATGTGGTATTTAATGGAAGCCAGTACAGTCATGGTGGGTAGAAACGGGTCCGATGCCATACATGTAAATTCACCTGTACAATATACGAGTCCACGTATGACGAACCCCGTTTCATGTTTTGCACGTGCGTCACGGACGACCGTTAAATAGAGGCCAGTCGATTTCACGAGGCAGTCCATTTGTGGTTATTTGAGTTCGGCAAATGGCGGAGATAAGACGTCTTTGCGAATTTGTAGCCCCATTCCCACCAGATATCCAGTAATTACAGCTTTCACCTCTATTTACGTATTTATTCCCCCTCACCATTCATCAGTTTGACTTGCTGACAGCATACAATAGCTTGTCCAAAAATGTCTTAATTACGTTTCTGTTTACTTTCCAACCTCCCACCTCAATCTTCAGCTCACCTGACTGAGAGTCAAGGGAGCTAATGTCATGGCCTGCTTGTCCTGCATCAGCGTCGGCATCTGTAAACATCTCCTCGGGAACCACTGAACAATGAAGTTGAAACCTCACTTGCGTATTCCCACCCATGACGACATCTCAGTTTGTTGAAAAGGTTCAAAACCGATATAGCCGCCACAGCATTTTTTGTAAAAAATGTTTATGGCAACTGTTAAGCCATTTCTGCTCAAAACGCATTCTATTGCTCTTGAATTCTCTCAAAAATCAATTTTGCCAGTGTAAATATATTCTGTGAAATTCGAGGCTGATGACGAAGAACTGAACATTGGCATGCATGTTTTTCCTTGTGATGACATATTGTATGGTTCACACCTGACTTCCACGGGACGTATTTATACTGAACCGCAAAAGAAACGTCACCCCAAGTTACATTGCATGAAAATTTGTCATTTAAATATCTGAGTAATTTTTGTCAAAGTTTCTAAAATTTATTATTACCTTGTCCGGTAAAATGAAATTTGATGATAAAAAAACGAAGCAGATGACAATAAAAACGATCGCCCAAACGCATTACGGCAACGGCCATGGTAACCCAATGCTCGTGAGTTCCGTGCAAATTGAAATGCACATGCGTTCCCCCATGTCTTGCCCTTTAAAAATCCACCCAGATCGGATAACATTCATTCGATATTGAATTGCTACCACATCCCAAGATTGACAAGAAATTAGCGACACCGACCCCTTGGACGATTGCAAGCCGGACAAATCGCCCGGCAAGTAGCCAATGCATTTCAAGTCCACGTAAGGACCATATACAGGTCCCAGCAACGGTACCAGACCACCAACACTACAGATGACCGACCACGCAGTGGAAGACCAAGGGTTACCACCCGACGTCAGGATCGTCAGATTGTGCGACAGCATCTTCAAGATCGCTTTGTTACTGCTGCGGAAACTGCTCGACAGACCATGGGGACACACCAGCGACACATTAGTGCGGACACCGTGCGTCGACGATTGACGAGCAGACACCTCCACTGTCACAGGCCACACCAAGGACCCATGTCTTCAGTGGGCAACACAGCACCAGCATTGGCGCCACCAGCAGTGGAAAAGAGTCAGCTTCTCAGACGAGAGCCGTTACTGTATCTCAACAATCTTGTGTTGTTGAGAGAGACTCGTGGGGTGGTCCGGGCATCATGGTGTGGGGTGGAATTGGTCTTGCACAGAGGCACTGTGGTCTTCCAGAACATCTGTCAAGGGAGAGGCAATAGTGTCACAGCAGCTCGGTACATTGATCAAATCTTGAGACGACACGCCATACCTCATTTGGCACGTCGCCGAAACCACGAGTTTCAGCATGATAACGCCCGTGCCCACACTGTGAGAGCAACAAGACACCTCCCCCAGCAGAATGGCATCAGAACCATGCAGTGGCAAGCCCTCAGTCCCGATTTAAATCCCATTGAGCACCTGTGGGACGAGATTCAAAGACGGTTGAATTAACGTCCGACCAAGGCCGACAACTGCAGCTGAACTGCGTCAGGCGTTCCTCAGAGTGTGGGCGCAAGTGCCTCTGGCCTTCATCAACCACCTCATTCATTCCATGTACCGACGTTGCCCGGCAGTCATCAATGCACATTGCGGACACACGAGATACTGACTTGTGATGCCATTTTCACCGAGATTAGTGTTGTGTTTCACTTTAAGAAGATTTGACACTTTAATTTCAACCTTGATGATCAGTTTTGCCAAGTTTCATCTTTTTATTATGTCTCAAAATATGTTTACAGCGTTTGGACAAATGTTTCTCATATATCTATCCATGGTGATGTTTCTTTTGCGGTTCAGTATTATAATGTCTTCCTCAAGAAGGGAGGGGAGACTTTGTTTTTGGCATGGTTCCCGTCGGCATCTGCGTTCCCATCCCACGACTTGACTTGAAAACCATTTAATGTTTTTCAACTAAACTTGGTATATGCATAGCTCATCAGTTTAACTGGCTATTTTGTATTTTTTCAAAATCTTATATTTTACGTATCTTGTGACTTAGTCTCAAAGAAGTATCGATTGTTTCTCGCCAAATCTCTACAGCTAATGAATATTTCCGCATAAAACCACTATCTTTTCAGTCTATAAATTATTTGTTTTTATATTTTTTTGTTTGTAAACTCACTTATAATTACACTAAAAAATTAAATCTAATGTATCCAAAATGGAGGTTGAGACATGTTTTTGAGTAAAAGCACATTCTAGTTTTTTTAATTGTTACCCCTCTTCTCAAACAGGATACAGCAGGTTCCATCCCCTGATAGGTATCGGGAGGTGGTGATGTCAAATGGAAAACACCGCATCCGTGCGACATTATTATTTATTTCAGTTTTCTCTTGAAGCATTTTCATAAAACCTTAATTATGACCTTACATTACGCATTAATGACGGATTATGATTGGCTGAGACCCGTTCTATTACTTTTGATATACCCCACTAACATGTAAAGTACATTTCTTATGTTCCACGCCCGAAGTGCCGAAATTTTGCTGTTGCATTTGCAACACACCAACCGCAATTTTGTATCTCCAATTAATAATATAAGAGGCCATTCTCCAGATATTTATAGATCGAGGGGTAATAACTCTGTTTGTTTTCTGGCTTCAGCTATTTTTCATGCACATGTTATTGCAGCGACTGACGCCGGTGTCCACTTCCTGAACGACAGCGGTGACGGACTCCGCCTCCTGAGTGCTGACGTTCCACTTGTGTTGTTGAGCTCAGCCACCCACCCCCCAGCGGTCTTCCCCGTGCCCCTCCAGCCCATTAGTGAACGCATCACTGGGGCAGCCTTCAACATCTTCAACAACGCATGGAACACAAACTACATCTTTTGGTACCCGTATGTTGACGGGGACGAGAACTTTAAAGCCAGGTTTCAAATTGCATTTGCGAGACAACACAAAGAGGAAAATTAAAGGAAAAATCTGAATTCGCAGTGAATGTGTTTGTAAAATTTGATAATTAAGCTTACTGTTCGTGGGTGTAACATGAGGTGAACTGTCCGATAGTATCGATGAAGTTATTGGATACACCATCAATTAGAAAAGAAGGTAACCGGGAAACATTTATTCTTGTTCTGGGCTCTAATTATTCCTGTACTCCCTCCGTACCCCTCCCTGTGTTAAAATGTGAGATTGATAAAATACTCATTAAGGTCTCCACACAAATGTTATGTACCCTGTAACGTGAATGTTACAGACGAGCACGTGGCGGTGCTCTCGTTCCCACTTTAATTGGTGGAGATACTTGAACATCCCCTCAACAACAGTGCCTGCCTCAGCTGGTCCGGACCCGTGGTTATTGTTTCAATCATTCATTCGGCCCGACATGAGCTTTGTGCTGTAATCAGAATAACACTGCTAAGCGTCTACGAACTTGGCCACTTCCGGGATCCCATCGACAATAAGCTGACACACCATGAATGACTGAACTCACGTTTAAACGGCGTTAAATCCAACTTGCTGTAAGAAACGGCAATGCTTGTCGAACGAGATGACTAACGGGATGGTGTGGTCAAGCTCGCTGACATGCATGTCATCATTTCTCAACTGCGTGGATCGATGCTAATGACATTAATCATTGGATGGTATGGTATGGTCCAGACTCGATTATTTACAGACCGCCGTCACATGGCTAGAATATTGCTGTGTGCAGCGTTAAACAACGAAGAAACAAACAAACAAACACAAAAGTATAGTTCTACCTTCATGATGGGACATATAGGTCTTGCGTGTTCTATGTGTATTGTATTGAGAACAATAGAGAGCTATGCCCACGAATGTTGTTTTTGTTTTTCTCTCTGTTCTTTCAGACTATTTCATTGTGTGGCTACATATCCATAACCTCAATAAACAAGTTTTGTGTAGGTGCACAATTAATGATCGAACACTGGCTTCAAGTGAATCCTTTTTCCATTGACTGACAATAAGCTGGGAGTAAACAACAGTTTGATGATAAACATGAGCCACGCCATCAACGAGCTATCAGTTTTTGCGCATGTAAGACTTACCACTCAATGACTAAGATCAACAAATTATTTCAAACCGATTTACCCAGCAGGGTATAAGGCCCCCTTTCCTACCAGTGATGAGTACCTAGAAGTAGAACCATGTTTAATGGCACGTTTTTAAAGCTCGACACGTGTCAGATGTATGTGAGACGATGGCAGGTTTGTTTAATTAAGGACGAAGTTAAATCCCAAACATTGTAATCAGAGGGCACCATCAACTAGTGAATCTTAATCCTCAATCTCAGTTCATTTTATGATATTGGTAAACCCAATTATTATGGATTTAGATTAATTGAATTATGCAAAAATTAAAATTGATTCTTTTGTAATGGCAAACTTGGTCCAGATAGTTTTCATGGTAAACTACTTGAAAAGATGAAAGCACAACAGATTATGTAATCTCCTCAGCAATGGCCTTCAATGATCATCTATTTGTCAATAGGTGAAGTTTGCCCTGTGTTGTCAGATGTACACAGAAAGTACATTTTAACCTGAATGTATTACATGACAAGTCTCCAAGTGCATAGCCAGATACTAGAAGTTTCCGAAACTAAACCAGGCAAATTTGATGACATCCGATGAATTCGTTAGAAACATTGCACATTACTATGTAAACACTTTGAGTCTAAATTCTAGGTCACTGCGGGTTGCAACATTTTTGGGGAATGCTCAGACTAAGTTAAAGATCACTTCAGGAAGTAACAGCAGGCGCACTTGTAGTAAACTTTGCTTTAGCCCTGAATGTGAGAGCAAACTGTAACACTTTTTTAAAACAAAAGATATTATTGTACAAAGAAACGTGTCCGAATCAACATCTCTTTTACCTGAAGTTAGCACTAATTATGAGAAGACCATGAATAGATATATCAGGATAGAAACTGAGCACATTAGGCATAAACTACGAGAATTTCATAATGAATCCTCAAGCAATATTGGAAATTGTTAAAAGGTCATTGTAAACCTATAGAAAGTGTGTTCTGTGTTGTGATTGGCTAATTTGGGTCACATGACCAAATGTCAGAGGGTGAAAATATGATTTGAATTCCCTGAAGCAAGCGACCGAATCACTGTGTAGGAATACATAATTACTCAGCATTTTTTGCATACTAATTAACAATGGACGCAAATTTGAAATACAAAATTCATAACAAATATTTTGATTTTCTCTATTCATGGGAATTATTGGGATTTTAAATTTTTAATTAAAAAAAAATACAATGAAATAATTACCAAAATCACAATCACCATAGCGCTAACGCGCTCCTGGCGAATCCTGAGATATCACTGTTCTGTATATCAAACGGCATAAAAAAAATCCAAGACCAAGCCAATTCTTCAAGAAATGTGTGCATATAATTTAACGAAAAATAATATCGATTTTGGTTAAGTTATATCGTCAGTTTTAGTTATAAAATAAAATGAAACGGCTATTCATGGACACTAATTATATGAACTTATAATATTGACTATTACACTGCCTAGAAATACATACAAGATGAATTGTAAATGTACCTGTCACATGTACACTTGTTCAAATTAAAGAAATATCGTATACGACACTATAAACTTATCAACTTCACATGTGAACATTGTCCAAACAAACAGGAGATTATCAAACGTTCATATATGTTGTTGCCTATATCTACGTATGATATCATATTGAACATTGATTAATATCCAAAGTGAAATTAATTGTGTGAAAAAAAATGTACAAAAGATATGCAAAATCTACATCATGAAACAGTAAAAAAGCTGTTAACAATGATCGTGTGTACTTTCATTCAAGGACCTTCACCTCAGAGATATTACCAAATATGTACAATAAATATGTTGAAGTTTGACATCACTACCGGTGACCGAATTTTACGAAATGGCGTGTTGACTGTCAACAGTGCGCGGGATTTTACGAGGGGACTTTCGTTGATTCATGGTTCGTATATACATAAATGTGACATGTAAGTAATCAGAAACATTCTGACAATCTGTGTACTGTTTTTTGTTGTATTTTTCATTTAAACCAACGAAAATAGTCAGAAATTTTGATAAATACCGTTGTCGTTGTGCGTGATTTTGCGTCAGTCATGGCGTCACACAGGACGGGAACTTCGAAAAGTTCTGTTGAAAATATCAAATTATTGCAATGTATATAGGTTTAATTCCCTAATTCTTCCTACGATTCTCTTCCCGTGTATATT
This sequence comes from Haliotis cracherodii, assembly GCF_022045235.1. Lineage (NCBI taxonomy): Eukaryota > Metazoa > Mollusca > Gastropoda > Lepetellida > Haliotidae > Haliotis > Haliotis cracherodii. The sequence continues at coordinate 3,147,155 of NW_027266282.1, read as the reverse complement.
CTGAACATGCAGATCTCGAGCCAATGTACTCAACGAATAGACGAATGGCTTTGTTTACATATCCAACAAGTGCAGTTTTTTCAGCGTTCGTTTTCACACCTCATTTATTTTGCTTAATTAATTCTAGACAATTTGTATTGGTGACAAAGACCATTTGGCATTTGATTCTAAAATATATGAGGAATTCAAGGATGTAGGTATCGCAGCTGAAATATACGTGATGGTATTTGCGTCTCATTACCGGTGTACGTTATTACCAAAATCACAATCATCATAGCAGCGACAGAACTTTCGATGTTGACGCCTCACAACCGTGTAAGTACGAGGTGTTAAAGAGTGCGCATGTTTTTTTCTAAATAAAAGAATAGGTTTACAATATCGATAAATACTATGTGTGTGTCTATTTCCGGGATTTTATCGAGTATTTGCATCTTGGAAATTTTAATTCGAGCCCCTCAAGTTAACGCTTTCGGGTCTCGAGATGAATGTCCAAGATGCAAATACTCGATAAAATCCCGGAAATAGAGAATTTATCTTCTAATTAATTCGACAATAACAACCCTGTACCTCTTGAAGCATTTCATGATTATTTTCGGGTGGTCGGGTGCTATCATGGTCCACGTTGTCATCGTTGCTGTGAGCTCCGACTGCAGTAAAGATCCTAAAAGCGCAAATTGAGATGGTGCACATCTATCACCCTCTAAGTCATGCCCCGAGTTGCAGTTACAATATTAAATTCTCAAGTTGACATACGAAAACAATATTTCCTTCTTTGAAGCTGAAAAGCGTCTCCTTCTAAACACTCTCCTACTATCACCTAGTCAGCTGATGTCACCAAAAACATAAAAACGGTTTCTGTATCATACCAAACTGATCTAACTTGGACTCAGTCAGACCAACCAGTGCAAACTGTTACTGAGCCTGCTAATTCTGACAGTCAGTCCAATGGGGCAACATCTTCGTCTCAGACAGTGAGTCAGTTACAACCTGAAGATATCCAGCCAGCTGTTGAGGATGATATATATGTTGAATTGCCAAAAAGGCCCCAAAGAAAACGTCTAAATCGTAGACAACAATCTTAAGTCCCCTCTATTGTAGAGGTTCGTAACTCCTTTGACCCTCTGGAGATGGAAGTGACGCCCTCTTCAGAACTCAGAAATAGGAGTCCATCTTCCTCACGTTCACGTGAAAGATCCCCTTTAGAACCTCTATGAGCCAATCTGATAATATATTTCAGTGGAATTGCAGTGGCCTAAGGAACACTTTTAATTATGTACAATTATTAGGACGAGATTTTCAACCATCAGCATTTAGTTTACAAGAAACGTATCCTAAACAAAAATGATAAATTACAAATGCGTCAGGATAATCCTTATCATTCTTTTTCACAACCAGGTGATAAAGCTACTGGCGGTGCTTTCATTTTGGTGTGGCAGAGCATTATCCACAGCCCTGTTCCTCTAAACTGCAACCTTCAGGCTGTTGCTGTCCGTCTCACTTCCCAAATAACCTTCACACTTTGTTCCTTGTATATTTCACTATCTTCAAATCTTCATCAGTCTTATTTTCAGGATTTATTTCACCAGCTTCCTTAGCCTTGTATCATTATGGGTGATCTTAATGGACATAACCCTCTATGGAGAAGTTCCGATACTAACAATAAAGGGAAACTTCTTGAAAATTTTATTTCCAATAATAATTCATGCATATTCAACGATGACTCGAAGACATATTTACATCCTGCAACTCGAACATACTCTGCTTTAGATCTGTCAATCACAGATTCAATCATACATTATGAATTTGAATGGTCAGTCAATGATGACCTTTGTGGCAGTGACAATTTTCCGTCAGTAATTACAGCTATAAAACCAGCCGATGATCCACCTACAAAATGATGGATTTTTTTCCAAGGCCAGTATTTCAGACTATCTGTACTGAAGAATTGCAACAAGAAATTATATTGATGTTTCTGACCCAATTCAGCTGTTTTCTGACAAACTGAAGCATATATATGATGAAACTATTCCTAAGTCCTCTGTGAACCAACATATACGTAAACCATGGTTTAATGACGAATGCAAACAAGCTAGGAAGCGTAGGAAGAAGGCAAAGAAATACTTTCGACGCCATCCTACTGTTCATAATTGAAATAATGTCAAAATGAATTATGTCAAAAAATAAATTCACGCACGCCTATGTCAGGTATGGAACAAAAATCAAAGGCAAAGGTTCAAAATCTAGTATTCATCATCTCAATAATTTATTGACTGATAAATCTGATATTGAAAATACGTTGGGTGAAACTTTAGCTTAACATTCATCTTCATCAAATAATATTCCAAAGTTTCAGAAGTATCAACAACAATAAGAAGAGAAGAAAAAATGTAATATTAATTCTGACAATGGCGAAGATTATATGAAGTATTCAGCACAAACTCATGCAACTGATATCCATTATCAGAGGTAATTTTATGACGATGTCATATCAGCAACAGCAGATATACCCACGAATATTTATTGAAAGGTAAGGATCCTCCATTCTGTATCCCTTGTGGTGAGAGAATCACGGTCAAGCATGTCCTGTTTCACTGTGTTGATTTTACCACAACAAGGGATTAATATTTCAAAGTTTCAGGGCATAAGGATCTTTTTAACAATATTAACTTTCATTTAATAATTGTTTTTCTTAAATAGATAGATCTTATTGATGTAAATAGACGGTTTTTTTTAAAAATTGGTAGTGTATAATGTTTAACTGAGATTGTTTATGGCTGTGCCCTTGATGGGGGTTGAAATACTGTAAAAATATTGTCCCCCTGAGAGGGTATTGTGAGACCATGTCTTTCAAAGTATGTTATTCCTACCTTAGTTTTAGTTGCAGCATATTTGTTATTCTAATTGATGGCTAAAATCGTATATCATAGCCAGCAGCAGAAGGGATGGTGTAAATCCTCCTAGTAAGTCCCCACGCTCCCTAGTACGGTGGCCTAACTTTGGTTGCTGGCAATCTGTAGCCCTGTTTTATATTGTGTTAGTTACCCCTGTGATAGTATAGGTATTCCACTGTCCTTCTAAATGCAATCCAAATATATTTGTTGTCGATGTTTAACTTTATCCCGTCACGATATGGCAGACATATTGCCGATGTGTCGTTAAATCTTAACTCACTCACTCACTTATGTTGGCGAAACACTCGAAGTGCCGAACGTTTTCCGCCCAGATGACACATCAGGCGAAGTTAAGTAACGTTAATCGCGCAGAGTAGGTGGGTGGGTGACCGGGTACAAGCATGACTTTCTTGGTCTTCGGTACTTCCCCCAAACAATGTATCTTAAGACAATAATTGACTTTATTTACACTGTTGCCTCTGTTTACACTTCCAACATTCGCCTCCGACTAATTGTATCACCAGTGTGGTAAATGAACAACGACGGAAAAAAAACCGTTTGCATACAATTCAAATTGTCACACAATTGTCAAATTGTGTGTTATTGTCAAATATTCACGCATATTTGATATTGTCTTTTCCAGCCTAGATTCTTTACAGTCCCTTATCTCGAAGGTGGACTATTTATGAGTGCGGCATTGTACCAAACTGGTCTTAAATAGTAGATATCATATATCTTCGCCAATCCACAGTTAACTAGAGTCAACACGCATACACGATACTTGAAGTATGTTGAAAAGACGCTGGTGTAAGTTTAGTTACTTACACTCGCGTACAATGAAGACCCAGCCCGGGACGTTCACTTCTCTATCTGCTGCAGGGACGCTGAGGAAATTAGAACTTGTCATCTGGCAGTTGTTACCCCTGGAAAAATATGTTTTCGTTTCATACTCTGCTGTCATGCATGTGAAGTCCTTTGTGAGTCGACACCGTTCTTCACATTCCTCCAACGTTCCAGTTTTAGTCTGTCTCTGATTATGCTTACGGATTCCAAGTCGAGGGAAGTGTCTGAATGTGTCCCCAATTTCAGAACCTGCAGAGAAACATATATTACTTTAATGCAGATTTCAGTTGTCAGCAATCTACAATCTGGCTTCTACAACACTTGTGGACAAGTTGCAGTCACGTTCGTATCTGAGTGAGTGAGTGAGTTGGGTTTAACGCCGCTTTTAACAGTATTCCAGTTATATCACGGCGTGTCAGCTTAATGTGGGAGGAAAGCCCGAAGTGATGCAGGTCTTAGGCGTTTACCACTTAGGTGAAACCCACGAGCACGGGTATGGTGCTGAAAAACCTAGAAACATAATCGGGGCGAACTGGGATTCGAACCCACAATCATAGGTTTCTGGCGTGCCCAAGGGACGCAACTCTGCACAGCGAATCGCGGCGCCTTAGACGACTGGGCCACCCGTGCCCCCTGTTCGTATCTGATATGAAGCAACATCAGTATACATGCAATCGTATATACATATATAGAAACAATTATTTACCATACAAAATGAGATATTGAATATATTTTTCTTTGCTTAACATTTACTCGAATAATCGTTTTTAAAAGACATTGATGTGACCTGGGGTCCGACACATTGTAAATAATGTATTATCGCCATTGATATGTCACTCTGCAGTTGTCTGTTATCACTTAGGAGATAAACATACTGTGTTTTCAATGTAGAGCTAGGTTCCAAATGATAAATTTAGCGCGGTTAAATCTACAGGTAACCTAGCTCTACATTGAAAACACAGTATGGTTATCTCTTTGGTGTATGCTAATATACTTAGTGAAGCGGCATGGGTTGAGTCCAGTGTTTTGAGTGGGCAATCGATCTGAATTACGGAATCATCGAACAAAATATGGCGCTGTATATACTCAAGCAGTTTGTTTACGCCGTTATACTTCACTCGAACATATGACAGGCATTGAAAGCATATACGCATGGCAACTTGGTAAGCTAAGTTGAGGTGGGCATCCCTAAAGAAAACAAAGCAAGCTTTGCAAGGCTTTCGCTCTTCATCGCATAAGCTGGTTCCCGGCTCCCTATGCGCGTCGTCAACTTGCGCCATAGTCTCATTGGCCTGTTCCGGCTCGTATATTGTGATATTAGAGACGGGGCCCAGCTTATACATCGCACGTCACCATTATGACGTCATATCGCTCATTGTGACGCAAAAGATATGACGTCACGGTCGTATATAGATAGCCCCAAAATTCCAAGCTCTCTGTTGTCTCCAAAACGTAAATACATTCCCTTTGTAGATTTCTATCGTGTTTTCTGCACGAAATGTATTGCCACACATCCTTTGAATATTGTAGTAAATGCATCTGTGCATTTTGTAACCTGTAATTGTAGATATAATTATTTAAATATGCCCATCGACAATGACTGAAAATAGTACTATTCTATGAATATTAGCTCCCGCAGTGATGCCGCCGTCAAACCAGCTGTTTCAATCAGAGGGAGTTTATTGTGATTTGATAGCCTCTGATTGACCAATCAGAATCGAGTAAATTCCATGGTAGAATATCCTATATCTTAATTCCAGTAGCACTAAACGTATAGTAAATAACCTACATTTGTGGCAAATTTAAGGTTAGCCATGAATTACCATTGCTGGAACGTATTTAGGATACCTAAATGAAAGTAGCATTCAGTAGAGCGTATCGTATGGATCAATATAAATGCTTGTAAAAAAGAATTCTAAAACATGTATTTTACATTTTTGGACATTTTGATTTTGCTGACACCAGATTCCCTTGAAGCTGCAACAGAAATGCTCCAGTAGATAGCTACTTACACTCTATGCATGCCTTGGCTGAGGGCGAGTACAGCAAGTTTGCTCTACACAGGCACTTGCCATTGTGACAGTATCTTTCATCCCATAGTTTCGGTATAGCCTTAGCTCTGTTGTGATGTGCTGCAACATGAAGACACCAGTTTCAATTAATTATTGTTCCTCCTTTAAGGATATATTATTAAAGATAGTTTGAAATGCAACCTTTATGGGGGTCCTGTGTTATTTTTCTTCAACCATACATATATAAGGTTTAAAATGCACCAATACTGACAGGCTGTTATGTTCACAATGCCTCATGTTATTGTTTGTAGCAGTTTTATTTCTTTTAACGTCTGTTACGTGTTGAATACCAAGTTAAAGGTTACGCAAAGATCGTTATGTATTAGTAAATCACCACACACAATCAGTGAACAATCAACAAATTATATTGAAACACACAGGATTAGGTTTACAATCACATTTAAACGGGTGAAATACGCGGCAGCAGGAAGAAATAACAGGCCCTACTACAAACACCAGCGCACTCCTGAAAGTCCCGAATTTTGTCACAGTTGAATGTCTTGAATGCATCGTCCCGAGACAAAGAGGTTGCCAAGCTAGGCTGGACTTTGGTGGCTCGGTCTTATTGTTGTGACGAGTTATGTCCCTTCCTTCAGATTGCTATCATATCACTTGCATTTGCTTCAAATAAAATGGCGGCAACCAGTCAAGACAATCTGATCGATACTCAAGATCTATTTAAGGATTGACTGTGTATTTTTTTCGGTTCATTGAGGTATGAATCGAAAAACCAATGTGCAAACTGTATGAATCCGCGTAGCTTATACTTATAATTAAATTCGACAGCATAAAACATGTTTTATCTACAATAGTTTAACCAAAAACAGTTGTATATATCAAAACAGAAAAAAATGACAAGATTGGTAAACATTCTAGGTGTAGGAATACATACTGTGGCGTGACATCAATCAGGTGATTGTTTAATTTATGCACATAAATTGACACGCCTACACTGTCAGTAGCCAATCAACGGAGAGCAGGATCAAAACAATGTTCATTGGACCTGTCAGTTAAGACAAGAGGCGAAAAGAACTGCAACAGTCAGACTGTAACGAACTGGAAGAAATATGTCCGGAAGCAGGCGACTGTTTCAATTTCCATGGTCAGTTACCGCCAGATTCAAACATTTCTTCCCTGATTACGGTAAAACACAGTTGGAAAAAATGCTAGTTAGAAAGGAAACCCGAAGACATGAAAGTTGAAGAACCGAGGCGAGCAGAAAAAAAAACAGGCGAGCGAGGCTGCACGTTTGCTGTATCATTCATTCTCGGCCTTCGGTTTCAAAGGTTTGTTTGGACAATGAATATGCATGAAAGTCGCTAAATGTCCTGTGCATGACGATACACGTGAGCAGAAGGGAATTCCCTCGACTGTAATATTTGGATTCCCCGACATTCCGCAGTCATAAAAGAAGTGCGCTGCGATGGGCGTGGCTTAATTTTTTACATTCATTGGGAAATGAATGCAATAACACGTGACTAATTCAGCTAATCGGAATGCAGGAATTTCCATGAACACAACGTAAATTTAATTATAATAAAATGAAAAGGGCCTTACCTCGCAAAATGCACGAAATCACTTGAGCAAGTTGACGAAAATCACGAAAAGAATCACGACAGTCGCCATATTGTTTACGAAGCGGATGTCTCTTTCGTTACGCGAATTTTGATTGGACTATGCATAAACTCCTCAGGCCAGCCAAAACATAACTCAGAAATTCGAGCCTAGTTCTGCAAGGGTGGAAACTGGACTTTTATAGCCAGTTAACTCCCTTGTGTCTTGAATGTGGCACATGCTCCGTTCTTGAATCTGGACCTGTTGGAAGCGGGCAAAAAGTCAATGCTTTCAGGTAGCTATCCTGTCCACACTGGGCAGGTAGATGAGTTTCAAGTCAAGCTGTAGATGGCCTCGAATCGCCCGCAACTCGCTCTCATATACATGTAGGTACACCGGGCATCAAGAAAGCGAGGCGGCTGGAATGTAGTCAGTCCCAGATGTGAATTGACAATCGTAAACAAGGGTGTGGACTGTGAAGAACTAACGGAAGTCACTCTAATTTACAATCTGCTGCCACAAACAGAAATCAGAAATATACTTACACTATATCTACTGCCACAAACATTCCTTTTTCAGGAATGGCCTTCAAATGAACGAATCTGGACCAGACAAAGCAGCGATAGTTCTCATGAGCATTGGTCCCACGTCATCGATGTTTGGGGAGCATGTTTAGTTTTACGCGTGAATTAAAGCGACAAACCCCTATGCCAAAATCAGAGTTGACTGTACCATGAGAATGTGTTTATGAATCACTATCAAATCGTGATGATACCAGGTGTTCGCAAAAAGGTGAGCCTTTTCCACCCTACCGGTGATACCTCTCACAAACACATGCAAAGACGAGTCAATTGATCACCTGAAAATATACGGGAACATGTGGTACAATTCACAAAATTCTCACCTTTGACAAGACGTGGGTCCCATGGAAGATGATGGTGACATTTAACTGATGTTGAGGCATACCGCACACCTCGATAAGCCTCAAACATTTTTCTCCCGACCCAGTTGGTTTGGGTAAAAGTATACATCTAATCCCAGCGATTCGTAATGGATATCGCGAGTGAAAATAGCACAAACCGTAGGCACGTCGCTTCTCGAGCATCGTTTGACCCCGGAAGTAAGTCTGACAAATCCGCAAAGCGCGCCCGGCCTTTGGATTGCGCATGCGCTAGTTTTGATTGACAGACTGGATCGCTCTATTGAATCGGACATAAATTTTGTGGAAGATGCGCTGATACATAAAACGTTTTGAAAGCTTTACTGAGGTCTTGAATGTTGTAACCTTGATCAAACAGCTTCTGAGCAAAGGTCTTGTGATGCTTTTTGAAATCTTGGTAGAAAGAGCATGTTCGATCGTACTTCAAATGTAAGCATCAAAGTCTTGAGCTGCAGGAATATCACTTGGCACGAAGGGGAAGTTGCTTTTTGGAAAGTTGAAGTCATCACTCTTATCATACTGCCTTGGTTTATATTGATATTTGTAACATATTTGTCAATATAGTACGGACATCATCAGAGTTATCATAGCCAAAAAAAGCATGTGACAGGTCAGTTAAGATAGATATTCGAATAGGTTAAATGATTTTTGAGAATTTACTAAACTGACGGACAAAAGAAACTTAAACATAGTTTTAAGACCCATAGAGGAAAATGTACTCACACGATTAACTTTTAAAATAACAGTCATGCAACATCTATTATTGGCATGACAGTTGCTCGAATTGAGACGGTGTAGCAAATTATTTATAGCGTGTAAGACCGTCCCCTGCTACAAGAACTCGACGGCGCACAGTAAAAGTCAGTCGTCTGATGACGTCACGTGTGACACGTCGCCATTCTTCTTGGGGGGCCTGGATCAATCCTTGTCGGTTGGCTGTAGGTTGTGGTCGCTGTCGAACACGTCGATCTATGACATCCCAGAGGTGTTCTGTTTGGGACGTTTATAAGGAGCGTGCATTTCACGGGCTTTGGCGTTGTCATGCTGACGAAGAATATCATACATGTAACTGTCAGATTTCCGTTAATGATGACCATAGGTGTTCTCTCGAGCCCACTGATTCCTCCCCACACCAGAACACCCCGCCTGCATACGGCACCTCCACCTGAATGCAGCATGCCGTCGTTAGTTCTCACCTTCTACGATATACACGACGACTTCCATCAGCCCTGAACCGAAATAACCGGCTTTCATCAGGGCCAGTCACGTCGCTGCAAACGGCGTACAGGCCGGGCCCATTTCAATCGCTGACGACGATGTTGCGCTGTCAATAACCGTCCTCTCTTAAGTCTGGAAGCCCTAATTCCTTGAGCCCTGGTTGCCTGGCTACTCCGTTGAACAACGTCGATGACGTCCCTGTCAGGAATCGCATCTTAAAATGCAAAGTAAGCAAGTACAGATCTTCATTGTGCGTAGCTACCCTGGGTGCCTGCTCTTGGTCTGTCTGATGTCTACACGGTCTGTCTGTAACGCTGCATCTTGTTAGTTACAGCAACTCGGGAGCAACCAAAATTTCCAGTAATGTAGGCATGGATGGCTTCCATCTGAATCATACTCAGGACCCTCTCGCGTTGTTCGGGTGCCAGCCGTGGCATTTCTGTTGTGTTTTTTATCAGTGCGAGTGTAAAACATGCCTTCTGTATCATACATACACCTTTATTGCACAAGCGGTACGTGTTTCACTATTTCACATTTTCTACACATTATGCATGGAGCATTGATTGAGTTTTAACTTGTGTCTTTATTTTTCTGCGATACAAAAGTGGTAAAGTTTGTTTTGCTGTATTATAAAAAGAATAAGGGTAATAGTGGACGATACTTTGCGGATTTAATCAACATAACATATGATATGACTTTCCAAACTTCATTTTGAATTAACCTCATGTGACAGAGGTGGTTTACGGTCTGTACAGACTTCCAGCTTCATTCCTTGGTACAGGTTTCTGAAATATTCCATTTTGTATCCAACTTTACCTTATTTCGAAATATCAATAGATATGACAATATGGTACCTTATTGAAATAAATGCTTATCAAATTTTGTTAAAATTAACGTAAGCTATATTCTAAAGAAATAACATTTCTTTTAACGTAACGTAATTCCCAAGTATTTCATCCAGATATGTAGCAGATAATCGCTTTCCTGAATAACTCAATCAGAGATCTAACAGGATATTACGATTATGGATATTGTCATCCAGTGAAGCAGTGTTACACCTGGACAAGATATGTACTTTTCCTTGAATCGATATATTGTGATTGTCACAATGACACTATTTCCTACCCCTTTGACGAACTGTGTAAATGATTGTTGCTTTGCCAGATGATGCCTTGGTCGACGGCTGCGGTGTTTCTGAAAGAGCTGAACACCTCTCAGACGACTTCTTTACGAGCACCGAGGCACAGGTGTCCTGTAGCAGACACTGAACAATACATCGAAGTGGGCGCCGTGTCCCTTCTATAGACCACATCTTGACTTTTTCCCTTCTTGTCCAACTCTTGATTGACCTTTTCAGGTTATATTCCCTCACTGATGAAAACGCCGAAACAACGAAAGTCACGAGGAACACACCGATGCATGCTTTCATGTTGACAGATAAGAACTTGAAAACCTTACCTGACTGACTGATCCTGAAAACAAGCACATGGAATGCCGTCAGGTTTTCGACTGCTATCACATAAAGAATCCCTTTTCGGTCTTTGAGAGGTAATGTGTAACATAAAACCATTCTGATATGGTCACGCTAATCTTGTTGATTCTAAGCCAGGAATTCATTGGTCATTCTTAGCGTGCTTTTTAACAAGCAAAACTGATGTAACGACATGTCATTATGGAAAATTATAGAGAATTTATACATCAACCATAACATGGTTTAAGTCGGATTCTACTTCTGCAACCATAAGATTGTCATGATTTCACCATTACTGAAATAAATTCGTTATCACAAAGATATAGCGATTTCACAACGTCGTCAAAGTATTTGTGTTGCAGGTCTTATCTTTACTCTCCAAACAAAGTAGGGGATCGGGAATTATAAACGCTATGATCGGTCGTCAGAAGAAAAATCAGATTTGTAAAATAGCTGCCACAGATACGATTTTGGAACCAAAACCTAACGCCCCAACACACTCGAAACATTGCACGTTGATCTTGCAGTTCGTCGGTGCACATGAGTAGGGGGTAATTCTTATTTTTGACAGCTCAGTGAAAGGTCGTCAAATCGCTCCAATGAATTGTTGATTTTCATTATCCACTGTTACACGTAAACTTTCTACTTTTACTTTAATGCAGTGTTTGCGATCAGAGGGAAAATGCACCGTCTGCAATCTGTGATTTTGGAACAGTTTCAGCAGACACAGTGTGTTATGATCGCCCCGCACAGTGCGCCCCGGGGTTTGAGAAATCCAACCCCAACAGCCAATCAAATCGCTGCTCAGTTACTTAGAACACGATTAGAAATCGTCTGCATGCAGCAAATTTGAATGCTCGTCGACCACTTGTACAACCGTTAACCACTGACTTATTCTAGCAACACGGCATTGGCGTTTAGAGCGCAGAAACAGAGGGAATCCCCGATGTCCTTGTGTAATATTTTCCGATTAATCCAGATTTACTTTTGACTTTGTGAAATACGAATCAACGTCATATCGGCATTATTTCAGCCATATAGCGACAAGACCAAGTTGATATATTAACAATTTATTCATGAATGCAAAGTTTTATTTAAAAACAATTATCAAACATATTTGGGCATAACAATATGATTTATACAGTTATAAAACACGAGCTATAGGCATCCAGTAACCAAAGCTAGGCCACCTCGCTGGGGATCATGGAGACTTACGGTGCCTCTGCTTCCTGGACGATACCCCAGCAGGATTTACGTCATCACTTTAGCCACTGGTGGTTGTGCACAATGCTAGCCAATATGGAATAATACTCAGCAATGAGTTGGCTTAAAACACCGGTGATGATAGTTACATTGATTATGATAGGATACGTGTCACTCAGGGGGACAATAATATCCCCGTACCTCAACCTCCTGGAAAAAGCCTTCACTAATGTCAGTTGATAAAATCATCACACTAAATTTAAAAACAAGCAATTAAGTATTCTCATGGATATTTATTGCAGACCAATTTCTTTCAAGTAGTTGAGAATGAGATGCCCGCTGACACGGGAGAAGATTTACTGTTTGATAATGTCAATCCCTTGCGATTGCAAAGTCTACACAGTCAAACAATATATGCTCGTTGGTGAATCCTCCATCACAATGGATGCACTAAGGAGGTTCGTCCTCATCTGTCTTAAGCAGATATTCGTGGTTAAACCGACTCTAGCCAATACAACATCGTCGTAAAACGACATCATCATGTCATGACTGACAACCCAAGTAGGTATGACCGATAAAGTGTATTGCTTCCTACCTGGGTGTTCCACCTTTTTGCATGAGATCCCGAGTACAACTCTTGTTGGCTGGTTTGAAGTCACTGTACGGGATAAGAAGTGGAGATAACGGTTTGTCAAGAGCTGCTTCAGCACCAGCATCGTCTTTTAAGTCACCTGTTAGGCTTACATGACTTGGTAACCATCAAAAGACAATGTAACATTGGCCAGTATCGTCTGCATGCAGTACATTTAAATGCTCGGCCACAGCCTGTACCACCGTTTACAATTAACACATTCCAGCAAAATTGAATTGGCGTTTAGAGCGCAAACACAGGGGGAATTGCCGATGTTCTCGTGTCATGTTTTCCGATGAATCAAGATCTATTCTGGACTTTTAGATTAGCCATGGGCGTTGAGCGGACGTCAGCGTAAGGCATCATGACAAATTTTCGGGGTAGCCATATTTAAGAAGAAGAAGAAGTTTATTCGGTGTCAAAGACCGCATGGCCAAGAGTACAATACATGAGATAATTGTTTGCACATTGACAGGTGGGACAACTGTTATACTATCTCAAAACAATATTTGTTATACATGATACAGGCAGATTATATCAATATTTTTAATTAGCATAACATTTTTTGTTGCAACTAGTTGATTAAATTTTGCTCGTGATGGATACTGGTAATAGTAGTTTGGGATGTAGAGCTTTCTATTTTCCATGTAAAATGGACAAACTAAGAGGAAATGGTATTCATCTTCAATTATATTATGATAACATTTCTTGAAGCGTTGGTTGATACTTCTTTATTAAGATGATAAATATCGTTTAAAGTAAAAACTCTGAATGTTTTTAATATTTACGTGAGAAGTATAACCCCAAATTTCAGAACCATATCACAATATAGAAGCTATTTTGCTGTCAGATATTATAGATGCTACCTTTAGAGAAATGTTTGGATAATCCTTTAATAAGGTAATGACAGGAAACGAAGCCTTTCTGGCTTGTAGTGCTAATGTTTCACACGCTTTTGACCAAATTAATCTGGATGTGAAGACAATACCTAGATATTTATAGTGGGATACTACTTTCATATGTTTACCATCACAAGTCCATTTTCTATATTTCTCAAGTATCCGCCATTTCTGAAAACAACAATACATGACTTCTCCAGGTTAACTTATAGGCCCCATTTGTTTCAATAACCTTTTAACATAATAATAACCTCTCAATCAACAGTTCTTCATTTCATCTACAAGCTCATTTATAAAAAATATAAATAAAACAGGACTCAACATACATCCCTGGCGTACTCCACATGATGTAAATATTTCTAGCTGAGACCTAGTCATACATATCTTTTAGAATTCTAAACATTTTCCCATGTACACCTTTCATGAGAAGTACATACAATAGCTTATTTCTGTCAACAAAGTCAAATACTTTATGAAAATCTATGAAAGCTGCATTGAATCTGTGTTTTGGTTTTCTCAAATACTTTTGACATAAAGATAGTAGGACATATACATGATCAATTGAAGTATAGTCATGTCAAAAACCTGCTTGACATTCATGTAATACTTTATGTACCTGTAGCCATATCCTTATTCTGGATTCAAAGATAGATGTGAATATTTTACCCATTACATTTAGCAAAGAAATACCACGGTAATTATTTGGATCACAAACATTCCCTTTTCTATGCAATGGAATAATCATGCCGACATTCCAACTATCGGGGAAAACACCGCTATCAATATAGCATTGAATAATATTTCTAGAAATGAAAAAACTGAATTAGCGTGTTTCAAATATTCGGGTGGTATATCATCAATACCCGGAGATTTGCCCATTTTCAGTGATTTGATTGATTTCTTAATCACCTCTCTGGTAATACGTTCTGACAGATTATCCATACTGTTACAATAAGTACATTCATCATCGTGATGTGTCATATAATCATTGACAGTTTCATCAAACCCATCACTGCTGTTATAACGAGTCGGGTTTAATAAGTCTTTAAAACCAATATACCACTTCTCTGCCGAGATATGTATCTTCTCGATCGGTTCTACTATTACGGTTCTGCGAACAAAACTTCCTACAATCGCCATCTGCAACTGCTGTACGAATTTCTTCCGTAATCGTATTGTTGAAATGTTAGCACTTCTCTTCGCTCAAAAAACGGAAGTGTCTCTTAGACTGAATATACCTAGTTAAATTATCATTTGTCCTGTTTAGACGACAATATTTGTCTCTTTTTGCGAGCTTACATTCATGATCAAACCATTTAGGTTGAACACGTTTTAAACCCTGTCGACTGTTACAGCTAACTTTAAGATGATTCCCCATATGTTGCAAGAGCTCCACTAGCTTCTCAGAGGCAGCATTAACGTTGAAATGTACTAATAGCAGAAAATAATTCTCACTGTTACTCGAAATTTCAGATATTTCAGCTTCATTGAATTGTCTACGTCCTAAATCAGCCCATTTATATTTCAACGCATCGTCACATATTACACCGCCATCGTTTGTGACATTAACAGCACTTGAAGTTAATTTAGCTTGTAAGATACAAGATACTGGAAGATATTCCGAGTCCGTTCTGGAGTGAACAACGATATCTATTACAGATTGAAAAAAATTAGTAGTTGCTAGTACATAGTCAACTGGGCTTGATGCATTACTTGCAATACACGTGAATGAACCAACTTCATCACCTTTTCTCCAACCATTTACAATGTGTATTCCTCACAACTTGCATACTTCCAAAAGAGCTAACCCATACTTATTCACTACAAGGTCTTGCGTTGATCTTGTATCTTTAAAATCATCAGCTAAATACAAATCTGTTAGTGGTAGGTAATTAAAGTCATGCTCATCTTCAATCCAAAAATCGTCATTCGCTTACTAGAGTGACTCTGCATAGTAATCTGCATCAGTACCCCCGCCGCCGCTCCTCCTGGGCCCATGAGGCGTCCCTCTATGAGTCCCACGATTGCGACTCGGTGACCCCCGATGGGTGGAAGTGAGTCGATTAGTGATCTTTTTGAGGTCATCATTTTCAAGAACAGAGTCTTCGCCGTTATCGCTAGCTTGTCATAGGAGAGGTAAGCAGTCTTATCATTCTTACGTGCATCCACCATATTTAAAAATCTTTCTATAACCATTACTTAGTCTTTGCTCTGGTCAAAATGTAATGAATTTCGGTACTAGTATATAGTATATAAGTAGTGGTGCTCAACATATATGTTCCTTTTGCGTCAATATTTTGAATCTTTACCTTGTTTGGGTCATGCCTACAAAGGCATTTTTTTACTCTTTAAACATCTTGTCTGAAATGGCCAGCCTGAAGAAGCGGAAGTTTGGGTGTATCTTCCTCAATATGATGACATAATATTTGTTCCAATCATTATGATTTTAGTGGGTGTATATTTACTTGTATGCAGTTATTATGCATATTATTATCAATATTGACATTAATGAAATTTCCAACTGTTGACAATATATCCAGTGCCGTGGCACTGCAGTCACTTCGTTCCCTTGTTTGGTCACACCTAAATACGTGAAGAAATGGTACTTGTTGTTACCCTGCCTGAATCTCGGCGTGAAACGGATACAACAAGGACTAGACTGCTAGGAGACAGTTTACTGTGTCTCAGTGAGGTATTTATATCGCATGTTGTGGTGGTGGAAACCAGCACTATGAAGCCGACGAGCGACTAGCGACTAGCGAACACAGTTCACTCAGCAGTTGGTAATCATAATTATTTATGGTGTCATAGTTTCTTCCCCCAAAATAACTAAAATTTCCGAGATCAATGGCAGAAATTTTGTGAAAAGGAAAAAGAAAGTTAAAGACAAAAGATGTAACTGGTGAAATGATAGCGACGGTGTAATGACGATGAAAGTTTGTAAACTTAATGTCGAGCGTGTAGATCAATATCTGGTGTTTCCCCCATATTGGGCGGTACATGCGCGATACATTGCGTATTGCATATTTTTGCCTCATACCGATAATGGTCGAGGATTGTTGCTCTGGCATTATTTCTTGCCTCTACGTCGCCAACAAAGGTTTCTACTATCTGTGAATCGGAATCAAAAACTATGAATCGGAATCACCATGTGAACATGATGTAACGCCATTGGCGCACAGCCGATCCCTGGTATTGCCTAACCCACTCCAATCTTTGCCGCTTATGGTAAGCTGTTAGGGTCACACTCCAATCTTTGCCGCTTATGGTAAGCTGTTAGGGTCACACCCTTCACAGAACTCCTTGCTATTTGACGAACTGCATGGAGCCAGTTTTTAACAGTAGCAAATTTGAATCTATAGCGTTGTACAATTAATGCAATGATCTTGTCTAGGTGTTGTTTCTTTAGCCCTGCCACGCCCGGGTCTCAGTGCAACCACACAGTCGAGAACTTCCACATCTTGGGATATTGACGCCCCACTTCAACCGTCCCCACAATTCGTCATTTTCTCTGTTAATTGATATACCTTCTCAGGGGCATTTTTAAGCATGTGCTCAGCTCAATTGCACTAGGAATTGTGAGTTCGCCTATGGGCGCTCATACTTTGGCTTCCGCTGGCACACCCATCACGTGCTGTTCATGAATGATGTTAAGTTTCATTGCGATCAGATCCTGTGTCATACATACAATACCAACTGTGATGTTGTTATTTTATGTATTTAGTTCCAAAGGTTTGAGTAAATGCAATCTTTTTGTGCGTTGTGTATTTTAAACAAGTAGATTTACAACGTAGGGTTGACCATTTTGCCAAATATTGCAAAACATTGATAAAACTACAGTTATTGCTTTTAAAATAGGACGTGCGGCTACTTATAAGAAACATTTTTATTTGATTAATGAAAAAATTGAGGTTGTAGATTTTGTTAAATTTTGCTGCAAAGCACATTGCTGAATTTGGTATGAAAGCTTCAATTTCACAACCAAAGCTTGCTAGGAACTTGTAACTATCCGTAGACCTTCTGCAGTGGATAGATTAGTTGTACAAATATTGATGTGCGTGTGCCATATATGGGATCATGAGAAATGTGACGTGAAAGCACGTATACACCTTGAGTTCCTCAAACTAGCTACTGTAATAAAATATAGGATTTTATGGTTACGATCATCTCGGTAGAGAACATATTCAGCTTAAAATATCCAAACGTTACGTATCCCATTGATGTAAATTAATGTTTTTCTTATCCGAATAATAAAAGTGCATCTTCTAGACTTGATTATAAAACTCAACGCAGGAAAGAACTTAAGAACTTCCCTTGGCTGTGTCATGTAAAATATATTCTTTGTAAATGCGGCTTACCTGATGTATTTTAAAAGATTTGGACTATCGGAAAAGTTGAATTAAAAGTGAAAGGCCAGTTTCTGCAATGTGATGTGAAAATTCATCTAAAGATATATGTTAGTAAAAAAAGACTCGTCCTCTTTCGAAAACGTCTTCTTCCAGATGATATCTCCAAACCTATCCTTTATTTTAAACCAAGTAATCAAAGCCTAACCTTTCAAAATACCGTCAATTATTCTCAAACAGCACTATCTCAACCATACGGCCTGTATCTAAGTTCTGAATATGATATTTAGATAATACATTGTCGTCCTATCGTTCATACTTTACACTGCAACATTTTTTTGTACTCATGTAACACCGAGGATGCTTTACTAGTTTAGTAATAAACTCCATGAAACCCTAGTCAGTTTTACGTGAGTCTCGGTACACGTAAGGCATTGAATACACAATACCCTGTAAAGACAAAACATTGTGATATTATGCAAGGGCGTTATCACAATTATACTATGCTGTCGACACGATTGTGTTGCAGCTCTTATCTAGTTTAGGATGCGACACTCTTCAAAAAAAGAAAGTTACCACCCATGTACAAGATCGTTACATTCGACTGTTCCACCTACGTCATCGCAATGCAACAGCTACAGAGACTGCAGGACGCATCCCTTGTTTGAGGTGGATATCGGACCAGACTGTCAGGAAACATCTTCGTGAGGCTGGAATCCGACCCAGAGACCAGTTATCGTCCCTGTTTTTTAACAGATCCATCGACAGCGACGCTTGCGTTGATGCCATACCTTATAGCCTTGGAATTTGAGAAATTGGAGACGAGTGTGGTTTAGCTATGAATCATGTTTTTTTTCTTCACCGGCGAGATGGAAGACAACATAATTATCGTCGTCGAAATGAGCATTTGGCCCCACATTGTGTACGTGAATTCGACAATTTCGGTTGCGGTAGTGTCATGGTGCCATATCCTACACCACGAGATCTGACTTGGTTGTGGTTCAAGGAAATTTGACAGAAAACATGATTTTAAATTCTTCAATCTCACCTTCTTCCAATCATTGACCGTAAGAGGGAGCTGTTTCAACAGGACAACGCTCCACCGCACACAGCTCGTGTCACGGTAGACTACCTTTATAATGCCAACATCAATTGCTTACCCTGGCCGTCGAGATCTCCAGATCTCAACCTAATCGACCACCTCTGGGTTGACCTTGATCGACGTGTATGTCAACGTCAGAACACGCCGCAGGACAGAATTCGAACACTTGCCGAGGAGATGCAGAACCATGATTGCTGCACGGGGCGGTCACATGAGATATTGATTTCAGCACAACCTTGTGGCCTTATGTGACATGAGAATGAACAGTTTTCAATGCCTTTGTACAACGACAACATGTGACGATCGAGCTCCAAATTTTCATATTTTTATCCTTGATATTAAGTTAAAAATATCGACTTTATTAGGTACAATAAATTTACTGAAAATCTGCCTGTGCGTTTCCCTTGTTTTAGATTCCATTTGGCGCAAAGGGAAAAATTGCTGTGAAAATGATATAAATGGACCACTGAAAATCAGTGATGACTCTAGGTGTTCGCGAAATGGATAAGTCAGAAATCTCTGCCAAAAGAGAAAAACGCCTTTCGTCGCTAATAGCATGCATAGCGACGGAAACAGAAGGAGCCAGAATGTCGAGATGGTTGTATTATTATATGCAATATCGGGGGGGGGGGGGGGGGGGGGGGGGGGGGGGGACACCAGAAATTGGCTTCACACATCGTACCCAATCGAACCCAAATCTGAAACAATTTCGGTTTGCAACAGATAAAAGACTCCTGTAAGTGTTCAAATGGTTTAATTTGCCATACTGACTTCAGATAATGCGTGATTTAAAAAAACAAAACAAACAAGAACATGCCAAAATGTCAATTTACAAATCAATAGCGTGTGTGTCCACCTCTTGTTGCGATGCAATCACATTTTCGTCTCATGAAATGGACCAGGCGTCGCACAAAGTCCCTGTGGGATATCTGACCATATCTGCTGGAGCATGTTTCGAAGTTCATGGAGTGTCTGTGTAACACGTGGTTGACGTCGGAGGCGCCGATCCATCTCATCCCACGTGCTCGATTGGTGAAAGATCAGGGGAGCGAGCCGGCCAGGGGATGACATTCATGTTGTTTTGTTGAGGGGAATCCTGAACAAGTCGAGCAATATGATGCCGGGCGTTGTCATGTTGAAAGGTAAAAACGGTAGAACAACAGGGCCGGTGATTTGGTCGCGGTAGCGCTGTCCATTGAGATTTCCCTCTACAACTACCCTCTACCAAACGGGTCATCTGTCTTGTTATAATCCCACCCCATACCATAACGCTGCCGCCCCCGAACCGATCTTCTTCCATGACACAATGATTGAGGTAATGTTCACCTCGACGTCGGAACACTCGAATCCGTCCAGCGCTGTGGCTGAGGTGAAAACGAGACTCGTGTCAGTGAATAGAACGTGTCCCCACTGCATGGCCGACCAGCGTAGACGCTGTCTGCACCACTGTAGACGTGCTTGACGGTGGTTTCCTGTCAAAATGGGACGTCTGGCGGGTCTTTTGGCGACAATCCCTGCACATCTGAGGCGACGACGTACGGTTTGTGAAGATATTCGTCGAAGGCCAGGGATGCTTCTTGCAGTCACTGTTGCTGGCTGGAATCGATTTCGTAGATGTGTTATTCGAATTCAGTTGTCTTGTCGATTATTGGTTACGCGTGGCCTGCCACTCCGAGGATGGTCTCTAACTACATTCGTCTGTTGCCAACGTTGCCATAATCAACAAATGGTGTTTCTGTGGATGTTAAATTGTCTTGCAACATCACGTTGACTTGATCCTGCTTCAAGCATACCAATGGCCCGCAGACGCTCATTTTCGGACAGGCGTGGCATTTCGTAATGTTGAAAAATTGCGTAATTCTGTTGTGTTTCTGAGCGGTTGTTGTCAGCACGATGCTCAACAATGCATATGGAATCCCGTTAACGCACATGTTTTTATACACATTCTTGGGTAGTGAAATGCATGGGGCTTGCATAAAAGTCAACTTTTGCATGGAATGCATGCTTTTCTGTAGCAGTTGCGTTTTGTGACGTGATTCCATACATGTACTACAATATTGAAAACTAAACTTTACTTATTTGAAACATACATTAAAATATTGGTGTCAAAGGAACTTTTGTTGTTGAGTATACAAATTAAGATTTTTGTATCTTCATTTGGCCGTGGATACTTCGTATGTCAATTCCCAAGGAAACTAAACTCCAATGATATTTATCATAATGACTATTCGAATGAATGATGTATGAAGCTTAGAACCTACAAACAGGTTACATTGACACAGACCTCAGCTGTTATATGCTAATAAACTACCGACAAAAATAAGGGAACTGAAGAAATGATACTGACGGTGTTATGACGATAATTTTTTGCAAACTTAAAGTCGGGCGTGTACATCAATATCTGCCCACCAGTTTGGTCGATACCAGTGCGATACATTGGTGGCATATTGTTGCGAATTGTTGCCTGCAAGTCCGCCTGAAGAGCTACCTCAAGCTAGGCCCCGTTGGATGTCTGGGGACATGTCAGGGGACATGTCAGGGGACGTTTCGTCAGAGATAATCGGGCACGATATGGTCTGGCAATGTCATCTTCAGTTTAGAATTTCTGCCGATAGTTCCAGCGAATGGACTAACGGTAGGACGCAGAATGTCGTCAAATGTTCGCTGGCCAGCCAAATTTCTATTCACAATAACTAAAATAAGTTCGCCAGTCAAGTGTGATACCGACCCACACCATGACACCACCGCCCCCATACCGATGATGGTCAAAGATTGTTGCCCAGGCATGCCTTCTTGCCTCTTCGTCGCCAACAAAATGTTCTACCATCTGTGAATTTGAGACAAAATACTGATACGCCTGTAGACATGATGTAACAGAGCCCATCCCGGGTATTGCCTAGCCCTCCTCAATCTTTAGGGTCACACCCTTCACAGGACCCCTTGCTATCCAGCGGGCTGCATAGTGTCGGTTTTTATAAATTGAATTTATTGCGTTGTCCAATTAATGTAATGATCTTGTCTCGGTGTCGTTTCTTTAGCCGGGTCTCAGTGCAACCACACAGGCGAGAAATTCCACATCTCGATTTGCCAAACATTCGGGCCACTTTGGATATTGTTGTCCCACCTCTATCGTACCCACAATTTTTAAGAGTGTGCTTAGCTCAATTGCAGTAGTAATTGTGAGTACGCCTATAGGCACACCTACTTTGGCCTCTGTGGACACGCGCATCACGCGCTGTTCATGCATTATGTGAAATTTCGTTGTGATCAGATCCTGCGTTCGGATTCAACATTACGGTATTGTAAATGTACACCTCAACGATAGCGACATTCTGTAGGCTGTGTACACCTTACAGAAGCGACAAAGAAACAGAGCAGGTGTACTCTTTGTAACTAGGGTGTGACGTAATACACAAATCTACTACGAATTCACTCCGGTTATGACCCTGGTTAGAATAGTTCGTCAGCAACGTATGCTTGTCGTGAGAGGTGACTAAGGGGATCGATGGTCTATTCAATAGGTCAGGTTTTAAATTGGCAATACCCCATCAACCGAAAGTGTTGCTTGGGGCAATCGTCTTTCGTCGGTGTTCACATTGACCACGTTGATTGAGTTTGTGTGTCAAACGTGTTTTAAAAAAAAAAAAATAATATTATGAGAACTGAATGAAAAGTTTTAGAAAGTCTATAGACGTTCGAAGAGGTACAAACCCGTGGTTCAAATACGTCTCAGCGACGTATGTAGCCGTGTCTCAGATTGAAATAACGACGCGAGGTGGCCGCCTGTAGACCTATCAGACGGCTGAAATCAACCGAATTTCCCGCTCCCGGCTGAGAGTATTGACCCACTGGTTTTGATTTGTGTCTGCATGGCGGGTGGTCAGTCTTGCAGACTTGGTTGATGCATGTCACCGTATCCTAATTGCGTGGGTCGATGCTTAGGATGTCAATCACTGGATTGTCTAGTCCAGACCCGAATATTTTACAGACCACTGTCAAATAACTGGAATATTGCTGACTGAGGCGTTAAACAACAAAGAAACAACTCCATTCTGGGTATACGAGTACAAATCATGTCTTTTTAAAGACTGCTCTTGTTTACGATCACATTACTAAGATAGCGATCTTAAGGCTTTACAATAGTTGTAGTGCTAAAATCGCTTTCTGCAAGTGGACCCATTTGATCTTTGATACATCTTTAAAGAGTTTCTTCGTGCATTATCAATATCAAGATGAACATCCGGAAATATGAACATGAGATAGTAAACGGAGCCACAAAAGTATAAACGAATATAGTGGCCCTGTCGTTGATGAGCTATTATTGCAGGGCATTACCGTTTATAAGTTACACATATGATATATAAGGCATATATTGGTTTCTTTTTGTTAGTATTATCAATGACATAAAGTTCTTACTTTCGGCGATTCTAAAACTTCCAAATAAGAATAATTTCTTTGGGGTGAAACAACATGAATCAGGATGAATCAATTTAAACGAGTCCTAAGAATTTCGATGGCAGGATTATGTTCTCTTTACTACCTACTGTGGTCTCGTGCATAATTGCAAATGTATACTGACGCACAAAAGAAACGCAAGTGGTTTTAAGCAACTAGGTTACAAACACGGAACCATAAATTGATACGAGTTTTAGCATGTAGTGAAACCTGATGGTGTTATCAATATTTTTGGTTGTATTTTGGAAGCCCCGAGTAAAAAGGCAACATAAAAAACGAATCGCCAAAAACGCACGATTTCAATGAAATTGTGGGTATCATGCACCCATTTCTCGCGAAATCAAAAATGCACGAACTGTCACGAACTGTAGTGGGTATAAAACTGTGGCCTATTCTTGGACCTACCACTCCTTGGTCAACAATGCCACGCCTCGCTCAAATTCAGAGAAACCAGGCTATCGGACGTTTGGAAGCTGGAGAGTCTGTCCAAGATGTTGCCCGTCATCTCAACGTTAACATAACCACAATTTACCGTCTCCTGCGTCGATACAATGCTACACAGACCACAGATGACCTTCCTCGGAGCGGTCGTCCTAGGGTCACCACACCTCGACAAGATCGGGAGATTACCCGTCAACACCAGCGACATCCGTTCCTAACTGCATGTGAAAGTGCTCGACAGACCATAGGAACACATAATCGACACATTAGCCGGAACACTGTGATCCGAAGTCTCCGTTCCAACAACCTCAGATGTCGTCGACCAGACCAGCACGTCGTCCTGTTCTCCAACCACGGGATCGACAAGCACGACTTCAGTGGGCACAGGGTCATCACAATTGGCGTCATCGTAAGTGGAGGCGTGTCATCTTCTCTGATGAAAGTCGCTTTTTTGTCTCCCATGCAGGCGGAAGAGTCAGAATTTGGCGGCGTCGAGATGATCGTTTCGCTGACAGAAACGTTGTGGAAAAGTATCCATGGGCCGGACCTAGCGTCATGATATGGGCAGGGATTGGACTTAATGCGAAACTTGGACCAATGTGCTTTCTGAATGTTGGTCAAGGTCGGGGACACGGCGTCACTGCTCATCGGTATATCGACCAAGTGATCAGACCCCACGTTGTTCCATTTTTTGCACAACATCAACAACACATTTTCCAGCAGGACAACGCTCATCCCCATGTTGCCAGAGCTACCATGGCCTTTCTGCAAAAACACAACATCCGTGTTCTACCGTGACCAGCCCTCAGCCCTGATCTGAACCCCATCGAATACTTGTGGGATGAGGTTCAAAAGCGTCTGCACAATGTGCGCCCAGTCCCTACAACTGCCGATGAACTACGCACAGCTGCTCTGGATGTGTGCAGGAGGATCCCTAGGGCTTTCACAAATGGACTGATCCACTCAATGTACAGGAGATGTGTGGCAGTGATCAATGGTAATGGTGGTCACACCAGGTATTGACTGACATTTTCACTGACACAAGCTTCATGCCAATGCCTTGTGGCAGCATGATACTACACCAAAGAAGACTACGTTAAAAATGGACAAACAATGCAGTGCTATATATTTCAATGAACATTTTTTATTATCTAGTCAAATCTAGCAAAAACTATTTACGCTCATTAGTTACATACGAAAGCGATTAGTCTTGACTGAAATTGTCATTTCACCATTAAACCTAATCGACATTGACAAATGTGCTAAAGACACTCACGTTCGGTCAATATCCAGCCATGACTATCTACCGTTCTGTCAGCAATTGAAACGTTCATATATATAACCGTTGATAAATAGCATTCGTGGCCACCGAAAAACGAAGTCATATTCATATATTCTGCAGACATACATGTAAAGTTCGCAGACATGAGACACAATTGTTCACATTCCTCGATGCTCTTTGTAAACTTATACATTTTTTTGGTGTTTCCAATTATGCCAAGTTCAGGATGGTGACTGAATGTCTGCCCAAGTTCATCACCTGGAAGAACAAGTGTCTTCTGTTGGAATGCAAAATGTACATATTTACACATTTCACACATTCCTGAAAATACGACTAGGTTGGCTTCTATTTTGTGATGACCTATGTGAATACCGTGAAACAAGTCTTTCCACATGTATGGTATCACCAAAGTGTTTGCAGCCTAACAGTTTAGCTCCATATCCGCGATGACATAATATTCAATGAATGTACGTAATAAAATGTAAAATGCTGTTGAAATACATAAAAGTAAATACCAACGACAAATGACCATTCCAGTGACTTTGACCTTCAATTACGATTGTTCAAAAGCTTACCATTTCAATGCCTCGTCCTGACCAATAAAGGTATCGCTTCCTAACTTATAACGAACATCATACATTTTAGTGTATGACCTTCAGAGTGAATTTCATCACACAGATACTGAAAATGATATGATGGAATAAAATAAAATGTCAATAATTATTTACAGTCTTTTTACTGACATAAAGCAACATGTAAACTACTGTCTTTGTAAAAAAACTGTTAAAAGCTAAGTCCAGTCACGAAATTAGCAGGGTGGTGAGGTTTGCCATGGACTTTCAAACGCCATATAGACTTGAGTTAAGTGATGACTGATGCTGTGAACTCACTGCCATCACTTTGCAGAATCTGAGCAGCGCCGACCCAAAAGAAAATGCCTACCATCTTCAACCTCTGCAGCACGTTTGGAGGTCAGCATCGAAACGATTGAAATTCGTTATAAAATGACTGAAAAAGTTACGCATCTTTTAAATTGCTGAAGGTTATCAAGTAATTTACAAATGGACATATTGACTTGAGTGTGGTCCAAACATGTGCAAACATATTATGTCAAATGTTTAAGAATAACCAGTTCGGGTACGTTTTGAAAAATTTGAAGTACCGGATTTGCCATAATTGTTTGTTGCATGTTATTCTACTAGCGTTAAGACCAAAGTGTGAATTCCTTACACTGTATGCAGGCATTGACTGAAGGCGAGTAGAGAGAGCCTGGTCCACAGAGGCACTTGCCTTTGTGACAAAATGGTTCTTCCCTCCTCTTATCATCCATGTTTGATGAGTCGTGTTGAGGCCCTGGAACATTATAACAACGAAAAAAACCAAGTGTTTTTTTTTCCACGTCGCCAATATTTTAGGCCTATTGTGACTTGTACGTGCTTTACCTTGAAATGATTAAAATTATATTGTCGAGTGTACAATAACTAGCAATATATCACAAACATATTTAGAACTAGTTGGGGAACATCAGATTTTGAGACAACAATACAACGTGGAAATAATGCCCAATCACCGAAGCTCATCATGTAGTAAACAGTTTAAAGAAGCAAAGACAGCCTGTGAAGGAACTTTGCTGTCAGTATTAATATTCAAATATCCTCTGCATAAATGCTGAGGACGAACATTAAAATATAATGAATTTGAACAAAACATGACATGGGTTCAGCTCCCCAAGGCTGGCAATTTCAGAGGTGAAAAACGTTTACAAAAAGGCAGTTTGAGAGAATTTAAGCGCAAAAAACCTCAAAATAAATAAGTACACAATTTTACATTATGCAAAATGAAAATCCAGACCGTATATATATGCTGAATGCCACCACTAACTAAACAAATACCAAAATGACTGAAGTTGGTCACAAATAGCTGTGTCAGCAAGAATGGGATTGGAATTAAAATCTCTTGAATAAATTTGGGTACCAACATAGGTAGGAACTAGCACTATATGAAATACTATAAATTCCAGATCTTCAACAAAGCCTGCATCAGTTCATAAGCCTGCAGAGCATGGCAGTTTCAATAACACCTGAAAAGCTAAATCTTGTTTCTTAATTATTACCAACTTCAGTTTTTTCACTGGGTTGCTAAATATAATGCGGCTCTCCAACATGAAAAATCAGTGATCCTTTGTGTAACATCCAACATACTTCTTCTTCATTAT
This sequence comes from Haliotis cracherodii, assembly GCF_022045235.1. Taxonomy (NCBI): domain Eukaryota; kingdom Metazoa; phylum Mollusca; class Gastropoda; order Lepetellida; family Haliotidae; genus Haliotis; species Haliotis cracherodii. The sequence goes on along the minus strand of NW_027266282.1, from coordinate 3,119,592 downwards.
TCTTTAATCTAATGTAATCACGATCTCATTGGACTTCCTTTCGAGTGGAGCATATACGGACGGTTAACCTTGCCAAATGAATGACACGGTGATTTCTTTGGTAAGCTAAACCTGCAGAAAGGAAATATACCCTAAAGTCATTTCACTATACCTACCTATAAGATCAGCTGTGTAAACGGGTGCAGTTGTTAAGTGTGGTGGCCTTCTCCTTTTTTCCATGAGTACCGATTCACATTTCGCCAGTAGAATACACTTCACAATACAACGCAGTGAAATTTTTATCTGTCGATTCCCGTCACCAGAACAAATTGCCATGACAGCTTCCTCTTTTGTCTGAGTCATAGATGACATATGCAGTCTATATTCTCTCATTGATGAATACACCGTCGCAACGACAGACAGGATGAACACACCTATCAGGGACATCTTGCTTACAGGAGACTTGAGGCAAAACTGTTCATTTGTGACTGGCCCATTGAATGGAAACGACGTATACCTATGTACACGACATAACACATTAATAATAGAGCCACCTCTATTTGTAGCTCATCCTGAATACACTTCCCTTTCACCACAAGACCAACGGAATGCATCCACAAATTCTTATGTAAAAGCCAAAAGGAGGCGGGGCGGGACTTTTCTCATATTCCTAAAAGATTAATCAAGTCCCTGTTTAACTTAACAGAAATAGATATGCCTTGCAAGTTGCTCTCTTCTGCAGTCAGTGTATATTTAATATCTAGAAGTCAGATATTAATTAGGGCTCCTTGCCTAAAAGGCAAGAACCCTTTTGTAATCGTTCGATGTATTATTATTTATCATTCCACCGATTTTTGTACCAGAGCTAGCAAACTAACCACAAGCTCGATTTTGTTCAAATTTTGTATGTGTATGTAAATCGTTGAGTATGAGTGCCCGACAAAATCCCAAGGCCGTAGGCCCAGTGGCCAAGGGCAGATAACTGAAAAACAAGTATTCTTTGAAGATATATTTCGCCATATTGCTCTGTAACCGCTTGTCCGATTATTTTCAAACTTTGCATGTATCTACTGTTGACTTTGGTCATTGGTCACGTTGTTTGGAGCCATATTGGATTCAAGGATTCTCTTCTTGCTCTTATGTCAAATGGCATGTGTGTGACTGATAGCCACGGTAACGGTATAGCGAGACAATGCAATCAGCGAGCCTGATCACCCGATCCGGTTAGTCGCCTCTTACGACAAGCATAGTCGCCTTTTACGAAATAGGCTTCACACATTGTACCCATGTCGGGAATCGAACCTGGGTCTTCGGCGTGACGAGCGAGCGCTTAAACACTTGGCTACCCGACCGCCCCAATCTTGTTATAAAGGTAAGGGCTAAAAAAAACCGGAAGGACCCTAGCTGCTAATGAAATATACTTTGGAGGGACATACGAAGCTGGCCATGGTTCATTTTGTACTGATTCAGCTGGCTCGGGTAAGCTGGTTTATTTTGTCCTGATTCAGCTGGCTCGGGTAAGTTGGTTCATTTTGTCCTGGATCAGTTGGGTGAGGTAAGCTGGTTCATTTCGTCCTGGATCAGCTGGTTGAGGTAAGCTGATTCATTTTGTCCTGGATCAGCTGGCTCAGGTAAGCTGGTTCATTTTGTCCTGGATCAGCTGGCTCAGGTAAGCTGATTCATTTTCTTCAGGATCAGCTGGCTCAGGTAAGCTGGTTCATTTTGTCCTGGGTCAGCTTCGTCAGGTAGGCTGGATTAGCTTAAGTTTACAAAATCGATGTTTGTTGTTTATGGTATGAATAGTCAGTGATAGGTGAGTGCATGTATGATGTACCAGATAACATAATACGCCTTAACGGCATTGAAAGTTCTCAGTATGAAGTTTTGTATGTTTTGAAGTTTCCAAATTTAGCGCATGTATTATGTACATACAAAATGAAAGTAGATTGTGTAGACATGGTTCGTACATGGAAATGGAGACTGACAAATCATCTGGCCTTTATGTTACTAGAGTCATCCCTGGAGTGTTTGTCACTGACGCGGGAGGGAGATGGGGAAAAGAATTCACTTCCATTGACTTCACTTTCTTTCCCGAAAAACTAAATTGTATGGCGTTACCTGGGGTCCATTAAAGGTATGCTTCGCGTTGCGATTATCCCAACTAGATTTGTTTTCCGGCCATTATTTATGTGACGTGCCTAAAACACATAAACCGAGTCAGTTCCATGATACATAATTTATCAATCGGTTAAACATGATGCAAGTTCTTTATGTCTTTGTGTTGACTTTTGACATTTAGATGACATTCGTTTTCGTGAACACTTCTGAGTAATAGGTTAGAATAGGTCTTCAGCAACTCATGCTTGCCGTAAGAGGCGACTATGCTTGTCGTAAGAGGCCACTAAAGGGATTGTGGTGTCAGGCTTGCTGACTTGGTTGATGCATGTTATCGTATCCAAATGTCGTGGATCGATGCTCATGACACCAATCACTGGGTTGTCTGGTCCAGACTCGATTATTTAGCTGGAATATTGCTGAATGCAGCGTTAAACAAACAAACAACCAAATAAACTCTGTCAACCAAGCCCGGTAGACACCCAGTTTCATGTCACCAAGACGACTTTAAAAAACTTGTAACACGAGAGACGTTCATCGTACCTTTCACCACATTCTTTGCATATGTTAATGGGATTTTCCGCTCGTTGGTTAGTACGCCTGAAACACCCCAGCTCTGCCCGGTGCTGCTGTTTGTTGTGTTAGATCTGTTAAACACTCGACCGTAAAACAGCTATATTGTTCTATGATAAACCCTGCCCTGTCTAACAGGTAATTAGTTTCCCATGATCCCGCCCCAGAGCTAATTGTTGAAATACAAGTTCTGATGCATGTTTGTTTGTGTGTTGTTTAACGCGGCTGTCAGCAATATCCCAGCTGTATAACGGCAGGTTGTAAATAATCGAGTCTGGGCCAGACAAAACAGTGACCGACATCATGAGCATCCATCCCCGCTGTCGGGTGAGATACGACACGCAGTCAACCGAGACACGGAGCCTGGCCTCCAAGTCACCTCTTACACATCCAGCACATTTAACGCGGAATCCCCGCGGGCGAGTTACAACACTGCATTCTTGTTCAATTTGATTAAAATCGCCACCACTAAACTAAGATCTTGTATTAATGAGATTGATTCTTGTTTCACACGGCAATGCGAGTTTATGACCTCCCCTGCCAGATGAACCTACAACTTTCAGTGATTTGCATATCTCGTTCATTTATACACACATCAAACACTAAGCGTTTCAAATCATTAACCTTGAAACATACGTTACACATAGTGGAATAACGTGTTCCAAACCAAGTTCTACAAGAATATTATGGGTGCGAAAATATATATTTCTCTTTCTTCTCGTTGCCCAGCGATTACATGCGTATTTTACGGGCGATTCGGTCTTGGTTTACAAAAATGTCAAATTTGACAACATTTTCCCCAATAAATGTGGGGTGGGGTCTGTGCTATATCCCCAATTACTACCAATTTAGGGCATTTGTTTTCAAACAGAAAGAAAACCTCATTGCGCGGTTCTGTTCAGCATTGATACCAGTCATGTTGTACAAACACCATTACAGGCGCCATATACGAACATACAGTTTGACGTCGTCAATTCTTCCCCCTGCCCACCCTAGGGGACAGGTAATATCGATGAGTAGCTCCCAAACATTTCATTTACTGGAGTAAATCAGTTTAACGTCAGTTTAACGAACCAATACTTTTACAGTACATTAACCCCCTTCGAGGATACAGCCACTATCAATGTTTAAGTTACCACCGACACCTGATAAGAAGTCGGCACAAGAACACTTATGTTCCTCCAGATGGTTGGTAGAAGTGGGATGTCAGATGATGTGAAGAAACAGAAGAAGCAATTGAAAGAGTAGCTAACTATTTCCACGGAGCAGTTACATATCTTGTCATTAGACGATCGATTTCGGTTTCTGTATTAAATATGATTGTGTCACTTTATAAAGCAAAAACAAATGTGTTTCGTCAGAAAATAAGTACATGAAGCGATTTTATATGAAAATATAGAGTTGACAGTGGGTAATTATATTCCAGCTGTGAACATAAAAGTTTCAAGCTGGAACAACCTGAAAAAAAGGAGTTCAGATTACACGGGGTCTGGAGTGGATATATCGACGAGACAAAACGTTACGTATTCATGCATGTACCTAGTTCTACACACGACTATTATATACCTGTGTATTTGCAGTGTCGGGTAAAATTGCAGGTAAAGCCAATGTACTGGCTGCTCAAGGCGAGCACGCACAAAACATACTAACTTGCGTTCTCCCGGGGAAATTGTGAATTTATAGAAGCAGCTGTAAAATATCGGCCAACATACCGGATGTGACGTCTTGATTGTCATGGCGACGTACACAACATAAGTACGGCAGTTTCCTGGTGTGTTTTGATGCAATAATTATGCTGGGGAAAGGTAGTCCACGTACTTAGTAATCCCACATCCACACCAATATGTTACATGTTACATGTTACAGTGCTGTGATCGGGTGACATCTTGTCACTATGGACTGTTTGTACACACGCACTATTTGATTTGAGACAGCTGGTGGCCCTATTGATTTCTCTCTTCGGACGACTGTGTGTTCGGGCTGCGCGGATTACAGTGAACAATATCGACAGGTGAGTGGATAGCCGATGTATTTGCCTCCCTGGACTCACCTCTATCAAACAGGTTACGGAATATACCGAGTGGTCTTTAAATATATATCGGACAGAACCGAGCAGCCTTGTACACATATAGATTCCGGCAGCGGCATGTAGGATTTTCTTTCTCTCGAAAGTCAAACTATATTGATTCGAGAAAGTGGAATAGAGTGGTGTGATTTTAAGGAAGGAAGACTCGGGGCAACACAAAGAACAGATTTTGTGAAACGTAACAGTTTCACATTCTTATGCTAACTTACGACTGTGCAAACAAACATGACTTCCATACACGGCTTTACTATAATTGTTTAATAATTATGTTTATTGTCGTGAATTTGGATAATGTGGTAAGGGAAATGGTTGGCATGTTTAAATATATGTCGTTAAGTCATTTGCTTCAGGGTATTGTTTAGATATTATTTATAAACCTTGGGTGACGTCTATTATTTTATATGGACATTGCTATCATGGAATAAGGCGATGTGAGCTGAAATGGGGTTTAACGTTGCGTCGCTTAAAGATTATCGCACTTATATAGCGACATGCATGCACGTGTGTGTGGCTGCTTGTACTAGTCCGGACTGATGCCGCTAGCACACTGAGATACCATGCCGCAGTTTAACATGAATGCCCCACTTAGACACAGTATACTGACTCCGAGCCGACTAGTCCTTTAGCCCCTTAATGTCGAGCGCCTGACTGGGTAACAACAAGTACCATCTTTTAACGTCTTTTGGTATGGCGCGGCCGGGGATCGCTCTACCACAAGACCACGGAGGTGGTCTATCATGGGATGACCTACAGGCTATGTCACATTGTGTACCGCTCACAAAGGGTCTCCCAGCTGATTTACACGGAGGTACAATTTATTAACGTGCCTCTGTCTACAACTCAGTATATTTGCATAAGCCTCCACTAAACCAGCTCTTCTCTTCTCAGTTTATTTTGACATCTAAGCTAGATACGGAACTTCCCCCTGGGTTATGTGTAGGCGGCTGGGGTCTACCGTGAATTATATACCCTCTCAACTATCCCACACCTGATACATGTTTGTTTGTTTGTTTGTTTGTTGTTTAACGCCGCACTAAGCAATATTCCAGCTATATGACGGCGGTCTGTAAAATAATCGAGTCTGGACCAGACAATCCAGTGATTGACATCATGAGCATCGATCCACGCAATTGGGATCGATGACATGTATCAACCAAGTCAGCGAGCCTGACTTCCCGATCCCGTTAGTCGCCTTTTACGACAAGCAAAGTCGCCTTTTACGCCAAGTATGGGTTGCTGAAGACCTACTCTTACCCGGAATCTTCACGGGTCCACTGGATACATGTATATTTTATGTTGTAGCAGTATTACTCACGGTATATGTTGTTTTATGCGTCTCGCATTATGTTTTCTCCCACGAGTCGGAGCATAAAACATATCGAGGGACGCATAAAAGCACATATACCCCGAATGATACTGCTACAACCAATTAATCTGCGAACATGTTCTAATCTGACTTTGTAAAAGAATTAAATACATTGCAAATAGAAAACAGCTGTTCGATTGAGCTGAGGTTAACTTTAGCTGTGTCACGTAACTCTCATTTATACGTACAGCTTTTGCTTCGTAGCGCTGTGCAAGAGGTTTATTGCCCCACTCAGAAATCCATGTGCAGCCTGTTTTCTTCGGGGCGGGGTATTCGGGATTTATTCACCCACTCAGAAATGTATTTCTCTCCCAGGCGGGACACTTAGTATTTTTTCAAATTCATTTGAACCAATCCAACATTCTGACATGGAGGTAAGATAAACTGGCTCATACATCTGCCCTGCCATACACAGTGAAACCCCTTTAATCAAGATTGTTCCCATCTGCATAAGCGACAGTCTTTCTTGCTGAAAGTAGTCAACATTCGCATCTTTGCATCTTTGAATATTTTATTCTCATTTTTACAGATCCATGCTCGGAACAACCAGAATACGACATGGACGACGGGGAAGCTCAGCTCCTCACACACAACATCGGTGCACTGCGCGAAGCCGTCCATCTGAACGATTTTGCCAAAACATTGCGGTGGTTTGAATCACATCCTTCCATCATCACAAACCTTACTGAAATAAGCGACAACGTGCTGAACAAGCTTGTGTACATTCTTATAGAAGCTGTCCAACGGAACAGAGTAGATGTGTTCGGGGTCATGCTGAAGTACTTGTTCCCTGGTATGACGCGTCGAGATACAGAGCACCCTCATCAGAAGCTACACGTATTGGTACATGCACTGATTGCTGATGGCTCCTTGCCCTGTCTCACCGTCTTTCTTCATGAAGGCCACGACGTGAACGCAGTGGACCCTGGTGGAATGACGATGCTTCTGTATCTTGCCTACAAGAAAGGTATCTCTCGAGTGAAAGATTATAAAGAGAAGCTGCACTTTCTTGTCTCCCAGGGCGCCGATGTGAACAAAGAAGGCGAGCGGAGCTGGGCTCTTGCACCACTTCATACGGCCGTGTTGTACAATTCGGGAGCAACATTAGTCCGTCTGTTGATTGAATCGGGGGCCGATGTCAATTTGCAAACCAACAATTCGCTTTGTACACCATTGTATTTTGCAGTTGATCGGGCAATGCCAAACATAGTTAATCTCTTACTTGAAAATGGTGCAGATCCATGTATTGGTGATGTACTGGGGGACACGCCTGTACACATGGCTGCTGTTAGACAAACTAAAGGTGACGATTTGCTTCGCATGTTTGTTAAATGGAACGCTCCGATGAATACTGTAGACTCCCGTGGGCGTACACCTCTCCAATGGGCGCTCTCTAATTGGAAGGCGGTCGGGACAAGACGGATAATGCTGTTGATGCAAGCAGGGTGTCGATGTGACAGAACCAGATTGCACAGGTTCCGAAACCAAACGGCAGTAAAACCTAAATATAGGGACAGGCTGTCCAGATTGGAGGACATGTTGGAGATGTACCTCTTCCAGCCGAGAAGCCTTCAAGACATCGCATGTTTCCGAATACGAGAAGTCCTTGGTAGACGCTTACCGAAGTTAGTTATACAATTGCCTATACCCGACCCAATCAAACGACGAGTAAAACTCGAACACTATTTTGGAAGACTGGAGTAATGTGGTTTAAGGTGTTGTTTAGAAATAGTTTAGTGCCAGCGGACGCATCCGTGCGACGGATACACCCAGCTAGCGGATGATCTCAGGTGTGGTGACTTGGATGTTTACGCGTGATTTTACACCGACGACCTGGATCGTTGCCCTCAATATCGGTCACTTGATTTTCTGGTCCAGACTTGATTATTTACAGCCCGTCGTCATATAGCTGAAATATTGCTTAATGCCGCGATACGTGATACACACACATATTTCGTTGATAGTCGTGTAAATATATCACCATATGAGGTAGGTATGGTGTTTCAATTCGCTCAACTTTGTAAAGTTGATCACCCATCGACTTCTAAATGAATAAATGCTTCGTATACTTCAGACACGAGGAAGGGGTATCCGGATTCGTGTATTGGTGACTGCTCTACACATTCTAAATAAATTCCCGTGAAACAAATGTATGCATGCAATTGCTACGGTGAAATGGGGATGTATTTAATGGTGTTACTGCTACATCAACAAGAGATATTTCAGATGTCCCTCTGTTTGTCAATGACAGCAACCGCAAAAGGGAAGGAATGAAACAGTCGAGCTTGAAGGCAGAGACCACTTTGAGTCACTAAATTACATACATGTATAGTTTAACACCATTCAATGAAGTGACCATAACAAGAGGAATTCTACGCTTACATTTGGTTGTCCGATGCAATGTTGTTTTCCTGGGTTCATGTTGGTCTTGACTCCCAGACATGTTTTTGCGGTCACCGCGGAACTGTCGTGTATGGGACTGCTCCATCTGAAGCCAGTTTATCGCCTAGAATCACAGATGTGAAAAATCGTTCAACAGTTATCAATGAAATCCCATTTTGCGACATATCTCCTATTGCGATTATTTCACAATACTCTTTTAACTGGCGTCGCAGTATTTATACCAGTCTCATATCAATTTCTGATTGAGACAGTATGATTGAATAATTGGAACACAAGCGTTGACTAGTGTCTTTTTATATAGTCAAAAAAACGTGAAGTCTTAATGCCGTCCTCTATAAAAATGGTATTTAGATGTAGTTTGTAGAGATTACAACTTTCTTGTAATACTATCCAGTGACTTCATTTTGTGTCTTTTAACGCACTGTTCAGTAATATTCCGGGTGTATCACATCGACCTGTACATAATCGAATCCAGACAAAACCAGACAAACCACTGATTGACCCGTGCAACATCTGCTGCGGTGCATCCTTGACAATATTTCAAACCAAGTCACTTAGTCTGAAACCCGGGTCCATTTAGACGCCTCGATCACCAAACATAACTTTCTTTGGGCCTGTTTTACTCCGAAATCGCCACCAGGGAACCATGATCGGACGTCACGTCACTTCACGTCCATATTAAGATCGCTGTGACCTTATTGAAATCTGTACATATTTCTTCCTCTGTACCTCGCTTACGTCGAGTGTAACAATATCAATTCTTTTCCACATACCCAGTGAACAATTGCATAAGATTCACTCACTTGCAGGAACTGTGTTTTGTGCTTTTGTTTTATTTACATATCGCCTTTTAATCTCAAGATGTCATTTATTCTTTCAGTGTTGTGTTTTGAGTCAATATAGTACCCCTACATGAAATGTATGATTTCTCGCAGATTCAACATTATAAGTATAGGTTAGAGGACACCCGACTCACAGATTCAACATTATAAGTATAGGTAAGAGGACACCCGACTCACAGATTTAACATTATAAGTATAGGTTAGAGGACACCCGACTCGCAGATTCAACATTATAAATATAGGATAGAGGACACCCGACTCACAGATTCAACATTATAAGTATAGGTTAGAGGACACCCGACTCACAGATTCAACATTATAAGTATTGGTTAGAGGACACCCGACTCACAGATTCAACATTATAAGTATAGGTAAGAGGACACCCGACTCGCAGATTCAACATTATAAGTATAGGTTAGAGGACGCCTGACTCACAGATTCAACATTATAAGTATAGTGTAGAGGACACATGACTCACAGATTCAACATTATAAGTATAGGTTAGAGGACTCCCGACTCACAGATTCAACATTATAAGTATAGGTTAGAGGACGCCTGACTCACAGATTCAACATTATAAGTATAAGTTTGAGGACGCCCGACTCACAGATTCAACATTATAAGTATAGGTTAGAGGACGCCTGACTCACAGATTCAACATTATAAGTATAGGTTAGAGGACGCCTGACTCACAGATTCAACATTATAAGTATAGGTTAGAGGACGCCTGACGGTGTCAAACCAGCAACTGAGTTGGTTCAGACCCGGGTGAGAACAATGGAACCATGCATTGACAGTAATTTTGATTTATAAACAGCACACTTTAAGACACAACCATCGATGCAATTTATTGGAAGTTAAAATATTTAACATGGTGAGAATAAGAATGACATTTACATAAGATAATTTCCATCAGGTTAAAAATAATTTCGACATGTAAGTAGCCATCAAGGTATGTGGTATTTCTGACTGACTCAGTTTCTGTTGGTCAGTGAGAGTGATCGTGCGTTTGTGTTGGCATCTTCGTCACCGGCGTCTCAGAGTTCAGGAAACTTCATGGTAAATTCTTCAAGTTTTTCTGAAGCTTTCTTTTTCTCAACAAATATCCATAAAAGAATGTTTGCAGACAATTGGTTTACGCTCTAAATGTCTGCGAATCTTCAAGAACGTATTATCATCTAGAGTGAAGCTATGATATAGACTAATATGACGAGGATTCGTTCCAATAACCAGGATTAATTGACGTAAGAAATGTGGGTTAACGCTGCTTTTAGTATTATTTCAGGATATCACTTTGGTGGTACCCACGAGCACAGAAGTGAGGTGAAATGGGGTTTAACGTCGCGTCCAAGATTATTGCATTTATATAGCGACGTGTATGTACGTGTGTGTGTTTGTGTGGCTGCTTGTACTAGTCCAGACTGATGCCGATTTACCATGCCGCAGTGTAACATGAATACCCCACTCAGACACAGTATACTGACTCCGAGCCGACCAGTCCTTGTTTTAGCCCCTTAATGCCGAGCGCCAGACAGGGTAACAACAAGTACCATCTGTTAACGTCTTTTGGTATGACGCGGCCGGGGATCGAACCCCGGACCTTCCTCTCTCCAGGCGGACGCTCTACCACTAGACCACGGAGGCGGTTACGAGCACAGAGATGCGTCGCAGAGACCAAGGGTCAGAATCGGAGTTCAGTGGATTCTAACATCTAATGATAAAAGTATAGCGTCGACCACTTGTCCACACGCACCCCTTTTCAATATTATTTTTCAATGTTTATCTATATCTGACATGTGATTGTTTCTTTTGCTAAAGACAATTTACAAAATAATTTCAAGTCGATACAGCTTCTTGGCAAAGATTTAACAATAGTTCAACATGTTGTTTTATGTATCTTTCTTCAAGTAATTCTGACCCAGATTCGGATTACGGCAACTCAAGCAGGAGTTATGAAGGCCTTTATCTGAAATAATATGTGATCGTATCGTTCAGTTCGCTATCGGTATCTATGCAGTTTCCCGACGATGATTTTTTTAATGTTCCAGTTTGTCGCAGAATTAACATTGGATAATTATACAACTTGTATCAAAGGTTAATTGTATGATAATGTACCATACGATCTATCCCCATTATCTAGAAAACAAACTGATTTACTCTTAAATTTAACTCTCCAGTTGAACTGGAAGTGGTTGGGGAAGGGCACCGCAGCAAACAGGCAAACAGGGCAATTTGTGTATCTCTTTCCTGGAGTCCACGTTCGTCCATCTTTCAGTAAGTACCCCGTATATCTTTTAGAGTAACTCTTGCAGCATGCATATATTATTAATTGATTAATTATGGATTAATGTAATCGGCGTTGTTAAGAGAACGTCCATTGGAACCAGTTATTTATGACACACAGTGTATCCGGATAAGTCATACATCACTGGGCTGCTTGGTGAATGTAAGCTCTACGTGTATCCGGATAAGTCATACATCACTGGGCTGCTTGGTGAATGTAAGCTGTACGTGTATCCGGATAAGTCATACATCACTTGGCTGCATGGTGAATGTAAGCTGTACGTGTATCCGGATAAGTCATACATCACTGGGCTGCATGGTGAATGTAAGCTGTACTTGTATCCGGATAAGTCATACATCACTGGGCTGCATGGTGAATGTAAGCTGTACGTGTATCCGGATAAGTCATACATCACTGGGCTGCTTGGTGAATGTAAGCTGTACGTGTATCCGGATAAGTCATACATCACTGGGCTGCTTGGTGAATGTAAGCTGTACGTGTATCCGGATAAGTCATACATCACTGGGCTGCATGGTGAATGTAAGCTGTACGTGTATCCAGATAAGTCACACATCACTGGGCTGCATGGTGAATGTAAGCTGTACGTGTATCCGGATAAGTCATACATCACTTGGCTGCATGGTGAATGTAAGCTGTACGTGTATCCAGATAAGTCATACATCACTGGGCTGCATGGTGAATGTAAGCTGTACGTGTATCCAGATAAGTCCTACATCACTGGGCTGCATGGTGAATGTAAGCTGTACGTGTATCCGGATAGGTCATACATCACTGGGCTGCATGGTGAATGTAAGCTGTAAGTGTATCCAGATAGGTCATACATCACTGGGCTGCATGGTGAATGTAAGCTGTACGTGTATCCAGATAGGTCATACATCACTTGGCTGCATGGTGAATGTAAGCTGTACGTGTATCCAGATAAGTCATACATCACTTGGCTGCATGGTGAATGTAAGCTGTACGTGTATCCAGATAAGTCATACATCACTGGGCTGCATGGTGAATGTAAGCTGTACGTGTATCCGGATAGGTCATACATCACTGGGCTGCATGGTGAATGTAAGCTGTACGTGTATCCAGATAGGTCATACATCACTTGGCTGCATGGTGAATGTAAGCTGTAAGTGTATCCAGATAGGTCATACATCACTGGGCTGCATGGTGAATGTAAGCTGTACGTGTATCCAGATAGGTCATACATCACTTGGCTGCATGGTGAATGTAAGCTGTACGTGTATCCAGATAAGTCATACATCACTGGGCTGCTTGGTGAATGTAAGCTGTACGTGTATCCAGATAAGTCATACATCACTGGGCTGCATGGTGAATGTAAGCTGTACGTGTATCCGGATAAGTCATACATCACTGGGCTGCATGGTGAATGTAAGCTGTACGTGTATCCAGATAAGTCACACATCACTGGGCTGCATGGTGAATGTAAGCTGTACGTGTATCCAGATAAGTCATACATCACTTGGCTGCATGGTGAATGTAAGCTGTACGTGTATCCAGATAGGTCATACATCACTTGGCTGCATGGTGAATGTAAGCTGTACGTGTATCCAGATAAGTCATACATCACTGGGCTGCTTGGTGAATGTAAGCTGTACGTGTATCCAGATAGGTCATACATCACTTGGCTGCATGGTGAATGTAAGCTGTACGTGTATCCGGATAGGTCATACATCACTGGGCTGCATGGTGAATGTAAGCTGTACGTGTATCCAGATAGGTCATACATCACTTGGCTGCATGGTGAATGTAAGCTGTACGTGTATCCAGATAAGTCATACATCACTGGGCTGCATGGTGAATGTAAGCTGTACGTGTATCCGGATAGGTCATACATCACTGGGCTGCATGTTGAATGTAAGCTGTACGTTTATTGCCCACGTGACGAAGATACAGGTATTAAGATAATAAATCCGTATGTCACACGTGCGTCATACAAGGTTGACCTTATTTTATTCTCTTGATTGTATAACCGTGACCTCTGTCATACCGGGACTACTTTTTTCATTCATAAAAAATCGCGAGACGTCATTCATTTTGCAACAAGGCAGAACGGAAGCAATCTCATGAGAGATATTTACAAACACTTGATTAAACCAACAAGATAGTCACACGCATCAACTTCGGTTTGTATTCTATATAAATTATGCATAGAGCATCTACTGACATTATATAATCGAGCTATATCCTTTTACAATGTACGACTACCGATCGATCAATAGATGGTCCCCATGAGCGTGACGCACCTGACCACTTTCATCTTTCAATTTGATATAACGTAAAAAGACAAGCGTGGTGAAATGAAGTCAGTTTACACTATCTGGACAGATATCTAGACTTACTTGTGATGATCCGATTCTGCCACCGTCTCGGGAGTTGTTGGTTCACGACAGCACGATAACATCACTTAGAGGGAACATGTTTGATGCAAATCATTCGAAAACTTCGTGTCTGATTTCTGATTATGTGGTCCAAAATATCCCAAATGTGAACAATAACAATCCCTATCTCTAGCGTAAAACGCTGTGAGTGGATCACGGTTGTCTTTTCTTATTTCGGTGGCGACCTTGTCCTTCGTTCGAAGCTGTCACTGACATGCAAGCGGGCTTGAATCTGTTGATTTTCATGTCTTCAGTATAGGGTGGTACAGTTAACATGAATGTCTTCTGCGAAGACTCTGATTTCCCTCTTCCAAAATTGTTCCGACATGATATAAATTCAGCTGATAGATCAAGGGAACTAAACCATATTGAATTCACAGACGGGCCCCCCGCATTGCTAATGACCGACTGTTGGTCCGATAATCAAAGCGCGGCGGTAATGTGACTTTTCAAATTGTCATGCATACTAACGACATGGCGCTTGAATTACCATATGTTGAAGAAATTCTTCCAAAAGGATCTTGTGCGTCGGTGTTGTTTTGTTTGCAAACACAACTGTAGGCGCATGTTGTGAAGGCGTATGCACAGAAATGTCAACAATGCCCATATTTGAGCATGTATCAATATTCATGCGCGAACAGATTTTGCAACCGGTTTCAGTTTGGTCTGTCAACGAACGAAAGTTGTATTTACACTTAAATATATATTTAACGAGGTAAATAAATAAAATACCACACTCATTCTCGTTAAATACCATTTTTACGAAACTTGTGAACTTTCATTGTTATTTGACCTCGCTTTCGTTCGGTCAGATACTTGAAGTAAAGGTGTGTTCAACCAGTGAAAGTCCACTCGTTTCGTAAAAAAATTGTATCTAACGAGAGTCAGTGTAGTATTCTCTATGTATCCAGATAAGTCATGAATCACTGGACTGCATGTTGAATGTAAGCTGTACGTGTATCAAATAATTCATGAATCCCTGGACTGTATGTTAAATGTAAGCAGTGCTTGTATCAAATAAGTCATGAAGCCCTGGGCAACATGTTGAATGTTGGCAGTGTTTGTATCAAATAAGTAACACTCACTGGGCTGCATGTTGAATGTAAGCAGTGCTTGTATCAAATAAGTCATTCGTGTTATAAATCACTGGGCTGAGTGATGAATTAAAGCTATACCTGTATCCAGATCAGTCATACGTCACTGAACTGTATGTTGAATGTAAGTTGTACGTGTATGCAGATCAGTCATGAATCCCTGGGCTACATGTTGAATGTAAGCTGTACGTGTATGCAGATCAGTCATGAATCCCTGGGCTACATGTTGAATGTAAGCTGTACGTGTATCAAGATAAGTCATACGTCACATTGCAAAGTATGTAAATTCTGTAAACCTGCAAGGCACTTTCTAAAAGTAAGGTTGTTTTGTTTGTTCAATTCAGTACCCACTGCAAGATGTTGATTATATTGAGTTTCCCATGAACAGGATGCATTCTGTGCTCATGAGCATTAAGTTCACTATGAAATGTGTAAATGCTCTGTATTAAAATGTAATGAAGTGCATAATTATGCGATGATGTTGACATGCGTGATTTAAAAACCTACAATACAGAATCAATACATGCTACATTGCGACGAGCGAGCCCGAGTCGAACATCATGTTACCAGGGTCCACTTGCACAAAACAATCTGAGCACTGCAATAATTGTAAATCATAACGATCGCGATAGTAATCTTCGGCTACAATCGCCATCCAGTTGCACAAAGCGATTGCTGGCTAAGATCACTGTAAGCTACAATCGGAACTTGGTCAGGACCAAGGTTAAGTAGCTAATATCGTTGTCGTCAGTGAATAAACTTGACAAAACGGCGTGCAAGTAAGGGTTTGTTTCATAAAAATAGTCTGCTTTACCTTCAAACGTTGCCATTTTGTTTTGTTAAACCGTTTGATCCGAATCGGCATTTCATCAACACGAAGAACGCACCACAGTTTGAACCTCAGAAACACCTTTAAGTGCGATAGTGAACCACATGACTATAGCGTTGATAGGTAAAAGCACTATTCCTACTCGATTCAACGCCGAAAGAATTGTGAAGCAGCATAACTTTTCGCTAATCCAAGGAAGGATTAAAACGGATGGGGTCCTCAAGTGATTATCGTAATGTCCGTGACATTTTGGATAACAAGGGCAGCTAATCGTAGTTTATACTCTAGATGGGAGTGGTTTCCCTTTGTATATGCCGTCGCCCGTAGCGTCCAATCTACCTTGCCTAATGTATTATTGTTGTAAAATCGCTGACCTCCGCCTATACTTCATTTGGTCACATTCCTGTCAGTGATTTTGTCTTGTGATCTACATTTAAATACAAGTTGAAGTGCTAAACCTCACAGTGGGACGAGGGCGATCGGTTTTAAAATATGAATATTACGTAAATGTATTCATTTAACAAGGATATATGCATAATGGGACATTTGAAATGTTTGTAAAATAACTATTTAAAAACAAGCATCAATGTAATATTGTTAAATAATTGATATCCAGTACATATGACACAATGCTTTCTCGATATATTAATTTTTATTCTTATTTCCCTTCCATGAATTCTTCACAATCCTATGTCTTTATGTGTTTTAAAATGGTAATCAAGGCATCTTTTATTATAGCACAAAACCTATACATATAGGATATATTTAGGCTTTTACAAAATACACGTACCCTTCCCGCAAATAGATACGCATTAAATAGCGACCTGATGACAACCATTGGACGATCATACATTAACGGATCGTGTTATAAGGATATATTGCAATAATTTCTTTTAATTTTCAAAATGATTTTGTTACCAAATATGGATGTATTTATTCTTATTTTAATATTTCCAAAACATGGGTAGGTATTTCTCTAGTTGTGAAATCAATCTCAAAATTCCAAAATTACAAAAGTATCACTACAAACAAACACCTATATGCCATCATTCTACTAATCGTTTCCATCAAATAGTTTGAACCTTTTGAAAAACTGCGCAAGGAGCGATAGAGGGAGGTTCGTGCTGTGTGTCGTAACCGGTTCCACTATTGGTATGCGCAGCAACCTTTGCGCGTTTGCATACAACTGTAGACAGGAGTCGAGTTAAACATAATCGTACCTCCACCGTTAAGGAATTCGATCTTAAATCCAAGCCGTCTTACAATCGCTTTGTGCAAGTGGAACACTAGAAACATAATCAGGGTGAAACTTGGATTCGAACCGACAATCAGAGGTCTCTGGTGCAACAAAGGTTCACAACTCTGCACAGCGAATAGCGGCATATAGACGAAAGACTATACGTCGCATCCGTATGCCACGTCGTGATGAGTTAATTTACAGTTCAAAGTGTCATTAAAACAAACTCACACAGTCAGTCACTCATTGAAATAATGACATGAAATATAAATATAGAGCACATGGAGTTTATTAACTCATATTGTTGTCAACTAGATCTCGCCGTGTAGGTCAGTCTGTTTATGCCACTGCGTAAAAGATAAATAGGAATATCAGTTAAAAAGTATGTGTCAGTGCATCTTGTTTACAAAAAAACCCCACATCAAATATGATAAATTTGATTGTGGATTCCACAATTTGTAAAGATAGTTTTATGTTTACGTTTTTGAAACAAAAAAAATTGGTTAAATAATATTTTAGACTTGAATTTATGGGCACTTCCATACAAATATACTTGTATTACCGGATCCATATAGTTTACTAGTATACGTGCGAAGCTCACCTGGCGATGATGTGAAGGACATGTAGAAACCTTCCCTTTGCACGGAGCCGTCAGATGTGAAGGTGATCACAAAGGTTCCATCAGATTCTGAGGGGCAATAAACATAAAGTTACTGGAAGTACTAATTTTTACAGAAAGGTTTTACAGAAAGAAATTCATATGTGAAAGTATGCTAGGTTAAGCTTTTTATTTTTAATTTCAAATTACTTCAAATTAACTAAAACTGTTTCTATTTCAGTGTTTCTTGTTCATCAGTTGTTTCAAGGTAACGGAAAGCAGAAATGATAAGCATGTAACAGAAATTATAGAGGTGGAAAGTGAGCTGCACTCACGGTATGTCTTGCTGCCGGGGCTGCTTCCACACAGTCTGTCTTCACCCATGGTGACGGCGTCGTACATGCATCTGCTTCCACTCTCAATGTCAAATTCCTCGAAGGTGAAGTGGAGTTCAGCTGGCGTGGGGGTGTTGATGGTGTATGTGCATGCCATGTTGGGACTGTAGTCACCAGGGGGGGTTGCGAATGACCCGGATGTACCATTGATCACAGCATTACAGTACTCTGAATTCGATAAAAAGACAGAACACCCTAAAAGTAGTTTCATGTCCTTTAGTTTAGTGTCATTGGCCACACGATACTGAGCTTGGGATCTTGGGGTCAAACAAGTGTCTCTCCTGTTAATGAGGGCTTTGGGTTATAAAAGTGCAATGCCAAGGAGGAAAACGGAATACTGCTTGTGAGGTGATATTCGCCTATTTGGCTGATATGAAATCAACTTGAAAGTTCGTCCCAACAATTCTTTTAAAATGATCACAGTATTTGTTCATCTGAATGGTCTCTGGGGCATGATACAATGATAAATATACGTTAACGTAAATTTCTTAATAATAATCACTGATTACGTATGTGATGCGAAGGTTGTACTTGCCTACTTCAGTCTGGTAGTCGAAGGCGAAACCGAGACCCGAAACACTCGAATCACTGACGAATGTCATGGCGAGGAGTTGCTCTGCGTTAGAGTCTGGATTATAGAAATCTTTATCAGAAAACTGGAGTTGAATTTATATAAGTGATGTGAAAAATCTTGTTTCTGTCATCTCAAGTATACAAATATAAGGGCGGGGGACACAAATATGCATATGCTAAAAGCCGATATCAGAAGACACATGCATAAATGTACTAATGTAGCTGTGTTAACATTGATATTAACACTTGCAGTGTGCTTACATTGCTTCACGAAGGGACCTCTGTTGTTCCCACAGAGTGTGTCGATGGTGTTGTTTCCAAGCCTCACTGACAGGCTGTCGTAACGACAGTTGCTATTATATTCAACATCAAAGCGTGTGAAGTTGACCGTGGTCACGTGGGGAAGAGCAGGTGAATATAGATTGATGCTGCACTTTTCATTGTTTGCGTAGAAACCATCAATATCAGTTGCCAGAGATATTCTGCCTTCCAGGGAGGCAGTGTCGTAGTTGCATGCTGCAATGAGAGATGGGAACTTGCATCATTGTACACGTTTGCCAACCCTCAAATGAAGTAACTTTGGGGACAAACCCTTGCTCTGGTCATCTATGTTTTCCTTGTGCTTTTCCACTAAATCTAGTTGACTTCATGCATTTAACAGCACAACTGAAGGCAGAACTACGAGTTTCTTTTCTCTATAAATAACACATAACGAGTCACAATGTGTGGGATATATTGACAAGGCCCAAAACCTGTGTCAGAAATATGGAAATTATTATGATAGTATAGATAATTATTAAAAACACACAAAAAACGTTTACATGACTCACGGGTTGTTTATGATCATAATATTATTGTCCTGGAACCGTATGACTTCAAGCTTCCATAAAGAACTATACCCTGTTCAAGGAATTAAACTTTGTCCCGTGTTTGTAGGAAAATTCAAATAATATGCATTTAGAAAATCATAACATAGCGGGTGGCTTTTGTTCAACAATTTGTTCCTTTTTAATATTTCAGTTGCTGAAACCAAATTCCTCTTCATCTTATAAGCGACGTGAACGAACATATTTAGAAGATCCCACTGCCCCCATCAACTATCTATTTAACAGTTAAACCTGTCCATCAAAGCTCCACATATTTAGACGATGGATTTCCTTTACAGATGAAGGCATTATCTGTGTGTAAGATGACAATAACCTACCATATGTTGTTTCGTCGGAAGGTTCAACGGTTGTGTTGCTTTGTGCGACTGTCGTGTTGCTTGGTGCAACGGTCGTATTGCCTGGTGCGACCGTCGTGTTGCTTGGTGCGACGGTGGTGTTGCCTGGTGCGACGGTGGTGTTGCCTGGTGCGACGGTGGTGTTGCCTGGTGCGACGGTGGTGTTGCTTGGTGCGACGGTGGTGTTGCTTGGTGCGACGGTGGTGTTGCCCGGTGCGATGGTCGTGTTGCTTGGTGCGACGGTGGTGTTGCCTGGTGCGACGGTGGTGTTGCTTGTTGCGACGGTCGTGTTGCTTGTTGCGACGGTCGTATTGCCTGGTGCGACCGTCGTGTTGCTTGGTGCGACGGTCGTATTGCCTGGTGCGACGGTGGTGTTGCCTGGTGCGACGGTGGTGTTGCCTGGTGCGACGGTGGTGTTGCCTGGTGCGACGGTGGTGTTGCTTGGTGCGACGGTCGTGTTGGCTGGTGCGACGGTGGTGTTGCTTGGTGCGACGGTGGTGTTGCTTGGTGCGACGGTCGTGTTGCCTGGTGCGACAGTGGTGTTGCCTGGTGCGACGGTGGTGTTGCTTGGTGCGACGGTCGTGTTGCTTGGTGCGACGGTGGTGTTGCTTGTTGCGACGGTCGTGTTTCCTGGTGCGATGGTGGTGTTGCCTGGTGCGACCGTCGTGTTGCTTGGTGCGACGGTGGTGTTGCCTGGTGCGACGGTCGTGTTGCCTGGTGCGACGGTGGTGTTGCTTGGTGCGACGGTCGTGTTGGCTGGTGCGACTGTTGTGTTCGGAGATGTTCCATTTTCTTAAATAAAGTAAAATGTAAAGGAAAAAAGATAAAACGACTCCAGTATAACTTGTGTGTGAATACATACACACAGTAATGAGTCATGAAATGACAAAACACATATCTTCAATGATCTTCGTATTCAGAAGTTTGTTATCAAATGGTAAATCTGCTGACAACGTTTTGACGAACTCACGAACTCGATCATATATCTTTGATATAGCCACACATTCAGAAGTGTATCGTACCCATCCTGATGTTGAAGCGAGCCACAAAACCTCTGCTTGTCACTGAACCGTCGGTGACAAATCTCAGCACAACTTCACCAGTTCCGTTCACTGTAACAGAAACAGTGGAACCTATTGACAAGAGACCCAAACCAAAATAAATATCTAGTGAAGGTTTTGATTTCATGTAGTGCGTTACTACGATGTTGAACTCTCATTTGATATTGACCACTTCTCTGAGCTTACCTTGCCTCCCGTTAATGGTACTTCCACACCATCTTCGTCCACCATTGATCTGAACATAATCGAAGGGACATCCATTACCGCCCTCGAGGTCGAAGGTGGTGAAGTTGAAGTGAATACTGCTGTTCCTGGGGACATTGAAGACGTAGCTGCAGTTGAGGTTGTTCTCGTAGTCCTCCCCTATACCAGGCAGGCTCTGGATCATACCATGGTCAGCCCGGGTAGAGAAGGTGCAGTTGCGATGGCTCCTGGGAACACCCCCTTAAATCATAAAGATAGGCTTCTATCAGGGGAAGACAGCTCAATAGTCTTGTAGCATGTATGTCTGCATGTTGTCATTCAATTTGTTGGAAGTGCATGGGACATGGCCGACGACATCTCGTCAATTCAGAATACAGTCATATCATAAATTACTCGAAATAAGTCTTATGTATTCATACAAATCCGTACAAAGAGGGATATATAGCATGGCTTAGGAAATGCATAACCGAATCTCACTGTGAAATGTTGGACTTCCTCATACATGTATATAATATCTGTGTGAAATGTAGACAAGAAGTAGGCATCCCCATGGGTACCACTTGTCCTCGAAATTACCTCATCTGTTTTTTATGCATACGAGTCAGGATTTATGCTTGGATTGGCAAAATCAAAACACGGAAATTTTGCCAAAAAGTATAACTTACGTTTCAGGTATATGAACGATCTCATATCTTTGAATAATTGTCAAATAACCAATTACCTTCCACTGATTTGCTCACCTGCGCAGGAAATAATAGATACCATTGAAACCGCTATATCTGTTTCATATTTAGATATATGCATACAAATTCAGTATTCACAATACTACGATACGAGCGCGCAATATTACAATGTTTATCTCCATTTCACAACCAAGCATGCTCTTTCTCCTAAGATTTCGAAGAGCGTCATACGACTCTTGCTCAAAGGTTGTTTTTTTCAGGGTTAATACAGTCATGGCATCAGTAAAACTTTCAAAAGTTTTATGGTAGGATATCTAAAAAAATGATGTTTGATGCAATTCCTTATTTCAGTTGTATCATGTGTACCTGTTTGTTTCAGGTGAGCAATTGACTTGTCTTGGCATGTGTTTGTGATGGTGTCAGTCGGTTACGCTCATATGTTGGTTAACAACTAGTATCCTCACTATTTGGAAGTGGTTCATAAATACATGCTTATGATATGGTCGGAATCTCACAATGGACTCATCGTTTTTGCAATTTTTTTTTTCATTCAAATAAATATTCAAATGCTATCCTACGCGGTTCAACGTAGTACTTAAACCCACTGACGAAAGCTGGTCGGGAAGAGTAGTTGTCACGATTTGTGCCTTCATTTTCGATGAGACAAAGCTCAGAGGAAAAGGAAAAGTTTCTTGTTTCATATATAGCCTTAAAATCAACTATGAAACTATATTTACGAGATTCATTTCCGATGGTTTCGGGAGAAGATGTTGCATTGTTGTAGGGAAAGGTAAAATTCGGTGAAGACGAGTTTGTCACGTTCAAGGAGGGAGCGGTGCTGTAGTTCAGGGAAGGCGAGGCTGTAAAGTTCAAGGACGGAGCGGTGCTGTAGTTCACGGAAGGCGAGGCTGTTACGTTCAAGGACGGAGTGGTGCTGTAGTTCACGGAAGGTGAGGCTGTCACGTTCAAGGACGGAGTGGTGCTGTAGTTTAAGGCTGGCAGAGAACTATTTTCTTCAGATACTGTATCCATGAAAAGAAATTTAGAATATATTGGAATTTGACGTCATATCTTTTGCATACAGAAAAACGATGGAAGTTGAAATTTGTTTTGCGTTCTTAAACAAATACAGTATGTACACACCTGGGAGAGTTATATATAAGACACTGATGCCACGACCAACAATAGAGGCGTCACTATGGAAACACAACTGGAAACTGTCCGTACTGTTGACTGAAAAACCAACATGGTACAATCATTCATTATTAAGTAAGTTGCAGATTGGAGTATAATACAAGATGTCTATTTAGTGTTGTTGCGATGGTGAGTCTTGCTGCACATCACAAACAGGTAGATTGATAGGTCTGTGTAAGGTTTCTATATCGGAATAAGGTATTGTTTATGAACAAGTATTTTTATATGGCCATTTTAAAATAATTTGACGGATTAGTACTTTGAGCATATAAATATAAAACGTATATGGTAATAGTGTGCCACTGACATCTCGATGTGAATATTGTGTTGCGTTGACAACAGAGTCATAGGTACGTCAAGCTTGTGAATTCTAATACTTTGCAAAACAAAGAGAAGAAAAGAAAACCAAAAAGAAAATATATTCTTCCTTACACGATCTAATGTATCCGAAATCCTTCGTGCCACAGTCGATCTCGGCAATACCGTCACTTGTTCCATAGGTAACATAGTCATAACTGCAGCGAGGACCTTGCTCAATGTCAAAGACACTAAACTCCAGATCGACCGTGAAAGAACCGCCAAAGTAAGGACGGAGGTCGAAGCAGCAGTCTTCGTTGTTTTGGTATTGACCAGAGCCAAACTCTATCTCTCCAATGAGATCTTCCCTCACGCCCCCAACACATCCTGAACATCATGGAAGATTATGTGAACACATTTTAATATACTGAACATATATGTTATCGAAATATGTACTGGTCTTCATGAAGATCTTAGTTCTCTCTTTCAACTGCAAGGTCCAACATGAGGTAAAATACCCATGAATGACAAGTCCCTGTTGACCGATATCATAAACACGTTCATGTATATACACTTGATGTAATAATAGAGGTACATATTGTATTCATCAAAATATCTATGAACTTCAAACTATGAACTAATTGGTCAAAACTCAATGAAATATATACACCTTGAAATCATTTAAAAATTCATATCCTTTTTTCATTTTCAGTTTTGTTTGTGTGAAATAACCACATTGAAATGTAGAAACCGGAATCGGTTAACTTATGACGGTTTGTAACTGTTAACATAGATTTTGGACCACTTGCGACTTGCGACTTGCGACTTTCGGAAGAAACATGCAGTGTTCTTGTACCAACACTTCTATCAAAACTCGATCAATGTTATACATAGATAAGTGCAAACAGTTCGGGATATCTGATGGCTTTTCATATTTAGCTGCGTTTTCATTTTTTAAGCCGTTAAAGCTGTGAACTTACTACTTCCAGCTTGTCGCTTCAACCGTGCTTTCTCATTCTGTTGGAGAAAAATAATACATATTGACTGTGGATATGTGAAGCCTCCATAACGGTATGGTTTGTATATTCAACGGTTTTTTGATAACCTCAGTATGATCTCATGACATTGCCAAATATCCTTTAGTAAAAAATCGCTCTAAAAGTTTCAACAGCTCAGAATTCTTGATCTTTTTAGCCGAACACGACTATACATAAAACATAAGTGTGAACAATGACATTACGTGTCTCGTTCTGCAATAGAGATCTAGATTATCTACTCAAAAGAAGTTAAGTAGCATCCAATTCTTTTATATTTCTACAGTGATCTATCGTTGCATGACAGAGTGGTATGTTTTGCTCTCTGTAACTGGCGTACTGTTGTTTGTCACCAAGAGTTGTAAACTTTGAGTTGAATGACGACCAACTCCAGTTGTACTGAAGAGGACAGTAAGACAGTTTATGTGTAAATCATGGCAATCGTTAGATAAGTTGCCGTGTACTACACTTACTTTGAATGCTCGTCCTTCTGTGGAGGCCAGACAGAGGCAAACCATCAGCAAGCTGATCACTGCACGTGGAGACATCTTGATGTACTGTGTACCTCCAGACAATTGCTGAAACTTATATAGTCTCAGAGCTTCAAAACATTAAAGATGCATGTCGATTTTCAGTAACGTCGATAATGTGGGTAGCGTCCGACATTCTGGAACAGTGCTAATTGTGTGACCACCCACTGGAAATGCGATTGCACATGTACCAACAGGACCATCTGCAGAATTTGATATCACAGACGCTGATGGTCACTATTGACATAACATTACTCTACAGATATTGATATGTTGAAGATTTTCACAATCAGCAAAAATATCATGTGGTAACTACGTGATAACCTCGTTTTAAGTAAAAGTTTGTACTACAAGGCTGTAGGCGTACCTGGTCTAGAGACGACAGACAGCTGGAAGAAAGATGTGCCTTCCTTCTGTTGATTGCCAAAAACAGATGTGCGAAGAAGGGTGGTATGTTTCTAATGTTTTCCCAGATCTTTTCGTTTAAGGTTTTACAAATTGCAGCCGGGGTTGTGTTGTGTCTTCTAGCATGTCTGATTCATGTTCATGATATACTATCCTGACCGATATTCAGTCTAAAAATTCACAATATGACAAATATGATTTTTGAAACAGTCACTTATCATGTCTTTGTATGTAATGTGCTATGTTGATGGTGGGACACGTGGTTCTGTTGGGTGTTTCAACAGGCCTACAGTTCCAACAGGACGGCAGCAAACATATGGGGTGTCACTCCCCACTCATAGAGGACGGAATGTTTGTAGGAGAAAAATTAGATTCTCGCGACCCTTGAATATTACATCTGCTTTGTTTAACCTTAAATCACATTGTATCATATTTGTTTGTGAGTAAAATGCGGAATTAATAGATATTTTCAATTTGCTGTGCAAGACAACCCAAGTCAGTCTTTTAAAACTCTTTGTTCCTGCAACCATGAAGTATGGATTTGGCTAAGTTTACATGTATATTTCAGACAACATTTCCACACAGTTTCTTGTGCTGACGTTCGTACTTGATATAACAATATGGACGAAAGGGTCTAAGGCGCCACAATTTGCTGTGAAGAGTTGCGTTCTTTATTTGTTACAGGTTCAGCTGGTTGTACCTCGAATCCCAGATTCGCCCTGAGTACCATCTTTGGCCTGTCAACACAATATCCCTGGCGGTTTAAGCGAAATTCCTCCCTTCGGTCTTTCCATCCTCGTCAGGCTAACCTGTCTGGAAACACTTTTTAACGGAGCGCCAGACCTAGCTCACTGACTGATATTGTTATACAACTGGAACCGGTGTCCACATTTCTAGTCATTTTTTATAGTGAGTGAATATGGTTTTACGCCGCTTTTAGCAATATTCCAGCAACATCACGGCGGGGGACACCAGAAATGGGCTTCACATATTGTACCCATGTCTGGAATCGAACCCGGGTCTTCTGCGTGACGAGCGAACGCTTTAACCACTAGGCTACCCGACCGCCCCCATGTTTTATAAGGGAGAACCAAGGAGCATGTCGCTTCTTAGCGTATTTTCAAAGTAAATAGAATTACTTGTAATGTACATGAACGAAACTGAACGAACCATACGTGCTTACACCAAGTATTACTCATACCCATCAGATATACAAAAATGTATTTAATTTGGTCTTTTGCCCAATTAAAATTTACGAATTGAGAGGCCTTGGGTCCATAGAGTAGAGACACAATATTGTAAGTGAAATGTTTTCTACAATACATAACGCGTTGAATATACAAGGCTGTATCATTAAGTAATTCGGAAGTATTTGTAAACATTAGAATAGGAATTGATAACAAATAATATTGGCTGAGTACTTTATACCAATCCCAACTGAAACTGCATAGGTCGTGCGTGATATTCGTCTTCATCGGCGTTCCGACAATAGTTTACATATTCTTCCTGTTTTATGAGTAAGTGAGGGATTGTGATTTTACGCCACTTTTAGGAATATTCCAGCAATATCACACCAGAAATGGGCTTCACACATTGTGCTCATGTAGGGAATCGAACCCGGGTCTTCAGCGTCGCGAGCGAACGCTTTAACAACGAGGCTACCCCACCGCCCCTCCTGTTTTATGAAATAGCATCATACACATACAGTGGGTCTGATGATTAGGGTCTTTTTGTTACACCAGGATATCAAAAGTAGTTACTTTTTCAAAAATGTTTTTGAGAACACGGAATACGTGTATTTACAGGTGGTTTGTGCATGTTTCACTCCATTGGTTACTTTGTGCCATCTCCATGGTATATCAAGGGATAACCACTGAAGAAAAACACTGGGTTATAACTTAAAGATATTTTATTGTCGAAAAGTCCCAATAACCAGGATCAATTGACGTGAGTAATGTGGGTTAAGGCTGCTTTTAGCATTATTTCAGAATATCTCTTTGGTGGAACCCGCGAGCACAGAGATGCGTCACAGAGACGGGTCAGAATAGGAGCTCATAGAGGACTGGAACTTACGATCAGTGGATCCATCTTATGATGAAACCACTTGTCCACGCGCACCCCTTCTCACATGGAACATATATTAATTTTCATTACATTATGTACATTTGACATGGGCCGCCTCCGCGGTCTAGTGGATAGAGTATCCGCCTGGAGAGCGGAAGGACAAGGGTTCCATCCCCGGCCACGTCATATATACCAAAATCTTTAAAATATGATACTTATTGTTACCCTGCCTGGCACCAAGCATTTAAGGGGCCAAAGTAAGAATTGGTCTCCACGGAGTCAGTATAATGTGTCTGAGTAGGGGTATTCATGTAAAACAGCGAAATGGTATTCAGTGGGATATAGCACTATGAAGTCGGCATTAGTCCTGGCTAGTACAAGCACAAACACACACACGTGCATGTATGTCGCTATATCTGACATGACATTGTGTGTCTTTTGCCAAAGACCATTTACAAAATAGTTTCAAGTCGATACAGCTTTTTGGTAAATAGTTAACAATATTTTAGACACATGTTGTTTTATACAACTTAATCCAAGTAATTCTGACCCGGACCCCAGGGTCAAAGGCAGCCATCAACACGGAACTCAAGCAGGAATTACCAATGCTTTCATCTGAAATAATACGTGATCGTGTCGTTCAGTTCGCTATCGGTAACTGTTAAGTTTTACGATGATGATTTTTTAACATTTTCAGTTGTCTAAGCATGAATCAAACAAATATAGCCTCTCACAAATTGAGTTATTAGTCAAAATATTTTACTCTAGATCTATTTTCATTTTCCAATTATTGGAAAAAGAACCGAAATAAATTATGAGTATTATCAACCAAGCCATTTGATATCTCAAACACATACCTATCACCGTTTGCAAATACCTTTTCTGTATAGGATATTCTTACATAAATCAATGATTATTTAAACCACCGAGGAAGGTCAATGTCACTTTGAAGGCCAAGTTCTAAATTAAAACATACATTTATAAAACATGCTACAAATGCACATACAAGTATCATTACTGGTTCTGGGTATGCAATGGTGTCACTGGACTATCTATCTGGTCCATTACTTGACTCTCTGGTTTCTTTAAAGACAACTGTCGCATGGAAGGCAACATACAATTGTATGAGTGGCATGTGTTACCGGTAGGGCAGGACAGTTCTACCCTTTTCACTGATTTTCAGTGATTTATTCATATCATTTTTCGCTTTGGCTGTTTTGCTTTTACGCCCAAAGAAATCTGTATTGGCGGACAATCGAGCCTGGTTGTTGACGTTTTATAACTTAAAAAAAATATTTTGTTCTGTTATGTTCTGCAATACTGAATTTTGAGGGTCGTGTCTATAAGATGTTACCACATTTATGTTACTCCTTAAATCAGCCTTGTTTTAAGGGTTGGCCGCTACTCTATTAGTAAGCTACCCTTCTCGCCCTCTTTCCCTCTCTTATTCACTCACTCTCTCACGCATAGCCTACTCAACTGGGCTGCCATATGTCACTGGGCTGCGTGTTGAATGTAAGCTGTACGTGTATGGAGATAAGTCATATGACACTGGACTGCATGTGGAATGTAAGATGTACGTGTATGGAGATAAGTCATATGTCACTTGGCTGCTTGTTGAATGTCGTGTATCCAGATAAGTCATATGACACTGGACTGAATGTGGAATGTAAGATGTACGTGTATGGAAATAAGTCACATGATACTGGACTGAATGTGCAATGTAAGCTGTACGGGAATCCAGATATAGTCATATGTCACTGGGCTGCATGTGCAATGTAAACTGTACGTGTATCCAGATAAGTCATTTGTCACTTGGCTGAATGTGGAATGTAAACTGTACGTGTATCCAGATATAGTCCTATGTCACTGGACTGAATGTGGAATGTAAGATGTACGTGGATCAAATAAGTCATGCGTTACTGGACTGAATGTGGAATGAAAGATATACGTGTATGGAGATAAGTCATATGTCACTTGGCTGCTTGTTGAATGTAAGCTGTACGTGTATTCTGATGGGTCCTATGTCACTGGACTGAATGTGGAATGTAAGATGTACGTGGATCGAAAAAGTCATACGTCACTGGTCTGCATGTGGAATGTAAGCTGTACGTGTATCAAGCTAAGTCATATGTCACTGGACTGAATGTTGAATGTAAGATGTACGTGTATGGAGATAAGTCATATGTCACTTTGCTGAATGTGGAATGTAAGTTGTACGTGTATCCAGATAAGTCATATGTCACTGGGCTGCATGTGGAATGTAAGATGTACGTGTATCCAGATAAGTCATATGTCACTTGGCTGCTTGTGGAATGTAAGCTGCCCGTGTAACCAGATAAGTCATATGACACTGGACTGAATGTGGAATGTAAGATGTACGTGGATCAAATAAGTCATATGTCACTTGGCTGCTTGTGGAATGTAAGCTGTACGTGTATCCAGATAAGTCATATGACACTGGGCTGTATGTGGAATGTAAGATGTACGTAGATCAAATAAGTCATATGTCACTTGGCTGCTTGTGGAATGTAAGCTGTACGTGTATCCAGATAAGTCATATGACACTGGACTGAATGTGGAATGTAAGCTGTACGTGTATGGAGATAAGTCATATGTCACTTGGCTGCTTGTTGAATGTAAGCTGTACGTGTATCCAGATAAGTCATATGTCACTGGGCTGAATGTGGAATGTAAGATGTACGTAGATCAAATAAGTCATATGTCACTTGGCTGCTTGTGGAATGTAAGCTGTACGTGTATCCAGATAAGTCATACGACACTGGACTGAATGTGGAATGTAAGATGTACGTGTATGGAGATAAGTCATATGTCACTTGGCTGCTTGTTGAATGTAAGCTGTACGGGAATCCAGATATAGTCATATGTCACTGGACTGAATGTGGAATGTAAGATGTACGTGTATGGAGATAAGTCATATGTCACTTGGCTGCTTGTTGAATGTAAGCTGTACGTGTATGCAGAAAAGTCATATGTCACTGGGCTGAATGTGGAATGTAAGATGTACGTGGATCAAATAAGTCATATGTCACTGGTCTGCATGTCGAATGTAAGCTGTACGTGTATCAAGATAAGTCATATGACACTGGGCTGAATGTGGAATGTAAGATGTACGTGGATCAAATAAGTCATATGTCACTTGTCTGCTTGTGGAATGTAAGCTGCACGTGTATCAAGATAAGTCATATGACACTGGACTGAATGTGGAATGTAAGATGTACGTTTATGGAGATAAGTCATATGTCACTTGGCTGCTTGTGGAATGTAAGCTGCACGTGTATCCAGATAAGTCATATGACACTGGACTGAATGTGGAATGTAAGATGTACGTGGATCAAATAAGTCATATGTCACTTGGCTGCTCGTGGAATGTAAGATGTACGTGTATCCAGATAAGTCATATGTCACTGGGCTGAATGTGGAATGTAAGATGTACGTAGATCAAATAAGTCATATGTCACTTGGCTGCTTGTTGAATGTAAGCTGTACGGGAATCCAGATATAGTCATATGTCACTGGACTGAATGTGGAATGTAAGATGTACGTGTATGGAGATAAGTCATATGTCACTTGGCTGCTTGTGGAATGTAAGCTGTACGTGTATCCAGAAAAGTCATATGTCACTGGGCTGAATGTGGAATGTAAGATGTACGTGGATCAAATAAGTCATACGTCACTGGTCTGCATGTCGAATGTAAGCTGTACGTGTATCAAGATAAGTCATATGACACTGGGCTGAATGTGGAATGTAAGCTGTACGTGGATCAAATAAGTCATATGTCACTTGTCTGCTTGTGGAATGTAAGCTGCACGTGTATCCAGATAAGTCATATGACACTGGACTTAATGTGGAATGTAAGATGTACGTTTATGGAGATAAGTCATATGTCACTTGGCTGCTTGTGGAATGTAAGCTGCACGTGTATCCAGATAAGTCATATGACACTGGACTGAATGTGGAATGTAAGATGTACGTGGATCAAATAAGTCATATGTCACTTGGCTGCTCGTGGAATGTAAGCTGTACGTGTATCCAGATAAGTCATATGTCACTGGGCTGAATGTGGAATGTAAGATGTGCGTAGATCAAATAAGTCATATGTCACTTGGCTGCTTGTGGAATGTAAGCTGCACGTGTATCCAGATAAGTCATATGACACTGGACTGAATGTGGAATGTAAGATGTACGTGTATGGAGATAAGTCATATGTCACTTGGCTGCTTGTTGAATGTAAGCTGTACGGGAATCCAGATATAGTCATATGTCACTGGACTGAATGTGGAATGTAAGATGTACGTGGATCAAATAAGTCATATGTCACTTGGCTGCTTGTTGAATGTAAGCTGCACGTGTATCCAGGTAAGTCATATGTCACTGGGCTGCATGTAGAATGTAAAATGTACGTGTATCAAGGTAAAGGCACGAGTCATTTGGCTGCGTGTTGAATGTTAGCAGTACGTAAATTAATGTATTAATGTTGCAAAATCGTTTAGCTCTGCCTATATTTCTTTTGGGTTACATTACTGTCTTTCGATTTGTCTTCAGTTTATCATTAAACTAATCTACATTTAAACACAAGTTGAAGTGCAAAATCACGTAGTGGGACCCGTGACGATCGGTTTTAATATATGAATATTAAATAAGAGTATTCATCAAACAAGGGCATACACATGACATTTGTACTTTTGTTAAAGAATCTATAAAAAGCAAAAGCATATTTCACATTTAAAATAAACTAAAATTATCAATGTAATTTTGTTCCGGTAATTGATACCTAGTTATTATATATTAAGCAACTGCTTTTCCGAAATTATTATATATTATTCCCATTTCCCTTTCATTCAAAATCCCATAGTAGTCATAGCATCTTTTATTATAGCAGCAAAATCTATACATATAGGATATATTTAGGATTTTACGAAAAGCCTTCCCCTCCCCCAAATAGTTGCGTATAAACTAGTGACCTTATAACAACCATTGGCGAATCATACATTTACGTGTTATGTTATAAGGAAAAATTATTACTGCTTATAATCATTTTCACAAGGATTATGTCACTAAACCTGGAGCCAAATGTCTGCATGTATTTATTCCTATTTCAATATTTCCATTAAAGATGGGTAGGTATTTCTCTTGTTGTGATATCAAATTCACAAATCACTGCAGTATCAATACAGAAAAACCCCTGTATGACATCATCCTACTCATTGTTTTCATCAGATAATTGGGACCTTCACAATGTACGATGGAAGGAGGTTCGTGTTGTGTGTCGTAACCGGTTCCACTATTGGTATGAGCACCAACCTTTGCGCATTTGCAGATACCTGAATACGGGAGTCAAGTTAAAGATAATCGTATCTCCATCGTTGAAGAAATCGAACTGAACCCAAAGCCATCTTACAATCGTGCAAAGATCGGTTTGTGCAAGTGGAATAGGACAGTTGAGTGGTGGTTCTAAAGTTGATCTTCGGCGCCTAAGATCGCTTGTAACTAAGATTGCTCCTGTACATGTGGGCCCAGGTGTTCATATACATGCACTGGGAGCATAACGAAAGCGTGAAAGAACGGTATAAAGCCAAACTATAGCTGGAGACACGCCAGTCTTCGGTCTGTGTCGTGTTGGGAATCGGCAGTCCGGTTTACAGTTCGTCTCCCAGGCCTATCCTTATGGATAATTTGCCATTGTGGATGCGCCTGTTTTTTCATATTGTGCCCTATGGCGGATTGTATGTACCTTCACAATGAACTCAAAGAGGGCCATGGCTGGACTCTCCAACATCAGAAAGATGAATAGAGACTTGTAACATGTGTACAGCCTTTATGATTGAGTGAGTGAGTTGGTATTAACGCCGCTTTGAAGAGTATTTCAGCCACATCACGGCATGTCAGCTTCTTGTGTTCAGAAAACCAAAGTGACGCAGGTCTCAGACGTTTGCCTCAAGAAATATAAGACTAGAAACATAATCAGGGTGAATCTTGGATTCGAACCGACGATCAGCGGTCTCTAGTGCAACAAATGTTCACAACTCTGCATAGCAAATTGCAGCTTTTAGACGAAAGACGTCGTGATGAGTTAATATACAGTTCAAAGCGTCATTAACTCACTGAAATAATGAGATGAACTATAAATATAGAGCACATGGAGTTTATTTACTCATATTGTTGTCAACTAGATCTCGCGGTGTAGGTCAGCCTGTTTATGCCACTGCGTAAAAGAAAATAGGAATATCAGTTAAAAAGTATGTGTCAGTGTATCTTGTTTACAAAAAAAACCACATCAAATATGATAAATTTGATTGTGGATTCCACAATTTGTAAAGATAGTTTTATGCTTACGTTTTTAGAAACAAAGAAATTGGTTAAATAATATTTTAGACTTAAATTTATGGGCACTTCCATACAAATATACTTGTATTACCGGATCCATATTGTTTACTAGTATATGTGCGAAGCTCACCTGGCGATGATGTGAAGGACATGTAGAAACCTTCCCTTTGCACGGAGCCGTCAGATGTGAAGGTGATCACAAAGGTTCCATCAGATTCTGAGGAGCAATAAACATAAAGTTACTGGAAGTACTAATTTTTACAGAAAGGTTTTACAGAAAGAAATTCATATGTGAAAGTATGCTAGGTTTAGCTTTTTATTTTAAATTTCAAAATACTTCAAAGGTACTAAAACTGTTTCTATTTTAGTGTTTCTTGTTCATCAGTTGTTTCAAGATCACGGAAGCAGAAATGATAAGCATGTAACATAAATTATAGAGGTGGAAAGTGAGCTACACTCACGGTATGTCTTGCTGCCGGGGTTGCTTCCACACAGTCTGTCTTCGCCCATGGTGACGGCGTCGTACATGCATCTGCTTGCACTCTCAATGTCAAATTCCTCGAAGGTGAAGTGGAGTTCAGCTGGCATGGGGGTGTTGATGGTGTATGTGCATGCCATGTTGGGACTGTAGCCACCAGGGGGGGTTGCGAATGACCCGGATGTACCATTGATCACAGCATTACAGTACTCTGAATTCGATAAAAAGACAGAACACCCTAAAAGTAGTTTCATGTCCTTAGTTTAGTGTCATTGACCACACGATACTGAGCTTGGGATCTCTGGGTCAAACAAGTGTCTCGCCTGTTAATGAGGGCTTTGGGTTATTAAAAGTGCAATGCCAAGGAGGAAAACGGAATAATGCTTGTGAGGTGATATTCGCCTATTTGGCTGATATGAAATCAACTTGAAAGTTCGTCCCAACAATTCATTTAAAATGATCACAATATTTGTTCATCTGAATGGCCTCTGGGGCATGATACAATGATAAATATACGTTAATGTAAATGTCTTAATAATAATCACTGATTACGTATGTGATGCGAAGGTTGTACTTGCCTACTTCAGTCTGGTAGTCGAATGCGAAACCGAGACCCGAAACACTCGAATCACTGACGAATTTCATGGCGAGGAGTTGCTCTGCGTTAGAGTCTGGATTATAGAAATCTTTATCAGAAAACAGGAGTTGAATTTATAAAAGTGATGTGAAAAATCTTGTTTCTGTCATCTCAAGTATACCAATATCAGGGTGGGGGACACAAATATGCATATGCTAAAAGACGATATCAGAAGACACATGCATAAATGTAGTAATGTACCTGTGTTAACATTGATATTAACACTTGCAGTGTGCTTACATTGCTTCACGAAGGGACTTCTGTTGTTTCCACATAGTGTGTCGATGGTGTTGTTTCCAAGCCTCACTGACAGGCTGTCGTAACGACAGTTGCTATTATAT
Organism: Haliotis cracherodii; assembly: GCF_022045235.1. Classification (NCBI taxonomy): domain Eukaryota; kingdom Metazoa; phylum Mollusca; class Gastropoda; order Lepetellida; family Haliotidae; genus Haliotis; species Haliotis cracherodii. The sequence goes on along the minus strand of NW_027266282.1, from coordinate 3,084,305 downwards.
TCAACATCAAAGCGTGTGAAGTTGACCGTGGTCACGTGGGGAAGAGCAGGTGAATATAGATTGATGCTGCACTCTTCGTTGTTTGCGTAGAAACCATCAATATCAGTTGCCAGAGATATTCTGCCTTCCAGGGAGGCAGTGTCGTAGTTGCATGCTGCAATGAGAGATGGGAACTTGCATCATTGTACACGTTTGCCAACACTCAAATGAAGTAACTTTGGGGACAAACCCTTGCTCTTGTCATCTATGTTTTCCTTGTGCAACTCTAAATAAAGTTGACTTCATGCATGTAACAGCACAACAGAAGGCAGAACTGCAAGTTTCTTTCCTCTAAAAATAACACATAACGAGTCACAATGTGTTGAATATATTGACCCAAGGCCCAAATCCTGTGTCAGAAATATGGAAATTATTATGAAAGTATAAATAATTATTAAAAACACACAAAAAACGTTTACATGACTCACGGGTTGTTTATGATCATAATATTATTGTCCTGGAACCGTATGACTTCAAGCTTCCATAAAGAAGTTCAAGGAATGAAACTTTGTCCCGTGTTTGTAGGAAAATGCAAATAATATGCATTTAGAAAATCATAACATAGCGGGTGGCTTTTGTTCAACAATTTGTTCCTTTTTAATATTTCAGTTGCTGAAACCAAATTCCTCTTCATCTTATAAGCGACGTGAACGAACATATTTAGAAGATCCCACTGCCCCCATCAACTATCTATTTAACAGTTAAACCTGTCCATCAAAGCTCCACATATTTAGACGATGAATTTCCTTTACAGATGAAGGCATTATTTGTGTGTAAGATGACAATGACCTACCATATGTTTTTTCGTCGGAAGGTTCAACGGTTGTGTTGCTTTGTGCGACTGTCGTGTTGCTTTGTGCGACGGTCGTATTGCCTGGTGCGACGGTCGTGTTGCTTGGTGCGACGGTGGTGTTGCCTGGTGCGACGGTGGTGTTGCCTGGTGCGACGGTGGTGTTGCTTGGTGCGACGGTGGTGTTGCTTGGTGCAACGGTGGTGTTGCCTGGTGCGATGGTCGTGTTGCTTGGTGCGACGGTCGTATTGCCTGGTGCGACCGTCGTGTTGCTTGGTGAGACGGTAGTGTTGCCTGGTGCGACAGTGGTGTTGCCTGGTGCGACGGTGGTGTTGCTTGGTGCGACGGTGGTGTTGCTTGGTGCGACGGTGGTGTTGCCTGGTGCGACGGTGGTGTTGCCTGGTGCGACGGTCGTGTTGCCTGGTGCGACGGTGGTGTTGCTTGGTGCGACGGTCGTGTTGCTTGTTGCGACGGTCGTGTTGCCTGGTGCGATGGTGGTGTTGCCTGGTGCGACCGTCGTGTTGCTTGGTGCGACGGTGGTGTTGCCTGGTGCGACGGTGGTGTTGCCTGGTGCGACGGTGGTATTGCTTGGTGCGACGGTCGTGTTGGCTGGTGCGACTGTTGTGTTCGGAGATGTTCCATTTTCTTAAATAAAGTAAAAATTTAAAGGAAAAAAGATAAAACGACTCCAGTATAACTTGTATGTGAATACATACACACAGTAATGAGTCATGAGATGACAAAACACATATCTTCAATGATCTTCGTATTCAGAAGTTTGTTATTAAATGGTAAATCTTCTGACAACGTTTTGACGAACTCACGAACTCGATCATATATCTTTGATATAGCCACACATTCAGAAGTGTATCGTACCCATCCTGATGTTGAAGCGAGCCACAAAACCTCTGCTTGTCACTGAACCGTCGGTGACAAATCTCAGCACAACTTCACCAGTTCCGTTCACTGTAACAGAAACAGTGGAATCTATTGACAAGAGACCCAAACAAAAATAAATATCTAGTGAAGGTTTTGATTTCATGTAGTGCGTTACTACGACGTTGAACTCTCATTTGATATTGACCACTTCTCTGAGCTTACCTTGCCTCCCGTTAATGGTACTTCCACACCATCTTCGTCCACCATTGATCTGAACATAATCGAAGGGACATCCATTACCGCCCTCGAGGTCGAAGGTGGTGAAGTTGAAGTGAATACTGCTGTTCCTGGGGACATTGAAGACGTAGCTGCAGTTGAGGTTGTTCTCGTAGTCCTCCCCTATACCAGGCAGGCTCTGGATCATACCATGGTCAGCCCGGGTAGAGAAGGTGCAGTTGCGATGGCTCCTGGGAACACCCCCTTAAATCACAAAGATAGGCTTCTATCAGGGAAAGACAGCTCAATAGTCTTGTAGCATGTATGTTTGCATGTTGTCATTCAATTTGTTGGAAGTGCATGGGACATGGCCGACGACATCTCGTCAATTCAGAATACAGTCATATCATAAATTACTCGAAATAAGTCTTATGTATTCATACAAATCCGTACAAAGAGGGAAATATAGCATGGCTTAGGAAATGCATAACCGAATCTCACTGTGAAATGTTGGACTTCCTCATACATGTATATAATATCTGTGTGAAATGTAGACAAGAAGTAGGCATCCCCATGGGTACCAGTTGTCCTCGAAATTACCTCATCTGTTTGTTATGCATACGAGTCAGGATTTATGCTTGGATTGGCAAAATCAAAACACGGAAATTTTGCCAAAAAGTATAACTTACGTTTCAGGTATATGAACGATCTCATATCTTTGAATAATTGTCAAATAACCAATTACCTTCCACTGATTTGCTCACCTGCGCAGGAAATAATAGATACCATTGAAACCGCTATATCTGTTTTATATTTAGATATATGCATACAAATTCAGTATTCACAATACTACGATACGAGCGCGCAATATTACAATGTTTATCTCCATTTCACAATCAAGCATGCTCTTTCTCCTAAGATTTCGAAGAGCGTCATACGACTCTTGCTCAATGGTTGTTTTTTTCAGGGTTAATACAGTCATGGCATCAGTAAAACTTTCAAAAGCTTTATGGTAGGATATCTAAAAAAATGATGCATGATGCTATTCATGTACTGGTCTTCATGAAGATCTTAGTTCTCTCTTTCAACTGCAAGGTCCATCATCAGGTAAAATACCCATGAATGACAAGTCCCTGTTGACCGATATCATAAACACGTTCATGTATATACACTTGATGTAATAATAGAGGTACATATTGTATTCATCAAAATATCTATGAACTTCAAACTATGAACTAATTGGTCAAAACTCAATGAAATATATACACCTTGAAATCATTTAAAAATTCATATCCTTTTTTCATTTTCAGTTTTGTTTGTGTGAAATAACCACATTGAAATGTAGAAACCGGAATCGGTTAACTTTTGACGGTTTGTAACTGCTAACATAGATTTTGGACCACTTGCGACTTGCGACTTGCGACCTTCGGAAGAAACATGCAGTGTTCTTGTACCAACACTTCTATCAAAACTCGATCAATGTTATACATAGATAAGTCCAAACAGTTCGGGATATCTGATGGCTTTTCATATTTAGCTGCGTTTTCATTTTTTAAGCCGTTAAAGCTGTGAACTTACTACTTCCAGCTTGTCGCTTCAACCGTGCTTTCTCATTCTGTTGGAGAAAAATAATACATATTGACTGTGGATATGTGAAGCCTCCATAACGGTATGGTTTGTATATTCAACGGCTTTTTGATAACCTCAGTATGATCTCATGACACTGCCAAATATCCTTTAGTAAAAAATGGCTCTAAAAGTTTCAACAGCTCAGAACTCTTGATCGTTTTAGCCGAACACGACTATACATAAAACATAAGTGTGAACAATGACATTACGTGTCTCGTTCTGCAATAGAGATCTAGATTATCTACTCAAAAGAAGTTAAGTAGCATCCAATTCTTTTATATTTCTACAGTGATCTATCGTTGCATGACAGAGTGGTATGTTTTGCTCTCTGTAACTGGCGTACTGTTGTTTGTCACTAAGAGTTGTAAACTTTGAGTTGAATGACGACCAACTGAAGTTGTACTGAAGAGGACAGTAAGACAGTTTATGTGTAAATCATGACAATCGTTAGATAAGTTGCCGTGTACTACACTTACTTTGAATGCTCGTCCTTCTGTGGAGGCCAGACAGAGGCAAACCACCAGCAAGCTGATCACTGCACGTGGAGACATCTTGATGTACTGTGTACCTCCAGACAATTGCTGAAACTTATATAGTCTCAGAGCTTCAAAACATTAAAGATGCATGTCGATTTTCAGTAACGTCGATAATGTGGGTAGCGTCCGACATTCCGGAACAGTGCTAATTGTGTGACCACCCACTGGAAATCCGATTACATATCTACCAACAGGACCATCTGCAGAATTTGATATCACAGACGCTGATGGTCACTATTGACATACCATTACTCTACAGATATTGATATGTTGAAGATTTTCACAATCAGCAAAAATATCATGTGGTAACTACGTGATAACCTCGTTTTAAGTAAAAGTTTGTACTACAAGGCTGTAGGCGTACCTGGTCTAGAGACGACAGACAACTGGAAGAAAGATGTGCCTTCCTTCTGTTGATTGCCAAAAACAGATGTGCGAAGAAGGGTGGTATGTTTCTAATGTTTTCCCAGATCTTTTCGTTTAAGGTTTTACAAATTGCAGCCGGGGTTGTGTTGTGTCTTCTAGCATGTCTGATTCATGTTCATGATATACTATCCTGACCGATATTCAGTCTAAAAATTCACAATATGACAAATATGATTTTTGAAACAGTCACTTATCATGTCTTTGTATGTAATGTGCTATGTTGATGGTGGGACACGTGGTTCTGTTGGGTGTTTCAACAGGACGGCAGCGAACATATGGGGTGTCACTCCCCACTCATAGAGGACGGAATGTTTGTAGGAGAAAAATTAGATTCCCGCGACCCTTGAATATTATATCTGCTTTGTTTAACCTTAAATCACATTGTATCATATTTGTTTGTGAGTAAAATGTGGAATTAATAGATATATTCAATTTGCTGTGCAAGACAACCCATGTCAGTCTTTTAAAACTCTTTGTTCCTGCAACCATGAAGTATGGATTTGGCTAAGTTTACATATATATATTTAAGACAACACTTCCACACAGTTTTTTGTGCTGACGTTCGTACTTGATATAACAATATGGACGAAAGGGTCTAAGGCGCCACAATTTGCTATGAAGAGTTGCGTTCTTTATTTGTTACAGGTTCAGCTGGTTGTACCTCGAATCCCAGATTCGCCCTGAGTACCATCTTTGGCCTGTCAACACAATATCCCTGGCGGTTTAAGCGAAATTCTTCCCTTCGGTATTTCCATCCTCGTCAGGCTAACCCGTCTGGAAACACTTTTTAACGGAGCGCCAGACCTAGCTCACTGACTGATATTGTAATACAATTGGAACCGGTGTCCATATTTCTAGTCATTTTTTATAGTGAGTGAGTATGGTTTTACGCCGCTTTTAGCAATATTCCAGCAACATCACGACGGGGGACACCAGAAATGGGCTTCACATATTGTACCCATGTCTGGAATCGAACCCGGGTCTTCTGCGTGACGAGCGAACGCTTTAACCACTAGGCTACCCGACCGCCCCCATGTTTTATAAGGAAGAACCAAGGAGCATGTCGATTCTTAGCATATTTAGCAAAGTAAATAGAATTACTTGTAATGTACATGAACGAAACTGAACGAGCCATACGTGCTTACACCAAGTATTACTCATACCCATCAGATATACAAAAATGTATTTAATTTGGTCTTTTGCCCAATTAAAATTTACGAATTGAGAGGCCTTGGGTCCATAGAGTAGAGACACAATATTGTAAGTGAAATGTTTTCTACAATACAGAACGCGTTGAATATACAAGGCTGTATCATTAAGTAATTCGGAATTATTTGTTAACATTAGAATAGGTACTGAAAGATTAATTGATAACAAATAATATTGGCTGAGTACTTTATACCAATCCCAACTGAAACTGCATAGGTCGTGCGTGATATTCGTCTTCATCGGCGTTCCGACAATAGTTTACATATTCTTCCTGTTTCATGAGTAAGTGAGGGATTGTGATTTTACGCCACTTTTAGGAATATTCCAGCAATATCACACCAGAAATGGGCTTCACACATTGTGCCCATGTAGGGAATCGAACCCGGGTCTTCAGCGTGGCGAGCAAACGCTTTAACCAACGAGGCTACCCCACCCCATAGTCTTATGACTATGCTTGTCGTAAAAGGCGACTAACGGGATCGGATGGTCAGGCTCGCTGACTTGGTTGATGCATGTCATCGATCCCAATTGCGTGGATCGATACACATGATGTCAATCACTGGATTGTCTGGTCCAGACTCGATTATTTACAGACTGCCGTCATATAGCTGGAATATTGCTGAGTGCGGCGTTAAACATCAAACCAAATCCTGTCTTATGAAATAGCATAATACACATACAGTGGGTCTGATAATTAGGGTCTTTTTGTTTCTTTTCAAAAACGAAATGTTTTTGAGAACACGGAATACGTGTATTTACAGGCGGTCTGTGCATGTTTCACTCCATTGGTTACTTTGTGCCATCTCCATGGTATATCAAGGGATAACCACTGAAGAAAAACACTGGGTTATGGGCTTCACATATTGTACCCATGTCTGGAATCGAACCCGGGTCTTCTGCGTGACGAGCGAACGCTTTAACCACTAGGCTACCCGACCGCCCCCATGTTTTATAAGGAAGAACCAAGGAGCATGTCGATTCTTAGCGTATTTTCAAAGTAAATAGAATTACTTGTAATGTACATGAACGAAACTGAACGAGCCATACGTGCTTACACCAAGTATTACTCATACCCATCAGATATACAAAAATGTATTTAATTTGGTCTTTTGCCCAATTAAAATTTACGAATTGAGATGCCTTGGGTCCATAGAGTAGAGACACAATATTGTAAGTGAAATGTTTTCTACAATACATAACGCGTCACGCGTTGAATATACAAGGCTGAATCATTAAGTAATTCGGAATTATTTGTTAACATTAGAATTGGTACTGAAAGATTAATTGATAACAAATAATATTGGCTGAGTACTTTATACCAATCCCAACTGAAACTGCATAGGTCGTGCGTGATATTCGTCTTCATCGGCGTTCCGACAATAGTTTACATATTCTTCCTGTTTTATGAGTAAGTGAGGGATTGTGATTTTACGCCACTTTTAGGAATATTCCAGCAATATCACACCAGAAATGGGCTTCACACATTGTGCTCATGTAGGGAATCGAACCCGGGTCTTCAGCGTCGCGAGCGAACGCTTTAACAACGAGGCTACCCCACCGCCCCTCCTGTTTTATGAAATAGCATCATACACATACAGTGGGTCTGATGATTAGGGTCTTTTTGTTACACCAGGATATCAAAAGTAGTTACTTTTTCAAAAATGTTTTAGAGAACACGGAATACGTGTATTTACAGGTGGTTTGTGCATGTTTCACTCCATTGGTTACTTTGTGCCATCTCCATGGTATATCAACGGATAACCACTGAAGAAAAACACTGGGTTATAACTTAAAGATATTTTATTGTCGAAAAGTCCCAATAACCAGGATCAATTGACGTGAGTAATGTGGGTTAAGGCTGCTTTTAGCATTATTTCAGAATATCTCTTTGGTGGAACCCGCGAGCACAGAGATGCGTCACAGAGACGGGTCAGAATAGGAGCTCATCCAGGACTGGAACTTACGATCAGTGGATCCATCTTATGATGAAAGTATAGCGTCAACCACTTGTCCACGCCCACCCCTTCTCACATGGAACATATATTAATTTTCATTATATTATGTACATTTGACATGGGCCGCTTCCGCGGTATAGTGGATAGAGTATCCTCCCGGAGAGCGGAAGGTCAGGGGTTCGATCACCAGCCACGTCATATATACGAAAATCTTTAAAAGATAATACTTGTTGTTATCCTGCCTGGCACAAAGCATTAATGTGTGTGAATGAGTTGGGTTTAACGCCGCTTTTAACAGTATTCCAGTTATATCACCGCGTGTCAGGTTAATGTGTGAGGAAAGCACGGAGTGATGCAGGACGTTTACCACTTCGGTGAAACCCACGAGCACGTGTATGGTGCTGACATACCTTGAAACATAATCCCCCCCCCCCCCCGAAGCATTTAGGGTCCAAAGCAAGAATTGGTCGCCACGGAGCCAGTATAATGCGTCTGAGTAGGTGTATTCATGTTAAACAGCGAAATGGTATTCAGTGGGATATAGCACTATGAAGTCGGCATTAGTCCTGGCTAGTACAAGCACAAACACACACGCGTGCATGTATGTCGCTATATCAGTGCAATTATCAAATATCTGACATGACATTGTGTTTCTTTTGCCAAATACCATTTACAAAATAGTTTCAAGTCGATACAGCTTATTGGTAAAGAGTTAACAGTATTTTAGACACGTGTTGTTTTATGCAACTTAATCCAAGTAATTCTGACCGGACGCCAGCGTCAAAGGCAGCCATCAACACGGAACTCAAGCAGGAATTACCAATGCTTTCATCTTAAATAATACGTGATCGTGTCGTTCGGTTCGCTATCGGTAACTGTTAAGTTTTACGATGACGATTTTTTAACATTTTCAGTTGTCAATGAATCAAACAAATAGTCGATGCACTTACTGGTATTCAGCACTAAGCAGGCTCAGGTACGAACCCAATGACCCCGAAGGCTATTCAATTTGTATTAAAGGTTAATTGTATGACAATGTACCAAATGATCTGTCCCCAATATCTAAAAAACAAATTGATTTACTCTTACTTTGACAACGATAGTTTAGTTCAGCTGGAATTGGTTGGGGAAGAGCACCGCAGCCCATATACATGCAAACTTTTGTCTAAAGGGTGTGACAGATGAAGCGTCGGGTAATTACTTCAGAGTTCACATTATAGAGTAGTGGCCAGACCCTCATACCCCTCCCCATAGTAGAACATAGCAAACTTAGATTTTCCTTATGTTTTTGTATCCAACAGACTAGAAAATGGTGGTTGTTGTCAAATGGGTTGGTGGCAGATAAGTCAAAATGCACTTTTCTGTTGTAAAAGTGGAGAAACCCAAACATATAGTCCCACTGAGTTCTAATAGACTGGAATTATTATTATCATTTTTAATTATAGCCTCTCACAAATTGAGTTATTAGTCAAAATATTTTGCTCCATTTTCATTTTCCAATTATTGGAAAAAGAACCGAAATGAATCATTAGTATTATCAACCAAGCTATTTGATATCTCAAAATGAGCCGACACGCCTTATGATGAGATGGCAGTGTTGAAGTCACTTTGAAGGTCAAGTTCTAAATTATAACATAAACTTATAAAACATGCTACAAATGCACATACAACTATCATTACTGGTTCTGGGTGTGTTTGGTAAAGACCTATAGAATATACGAAGAAACAAACTAAAAATGTCAAAATAACTGCTTCCCCGCAGAGAACATATATATTTACCTGTGAGAACAAGACAGTAACAAGATAACAAAGGTGGAACCTTCACAGAGGAAGCCAACATTTAATTGGCTCTGATAGGTGATTAGCAATGTACAAATTGAACCGGTAACAGTCTCCGAGCCAATGGCAGAGGCACCAGCAGCGCAAGTCCCAACCGTAGAGGATGTATATACCAGATCCCCTGCAACTGTGGCCACCAATACATTGGATGTACCCTCAGATCCCTCAACACCAGACTCAAAGAACGGCAGACGTGACCTGAAATCCGCTATTTCCAAACATATAATCAAGAACCAAGCCACCAAAGTCCTGTCTACCACCAGCTTGCGACAGTCACCTATTTATAGAATAACCTACGCGGTACGAGTGATTACGAAAAATATGTCACGAGTGAAATTAATGTTTTAAGTTCCGAGCTTTAGCGAGGAACTTAAAACATTAATTTACCGAGTGGGTTATTCTATTTATTACCCATATTCATATTAAAGACCTGTTTCAAGAAAAATACAATCAACTGTCAAGAATCAGCTGTTTTGTATCAATCCGCGTGTGAAAAAACGCTGTCCACTCATTCCAACCGCATTACTCAATTAACGTGTTGTTACGCGTGAAAAATATAGTTCTGTTAAAAAAATGTAAAGATCACATTATTGCAGTTATATTTCTGTCCGATTTACACAGCGTACACTATCTAGCATTGATAAAGAAGACAGGTTTCCCAAAAGGTTCATCAGGTTTTGAAATCAAAGCTTGTTTTGACAAGATCTCGTCACTGACAGACGCCCCCGTCGTGCATCGGCAGATACATGCATTTCACATTGAGAAGAGGAAACATGGAAAACCTGTCAATTTTTTTATGTGTCATTTGACAAAAATGCCAAAACCTATAACAACAACATAGACGGAATGTACAGAAGTCTTGTTTGTTAGAGAAAAGTTACGAAAAGAAGGTAAACTTTGAAAAGTACGATTGCTGTCACAGTGTCGGAATGAATGACCCGACTTGACCCAGATATGAGACAGCCGAAACCAGGAATGACAAGAGAACCGGCGTTACAGTTTAATCCGGACAAGGTTAATGAACATCGTGTGTGATTTGAGACAAGTGTCACTGATTGGAAACATGTGCATGTGGGATTTCATGAGGATTTGTCAAACGCGGAGTGGACACAGTCAGATGACGGGAGTTTGTTGATATTTTGATGTGATTCATAATGGTCGAATACCTGTTGATAGACAATCACGGTATCTGGAGACTTGGTGCTAAGCTGTCCGCATTCACGGTGTTCATTTAGTTCAGTGTCGGACACAGGATCAGCTCGCTGGGGTAAGTTTTCTTTTCCTTGTATTTTTATTAATTATTTTTGTTTTGATTTCAAAACCTCTCCGAATTTAGCAAAGTGCATCGATTTCGCAACCAGATGCTGGTAATCATGTCGCTAAGGTAACACTCTATGCTACCCTTGATCTGAATTCTGAACTGTCTGATGTGCATGCCGAAATGATACATTTGCAAATAATAATGTTTAGTTGCACCTTTCCTGTGTCATTAACCTCATAGTCATATTGTCTCCGGACGTCAGTCAGCCTGCATACCGCTCAGCGCCATACTTTGCAGACGTCGCGGTTACGAAAACCGTATACATTGTATAAAAAAGTGTCACGTTCTTATTTCTTCACACAACGTTACAAAATTGTACGAAATAGTGTATCTATATGATGTCTTTCGGAAAGTCTAAATGTTGTTGCAAAATGAATTTTTTATTATTCTCATACCATCGTTGAAAGTGTTAGTAGTCATATTTTTCGTGTTTTTCATTTGTGAACTAAGTTCATGTCAACTTCACAAGTTTAGTCTTTTTCATTGTGTTTTCATTTTCATTGGCAGTTATCGATGTCATCATCGTTCACAAAGGCAAACCTGTCTATACATTACAAAGTCCGATTTTTGGATTCGGGGTGTCGAAAAATTCATCAAACAGCAAGCCCTCTAACACAGACGCAAACCAGGACTTGGTGGTGATGATCTTGGCGCCCTAGAGACAGTTTCTGGCAACATCACAATCTGAATCTTGGAACTTCAATCTGGCCATATGCAGTTTTGACAACAAAGACATTAAATGTGTTCAGAGGTTGAATTATCGAATAACTTTTTATGTCAGTCAGATCTCCGGGGTCATTTACTTTGACAGGTATCAAATGGCCAGCCATATGTTTGTTTACAAACGGGGACGTAGTTTTGGTTTTTACTGTAAAATGAAAATCATGTGAAATAAATGAAAAAAATGATAATGTGAAATCATGTTGTGAATATGAAACTATGTGTCTTGTCTTAAAAATCTCGAATCAGTGAGATTGTAGCACGTAAAACATCTGAAGGGAAAGGCGTGGACTTGTGAATGAATGGGATGAGAAAAAAATAGTTCCGTTGTCCAATGAAAATTGATCTTTGTTCCACTGACCAATCAGCTTCGAGAATCACTAATTGCACACTGTGCAAATATCAAAAAGTTATTACACTGCATTTTTGAGCCCATATGGGTAATAACAGTGCTTATTAACTGTTGGCTTACCTTGTTTAGTTTCCACCTTTGTTATCTTATTACTTACATATATAAATATGTACTCTGCTGCATAGCATGAATTCACCAGATGAAGGAGTAAGTATATATTCCGAAATGATCCTCATTATAAAGAAGTTGACATCCGTAAAATCTCCCCTTTATGTGTTACACTTCTAAATGATATTCAAAGACAACAAGGTCGTTAAACCTCATAATCATACATATAAATCAGAATTTTTATGAATACACTATTTCTGAAAATACCCAAAGGAGTGCACTACTATGATTATATTTGTAATTACATACATGATTCTTCAGAAGAGAAAGTCACTTATACGTAACCGAGAAATAGCTTTACTCATGGCATAGAACAATATTGTGGCTATGTTGCCATGCTCAGTGCCAAACACACTTCTGAACTTGATTAATTACTTATTAAAAATTAACATATCGGTTTTCTGTTTCCACAAAAAAACAGTAAATACACAATGGTGTCACTGGACTATCTATCTGGTCCATTACTTGACTCTCTGGTCTCTTTAAAGACAACTGTCGCATGGAAGGCAACATACAATTGTATCAGTGGCATGTGCTACCGGTAGGGCAGGACAGTTCTACCTTTTTCGCTGATTTTCAGTGATCTATTCATATCATTTTTCGCTTCGGCTGTTTTGCTTTTACGCTCAAGGGAATCTGTATTGGCGGACAATCGAGCCTGGTTGTTGACGTTTTATAACTTTAAAAAAATATTTTGTTCTATTATGTTCTGCAATACTGAATTTTAAGGGTCGTGCCTATAAGATGTTACGACATTTATAGACTGTAATAAATGTGTTATGGTATGAAATAGGTTTTAAACATACTTAGCTTTGGATTTATGTCGCTGAAAGAAATAAAATATTTGTGTGTTTTAACTCTACACGTTAATGACATGTATCATATGTCAGAGGCTCAATATCTCAAAATATCATCATGCTTTGAACATAACATGTTCATGAAAAGTGTGGAATATAGTTATTGGTGTCATTCATTAGTTACCCCCTCCCGCTCGCGAGTCAACACGAGGTACGTCTAGAAGAGTCAGAAGAGAAATGTCAACTGTTGTGCGATGTCCAATCGAAACCCATTTAGACATTAACTACTTGATTATTTGAATATTTCATCACTTTTCTTTGATAAATACAACAGCAAGCAAGAGTCGAGCAAGGATTGTAAAAATGTCCATATTTAATAGGACATGTTTAAGCTCTTGCTTGGTGTTGTCGTATTGTAAGCATCTCAGAGCATGATATACCAAGTACCAAAACTGTTTAAACGGTTTAGAGGGTTAGAGAGAGGGTTGGGTGGGTCGGTGGAGTGTGCCCACCTCTAATATGAAGACAGAGACCATATTAGATGAGTAAACATTAGCTGAGATAATGATAAGGATAAGATTTTATGGAAATTGTGTGAACTCACATTCTTGTGTAACTTGACGATACAGCATTATTGCACTGAGCTGAGTTAAACTGGACTGGGTATTGTCTGTAATTTATTTGTAAGTGAATTGTGAAAGGCAGTTACACGCTCGTAAGTGTGATCTAGAACATTGTGAAACGTGATATTCTTATGGTGATGACCTGGTTATAATTCAAAGAAGACAGCTTTCTCAACATTGCTGACACCTATAGAAGATGCTTTCAAGCAACAAATGTTGACAGCCATGTTTCAGACGACAATATGGCTGCAGATATATGACTCATCTCATCTGCAGTGACAGATCACATGCCATTTGAACCTGAGGCTTGAGTGACAGATCAGTAGTGGTAGAGACTATATGTATCTTATATACTGCATTGTGAAAAAAATGGATTTGGTAAAGAGCTTCTGACAATAGTGAAGCAGTTGCATATTACTGTTAGTTTGTTTATTCGTTTGTTGTTTAACACCGCACTCCACCTATATGACGGCATACTGTGAAATAATCGAGTCCAGACCAGTCTATCCATTGATTGACAACATGAGTATCGATCAATGCAATTGTGAAACGATGACATGCATCAACCGAGTCGGCGAACCTCACCACCCGATCCCGTTAGTCGCCACTTACGACAAGCATAGTCGCCTTTTACTGGAAGCATATGAGTACTTCACATTGACACTTTAAAGTAAGTCAATATGATCAGCAATTATAGTACATAACACTGCGATAATTATCTTATATAAATAAAATAAACACATTGGTGTACAAAAAAGTTAGTGTTGTCATAGTAATTTTTAAACTATGTTATTAATTGTTATTTCCTCCACAGGATGGGGGTCCGGATCACATTTACTAAATGTTCATACGTTATATTATACCTACATTAATTGTGGATATTAATGTAAGTTCATTAAGCATTCAGGTAGATTCGAGATATCACACGACATGGTTGTCAATATGGAGGTGTCAACATTACCTTTAGTTTGGGAATATTTTGAAAATGAAATTTAAAAAATTTCCATTTGTTTGTGACACATTCTGGCCCATAACTTGATTTTAATAATTTTGCGAATTGTTCTTTTGTAGGATTCTTAAGTCAGCACACTGATTTCGTTTATAAAAATGAACATTGCAATATGCAAACTGATTTCTTTTTGCTGCTTGTTGAATGTAAGCTGTACGTGTATCCAGATAAGTCATATGACACTGGACTGAATGTGGAATGTAAGATGTACGTGTATCCAGATAAGTCATGCGTCACTGGAATGCATGTGGAATGTAAGATGTACGTGTATGGAGATAAGTCATATGTCACTGGACTGTTTGTTGAATGTAAGATGTACGTGTATCAAGATAAGTCATATGTCACTGGGCTGCATGTTGAATGTGAACTGTACGTGTATCAAGATAATAAGTCACGTTCACTTGGCTGCGTGTTGAATGTAAGCAGTACGTAAATAAATGTATTAATGTTGTAAAATCGTTGACCTCTGCCTATATTTTTGGGGGTTACATTACTGTCTGCGATTTGTCTTCAGTTTATCATTAAAATAATCTACATCTAAATACAAGTTGAAGTGCAACACCATGCAGTGGGACCCGTGACGATCGGTTTTAATATATGAATATTAAATAAAAGTATTCATCAAACAAGGGCATACACATGACATTTGTACTTTTGTTAAAAATAATTTATAAAAAGCAAAAGCATATTTCACATTTAAAATAAACTAAAATTATCAATGTAATTTTGTTCAGTAATTGATACCTAGTTATTATATATTAAACAACTGCTTTCCCGACATTATTATATATTCTTCCTATTTCCCTTTCATTCACAATCCCGTAGAAGTCATAGCATCTTTTATTATAGCAGCAAAATCTATACATATAGGATATATCTAGGATTTACGAAAAGCCTAACCCTACCCGAAATAGATGCGCATAAACTAGTGACCTTATAACAACCATTGGCGAATCATACATTTACGTGTTATGTTATAAGGAAAAATTATTACTGCTTATAATCATTTTCACAAGGATTATGTCACTAAACCTGGAGCCAAATGTATGCATGTATTTATTCCTATTTCAATATTTCCATTAAAGATGGGTAGGTATTTCTCTTGTTGTGATATCAAATTCACAAATCACTGCAGTATCAATACAGAAAAAAACCCTGTATGACATCATCCTACTCATTGTTTTCATCAGATAATTGGGACGTTTAGTAAAACTTCACAAGGTGCGATGGAGGGAGTTCGTGTTGTGTGTCGTAACCGGTTCCACTATTGGTATGAGCACCAAACTTTGCGCATTTGCAGATACCTGAAGACGGGAGTCAAGTTAAAGATAATCGTATCTCCATCGTTGAAGAATTCGAACTGACTCCAAAGCCATCATACAATCGTGCAAAGATCGGTTTCTGCGAGTGGAATAGGACAGTTATATGGTGGTTCTAAAGATCGCTTGTAACTAAGATTGCTCTGTACATGTGGGCCTAGAAGTTCAAAAACATGCACTGGGAGCATAACGAAAGCGTGAAAAAACGGTATAAAGCCAAACTGTAGTGGCGTTAGCTAGAGACACGCCAGTCTGCGGTCTGTGTCGTGTTGGGAATCGGCGGTCCGGTTTACAGTTCGTCTCCCAGGCCTATCCTTATGGATAATTTGCCATTGTGGATGCGCCTGTTTTTTTCATATAGTGCCCTATGGCGGATTGTATGTACCTCCACAATGATCACCAAGAGGGCCATGGCTGGACTCTCCAACATCAGAAAGATGAAGAGGGACTTGTAACATATTTATGATTGAGTGAGTGAGTTGGTATTAACGCCGCTTTGAAGAGTATTTCAGCTACATCACGGCGTGTCAGCTTCTTGTGTTCAGAAAACCAAAGTGATGCAGTTCTCAGACGTTTGCCTCTGTGGTGAAACACACAAGAAACATAAGACTAGAAACATAATCAGGGTGAATCTTGGATTCGAACCGACCATCAGAGGTCTCTGGTGCAACAAAGGTTCACAACTCTGCAAAGCGAATAGCGGCATAGAGACGAAAGACTATACGTCGCATCCGTATGCCACGTCGTGATGAGTTAATTTACAGTTCAAAGTGTCAATAAAACAAACTCACAAAGTCAGTCACTCATTGAAATAATGAGATGAAATATAAATATAGAGCACATGGAGTTTATTAACTAATATTGTTGTCAACTAGATCTCGCCGTGTAGGTCAGTCTGTTTATGCCACTGCGTAAAAGAAAATAGGAATATCAGTTAAAAAGTGTGTGTCAGTGTATCTTGCTTCGAAAAAAAATATTAGATAATAAAAATTATATTTGATTGTGCATTGCAAAATTTGTAAAGATAGTTTTACATTTACGTTCTGGAAACAAAGAAATTGGTTAAATAATATTTTAGACTTGAATTTATGGGCACTTCCATACAAATATACTAGTATTACCGGATCCATATTGTTTACTAGAATATGTGCGAAGCTCACCTGGCGATGATGTGAAGGACATGTAGAAACCTTCCCTTTGCACGGAGCCGTCAGATGTGAAGGTGATCACAAAGGTTCCATCAGATTCTGAGGAGCAATAAACATAAAGTTACTGGAAGTACTAATACGGATTTTACAGAAAGAAATTCATATGTGAAAGTTTGCTTGGTTTAGCTTTTTATTTTTAATCTTAAAATACTTCTAAGGTACTAAAACTGTTTCTATTTCAGTGTTTCTTGTTCATCAGTTGTTTCAAGGTAACGGAAAGCAGAAATGATAAGCATGTTACATAAATTACAGAGGTGGAAAGTGAGCTACACTCACGGTATGTCTTGCTGCCGGGGCTGCTTCCACACAGTCTGTCTTCGCCCATGGTGACGGCGTCGTACATGCATCTGCTTCCACTCTCAATGTCAAATTCCTCAAAGGTGAAGTGGAGTTCAGCTGGCATGGGGGTGTTGATGGTGTATGTGCATGCCATGTTGGGACCGTAGCCACCAGGGGGAGTTGCGAATGACCCGGATGTACCATTGATCACAGCATTACAATACTCTGAATACGATAAAAAGGCAGAACACCCTAAAAGTAGTTTCATGTCCTTAGTTTAGCGTCATTGACCACACGATACTGAGCTTGGGATCTTGGGGTCAAACAAGTGTCTCGCCTGTTAATGAGGGCTTTGGGTTATTAAAACTGCAATGCCAAGGAGGAAAGCGGAATAATGCTTGTGAGGTGATATTCGCCTGTTTGGCTGATATGAAATCAACTTGAAAGTTCGTCCCAACAATTCATTTTTAAAATGATCACAGTATTTGTTCATCTGAATGGTCTCTGGGGCATGATACAATGATAAATATACGTTAATGTAAATGTCTTAATAATAATCACTGATTACGTATGTGATGCGAAGGTTGTACTTGCCTACTTCAGTCTGGTAGTCGAAGGCGAAACCGAGACCCGAAACACTCGAATCACTGACGAATGTCATGGTGAGGAGTGGCTCTGCGTTAGAGTCTGGATTATAGAATTTTTTTATCAGATAACAGAGGAGTTTAATTGATAAAAGTGATGTGGAAAATCTTGTTTCTGAAATCTCAAGTATACAAATATCAGGGCTGGGGACACAAATATGCATATGCTAAAAGACGATATCAGAAGACACATGCATAAATGTAGTAATGTAGCTGTGTTAACATTGATATTAACACTTGCAGTGTGCTTACATTGCTTCACGAAGGGACCTCTGTTGTTTCCACATAGTGTGTCGATGGTGTTGTTTCCAAGCCTCACTGACAGGCTGTCGTAACGACAGTTGCTATTATATTCAACATCAAAGCGTGTGAAGTTGATCGTTGTCACGTGGGGAAGAGCAGGTGAATATAGATTGATGCGGCACTCTTCGTTGTTTGCGTAGAAACCATCAATGTCAGTTGCCAGAGATATTCTGCCTTCCAGGGATTCAGTGTCGTAGTTGCAGGCTGCAATAGGAGATGGGGACATACACGTTTGTAATCGTCTTTCAGAAACACTCAAATGCAAACCTTCAAACTCAGTAACTTTGGAGAAAAACCTTTGCCCTGGTCGCCTTTGTTTTATGTCATGCATGTCACGGCACCATTGAAGGCAGAACTTTGAACTATGAATCATTAAAAATAAGTTTCCTTCCTCTTAAAATAACACATAAAGAGACAAAATTTGTTGGATATACTGACAAGGCCCAAACCCTGAGTCAGATATATAGAAATTGTTATGAAAGTATGAATCATTGAAAAATACCCAAAACGAACAACGTTTTCATGACTCATCCAGTCGTGTTTTGTTTACGATCCAAATGGCATTGTTCTGGAACCGTACGCCTTCAAGCTTTCAGAAAGAACTACACCCTGATCAAAACATTAAATAAGGCTGCCTCTGAGACAAACATGTTTCCGTGTTTGCCAGAAAATGCAAAATCATAATATAACGGATGGCTTTAGTTCAACAATTTGTTATTTTGTTTTTTATATTTCTTTGGCTGAAACCAAATGCCTCTGCATCTAATAAGCGACGTGAACGAATGGATTTACAAGATTCCCATTGTTCCCATTTTAACAATCTACTGAAAATCTAAATGTGCCCATCACAGTCCCACATATTTAGATGATGAATACTCTTTACAACTGAAGGCTTTATTTTTGTATAAGATGACTATAACCTACCATATGTCGTTACGTCGTAAGGTTGCACGGTTGTGTTGCCTGGTGCGACGGTGTAATTGCCTGGTGCAACGGTGGTGTTGCTTGGTGCGACGGTGATGTTGCCTGGTGCGACGGTGATGTTGCCTGGTGCGACGGTGATGTTGCCTGGTGCGACGGTGGTGTTGCCTGGTGCGACGGTCGTGTTGCCTGGTGCGACGGTCGTGTTGCCGGGTGCGACGGTGGTGTTGCCTGGTGCGACGGTCGTGTTGCCGGGTGCTACGGTGGTGTTGCCTGGTGCAACGGTCGTATTTGCAGGAGCGACTGTTGTGTTCGAAGATGTTCCATTTTTTGAAGTAATGCAGCATTTAAAGGAAAAAAGTGATCAACATGTCTCCAGTTTAACTTACATACAGTAATGAAACATGTCCTCAATGATTTTCATGATCATTAGTTATAAGTTATTAAATGGTAAATCTTCTGGCAACGTTTTAACGAACTCACTAACTTGATATTTAGTGATTGTAAATCTTTTTCATAGCCAGCCATTATTCATCATCCCACACATTAAGAAGTGTATCGTACCCATCCTGATGTTGTAGCGAGCCACAAAACCTCTCCTTTTCACTGAACCGTCGGTGACAAATCTCAGCACAACCTCACCAGTTCCGTTCACTGTAAAAGCAGCACACACAACGTAAAAAGCAACAGCAGTACCACCTGAGAGAAACTTCCAGTCCCAAACTAAATAAAATACTCAACACTCTGGTGAAAGTTCTCGCTGGTCAAATTGTGTGTTATAGCGACGTTAATGTGAACTCCCATTTGATATTGACCACTTGAGCTCACCTCGCCTCTCGTTGATGGTACTTCCACACCATCTTCGTCCACCATTGATCTGAACATAATCGTAGGGACATCCATTACCGCCCTCGAGTTCGAAGGTGGTGAAGTTGAAGTGAAGACTGCTATTGCTGGGGACATTGAAGACGTAGCTGCAGTTGAGGTTGTTCTCGTAGTCCTCCCCTGTACCAGGCAGGCTCTGGATCATACCGTGCTCAGCCCGGGTAGTGAAAGTGCAGTTGCGACGGTTCCTAGGAACACCCCCTAAAACACAAAATAGGTTTCAATAGATAGTACAGAGAGCTAAAACATCTGAACTGAGGGCCAAAAGAAACGTTAACAACATTAACTGAGTTGCCACTTTGAAACAAAGATGCCAACCTGTTCAAATTCAGTAAAGAACACATTTCACGAATACAGCCTTCATGTTCTCTGTCGTTCTTTGCACGTGCTTTGCGGATTTAGGGAGAAATTGGTGTTTTTCAGCATCTTTTTAAAACATTCTTTCCCAAATTATCGTGCAAATTACGGGTAAAAATAACGCTGATCAGAGGTAGAGAACCATAGGTATGCTGCAGATGGGAGCGACACAGAGAACGGTTGCCATTAACATGAACTGCTCCAAGATGACCATTACCAGACTGGTCGCACGTCTCCGACAGACTGGCAGAACCGCAGACAGACCACGGAATGGCAGACCAAAGGCCACGACCCCGCAGGATGACTGCTTTTTACGGGTACCTCATCTGAGGAACAGATTTCTTACTGTGACGTCATCAGCTGCCAATACCTTAGGGCATCCGGTCAGCAGACAAACAGTGACCAGACGACTACGACATTATGGTCTCCGGGCTTATCGCCCTTTCAAGGGCATGACCCTGACCCGTCAACATCGACGTGCCAGACTGACGTGGTGCAGGGAAACTCAGCGATGGCAACAAAGGGAATGGCGGCGAGTGCTGTTTAGTGACAAGAGCAGGTTCCAACTCTTCAAACCTGATGGGCGGACGCGAGATTATCGACGACGTGGTGAACGTACGGCTCCTTGTTGTGTCCAGGAGGGGAACTTTACGGGGGCGGACGTGTGATGGTCTGGGGCGGCATTTGCGGGGACGAGAACACGGAACTTGTCATCATCGAAGGCAATCTGACAGCACAACGCTACATTGACAAAATCTTACGGCCAGTGGTTCTTCCTTTCATCCAGCGTCAACAACGGACGGTGTTCCAACAAGATAACGCCACACCCCATAAAGCCCGTATTACTAGAGACTTCCTCAACGCCAACGTGACTGTCCTGCCGTGGCCAGCTCGATCACCAGATCTGTCACCCATAGAACATCTCTGGGACCAGCTGGGGCGTCGTCTTCGGAAACGTCAACATCCTCCCTTCACGAAACAAGCGTTGATCGTTGGCCTCCGTGAGGAATGGAATCGGATACCTGCAGTCGATGTGAGGACGCTTGTCTACTCAGTTCGACGCCGCATTCCAAGATGCATTGCCGCTCACGGAGGTCATATCCCGTATTGAACGGTCTGGGCCGTCGTCACCTTAAAGTTGCAACCAATGTTGTTGATCGAATGCTGGACGAATGACCCCTTGTCAAGAAATGTCCCTGTTGGAGGTCAAGGAATTTGTTGTTGAATTAGTAAATTTACTGTTCTGAATGATGAATATCTTCAATGCAATTGTTACTGCTGCTTCAAATTGTGTTGGTCATATTTTATCCTAGAAATATCGTTGGAAACGTGTCTTTTGGCCATCAATTTAGTAGCATGAACGTTGTCATTCACTTTTTTTAAAAGGGCATGGTAAAAGTAGTAAGTTGACATGCAATAGTCATATCGTAAATTCAGAATACAGTCATATCGTAAATTATGTGAATTAAGTCTAATGTATTCATTAAATTCCGTACAAAGAGAGAAAAATACTTTTGTCATTCATCTGATTTTTTAAAAAAGTTTCTGCAACGGCAAGAAGTAGTTTACACCCCACAAGATTCAGAATACAGTCTGAAGACAATAATAACATATAGTTAGAATATTAGTGCAGTGTCTATGAAGCAATATCTTCTGTTGTAATGACATTCTTTATGTAGTGAAAATGGTACTTCATTTTCTATGAGGCAATGTATGTAACTCGAACTACATCTCGTGTGTTCAAATATACATATACGGCAGCTTCACGAGACTCAACGCCATAACATAACTACTTGAGCTTACGGATATTTTGTCATGGGAATAGACGTTTTTTGAGCAGCCTCGGCAGTTATACATATATTGTGGGGTCAAGTATTAACCTGTATCATTCATAATCTTCACTGACATTCTTCGTCAATTTAGCATCAAGAACAAATGAAACATTCTCCCCAGGTTGACATATGTGTTTTCCGTTTTACCTCACTGTGTATATATTACTGTTTATGGAAAAGTAGGGGGCGACAAATGATCGACGAATAGTTCCTTGAATATGTCCTTTACCCATAAAACCCATGACTTGCAATCAGTTTAAAACTCATTGCGCAATCGCAGAGGAGTGAATTATGAAGCTTATCTCACTTGGCTTTATTTCGTATGTGGCAAAAAATCCTGGCCTGGTTACGCTGCCATCGGAGTGGAACAGTGCTGTGACATTACCGCCGTCGACGTCAACTGAAACAAACAGACTCATATTGTTGGCAGGATCTGAATGTTTCGACGAATGGAACCTAAAGATGCATGCCACTGATACAAAGGGAGGTAAGATTAAAAATAACTACTTTCATGATCATGAGATTTATTAAAACACACTCTCAGACCTATGTCTACGAAAAGAATCACACATTCATTCTGTCGGTCATGAACAATAAACTATCACCACATTTCTAATCCTTTGTAAGATTCTGTCGAACAAAACTTTGCAGCTAAGGTTTATTTGAAAGTCTAAGAGCGACTGCATGGACGTTAGGGGATAGGTAGAAAGCTATTTTCTGAACGAGTAGAACATGACATACTTCTGACTAGAACACGTACTCCTCCCTAGTTACGATGTAACACACATTTAGTAATTTCAAAACCAGTTTGGTTATTCCTTATAGAAACGTGCTTCATTATCATTAATGGCTTGTTTTACGTAACTTAGATTAATCAAGTTTTCATTACAACTGACTTCGTTTCGTTAACAAGTGACTGTAATGCTAACGTTTAAAGTAATAACGGTATCATTTCAACCAGGCCGACATACATTCCAGTGTGCGGTTATCCCACTCGTGACCACAGGCTTTTTCGGTCTGGTTGTTAGCCCAGCTGAACTGAAGCCAGTCGTATCTGCAGGCACTATTACTCTCCAGATCAAACCTAGTGAAGTTGACCCTCAATGTGTAGTCCCCATTGAGTCCGCTGATGACAGTCGCACAGTCCTGTCTGTTGGGGTAGGTCTGGTTGTAGTTAGGGCTTGAAAAGTTGCCTCTCTCGCCAGTCAAATATCTGTTGCAGGATTCTAATGTAAAACAGATATAATTTGATACGTAACCACTATATTTGGCAATGATTCATTAGAGCATCGTAAGCATTGAAGAAAACAACTTTTACAAATAACCTGTTGACAGAAACGGAGTGTCTTTCCACAAACACTGATTTCAATGAATAGTTTACATGAAGACAATATTCACATGCCAGCATATATATATATATATATATATATATATATATATATATATATGTATATGTATATCAACTCAATACGCTTATTTAGTATCCACCTGAATAATCCTGAAAGGTAGTTACAAAGTATAAAAGAAGTTGTTATCCACAAAAAGTTGAATGTCTTCATGTTCTTCCAACTAAATGTCCATCAAACACTTGAATATTTTATATTTCTCAGACAATATAGTTCTCAGAACATTTTTTAAACTAACACATATACATATACGTGGTATGATATTTACGGCTTCCATTTCCAGTTGTGTTGGCTGGGACGATAGTTGTGTTGGCTGGTACAACTGTTGTGTTGGGTGGAACGACTGTCGTGTTTGCTGGGACGATAGTTGTGTTGGCTGGTACAACTGTTGTGTTGGGTGGAACGACTGTCGTGTTTGCTGGGACGATTGTTGTGTTGGCTGGTACAACTGTTGTGTTGGGTGGAACGACTGTCGTATTTGCTGGGACGATGGTTGTGTTGGCTGGGGCAACTGTTGTGTTTGGTGATGTTCCATTGTCTGAAGGAAAAATATCATTATGACATCATTTTGACAGCGCCTGCTTTGACATGAATTATTTTGTCGGCAGAGTTATAGCGTACTGCTGTTTGAAGGGATGCATGAAAGATTAAGTCCTACTGGAGCATGCAAATCCTCCAAAATAATACTAATTATCAATGCTCACATTTATACAGTAGAATTGAATATATATTGTTGCCAAACCTAATACAACCAAAAATGAACTTTACCCATCCTAATGTTGAAACGAGCCACAAAACCTCTCCTCCTCACTGAACCGTCGGTGACAAATCTCAGCACAACCTCACCAGTTCCGTTCACTGCAACAGTAACAGTGGAATCTACTGACAAAAGACTTCTAGTCCCAAATGAAAATAAATATGCATACATCCTTGTGGTAAGAATCTAGTGAAAGTTTGTTTTTCAAGTAGTGCGTTACAACCATGTTGAACTCTCATTTGATATTGACCACTTCTATGAGCTCACCTTGCCTCCCGTTAATGGTACTTCCGCACCATCTTCGTCCACCATTTATCTGAACATAATCGTAGGGACATCCATTTCCGCCCTCGAGGTCAAAGGTGGTGAAGTTGAAATGAAGACTACTATTGCTGGGGACATTGAAGACGTAGCTGCAGTTGAGGTTGTTCTCGTAGTCTTCCCCTGTACCAGGCAGGCTCTGGATCATACCGTGCTCAGCCCGAGTAGTGAAGGTGCAGTTGCGACGGCTCCTGGGAACACCCTCTACAACACAAAAATAGGCTTCTATCAAGTGCAGACAACTTATCAGTCCAGTAGCATGTATGTCGTCATGCATTGTTTTGAAAGGGCATGGTACAAGTGGTAAGTTGACATGCCGAGGACAGCTCGTCATTTCAGAATACAGTCATATCGCAAATTACTCGAAATTAATCTAAATGTATTTATAAAAGTCCGTACAAAGGGCAATATCCATCATGGCCTTGGAAATGTACAACTAAATTCCTGTCTTAAAGATTAACCGTAAGTTTATTGAGAAAACACATATGAAATGTTGGACTTCCTCACACATGTATATGACATATGTGTGAAATGTAGGGATAGGACATTTAGACAAGGAGTGGGCATTCCCGTGGGTACCAGTTATGCTCGAAATTACCTGACCTGTTTGGTTTTTGTTATGCATTCGAGTCAGTATTTATGCTCAGATTGGCAAAATCAAAATAAGGAAATTTGGGCAAAAAGTATAACTTATGCTTCAGGTATATAAAAGATCACGTATCTTTCAATAATTGTCAAATAGCCAATTCCTTTCCACTTATTTGCCCACCTGAGCTAGAAATAATAGATACCAGTGAAACCACCTCATCTGTTTTATATTCAGATCTATTCATAAAAAATCGGTATTCACAATACTATGATAAGAGAGATGACTTTAACTTACCAATAACTTTCTTCTTATGTCGAGCAATATTGCAATGCTTATCTACATGTCACAACGTTTGAGGTACAATCGAGCATACTCTTTCTCCGAAGATTTTGAAGAGCGTCATACGACTCTTGCTCAAAGTTTGTTTGATCGAGTTACCACATTCAAGGCCTCAGTAAAACTTTCAAAAGATTTATGAGATATATGTGAAGGTAAGTTCCTAAAATGATGTATGACGCAAATCCTTATTTAAGTTGTATCATATGTACCCGTATTTTTTATGGTGAACAATTGACTTGCCTCGGCACGTGTTTGTGTCATCTGTGAAGCCGAGCACGCTTATCATTACGCGAATACGTGGTATCATCACTATTTGGAAGTTGTTCATAAATACATACTTAAGATATAGTCGGAATCGAATAATCGAATTTGAATTCTTATGGTTATGGAAATGTTTTTTTTGATTTTATTCAAATAAATATTCAAATGCTATATAGAATCTCATGTCCCTCCCTGTGGCTGAACGTAGTAGTTTGTGTTTAAACCCGCTGACAAATATCTTGTCTTGAAGAATAGTTTGCATGCTTTCACTAACATTTGTAGTCGATTCAAATCAAACACCATACAGAATGCGAAGATAAGGGCAGTAGTTAAAATGTTGTCAATGAGGCGATGTCTTTCGTTGTACCGCAATGCTTCATCTAGTCAAAATATTATGAAGCAATATCTTCTGTTGTACTGACATACCTAATGTAGTGAAAATGTTATTTCATTTTATATGAGGCAATTTCTCCTGTTGTACTGATATACTTAATGCAGTGAAAATGTTACTTAATCGTCGAGGAGGCAATGCCTCATCGTAGTGAGCCGTTGAACGCAGATTTTTTTTTATCAACCAACACATAACATAATGGCTTGGCTCAATGACAAAGAAATACAGAGTTCATTAAAACCAATTTGGTTTGATTTCGTATGTGTCCATATACCTATAATGTACCTATAAAACTATGTGAATTATAAAACTGACCTACAATCAGTTTAAATCTAAAGGCCCACTAACAGAGGAATGCGTTATGAAGTCACTCTCACTTGGCTTGATTTCGTATGTGGCAAAGAATCCTGGCTTTGTAACGCTGCCGTCGGAGTGGAAGCTTGCTGTGACGTTACCACCGTCGACGTCGACTGAAACAAACGAACCAGTGTTGAGAGCATCGACATCTGGATTGGTTAGAGGCAGAACTGAAGCACATAGGATAGTTTTGTTGGGGTACTCCATATATATCCATATATAATGGTCATGGCCTCATAATAGGGAACATATCTGACTTCAGTACAGGCAACTCTTCGGTAAATGTGACTTCGTTATTGTGCACATCATAATAGTGTGTTGTATCATTATAATAACAAGTAAACAAAGGACACAGTGCAACGTACATTCCAGTGTGCGGTTGTCCCACTCGTGACCACAGGCTTTTTCGGTCTGGTTGTTAGCCCAGCTGAACTGAAGCCAGTCGTATCTGCAGGCACTATTACTCTCCAGATCAAACCTAGTGAAGTTGACCCTCAATGTGTAGTCCCCATTGAGTCCGCTGATGACAGTCGCACAGTCCTGTCTGTTGGGGTAGGTCTGGTTGTAGTTAGGGCTTGAAAAGTTGCCTCTCTCGCCAGTCAGATATCTGTTGCAGGATTCTGAAATAACAGTTACATGTGTGTTTTTGTTTTTGCTGCAAATGTTTTTACCTTTATACAACTTATTCAGAGAGGAGGGAAAACGTTTCGTTTTGTGTTTTATATGTAGACTTAAAATCAAAGAGCGATGAAAATATATTTACGAGTCCCATTTCCGGTTGTGTTGAGAGAAGATGTTGCATTGTTGTAGGGAAGGGTAAAATTCGGTGAAGACGAGGCTGTCACGTTCAAGGACGGAGTGGTGCTATAGTTCAGGGAAGGCGAGGCTGTCACGTTCAAGGACGGAGTGGTGCTATAGTTCAGAGAAGGTACTGTATCGATGAAAAAAAATATATATATATTTGGGATTCGACGCTAGATCTTTTGAGCTCAGTCAAAACAATGGAAGTTGAAATTTGTTTTGCGTTCTTAAACCGAACCTGTACACACCTGGGATAGTCATATAAATGACATTGATGCCACGACCAACTTCAGAGCCGTCACTATGGAAACACAACTGGAAACTGTCCGTACTAGTGACTGAAACGCAAACATGGTACAATCACGCATTTTTAAGTAAGTTGCTGTTTCAAGTATAATACAAGATGTCTATACAAGATGTTGTTGCGATGTTGTGTTGTTGAGTCAACAAACAGTTGGTAGATTGATAGGTCTGTGTAATGTTTCTATGTCGGAATTACGTATTGTTTATAAACAAGTATTTATATGGTCATTATAAAGATAGGTACTTTGAACATATAAAACGTATATGGTAAAAGTGGGCCATTGTTGTATATCCTGGAGGTATACTGCCGCCACGTGTTGCGTTGACGACAGAGTCATTTGTACGCCAATCACTTTGCAAAACAAAGAGAAGAAAAAACAAACAAAACGAAAATCATAGGTACGTCAAGCTTGTGAATTCTAACACTTTGCAAAACAAAGAGAAGAAAAGAAAACCAAAAGAAAATATATTCTTCCTTACACGATCTTATGTATCCGACATCCTTTGTGCCACAGTCGATTTCGGTAATACCGTCACTTGTTCCATAGGTAACAGAGTCATAACTGCAGCGAGGACCTTGCTCAATGTCAAAGACATTAAACTCCAGATCGACCGTGAAAGAACCGCCAAAGTAAGGACGGAGCTCGAAGCAGCAATCTTCGTTGTTTTGGTATTGACCAGAGCCAAACTCTATCTCTCCCATGGGATCTTCCCTCACGCCCCCAACACATCCTGAACATCATGGAAGATTATGTGAACACATTATAATATACGGACTGAACATATATGTTATCAAAATATGTGCTGGTCTTCATGTAAATCTTAGTTCTCGTTGTACCTCTCTTTCAACTGCAAGGTCCATCATCAGGTAAAATACCCATGAATGATAGGTCCCTATTGAACGATATCATAAACACATTCATGTAACTTCTTTCAGTGGCATTATGTATATACGTTCATGTATATACACTTGATGTATTAATATAGGTACATATCTTATCCATCAATATGTGGCCAGACGTCAAACTAATATAAGAACTAATTGGTCAAAATTCATTAGCAATGAAATACATACACCTTGAAATTATTTTCGTAGCATTTTCATAAAATAATATACTTTCTTCGTATTCAGTTTTGTTTGTGTGAAATAACCACATTGAAATGTAGAAACCAGAATCGGCCAACTAATGACGCTTTGTAACTGCTAACATAGATTTTTTACCACTATTTGAAATGCTTCCTCAGCTTCTTTGCATCACATGATACGACTTGCGACCTTCAGAAGTAATGCAGTGTTCTTGTCCCAACTGTACAACAGGTACATATTTATCAAAACTCGATCAATGATATACGTAGATATGATGGCATTTAATTTTTTAGCTGCGTTTTCATTTTTTAAACCACCCGTTAAAACTTTGAACTTACTGCTTCCAGCTTGTCGCTTCAGCCGTGCTTTCTCATTCTGTTGGAGAAAAATAGAATATATTTACTGTCGATATGTTTAGCCTCCATTACGGCATGGTTTGTATATTCAACAGGTTTTGATAACCTCAGTATGATCTCATGACATTGCAAAATATCACACAGTGAATTTACGCCGTAAACGTTTTAACAGCACAGAAATCTGTATCTTTTTAGCCGAACACGACTTATATATATAAAAAAGTCTGAACTGTGATTTAATGTGTCTCGTTCTGCAATAGAGACCTAGATTAAGTACACCAATACTACTCAAACGAATTTGAAAAACACCCGATTCTTTCATATTGTTACAGTTATATATCGTTGCATGACAGAGTGGTATGTTTTGCTTTCTGTAACTGGCGTACTGTTGTTTGTCACTAAGAGTTGTAAACTATGAGTTGAATGACGACCAACTGCAGTTGTACTGAAGAGGACAGTAACACAATTAATGTGTAAATCCTCGCGTTAGATAAGTTGCCGTGTACTACACTTACTTTGAATGCTCGTCCTTCTGTGGAGGCCAGACAGAGGCAAACCACCAGCAAGCTGATCACTGCACGTGGAGACATCTTGATGTACTCTGTACCTCCAGACAATTGCTGAAACTTATATAGTCTCAGAGCTTCAACAATTAAAGAATCATATTGATTTTCAGCAATGGCCCTAATGTGGGTAGCTTCCGACATACTGAAACTTATAGCATACAGACACGTACATTTTTAAAATAAGTGCTAATTGTGTGTTCACCTGCTGGCAATACGCTTACATATCTACCAACAGGACCATCTGCAGAATTTGATATCACAGACGCTGATGGTCACTATTGACATACCATTACTCTACAGATATTGATATGTTCAAGGTGTTCACAATCAACAAAAATATCATGTGGTAACTACAGTCCGTTTGACTCCAAATGAGAACGATGAATTGCAAAATAACTCGAAATCCAGAAAAGTGTATGAAACATCAA
The DNA here is from genome assembly GCF_022045235.1 of Haliotis cracherodii. NCBI lineage: Eukaryota > Metazoa > Mollusca > Gastropoda > Lepetellida > Haliotidae > Haliotis > Haliotis cracherodii. The sequence continues at coordinate 3,054,087 of NW_027266282.1, read as the reverse complement.
TACGGTACTTGACCATGAATACCCTGTACCCAACAAAATCTGAATTTTGTTTATTTTAAGACCCATGACGGATGAAGTTCTTTAAGAAACTATCATGTAATTTTGTATAGAAATGTGTACATGACACGTAGGGGGGACAGACCGTGGAAGGCACAGCGCAAGCGCGCATACACTGCACGTTCGGTGGTACGGGAAATGACAGAGCGTTAGAGGGGCCGTCTCATGATAATTTCAGTCGCAATCTGACTCTCTCATGCCATAGATCTCGTCGTCGGAACTGCTGGTGCCTGAACCGGCTGCCACTATTATAGGTTGGACTGTTGCTGGACGTAGTCCATCTCGTGACCAATAACGTGGCTCTATCTCGTCAACGACTGTGGCCACACAACGCCTCCATGTTTCTACTGTTACCCGACCAAGGGATTCCTTTACGAGTTGTTCAAAGTCTCGTAATTTGAACGGTCTGTTCGATCGTCCAACGTCACCCTTGACGATGCCCCATACCAACTCGATTGGATTCAGGTCGCAGTGATAAGGTGGCAGTCGTAAGACAGCGTGACCCTGACCCTTGATGTAACTGTCAACTTTATACACGGGGTCAGGTTTCATAGTTTTGATGATTTCATAGAGCTGTGGTTTCGTCGCTCGAGAAGGAAAGGTAATGTTCCTCCGTTGCAGCCAAGTAACCATGTCTCCTTTACGGTTTTTAGAGGTTGGAGTCTTGCTTTCTGGATCCTGCACACTATGATACGGTGCATTGTCCATGACAATGAGAGACTTGGTAGGCAAAGCAGGGACTAATTTATCTTTCACCCACTCCAGAAATACATTGCCGTTCATTTCTGTGTGGTAGTCCCTGTTGTCTTTGACCTTGGCTCTAAAGACGAGGTCACAGTCTGGGAGAAAACCCTGTCTAGCAGAACCAGCATGGAGAACTGTGAGTCTTTCACCCTTTCCCATTGGTAACTTTCTACCAGACTCCTTACAGTCACCACTGGGTACCCAATGACTGCTGGCTGTGTGTGACGCATTGACCCATGTCTCATCTAAGAAGACGGGCTCATATCCTTCTTCACGTTTCTGCTTGATGGTACGAAGGTAATGATTTCTGAGACGACCGTTCACACAACACAGCCCTATTTTCTCCAGTTATCTTTTTGTATTTGTAACCAAATGTATGCAACAGCTGCCATAGTTTGTACTTTGTAACACGTAAATCATGGTTAGTTTCAAGATGTTTCTTCAAAATTCTTAGGGACAGGTACTTATTTTCTGAGTGCAGTTTAACAATTGCACGTCTGACTTGATCCCTCTGAAAACTGTCTAATTTATCAACCTTGCGTGGTTTTGACAAGTTCCCTACCTCCTTGGCCTGACTTTTTGTATCTCGTCGACTAACAACATTTTTAAGTTTCTGAGGGGACATACCAAGAGCTTTTGAAGCTCGTTCCAAGAATTTATTAATTGCATAAAATGGCTTTGCTCTTTCTGCTTTACTTCTAAAGAAATCATACACATTCAACATCAACTGTTTAACATCTGTAGCGCATCTTGTCATTGCATGAACACGGTCACTGTGTATCACGTGCAGACCGTGCTTGTGCTGTTCCTTCCGCGGTTCATACACTTTTCTGGATTTCGAGTTATTTTGCAATTCATCGTTCTCATTTGGAGTCAAACGGACTGTACGTGATAACCTCGTGTTAAGTAAAAGTATGTTCAGTACGACAGACAGCGGGAAGAGACATATGTCTTCCTTCTGTTGTTTGCCAAAGACAGATATGCGAAGAAGGGTGGTATTTTTCTAATGTTTTCCCGAATGTTTTATTTTAAAGTTTTACAAATTGGATGTAGCATACATGAAGCTAGCTGTTGTGTCTTCTAGCATGTCTGATTCATGTACATGGTATACTGGTATGCCCAAAAGTTATTATTGATAACTGAAAAGTAAAACTTGCGTATGTTTTCTTACGAGGCTACCCCCCTTCCCTGTTTAATGAAATAGCATCAAACATAGAGTGGGTCGGATAATTAGGGTCTTTTTGTTACACCAGGATATGATGCAAAGTAATTATTTTCAAAACGAAATGTTTTTGAGAACACGGAATACGTGTATTTACAGGCGCTTTGTACATATTTCACTCCATTGGTTACTTTGTGCCATCTCCATGGTATATCAACGGATAGCCACTGAAGAAAATAACTGGGTTATGACTTAACGGTATTTTATTATCAAAGTCCCAATAACCAGCCTTAATTGACGTGAGTAATGTGGGTCAACGCTGCTTTTAGCATTATTTCAGAATATCGCTTTGGTGGAACCCGCGAGCACAGAGATGCGTCACAGAGACCGAGGGTCAGAATCGGAGCTCATCCAGGGTTGGAACTTACGATCAGTGGATCCATCTTATGGATGTTATTTTTTTGGGCTTGGCTATTCAAATTCAACAAATAAGTTGACAGATCCCGTGCATACACAAATAACATCCGGTGTCTTCGGATAACTCTTGTACAGTTTCAAAGAGTATACGAATTATCATAAATTTCTTGCAATCAATTGCTGAAATATATCTGATTGTATCCAAATAGATAGGAATTGAAAATTTATAATGAAAATATGTTTGTCACTAAAGTAAATTTTCTCTTTGACATTGAAACGTACATGAAGATCATTAAACTCGACAAGCGTTGGTGGATTGCGCGAAGGAACCTTGATACGAAATATATACGTACAATAATCCTCTGAAAACATAACCTCCTCTGAAAGATTAAGAGGTTTAAAGTAATTTGGGCTAACATCAAGCACTGTAATAACTGTATACTGGTGAGGGCATAGTATCGGAGATAAATATAATTTGGTTTCTTAGTTAGTCACTAATATTCTTTTCACTGGAATGTTAAGAAGGTATGCTATAATTTATTACAGTGCTTGATGTTAGGTGGAATTATTTTAATCCTCTTAAACCCCCAGAGAAGATTATCCTCTTGGGTATTTTTTGTCCGTATATATGTCACAAATTAGTGATAACTTATGAAAAACGTAATTATCTGTTTCGAAAATTATGTACCGCATTATACGTTAGGTACCAAATTTGGTATCAAGGTTACTTGGCGCAATCCACCAACGATTGCTGAGTTTAATGATCTTAGAATACTCTTTATATAAGGTCAAAGAGAATATTTACGTTAGTGACAAAACCCTTTTCATTATAGATTTTCCATCCTTTCAATTTTGATCAAAACAGATATATTTCAGCAATAACTGATTGCAACAAATTTATTATACATTCTGATGCTCTTTGAAACTCAACAAGACAAGCCCGAAGATACCGGATATTATTTGTGTATGCTTTGAAATATGATTTCGTGCCGTTATCATGATGGATTCTGTTTTTGTTGTTAGGGCAAGGAGTTAATATCCCAGCAAAAGTTGTCAATAAGTTGTTGTTAGTTCTTCATGACATATGAAAGGAATCCAGACAGTTACACTTATTCATTTAATTCATTAAATATACTTCTTCCTATGAAAGGAAATATCTTATGTTATATTAATGATCCATATGTTAATCATACATTGCTACAAATATTGCACAAGTTAACATGGTTTGCATTTATTTATTATTATTTCTTTATCTGTGAGAAGTTCAAAGAGATCTAGAATACACAATATCTAATACTATATGCAATGTAGGTAAAGGATATCCACGCCCCACTTTTGATATTAATAAAAACATTGTATATAATGTTATGTATTAAGTATTCTCCTTTCCCATGCATGGGAAATCTATGTTGCATTTGTTGACGACTCTTTTTTTCCTTTGACATTGCACAGGAGATCTGTCACTCATTGAATTCTTCGTCAAAGTATAATGTATAAATATGATTGAACTGTCTCGTTTGTTTCAAGGAAACGGTCATGTGCTCCTTATCAAATTGAGTAAACCTCCAATGCAAATCGACATAATTTCAGGGTCCGGTTACACAGAGCACTCTTCGGTAACTCATAACTCAATGTTATTGCAATGGACTCCTAGCTAAGCTACTATAGGATGATAAATCAATTAAGCTATTTGTCGAATAGACGTACCTAATGTAATCCATCATTTATAACCCGAGGATGGATCTTTCAGTCATACATTTCGATGTGTACAGTTGATACAGTATCATTCTAACAATACAGACATGACACAAGCTGCACGTAAAATAATTGATAAAGGTAGTCCTTGCGGGTTCACATACCTACATGTACATCGCCCAGGACATTGTCATTATTTCCTTGACATCCTCCGAGCAACGTTAAAAAAATTGAAACTTGAATAATAATAAATTGATATTATGTATATGAACATGTATATATCAGCTTGCACACAGACAACGGCAGAATGACATGTCATCCATTTACTAGTTTAGTTTAGTTTAAACATATTTTATTCATAGAACAAAATGAGAATTGTATTGGGGACAAGTTCTTGCAACTTAGTAAACCCCTCTCCGCATAAAATATGTACAAATATACAGTTGCAAAATAAATAAATTTGCTTCAGTCAGTAAAAGTCAGACTTTCCACATTTACACATCAATAAATTTGTGTACGTTTGTTACGTTATAATTATTCCATTGTGTATATTACTACCTACTTTACCAATTGAAATATGATTCCATTAGGTAAAATATGAACAATTATGATGGAAATCGTCAATGGGATATATTACAATTAAGTACAAAACACACAGAGTATTTCTCAAATAAATAAGAAAAGTAAGTTCTTTTTTGTAATTAATCCTCTTCTGGACAACCATAGAAATGAAATTCCAATGCGTTTATATATACATATAATTATACAACAATGTACGATAGCGACCTCAATCCTCCCCCACACCCATACTTTGATGACGATTGTACGATAAACCCTGTACCAACCCTGACAAGGATAGGTTCTAGTCATTTAAGGCCTTTAACACTAAACTTATAAAGTTATTACAATTTACGTAAAAAGTTCTTACATTTTACCGCAAGTTGAGATTATTACAATTTACGTCAATATTTATTACAATTTGCGTATTACAATTTACGTTGTTATTACAATTTACGTCAAAATTATTACAATTTGCTGCAAGTATTACAATTTACCTTTTTATTACAATTTACGTCGTAACAACTCCCTCCCCCCCCCCCCCCCCCCATCGATCTGTCTGTACAACGCAGTCATTGTGGTAACGTTCTCCACGTCGACGCCACACTCGCAGTCGACCGTCAGCATTCCGTAAATTTAAACGAGACTCATCAGAGAACAGCACACAATGCCACTGCCGCAATCTCCATTGACGATGCCTTTTGGCTCAACGCAGACATTCATTTCGATGTCGATCAGTGAGTATGGGTCCAACATATGGACGTCGAGCACGTAGCCCTGCTGAGCGGAGACGTCGACGAACGGTGTCAACTCTGATCAATTCCGTCGGCCTTGTACGGTTGCTGCAGTTCTGGTAGCCGGAAGTGTACGATCACGAAGATGCCGACGAACAATATGGCGATCCTGACGTATTGTAGTTACTCTCTGGTGGTTCTTCACTGCTGGTGTCTGCTCAGTAGCCTGAGGACAGTTGAATAATGGCATTGAAACCGTTGTGCAACGACTCTACTTGACGTACCAACTTGAAGCATGCCCAAGGCACTTTCACGTTCTTCTGCTGTTAATCTTGGCATTTCTTGTGTCAGTACCCTTAACGTCTGCAGCAATAAGTGATGTGGCTTTTAAAAGTCTGTCTTTTATAGCCCTATTCTGCATGCTTCCCGTGAAACAAAACACGTTTTCCATGATGTGTGCGTTTTGGCGATTTCGCTCACAAATACTTTAGGAATGTGTTTTGACGAGCTTCGTCCAGAACGTCGTATATTACTCATTCACTTATATATTTTCATATGACTTAACCCCGGATAAAGATACATCCATTTTCATGGCGGTGCGTTTTCAATGCTGTTCAGTATAGTTATGGCTTTCATACACGCACCTAATTTTGTTATTATTATTATTCACAACATCTTTTGAAGCTGAAAACCGTTTTGAGATGGCCCCTGAACTAGGAAATACAGCCAGCGTTTCCGTAGAGCCCGAAGTTCAAGCAAAAGCAGTACAGGACATCGTGGATAGGCAGCTCTCCAAATCTACTGGGCGTAATACCTCCTGGGGAGTTAAAATATTCCGACGTAAGCCATTGAAACATTAAAGAATACATAAACACATACCAAACATTTCTACGCAGATTCGATCAATATCAGCGAGAGTTACCTCCCTTACACCATTGCCATGATAGCAATGTAAAGCCTGACCAATGTGTCATCGCAAAAATTGGCAATAATATAACGAGATTGACCAAAATCTTACCGTAAATTAAATATTTCGTTTTGTAAGATTTGAGATATGTTATGCTAAATGGATATACGGAAATTTCATTTAAACAAAACGCTGTAATAATAACAAATTACTCCGACTTACTGTCACATTTGTACCCCGAAGAAGGCAATCTTTTCACTTCCAGAATGGCTTGGTTTCCGAGGTTTTGAACCCAAGTTCGAAGAGCTTCCTGCTTTTCAACTGAATGAGAGACTGAGGTTCTTTTATGCCGAAGTCAGAAATGCTGAGGGAGATCTTTACTCAAAATCGAGTTTTGTTGGGTTGCGTTCTCCAAGACCGGGAATTTCACACTGCAAACAATGTTTTTCTGTCCATGTTAAAAAAACTTAAGCGCGATGGCCTTGACCAGACAACACATCATGCTGCCATTCCCGGGAATGATTTAAAAATAATTCGTGAAAGTTTGGATACGGAAACTCCTTCCGGCTTGCTTCGTAAAGTGTAGTTCGACCTCTCAATCGGTTTCGCTCGTCGTGGTAAAGAAAACCAAAGGGAATTAACTGCATCTTCCTTTCGTGTATCCACTGATGAACAGGGGTTCGAGTTTATTGAAATGACACACTCCGAAGTCACTAAAAATCACAGGGGGGACCTCAAAGACTCAAATGGGCCCAACAAACGCATTTATGCAACATCGGACCAATTCTGTCCTGTACTTTCATTTGAAAAATACATGTCTCTCCTCAAAAACAGCAATGGTGCTTTTTACCAGGCTCCCAAGAGACGAGTCCATGTCGACGACACCGAATGGTACACCACGAGTTGGTGTAAATGTCATTGGCAACATGATGAAAGAAATTTCTACCAACGCTGGTCTCAAAGTGTTTACAAAGTAGTCTTCGGGCAACTGCCGTCACTTGGCTGTCAAACGCAGGTATTGAAAATCGCGAGATTTGCAAAATTACCGGCCACAAAACCGATGAATCGTTGAAGTCGTATTCCATTGACTCGAGCTCGGCTCAAAGACGACATTATTCGAACATTCTTCAGGGACAGCAGCAGCTCGGTACCTGTCCAAGATACTAATATCCTGCCACTGTCCACAGCTCCCGTGAATAACTTCCAGGTTTATTCTTCTGCTAATTCCATTGGTCTCTTTCATATATGTAATTCCACTGTAACAGTAAACAGCTTTTTCCATCCCAGCTAAGCTGCATGTCTAAAATCTCGCACGTTTGACGTCTCTTGTCACCACCTCAGTTTCAGTCGAGTTGACACTATCTTGTATAGGGGCCAAACAGTATGTACATGTACGTCTTTTCTAATTTTGATTATTTGTATTTCAGACATGTAGATACGCATAACTACAAATTACAAGTAAGATGAGGAACTGTGATAAAGAATTGAATTTGTGATATTTCCTGTTGTTTGTTCTTTTCTGAGAAATGGGCTTGAACATGTGACCACTCCTTTCGTAAAACGAACCATCATTATTGGAATACCTTGAAACCATTGATCGGTTTCGCGGCACCCCATAACATGCATCTTTTCGAAGTTGAGCACGAGGAGACGCATTGCTGACGACAGTTTTGTTGTGTCATGCGCTCAGTAAATTAGTTCCTCCTAAATATCGATTTAAATTAACGTTCATGTTACAATGTCGATAAATATTTCATTTTGTAAGATTTGCGTGTTTTTATGCTGAATGGATGTACGGAAATTTCATTTGAACACGACGCCGTAACGAAAATTGTATCTCCTAAGTGAGTCGTGAAAGTCAGTTACACGCTGGTAAGTGTGATCTAGAAGAACAATGTGAAACGTGATATTCTTATGGTGATGACTGGTTATAAATTCCAAGAAGACAGCTTTCTCGACATTGCTGACACATGATGAAATATTGAAGAAGTTCCACCTATAGAAGATGCTTTCAAGCAACACATGTTAAGAGCCATGTTTCAGACGGCAATATGGCTGCAGATATATCACTATCTCATCTGCAGTGACAGATCATATGTCATTTGAACCTGAGGCTTGAGAGATAGTGCAGTGGTGGCAGAGACTATATGTACCTTACTTCATTGCAGAAAGATAATGGATTTGGTAAGAGTTTCTGACAACATTGACAAGTGTTTGTTTGTTTGTTTATTTGTTTGTTGTTTAACGCCACACTCAGCAATATTACAGCTATATGAAGGCGGACTGTAAAATAATCGAGTCCAGACCAGTCTATCCATTGATTGACAACATGAGCATCGATCAATGCAATTGTGATACGATGACATGCATCAACCGAGTCAGCGAACCTTACCACCCGATCCCGTTAGTGGCCACTTACGACAAGCATAGTCGCCTTTTACGGTAAGTATATAAGTGCTTCACATTGACACTTCAAAGTAAGTCAATATGATCAGCAATTATAGTACATAACACAGGCGATAATATCTTATATATGACAATAACATGCTAGATGGAGTTCCTGGTCGAAACCAAAATTTTGACATCTAAAGTTCTCATACATTCCGAAGTGAAGACGAAATAGTATCATGTTCCTGTATTGGCGGCCATCTTGGAGGCCATTTTGTCCGCCATATTGGATAAATCAAATTTCTTAAACTCATATATGTAAGATACTTAAACGATTCATGTGTTCAAATAAAACACATTGGTGTCCAAGAATGTTAGTGTTGTCATTGTAATTTTTAAACTATGTTGTTATTTGTTGTTTCCTTCACAGGATGGGGACCGGAGCACATTTACTAAATTTTCATACATTATATTATACCTACATTAATTAAGGATATTTTTGTAAGTTTATAAAGCATTCAGGCAGATTTTGAGCTATCACACGACATAGTTGTCAATATGGAGGTAACATTATCTTCAGTTTTGGAAAATTTTGAAAATGAAAATTGAGTATTTTGTCCTGTTTTTGTCCTGTTTTGGCCCATAACTCGACGTTAAAAATTTTGCTAATTGTTTTTTGGTAGGTTTCCGAAGTCAGCACACTGATTTTGTTCATAAAATGAACATTGCAATATGCAAACTGACTTGTTTAGACACAAATATGCATTTTACCACCTAAATACATGTCTGCGACCAAAAGAAATCACCACAACCATCGTTTTCTAATGCATTAATGACATCTTGTAAAGAAAAATATGGTTGTGCTTTGTTCTACTGTGGGGAGGTGTTACTCCTTAAATCAGCTTCGTTTTAAGGGTTGGCCACTACTCTATTAGTAAGCCACCCTTCTCGCCCTCTTTCCCTCTCTTATTCACTCACTCTCTCACGCATAGCCTACTCAACTGGGCTGCCATATGTCACTGGGCTGCTTGTTGAATGTGAGCTGTACGTGTATCAATATAAGACATATGTCACTTGACTGAATGTGGAATGTAAGATGTAAGTGGATCAAATAAGTCATACGTCACTTGACTGAATGTGGAATGTAAGATGTACGTGGATCAAATAAGTCATACGTCACTGGACTGAATGTGGAATGTAAGCTGTACGTGTATCAAGATAAGTTATATGTCACTGGGCCCATGCTGAATGTAAGCTGTACGTGTATCAAGATAAGTCATATATCATTGGGCTACATGTTGAATGTAAGCTGCACGTGTATCAAGATAAGTCATACGTCACATTGCAAAGTATGTAAAATCTGTAGACCTTCAAGGTACCTTTTAAAACTAAGGTTGTTGTACATGTGTTTGTTCAATTCAGTACCCACTGCAAGATGTTGATTATATTGAGTTTCCCATGAACAGGATGCATTCTGTGCTCATGAGCATTAAGTTCACTATGAAATGTGTAAATGCTCTGTATTAAAATGTAATGAAGTGCATAATTATGCGATGATGTTGACATGCGTGATTTAAAAACCTACAATACAGAATCAATACATGCTACATTGCGACGAGCGAGCCCGAGTCGAACATCACGTTACCAGGATCCACTTGCACAAAACAATCTGAGCACTGCAATAATTGTAAATCATTACAATCGCGATAGTTATCTTCGGATACAATCGCCATCCAGTTGCACATGGATATATGCATAATGGGACATTTGAAATGTTTGTCAAAAAAATATTTAAAAACAAGCATCAATGTAATGTTGTTAAATAATTAATATCCAGTACATATGACACAATGCTTTCTCGATATATTAAAATATCACCTACACATATAGGATATATTTAGGATTTTACCAAATACCCTTCCCGCAAATAGATCCGCATTAAATAGTGACCTGATGACAACCATTTGACGATCATACATTAACGGGTCATGTTATAAGGATATATTGCAATAATTTCTTTTAATTTTCACAATGATTTTGTTACTAAATATGGATGTATTTATTCTTATTTTAATATTTCCAAAACATGGGTAGGTATTTCACCACAAATAAACACCTATATGCCATCATTCTACTAATCGTTTCGATCAAATAATTTGAACCTTTTGAAAAACTGCGCAAGGAGCGATGGAGGGAGGTACGTGTTGTGTGTCGTAACGGGTTCCACTATTGCTATGCGCAGCAACCTTTGCGCGTTTGCATACAACTGTAGACAGGAGTCGAGCTAAACATCATCGTAACTCCACCGTTAAGGATTTCGATCTTAAATCCAAGCCGTCTTACAATCGGTTTGTGCAAGTGGAATAGGATAGCTGAACGGTGGTTGTCAAGTTGATTGCAGGCGCCTAAGATTGCTTGAATAAGACTGTTCTGTACATGTGGGCTTTGGTGTTGAAATACGTGCACACAGAGCTTGTCGAAATCGTGAAGGAACGTTATCAGGCCCAACTATAGAGGCGTCATACATACTAATCAGCGGACGTCATCAAGGTGTCGTGTTAGGAATCGGCGGTCCGGGTTAGAGTTCGTCTGCCGGGCCTATCTTATGGATATTTTGCCATTACAGAAGCACCTGTTTTTTCATATAGTGCACTTCACAATGAATTTCAATAGGCCCATGGGTGGGCTCTCCAATATCAGAAAGATGAAGAGAGCCTTATAACATATGTACAGCCTTTACGATTGAGTGAGTGAGTTGGTATTAACGCCGCTTTGAAGAGTATTTCAGCTACATCACGGCGTGTCAGCTTCTTGTGTTCAGAAAAAAACAAAGTGATGCAGGTCTCAGACGTTTGCCTCTGTGGTGAAACACAAGAAACATAACACTAGAAACATAATCAGGGTGCAACAAAGGTTCACAACTCTGCAAAGCGAATTGCCGCATATAGACGAAAGACTATGCGTCGCATCCGTATGCCACGTCGTGATGAGTTAATTTACAGTTCAAAGTGTCAATAAAACAAACTCACACAGTCAGTCACTAATTGAAATAATAAGATGAAATATAGATATAGAGCACATGGAGTTTATTAACTCATATTGTTGTCAACTAGATCTCGCCGTGTAGGTCAGTCTGTTTATGCCACTGCGTAAAAGAAAATAGGAATATCAGTTAAAAAATGTGTGTCAGTGTATCTTGTTTACAAAAACACATCAAACATAATAAATTTGATTGTGGATTCCACAATTTGTAAAGATAGTTTTATGTTTACGTTTTTGAAACCAAACAATTGGTTAAATAATATTATAGACTTGAATTTATGGGCACTTCCATACAAATATACTAGTATTACCGGATCCATATTGTTTACTAGTATATGTGCGAAGCTCACCTGGCGATGATGTGAAGGACATGTAGAAACCTTCCCTTTGCACGGAGCCGTCAGATGTGAAGGTGATCACAAAGGTTCCATCAGATTCTGAGGAGTAATAAACATAAAGTTACTGGAAGTACTAATACGGATTTTACAGAAAGAAATTCATATGTGAAAGTATGCTAGGTTTAGCTTTTAATTTTAATTTCAAAATACTTCAAATTAACTAAAACTGTTTCTATTTCAGTGTTTCTTGTTCATCAGTTGTTTCAAGGTAACGGAAAGCAGAAATGATAAGCATGTAACAGAAATTACAGAGGTGGAAAGTGAGCTACACTCACGGTATGTCTTGCTGCCGGGGCTGCTTCCACACAGTCTGTCTTCGCCCATGGTGACGGCGTCGTACATGCATCTGCTTGCACTCTCAATGTCAAATTCCTCGAAGGTGAAGTGGAGTTCAGCTGGCGTGGGGGTGTTGATGGTGTATGTACATGCCATGTTGGGACTGTAGCCACCAGGGGGAGTTGCGAATGACCCGGATGTACCATTGATCACAGCATTACAGTACTCTGAATACGATTAAAAGGCAGAACACCCTAAAAGTAGTTTCATGTCCTTAGTTTAGTGTCATTGACCACACGATACTGAGCTTGGGATCTTGGGGTCAAACAAGTTTCTCTCCTGTTAATGAGGGCTTGGGGTTATTAAAAGTACAATGCCAAGGAGGAAAACGGAATAATGCTTGTGAGGTGATATTCGCCTGTTTGGCTGATATGAAATCAACTTGAAAGTTCGTCCCAACAATCCATTTTTAAATGATCACATTATTTGTTCATCTGAATGGTCTGAATGGAGCATAATACAATGATAAATATACGTTAATGTAAATTTCTTAATAATAATCACTGATTACGTATGTGATGCGAAGGTTGTACTTGCCTACTTCAGTCTGGTAGTCGAAGGCGAAACCGAGACCCGAAACACTCGAATCACTGACGAATGTCATGGCGAGGAGTGGTTCTGCGTTAGAGTCTGGATTATAGAAATCTTTATCAGATAACAGAGGAGTTTAATTGATAAAAGTGATGTGAAAAATCTTGTTTCTGAAATCTCAAGTATACAAATATCAGGGTGGGGGACACAAATATGCATATGCTAAAAGCCGATATCAGAAGACACATGCATAAATTTACTATTGTAGCTGTGTTAACATTGATATTAACACTTGCAGTGTGCTTACATAGCTTCACGAAGGGACTTCTGTTGTTTCCACATAGTGTGTCGATGGTGTTGTTTCCAAGCCTCACTGACAGGCTGTCGTAACGACAGTTGCTATTATATTCAACATCAAAGCGTGTGAAGTTGATCGTGGTCACGTGGGGAAGAGCAGGTGAATATAGATTGATGCGGCACTCTTCGTTGTTTGCGTAGAAACCATCAATATCAGTTGCCAGAGATATTCTGCCTTCCAGGGAGGCAGTGTCGTAGTTGCATGCTGCAATGAGAGATGGGAACTTGCATCATTGTACACGTTTGCCAACCCTCAAATGAAGTAACTTTGGGGACAAACCCTTGCTCTTGTCATCTATGTTTTCCTTGTGCAACTCTAAATAAAGTTGACTTCATGCATGTAACAGCATAACTGGAGCAGAACTGTGAGTTTCTTTTCTCTATAAATAACACAGTCAATTTTTGTGGGATATATTGACAAGGCCCAAATCCTGTGTCAGAAATATTGAAATTATCATGAAAGTATAAATAATTATAAAAACACACACAAAAACATTTACATGACTCTCGGGTTGTTGACGATCATAATAGTATTGTGCTGGAACCGTATGACTTCAAGCTTCCATAAAGAACAACATCCTGATCAAGGAATTAAACTTTGTCCCGTGGTTTGTCGGAAAATGCAAATTATATGCTTTTAGAAAATCATAACATAGCGGATGGCTATAATTCAACAATTTGTTCTCTTTTAATATTTCAGTTGCTGAAACCAAATTTTTCTTTACCTACGTGAACGAACATATTTACAAGATCCCACTGCTCCCACCCACTATTTGTTTAGCAGGTAAATGTGTCCATCTTCAAAGCTCCACATATTTAGACGATGAATATCCATTACAGATGAAGGCTTTATTTGTGTGTAAGGTGACAATGACCTACCATATGTCGTTTCGTCGGAAGGTTCCACGGTCATGTTGCTTGGTGCGACTGTCGTGTTTCCTGGTGCGACGGTCGTGTTGCTTGGTGCGACGGTCGTGTTGCCTGGAGCGACGGTCGTGTTGCTTGGTGCAACGGTCGTGTTGCTTGGTGCGACTGTCGTGTTGCCTGGAGCGACGGTCGTGTTGCTTGGTGCGACGGTCGTGTTGCCTGGAGCGACGGTGGTGTTGCTTGGTGCGACTGTCGTGCTGCTTGGTGCGACTGTCGTGTTGCTTGGTGCGACGGTGGTGTTGCCTGGTGCGACGGTCGTATTGCTTGGTGCGACGGTCGTGTTGCCTGGTGCGACTGTCGAGTTGCCTGGTGCGACGGTGGTGTTGCTTGGTGCGACTGTCGTGTTGCCTGGAGCGACGGTCGTGTTGCTTGGTGCGACTGTCGTGTTGCCTGGAGCGACGGTGGTGTTGCCTGGTGCGACTGTCGTGTTGCTTGGTGCGACTGTCGTGTTGCCTGGTGCGACGGTGGTGTTGCCTGGTGGGACTGTCGTGTTGCTTGGTGCGACGGTCGTGTTGCCTGGTGCGACTGTCGAGTTGCCTGGTGCAACAGTGGTGTTGCCTGGTGCGATGGTGGTGTTGCCTGGTGCGACAGTCGTGTTGCCTGGTGCAACGGTCGTGTTGCTTGGTGCGACTGTCGTGTTGCCTGGAGCGACGGTCGTGTTGCTTGGTGCGACGGTGGTGTTGGCTGGAGCGACGGTCGTGTTGCTTGGTGCGACTGTCGTGTTGCTTGGTGCGACTGTCGTGTTGCCTGGTGCGACGGTGGTGTTGCCTGGTGCGACGGTCGTGTTGCTTGGTGCGACGGCCGTGTTGCTTGGTGCGACTGTCGTGTTGCTTGGTGCGACTGTCGAGTTGCCTGGTGCGACGGTGGTGTTGCCTGGAGCGACGGTCGTGTTGCCTGGTGCCACGGTCGTGTTGCTTGGTGCGACTGTTGTGTTGGCTGGTGCGACTCTTGTGTTCGGAGATGTTCCATTTTCTTAAGTAAAATAAAATATAAAGGAAAAAAGATAAAACGACTCCAGTATAACTTGTGTGTGAATACATGCTCACAGTAATGAGTCATGAGATGACAAAACACATATCTTCAATGATCTTCGTATTCAGAAGTTTGTTATTAAATGGTAAATCTTCTTAGGAACGTTTTGACGAACTCACGAACTCGATCATATATCTTTTTCATAGCCAGACATTCAGAAGTGTATCGTACCCATCCTGATGTTGAAGCGAGCCACAAAACCTCTGCTTGTCACTGAACCGTCGGTGACAAATCTCAGCACAACCTCACCAGTTCCGTTCACTGTAACAGAAACAGTGGAACCTATTGACAAGAGACCTAAATCAAAATAAATATCTAGTGAAGGTTTTGATTTCATGTAGTGCGTTACTATGACGTTGAACTCTCATTTGATATCGACCACTTCTATGAGCTTACCTTGCCTCCCGTTAATGGTACTTCCACACCATCTTCGTCCACCATTGATCTGAACATAATCGTAGGGACATCCATTACCGCCCTCGAGGTCGAAGGTGGTGAAGTTGAAGTGAATACTGCTGTTCCTGGGGACATTGAAGACGTAGCTGCAGTTGAGGTTGTTCTCGTAGTCCTCCCCTATACCAGGCAGGCTCTGGATCATACCATGGTCAGCCCGGGTAGAGAAGGTGCAGTTGCGATGGCTCCTGGGAACACCCCCTAAAACACAAAGATAGGCTTCTATCAGGGGAGGACAACTCAATAGTCTTGTAGCATGTATGTTTGCATGTTGTCATTCAATTTGTTGGAAGTGGCCGACGACATCTCGTCAATTCAGAATACAGTCATATCCTAAATTACTCGAAATAAGTCTTATGTATTCATAAAATTCCGTACAAAGAGGGAAATATAGCATGGCCCAGGGAAATGCATATCCGAATCCCTGTCTCAATGTTGGACTTCCTCATACATGTATATAATATCTGTGTGAAATGTAGACAAGAAATAGGCATCCCCATGGGTACCAGTTGTACTCCTAATTACCTCAGGATTTATGCTCGGATTGGCAAAATCAAAACACGGAAATTTGGCCCAGAAGTATAACTTACGCTTCAGGTATATGAATGATCTCTTATCTTTGAATAATTGTCAAATAACCAATATCCTTCCACTAATTTGCTCACCTAAGCCAAAAATAATAGATACCAGTGAAATCGCTACATTTGTTTTATATTTAGATATATGCATAAATATTCAGTATTCACAGTACAAGGTTAATACAGTCATGGCCTCAGTAAAACTTTCAAAAGTTTAAGTGTAGGATATCTAAAAAAATGATGTATGATGCAATTCCTTTTTTAGTTGTATCATATGTACCTGTTTATTTCAGGTAAGCAATTGACTTGTCTTTGCATGTGTTTGTGATGGTGACAGTCGGTTACGCTCATCTAGATCTGTTCGTTAACACCTACTATCCTCACTATTTGGAAGTGGTTCATTAACACGTGCTTATGATATGGTCGGAATCTCACAATGGACTTATCGTTATGGAAAAGGTTTTATTCATTATTCAAATAAATATTCAAATGCTATCCTGTCCGCTCCGTGGTTCAACGTAGTACTTAAACCCACTGACGAAAGCTGGTCGGGAAGAGTAGTTGTCACGATTTGTGCCTTCATTTTTGATGAGACAAAGTTCAGAGAAAAGGGAAAGTTTCTTGTTTCATATATAGCCTTAAAATCAACTATGAAACTATATTTACGAGATTCATTTCCAGTAGTTTCGGGAGAAGATGTTGCATTGTTGTATGGAAAGGTAAAATTCGGTGAAGACGAGTTTGTCACGTTCAAGGAGGGAGCGGTGCTGTAGTTCAGGGAAGGCGAGGCTGTAAAGTTCAAGGACGGAGCGGTGCTGTAGTTCACGGAAGGCGAGGCTGTTACGTTCAAGGACGGAGTGGTGCTGTAGTTCACGGAAGGTGAGGCTGTCACGTTCAAGGACGGAGTGGTGCTGTAGTTTAAGGCTGGCAGAGAACTATTTTCTTCAGATACTGTTTCCATGAAAACAAATTTAGAATATATTGGAATTTGACGTCATACCTTTTGCATAAAGAAAAACGATGGAAGTTGAAATTTGTTTTGCGTTCTTAAACAAATACAGTATGTACACACCTGGGAGAGTTATATATAAGACACTGATGCCACGACCAACAATAGAGGCGTCACTATGGAAACACAACTGGAAACTGTCCGTACTGTTGACTGAAAAACCAACATGGTACAATCATTCATTATTAAGTAAGTTGCAGATTGGAGTATAATACAAGATGTCTATTTAGTGTTGTTGCGATGATGAGTCTTGCAGCAAATCCCAAAACAGGTAGATCGGAAGGTCTGTGTAAGGTTTCTATATCGGAATTACGTATAGTTTATAAACAAGTATTTTTATATGGCCATTTAAAAAATAATTTTACGGATTAGTACTTTGAGCATAATTATACATATAAAACGTATATGGTAATAGTGTGCCACTGACTACTCGATGTGAATATTGTTGTATATCCTGGAAGTATACTGCCACCAGGTGTTGCGTTGACAATGGAGTCATAGGTACGTCAAGCTTGTGAATTCTAACACTTTGCAAAACAAAGAGAAGAAAAGAAAACCATAAGAAAATATATTCTTCCTTACACGATCTAATGTATCCGAAATCCTTCGTGCCACAGTCGATCTCCGTAATACCGTCACTTGTTCCGTAGGTAACATAGTCATAACTGCAGCGAGGACCTTGCTCAATGTCAAAGACACTAAACTCTAGATCGACCGTGAAAGAACCGCCAAAGTAAGGACGGAGCTCGAAGCAGCAGTCTTCGTTGTTTTGGTATTGACCAGAGCCAAACTCTATCTCTCCCATGGGATCTTCCCTCACGCCCCCAACACATCCTGAACATCATGGAAGATTATGTGAACACATTTTAATATACGGACTGAACATATATGATATCAAAATATGTTCTGGTCTTCATGTAGATCTTAGTTCTAGTTGTACCTCTCTTTCAACTGCAAGGTACATTCAGGTAGCATACCCATGAATGATAGGTCCCTGTTGAACGATATCATAAACACGTTCATGTATATACAATTGATGTATTAATAGAGGTACATATTGTATTCATCAAAATATCAGACTTCGAACTATGAACTAATTGGTCAAAACTCAATGAAATATATACACCTTGAAATTATTTAAAATTCATACCCTTTTTTCATTTTCAGTTTTGTAAGTGTGAAATAATCACATTGAAACTAATGACGCTTTGTAACTGCTAACATAGATTTTGGACCACTTTTTCAAATGCTTCCTCAGCTTCTTTGCATCACATCATACGACTTGCGACCTTCTGAAGAAACATTCAGGGTTCTTGTACCAACATATCTATCAAGACTCGATCAATGTTATAAGTCCATACAGTTCGGGATATCTGATGGCGTTTCATGTTTTCTTGCGTTTTCATTTCATAACCCGTTAAAGCTGTGAACTTACTACTTCCAGCTTGTCGCTTGAACCGTGCTTTCTCATTCTGTTGGTGAAAAATAAAATATGTTGACTGTGGATATGTAAAGCCTCCATAACAGTATGGTTTGTATATTTAAAGGCTTTAAAGACATTGCAAAATATCACTCAGTAAAAAATCGCTTTAAAAGTTTTTACAGCCCAGAATTCTAGATCTTTTTAGCCGAACACGACTTACAAACTATTTATAACGTAAGTGTGAACAATGACATTACGTATCTCGTTCTGCAATAGAAACCTAGATTATCTACTCAAAAGAAGTTAGGTAACATCCAATTCTTTTATATGTCTACAATTATCTATCATTGCATGACAGGGTGGTATGTTTCTCTCTCTGTAACTGGCGTACTGTTGTTTGTCACTAAGAGTTGTAAACTATCATGAGTTGAATGACGACCAACTGCAGTTGTACTGAAGAGGACAGAAACACAATTAATGTGTAAATCCTGGCGTTAGATAAGTTGCCGTGTACTACACTTACTTTGAATGCTCGTCCTTCTGTGGAGGCCAGACAGAGGCAAACCACCAGCAAGCTGATCACTACACGTGGAGACATCTTGATGTACTCTGTACCTCCAGACAATTGCTGAAACTTATATAGTCTCAGAGCTTCAAAAGATTAAAGGTGCATATTGATTTTCAGTAACGTCGATACTGTGGGGGTAGCGTCCGACATTGTGGAAGTTATAACATACAGACACGTAGATGTTGTGCTAATTGTGTGACCACCCACTGGAAATGCGATTACACATGTACCAACAGGACCATCTGCAGAATTTGATATCACAGACGCTGATGGTCAGTATTGACATACCACTACTCTACAGATATTGATATGAGTAAGATTTCATAATCATCAAAAATATCACGTGTTAAGTAAAAGTTTGTACTACAAGGCTGTAGGCGTGCCTGTTCTAGAGACGACAGACAACTGGAAGAACAATGTGCCTTCCTTTTGTTGATTGCCAAAGACAGATATGCGAAGAAGGGTGGTATTTTTCTAATGTTTTCCCAATTTTTTTCATCTAAGATTTTACAAATTGCAGCCGGGGTTGTGTTGTGTCTTCTAGCATGTCTGATTCATGTTCATGATATACTAGTATGTCCAAAAGTTATTATTGATAACTGAAAAGTAAAACTTTCGCATGTTTTTCTTCGACTGTGTACACATGTAAATAAAACGATTACTTAATGCAACTGGACATAATGGAAAGCCTGACCGATATTCAGTCTAAAAATTCACAATATGGAAAATATGATTTTTGAAACAGTCACTTATCATGTCTTTGTATGTAATGTGCTATGTTGATGGTGGGACACGTGGTTCTGATGGGTGTTTCAACAGGCCTACAGTTCCAACAGGACGGCAGCAAACATATGGGGTATTACTCCGCACTAACCACTCATAGAGGAAAGACTGTTTGTTGGAGGAAAATTAGATTCTTGCGACCTTTGATTGTAGTCTCTGCTTTGTTTAACCTGAAATCAAATTGTGTCTTAATTGTTTGTGGGGAATACGGAATTAAAAGATATTTTCAATTTGCTGTGCAAGATATCCCAAGTCAGTATTTTTAAACTCTTTGTTCCTGCAAGTATGAAGTATAGCTTTGGTTATGTTTACATATATATTTCAGACAACGCTGACGTTCGTACTTGATATACCAATATGGACAAAAAGGTCTAAGGCGCCACAATTTGCTGTGAAGAGTTGCGTTCCTTATTTGTTCCACGTTCAGATGGTTGTAGTTCGAATCCCAGATTCGCCCTGAGTAACATCTTTGGCCTGTCAGCACAATATCCCTGGCGTTTTGAGCGAAATTCCTCCCTTCGGTCTTTCCTTTCTCGTTAGGCTAACCAGTCGGGATTCAGCTTTTAACGCAGTGCTAAATCTAACTCACTGATTGATATTGTAATACAACTGGAACCGTTGTCCATATTTCGGGGAGAGTAAGAACAAAGTTAGAAGAAAGGAGCATGTCGTTTCTTAACGTATTATCAAAGTTAAAATAATTACTGTATGTAATGTACATGAACGAAACTGAACGAGCCATACGCGCTTACTCCAAGTATTACTCATACCCCTCAGATATACAAAAATGTATTTAATTTGGTCTCTTGTCCAATTAAAATTATAATCTTGACAAATTCGAGCCTGGGTATAGCTAAAATGAAACAAACAAGAAATAGTTATTTGTTTGTGATGTATTTTATAAGGGGATCACAGCTGTGTTTTGGATCTTAAGTTTGCAATGTTTCGGCGACTGTTTGGAGCCTTGAAACGTTTTAATAACGTGTATAATTTTGTACAGTTACGAAAGGTTTTAAGTTATTGTATATGTTCTCCATTTCCACAAGTAGTTGATCATCTGGAGTGTTAAGCGAACATTCTATTTTCAGTGGTGTTGCTCTAATACTGCGACTCGTTCACGGCTACATCCTTATTTCATATGTGAATATTTTTTGTGTACAATGTTTATGTTCATTTACGAATTGAGAGGCTTTAGTTCCAGAGAGTAGAGGTAAAAATTGTGAGTGGAACAGTAATCAACGGGAAGTTATATGGTAGCCCAGGTTGGCTAACAGTCAATATACAATGAGCGCTTTTGAGCAGTCAGTCTTGAAACTAGCGCTATATAAATACCAAGTTAATAATAATAATAATACAATGAAATGGTGGTGAGGATTAACAACGGGATTAGCGCCTAATACATAATGACAATTAAGTTAACGAGACATGCACATGTCATGGCTACAGGGTAATTAGCCTTTTAAAACAATTAATGTTCTTCAGACAATGGTTGTCGTTTTATCAGTCGCTAAGACACAATGTATATGTTCATTTACGAATTGAGAGGCCTTAGGTCCATAGAGTAGAGGTAAAAATTGCGAGTGGAATGTATGTGTAAACATTAGAACAGTCAACGAAGGATACATTGATAGAAATTGTTATTGGCTGAGTTCTTGATACTCCTCCCAATTGAAACTGAATAGGTCGTGATATTTATCTTATCGGCGTTCCTTCAACATATTCTTCCTGTTTTATGAAATAGCATTATACACAAACAGTCGTAAAACCCGAATGTAACTGATAACTTTGGTCTCATTGTTACACCAGGATATGATATAATGTAATTTCTTTTCAAGAACGAAATGTTTTTGAGAACACGGAATACGTGTATTTACAGGCGGTTACTTTGTGCCATATCCTTGGTATATCAACGGATAGCCACTGAAGAAAACCACAAAAGTGTAAACAAGCAAAAAATCACCAAAAAATGGCATAACCTTTATCTAAACTCAAATAGCCAAATCAAAAAAGTGCTCAGCAAACCACTAACCAAACCAAAAATTCTCCATCCATCAAAAAAAATCGACAGAGTAATCACTAAACTCCAAACAGGACACACCAACCTAAATAACCACCTAAAAAAAATAAAAAAACACACTACAGGTAACTGCCCACATTGCAAACAACCAGAAACCCCAGAACACGCACTCATCCACTGCACACACTACCTCACACATCGAACCGCATTACAAACCACCCTCAATCTAAACAAGGCTCTCACTCTAGAAGCAATACTAAACCCACAAAATAAACTAGAAAACTTCAAGGCCTTAGGCGTATTCTTAATCAAAACGGAACTAATAAAACGCATCTAAAAACATAATAACCTACCAAATCAAAATCACATAAATAAACAAACATCCACCATACCCAGTTCCCTTAGTTCTCCTCCCCAACCCCATCGGCATCTATTCCAAATCTCAAAATTCCCAAATTATATATAAGCAACCCCTCAAGCCCCCTCTTATGGTTACACAGGCCACCTTCGCCCCTTTCGGAAACACATTAAATGGCCTGGCCGGGCCCGTGTGCGAAATACGCATCAGTCGGAAAGCGCACGTTAAATCTCCAAAGTAAGTAAGTAAGTAAGTAAGAAAACCACTCATGACTTAAAGATATTTTATTGTCGAAAAAGTACAAAAGAGTCAGGGGAAAGGTGGCTCAGTAATGAGTCCCTCTACTTTCAAACATTGTTGAGAAATGCAATACCGTGTAAACAGTTACTGTACACCTACGTTGTCAAATATGTATGTATATATACACTACACCGGAAAAATGTAAGAAATTGATTTTGTTCGCAATGAAGGCACATGTGTATATTACTGTCACATAGCTGAACTGATCAATGAACTTAAAACACCAATTGAAACAGAACTCCCGAAAAATATATATCTATGGACCAAAACAAAATCGTCCCGAATTTCACACACATATATTGTTGATGTTAATGTACAATTCTATCAGTTCCTGTGACAAAAATATATACATGTATATGAGTGAGTGCGTGAGTGAGTGAGTATGGTTTTTACGCCGTTTTTAGCAATATTCCAGTAATATCACGACGAGGGACACCAGAAATGGGCTTCACACATTGTACCCATGTCGTGAATCGAACCCGGGTCTTCGGCGTGACGAGCGAATGCTTTACCCACTAGGCAGCCCGATCGCCCCACATGTATATGAAGAAAACGAAGTGACATTAAACGGTCCAGTTGTCTGTCCATCCTGACAAGACATCAGTTCAGTGGGCCAGGTGTTGTCCCGTGGATACTTATGTGTTATTGCGTGGTGCTCGCGTCCGTATGGTGTTACAGGGAAGACCGTCAGCTGCGCAATGAAGGCACCCATCATGATAAACGTGGATATATTTCTTTGTCATGTGCTAGTGTTCTGACTACATGATTGTATTATGATATGCTCCAGCTACATTATTAGAAATGCAGTGTGTGATGGAAATGTACTAAAATCGTAAGAGATCACATGACTTGAATGGACATGAAGGACTTGGATGTTTAGGAGCTATGTTATAGCACGCACGCGACACGGTGAGTGATTGTAACCCCCGTGACCATGACAACTACCTGACAACTGCCTTGGGATCCTGTGCCACACTTCCACCAAATGACCGACCCCTAAACTCAGCGTTTAATGCTTGGTCGTGGCCTTCATTTGTGAAACAACTTTGCACAACAGAAGTGGTAAGAGTTAGCCTTCGGTCAGCTGACAATTACTGCGCGAGCGAATCTAATTCGAGTAAACCGCGTGGCGAACTCGCACATGGCACAACTTCTCGAAGCGTCTCTTTACTTGCAACGAAACAACCAAAAAATTACCAAATGGTATTACAAAGACGTTACATTCAATACCACAACACCACAATGAACTCATACCCATATACAGTTTATGTTGTGAAGAATGTTTGTTGAAAATGTCAGAATGGAAACTATTTTGATTTACATTGACATGTAACATCCCTATGAAACAATCTTTGAGCCAGAACCAACACCTTTTGACAAGGGAATTCCAAATAAAATATATGAAAACTGAAACCTCATAACAGTTTGCTTATATTTTTCACATTTTTAACATTTATGCACCAAAAGTACAAACACTTCAGGTCTCGTCATTCTAAAGGCGACTATAAATTAAATAAAAGTGATGATGTCGATAATATGTAGTTTATTTATACATAGATCTATCATCTATGGCCATGCCAGTAAAGATACAAAATATAAAGCTATTCTAGATTCGACTTCCACATAAAATGATCAATTTGACATATGTAGACTCGTATACTTGTTTAGCACATTTATCGCCACGTATATTCCATAATTTCCCGGCGCACACAACAGTTTTGTCCAAACGGTCACGATTCAACAGTCTTGACTTGAAATATACCTTGAATTCCTCCGTGTATTTCTCCTGTCCAACATCGACCAATAGTTCTTGTCAATAGTTCTTGTCAATGGTTCTTGTCAATGGTTCTTGTCAATGCATGGTTCTCCGAACTGGAAACTTGAGGAAATGTCATACACGGGCGGCAAAAACAAAATGCACATTCCTGAATTTCCTGGAAACGATCGTCGATACTGACATTCAGATCACAATCTAAAACGTTCACTCCATCCACAGCATCAAAAAAATTATGGGGTTCCTCTGACGAATGTTCTTCACGGGTGACATCAATTTCAATTTAAGTCAATTTCTCTTCAATGGCTTCGTGAATCGTTGCATCACTTCCCCGCGTCTGAACACTGGCATCCCACGACGAAACGTCCTTCACTGCGGCATCGTAATCCCATCCCGAGTAACTGAATAAACGTCGAATGGCTTCTTGATGCATTTCATCAACATTTAGGGCAATAGTGAACTTGGATGACATCATGAAAGCGTTGAAGTATATGAGCAATGAAGGAACGTGAAAGCGACCTGTCAAAATTTTCTTGGTTGTGATACCCATTAAGAACCGATAGAAATTACAAGAGCTCATTATATGAAAGATATATTACACCTCATGAAAAAGTTAACTTTCATGAATATACGATTCGTAGCGATTTAAGGAAATTTTCATTATTTACCAAGAATTAGTAACATATAAGCATATTCAGGCATGGATAGTAATCATTAATAAAAATTTCAACTTGTGGAAAGCACCCTCTACAACCCTACAAATATTAGCAGCGCGTTGATTTGGACAGCTGTTGCTTATGGTGTCTTATATTAACAAAACCTGTGGCGACGAAATAACATATGCAACTCAAGTTAGGTTCTCTCAAAAGTCACAAAGTTAAACTTTTATCAAAAGCGAAAGACACCAGTCACACCCCTATGGGTTGGTTACATAAGCCACGCTCGCTTTTCTTTATTTGTTGTCTGCTGATTTTATGCAACCGATCTATAGAGTGTCGAATATTGTTAAAAATGGCAGGTATTGCTAGAATGTTAACGGGGTTAAGAGAAAATATTCGAAAGACAATCCGGAAGCTGTGAAACGTAGACATTCGGAGAGAAAAACTTCGACACAAGGAAAAATAACTTTTCAGCTGAAAACAGAGACGAGATTGATTTATGAACAAGCGAAGAAAATCAAAACTTTTCTTAGACAAGGGAACACTAATCTTGTGACAAACAAACAACATCTCGATAATACTCTCTCATATTATATTCAGAAAAATATCGATCCAGTCCATGCACACATAACAGATGATGCAAACGAAGAGAATATAACTGACGAATCTTTTACTCATTCTGCAGGTGTGAAAATACGTACGAATGCAGTCAAAAGCTTTTTTGTGCCTCTGAAAATGCTCTTGAGGAGATCTGTGATCGATTTTATTCGCACGGTTTATCATGCTCGTTTCCTGCTCAGAAATTGGACATGAAAATGATTGGACATATTACCTATGTTACTTTCCGATGAGAAAAGCATGCCATAATATGGCCAAGTTCACCCTATCTTGGTAACACATATACTCTTCAAAAAAGAAACGCAAAGCCAGATTTGTGTGAGGTAGGAAACTACATTTATACGAGGGACCGTACAAGGTATCGAGCCAAAATAATGTGGAGAGAACACTTGGTGATAGTAGTCGTTTCAGTTATTCCTTAAGGGCGTATACGGAAGAGGTTAATTTTATAGCATGTAAGTCGACATGTTGGTTGCTTTGATATTTCAAGCCACACAGTTACCGAAACGAAACATACAAATCATGTGAAATGTGCGTGAAATGTTGATGTTTATCTTTTCCAGCAATAAGATACACTTAAAATCGTCTTGCTATTCTGAGACTTAGTCACTTTTCGTAATGCTGATAACCCATGAAATTTGTTCATTTTGTTTTTAAAAGAGTTAAAAATGATCCCATTTCGTTAAAGTTAACCGGTCTATATTTTGTAAGAAGAAACTATTGCGCATTGAGCGATTATCTCCTTTAGCTATAGGCGTAGTATAGAAGTGATAAATCACGCACTGACCTTGCATTGTTGTACATTGTATCTTATTCAAGCTGTATCACTGAGAGTGAGTTGAAGCCCATTTCTGGTGTCCCCCGCCGTGATATTGCTAGAATATTGCTTAAAGCGGCGTAAAACCATACTCACTCACTCACTCACTCACTGAGAGTGAGTGGTTATCTCCCTTACCCGAACTGATCAATTGCGCACTACCTTTGCAATGTATCGTATGTTATTCAGGCAGCCATCGAGAAACGTTCTAGGAAGGAATTTAGGCCAAGCCTGTCTCGCGCACTCAATTTTCACACTGCTATTGCAACATATTAAACACGTTCAACGCAAATAAATAACAGGCTTCTAACAGCATGACTTTGTTCAATAAACAACACATGTAAAACAACGGGTTTGATATGAGAATTTTTTTATCAGTTGTCTTCATAATCACATGTATGGCGCTTGCTGTGCATGGTTGAGCACAGCATTGTTTTAAACACTTCACTGTATGTAATGTATGGTACATACCGTTTCATGCGGCGGTTTACGTTTCTGCATGGTTTATTACTTTGACAAAAAAACCTTAACTTCCAGCAGAGATCATACAACTGTATATGTTCTTTGCTTCTGGATACAAAGAAAATCAACAGGTTGGTCTGTAGTTTGCAATTATTTTCCAAAAAGATAATACGGTTGCATGAAATTTTCACGATGTTTGGGTTGAACATAGTAACATTCTTCTAAACAAATTTCAAATCTAAGCCGGAAGCAATCACAACAAAAACCCAGTTAACCAAACGGAACCATACACAAGAGTGAGTGAGGTAGTTGGGTTTAACGCCGTCTTGAATAGTATATTGGAAACAATATGAGAATTGAGCAAAACTATGGTAATGTTGTACATACATGTACACGGAATTTGTTTGTAATTGTTGATATATTAACAGATCTTGGAAGTTGTTTCTGGATAACTGTTGGTAAACTTATTAAGAATCTGCTCCTTTTAACAGAGTGTACCAAATTCTTTATCATTATTGGGGATTATTTGTGATTCTCTTTCTTGGTTGTATTATGTAAGACAGTGCGTAATGTTGCTCATCTTCCGAGACATCACATGTTTCACAGAGACGTTGTTCAAATGGGGTTGGTGTTTTTGTATATCTACAATTTTTTCAAATTTTAGTTTGTGATTACTTAAACGAAGTTTTGAGAAAAGAGACCTATGGCCTTTGTGTTTACAATATGTAAGATAATTCCCAATATTGTATGTTCCTAAGTTGCCGCTAGATAAATGGGAATCCATTAATGATTGCGTGAATTTTTACATTTGAACTGAAGTATATTTAGAGTGGATTCATTACATTTTTTGTGCTTACTATTTTAAAAGTTTGCTTTATTTAACCCAACCAACATTTTGACCAGAAATATTGATATTTGCTGCAACAGCATGCTTTAGAATGACATTTGTTGTGTTATCTATATAGGATTTTTTTATTGGTACTAATACTGGGTATATATCAAGTTTTCCCTGACAGGCCCAGTTTTCTTGCCTGGGTTTTCTTTTATTGTGCTTTTCAAAGATAAGTACATTAATAACAACCAATTTGCACTTAACACAAATTCTCTCCTCCCATAGCTTACACAACCTTCCTCTGCACATAACATTATATTGCGGGGAGCTATTGATGCTTTGCAGCAATCTCTACTTGTCGGTACATAGGAAAAGTCCAAGGTGAAGTTCAGCTGCCATCAGTAACGCATATGTCCCCTGTTGGAATCGATAGCGGCCTGACTTCTCCTGTCCATGGAAAGACGAGGATGCGAATCACATCCTGGGGAATGGTAGCCCACACTGCCTGCAACGCAAAAGCCAACTGCTTCAACGTCTGGTGTTGTGGTTGACGTCGCTGTAGTCGTCTATCCAATTCATCCCGCAGGTGCCCTATCGGATTCAAATCCGGGGATCTGGAGTGCCAAGGGAGAACATCAACGTTGTTGTTGTGTAGATAGGTTCTTGTGATCCGTGCTGTATGCGGCCAGCGTTGTCCTGCTGGATAACGCCGTTGCCGTTGGCTGAAAATGGGAGGACACGTGGTAGGAGATGTATCGTTGATATATTGTTCAGCCGTAAGATTGCCCTGGATATGGGCCAAACCTGTCCTGCCATGATGAGACATACATCATAACGCTACCCCCACCAAACCTGTCCACTTCCTGTACGCAGGAGATTCTGCGCAGTCCAGGTATTTGGGATGCGGTTGAGGTAGCTGTGGTCGTAGGTGGTGCAGTCGGATGTAGCGATCTTAGCAGGGGTGCTTACTCTTGGTCGTCCCGACCTTTGCCGATCACGTGTTGACCCATGCTTTTGAAACCGATCCCATAGACTTGTGATGGTGCTGGGCGTAACATTGAAATCTCTAGCTACAGCTGATCTTAAATCCCCTGCCTACAAGCGGCCTATGACGTTTTTTCTTTGCACTTATGTTAATCTTGGCATGTTGTTGAACTGTCACTGTTCGATTGACGCAGATGTCAGGCAATCAAAAACTCTGCACTTTAATAGTGCTGCTGCACGTGCAGTACGTGCAGCTTCATGGCCCTTTTGTTAATGCACTGGGTGCGTTTTATTCCGAATCGTACGTGTTTCCCAGCTAATTGTTTGCATGTCCTTGTTGTGATCATTTTGATCCGGGAAATTGGTCACGGACACTATAAACCATAAACCTCTTCTTTTTGAACCTCTTGGTCCGCTAATGTTGCTATTATGGCTTAAAGTATCCGTATTGCCTTTCCTTTTTTGAAGAGTATATTTGGTAAACTCTCGCATGTATTATTGATACCTTGTGTCTAGAATGTTACCCAATTAGTACGACAGATTTTCGAAAGCAGCTGATATTGGAAGACTTGGTGCTGATATTGGAAGACTTGGTTCAGCTTACATATCTGAAATGTTTTCAATTTATAAAGAAGTCGTTTTTGATTTGAGTCGTGAATCATGCGGGGATGCACTTTTTAGAAAAAGATGTGACCTGCCCGAATATGGTTGGAATTAACATTCTTACTGATGACGCTCGCCGTGGCACACGGACAAACTCTCGTTGTTTGCATTGGAGCTAACACTCACAAAGTTATCAGGACGGAAACTGTATCTAAAGTAAAAATGCCTGCACACAAAAACACGAACTTATTGGAACTCAGCGTATCTATGAATATCTTGATAGTGTTGACAATGGTGTCGCAGTACATATGAAATTACATTGTCACGACAGGAATCTGGTCATCAATACATTTATCAGCGACGAGCGCCCTGTAACATAGTCAACAAACGACACATGTCATGCTACGATAAATGTTACAAAAAAGGTTAAATGTGTTTCTTTGGGTCCCAATACAAAGAGGGTGTGACGTGGCATCATGAGTTATCGGACAAAGCAGGAGGTATCAAAAAACATTTTTATTGGTGCATTAGGAACTGCGATCAAGATGCCAACAAACTCCGCGATTATATTATGAATGTGGTCAACCATTACGAGGATATCCATAATAACTGTTCAGAAAGGTCTCGACGCGCACTGTGAATCATCCAAAACACTGATTTTAGTCCCAAAGGCTGAGCTACTTCTGTGTCAAGCTTTGAAAACTACTGTTGTGTATAAACACACCGACGACTACGTTCATTGTATGGACACTGTCGCTGAAAGTTTCAACAATTCATTGCTGCAATATCATAACAATGACGATGTTTATCGTTTTCGGACGAATATGACTGTTTTAGACTGGAATGAACGTAAAAAAAGACCAACAACATCATCAAGATATGTCATGGATACTAGAAACACCATTGCCAGGGCCGAGACTTAAGTTCTCAAACGGTAAACTTACAACATTCGGGATCAGATTTGGAAGGTTGGTTGGTTGGTTGGTTTGTTGTTCTACGCCGCACTCAGCAATATTCCAGCTATATGACGGCGGTCTGTAAATATCGAGTCTGGACCAGACAATCCAGTGATTAATATCATGAGCATCGATCCACGCCATTGCGATCGATGACATGCATCAACCAAGTCAGCGATCCTGACCACCCGATCCCGTTAGTCGCCTTTTATGACAAGAATAGTCGCCTTTTACGGAAAGCATGGGTTGCTGAAGACCTATTCTACCCCGGAATCTTCACGGGTCATATTTGGAAGGACTACGTCGTCATTTTCCTCTAGTAAACGTATGTAAATTTTCCATAATGATTTTAAAGGTTTAACAACGTTAATTTGTTACCTACGATGATGTGCATAATGGTGTTCACGTGATGCCGATTACCACATGTATTTTAGATTGATACACCTAGGTTACTATAAATGGCAAGCTCCGCCCATTTTCCCTTATACGTAAAATATTTACTGCGCATGCTGCCCGATTAGGCTGACCGGATGTTGGGGCTTTAACGCCTGCCAACACCATGTTCACATTACCGCTTTTCCTATACAATTCCATAACAATGACATTACGAAATTAACACCCTTAAGGCATTTAGTAATCCTAGCTTGATAACGGTGTTAGAACCCTCACCGAAACGTCGCTCCTAATTGTAAAATAGAAGTTGTTTATCCATATATCTTATCCTTACTTGGTAGTAATAGAAGAAATATAAGTATAAGTAGAAGTTGTAAAACCGCTATAGTTGCATGGTCCATATATTTTACAGGGTAAACAAACAATCACTTATACCTTGGAAAGGCCCGGTAAACGTTTAATGTAGTTTCATATCATATAACTATGATCATATGATCTGTTCAATGATACAATATCGATACGATAGTTATAGGTTAACTAGTTTACTACCTGTTTATTGATTATTGTATGGAAAGCTGTTTCGCGTGTGTTGAACAAATCCATTAAGTAACAGATGTTACCCTGAACACTCAGGTTGTTTCATAGTTTATTCTATATCCACGTGTGTAGTTCACCATAGTAAATATAAATTGTCAATGCAAGAAAAAAACCAGTCACGATTATCCGCCGATACAGATTCCGTTTGGCGTTTAGAGCACAATAGTTGTGAAAATTGAATATGAATAGACCAGTGAAGTCACACTAAATTGTGAAAAGATGGAGCGTATGAGAAGCAATGAGTATGATAATTCCATTAAATGACATACAACTGACGGCGTCATCCTAATATTTCAAACCATACGGCATACTGCCTTGTAAAGTAATGGTCTTTTCACCAAAAACTGAGATTCAAACTTTATTGATGAAGGGACTAAATTAAAAACGCTGGGTTGTTTGAAGTAGTAATACCAACTTTCAGGAAAAATTAAAATTGAAAAAGTTTGACTCGATCGTTGATGTCCTTACGCTACCTGAAGAAAGTATCCCTTTCGTTCGCCCTATTTTCAGAATGCATCCCTTTTGAGCAAGCCCCTATCTGAAGAATGAATCCCCGGGGTTTTCTGAGGCCCTTGTCTGAAAAATATATCCCTTTTGAGAAGCCCCTGTTTGAAGGAAGTATCCATTTTGTGCGGCCCATGTTTGAAGGAAGTATCCCTTTTGTGTGGCCCCTTTCTGAAAAAAGTATCCCATTTGTGTGGCCCTATCTGAAGAAAGTACCCCTTTTGGATGGCTCCTATCTGAAGTATGCCTATTGTTCGGTCCCTGTTTGAAGGAAGCACCCCTTCAGTGCTGCCCCTGTCTGAAGAAAGTATCCCATTTGAGTGGCCCCTATCTGAAGAAACTATCCCTTTTCTGCTGCCCCAGTTTGAAGGAAGTATCCCTTTTGTGCGGCCCCTGTCTGAAGAATGTATCCTTTTTGTGCGGCCCCTGTTTGAAGAATGTATATGTCTATATTGAACCACTGTAGTATCTGCTAATTTTAATCAATATGGTAATGTTCCAAGATTGACATGACACTCTTTGAAATCTTGGTAGAAAGAGCATATGCTCGACTGTACCTCCAAAATTGTGAAATGTAACCACATAAGGCTGGAACAACTGGAATATTGCCAACATAAAGGGAAAGTTGACTGTTGGAAAATTGAAGTCATCCCTCTTGTTTTTCATTCTTGTGGAGAGTGTGTAGAAACTCTGAACCCTTATGCATAGATCTAAATATGAAACAGATGAGGTGGTCTCACTGCCCCAATTTGATTCTAGTTCAGGTGGGTAAACCAGTGAAACGAATTCAGCCGAAGTTAAACGTTTGGGCAAAATTACCTTGTTTTGACTTTACCAATCCGAGCAGAAATTCAGATGCATAAAGAAATAGATCACCAAGGAGGGAAGCACAATTGGTCCCCATGGAGATGTCTACTTCTTGCCTGAATGTCTTTCCCCGAAACTTTACATTACTGTTATCAGTGAGGAAGTGCAGTATTTCACAAATTGCCCTGAACCTTTGAGTGAGTGAGTGAGTTGGGTTTAACGCCGCTTTTAACAATATTCCAGTTATATCGCGGCGTGTCAGCTTAATGTAGGAGGAAAGCCCGAAGTGATGAAGGTCACAGGCGTTTACCACTTCGGTGAAACCCACGAGCACGGGTATGGTGCTGAGAAACCTAGAAACATAATCGGGGCGAACCGGGATTCGAACCCACAATTCCTGAACCTTTGGAGAAAGACATGTCACTGTGTCTTTGGTCACTTAGTTTTGTAACAAAGCCTCATGGATGAAGGAATGAAGTTGTTCCTCATGCTTGTCATGTGGGATAGTGATGTACTAGTTGAAAAATCATTTGTTTTGACAAAATTGAACTTGGTTCTTTTCTGAGATTGAAAAGAGTCAATCAAATCCTTTGCGTGACTGAGGGGCGGGACCAAATAGGGGTAATTTGACTATGTTGCTTTAAGCGACTTCTTCTCTGGAACTAAAAGATAGATATCAACCAGTTTGGTTGGAGGCATTCTCCGGTGGTGAGGATTAAAAATTGTACAAATGGAGGGGCTGACCGCCCCCCCCTTCCCCCCAAGGGGCCAAATGGAAGTAATTTGGAGTTATTGTTTCAAACGACTTCTTCTCTGGAACTAAGAGACAGATATCAACCATATATTTTTGGAAGCATTCCCTAATGGTGGGGATTCCAACTGGAGAAATGGAGGGGCTGGACCCTTCCCCCATCCCCGGGGACTAAGGGGAGGGGCTAAAAGAAGTTTATAACTTGAACACAGTTAAGATCCCCACCGTATAACCATATGTTGATTGGTTGTTTGTTGTTGAACGCCGCACTCAGCAATATTCCAGCTATATGACAGCGGTCTGTAAATAATTGAGTCTGGACCTGGCAATCCAGTGATTGATGTCATGAGCATCGATCCACTCAGTTGGGATCGATGACCACCCGATCCCGTTAGTCGCCTCTTACGACAAGCATAGTCGTTTTTATGGCAACCATGGGTTGCTGAATACCTATTCTAACCCGGATCTTCACGGGTCTTTAACCATATGTACAATTGAGAGTATAATGAGAGGAATGCACATTTGCTACCAGGACTGGCCCTTCTGTTCATCTGTCCGGCACTCCCAAAGGAGTAAACAGATACATTGTTAACATTTGTTATAAAGAGAGTAATACCTTTGATATGATTTATCCCGGATCATAACATGGAAACGGTTCAGATCTTTATGCTACAGATGCTGGCAGAGTCAAAATTACGAAATATTTACAGTATTATATACATGTACAATGCAAATGTATATTTTGTCATGATTGCCTGAATATCCAGGTGAGCGATACAGGCCCTATGGGCCTCTTGTTGGGCACATGCTTTGGCATTTTGAAGTTGTGATCCCAATTGGTATGAGGCTGCTCGCGATATTTAAATAACTGAAGAAGGTTATTATTGTCAAAAGTAGAGAAGTC
The DNA here is from genome assembly GCF_022045235.1 of Haliotis cracherodii. Taxonomy (NCBI): domain Eukaryota; kingdom Metazoa; phylum Mollusca; class Gastropoda; order Lepetellida; family Haliotidae; genus Haliotis; species Haliotis cracherodii. The sequence continues at coordinate 3,019,652 of NW_027266282.1, read as the reverse complement.
ACCTGTGATTATATATACAGGTTGGTAGCAGTATGATGAGTCAGTGGCAGCCACAAGTAGTGGAATGTACATCATGAGCTACCAAGTCCGTGTTCTGCAACACGTTCCTATACTTGAACAACTTGGATGAAATGGTGTTTGTGTAGGAAACTGAAATTGTTGGTGGTTCCTACTATAGATAGATAGTATAGTCTCTCTAATATCCTAACGTCCAGGATTTCCAGAATTGAAATGTTTTGGTAGACACAATTGGAAACATTTCTGTTGATGTTACATGTATGCTGGCTGACTCATGTGGATGTTTTCTGCAGTGTCTCTCCAACCTAGATCAATCCACGAAGGGTACATTCAATGCCAGATATGGCGTTTTTAGTTTGGCAAGATAACAGGCCTTCAATAGGTTTTGTGCAGTATGTTTCAGCTGTAAAGTTGAATTAAGGATCAGTTATGAAAATAGTTTTGCAATTTATTGTGACACATATTGGTGAAGGGAGGGGTTGGGGGAGGGGTTGGGGTAGGGGTTGGTGTAGTTTTACTGTCTTGGCCCAAACGGTTTCTATTTTGTATATTATGTCTCGAGTATAAACTGCCCACAAGCTGACAAACCGACTTGGTTCATGTAAATAAGAGCGACAGAACCCAGAACCATTCATATGAAATATCTGGCACTGTTTCTTCAATATCGTCAAATATGTGAAGCAGTGAGTTCCAGGAATATCTCTCTGCATGTATGTAACTAGATATCAGGTAGGAACTCGTTAGGATGGCGCCGTAACGATGCAATCGAGTAATTTACAATTCACAGATAGTGCAAGCAATGGTTTCACCATAGCCTTTCATTACACCTTCCAAATTGTTCAATAGCTAAGTCTTCATACAGATAGAGATGGATCGCCCATTACCATCATGTTGACTAGAACTGAAAATACAACAACTTAATCAACACGTTCTTAACGTATCGATTATGGTATAAATAACTTGTCTGTGACTCGCACCAATTTGAAAGCATGCAAACAAACAAAATTAATAAACGTGCGCTCTGTTCTGGAACAAGTGAAATCGATTTGCTGTGTCCTAAACGCCCACGCCCAGTACATTGTAAATTGTGACAGTTATTACGTGGATATATTCTTTACGCTTTTTTTCACAGTCAGACATGTCTAAGCTAAAATGGAGCATAAATCAGTGTCAGTCAAAGGCATGCGCTTTCCTCTTTTATAGTAACATGGCCCTAATGTTTTCACTTTGGTAGCATAGTTTTATTATATTTTTACGAAATATTGAGTACTTTTCTCGTTACTTCGATCATTTTCGCGATTTTTTTGGGGATGACGAGAAAATAATCGAAATTGCGAAAATTAATCGAAGTAACGAGAAATGTTTATTTGAAATCCCGAATTTTAATTTTGTGTGGAAATACGCGAAAATAATCGAAAAACTCGAAATTTTGAAAAATAAATAAAAATTCGATTAACATTTTTATGCTTCCAACGTGGCACCATTAGGCTCTCATTATAGTGTCTTCTCTGGCGAAATCGGCAAATATCAGTCCTTTGAAATGAACAGTACCACAATCTCGGATTATTTTGCAAATGACAAGATCGTTAGCTTAGGCGATCAACTCCTTTGTTACAAATGACGCTTAGATACAATGTTGTCACATTTAACTATCTAATTCAACTATATATCAGGAAAATTACACTGTTTTATGACATCGCCATGTGTTTGCACACATCGTGCTCAAATGCAATATCGAATGTCAGTTTCAAGGTTATAACATATTTATGCCCAACGTCCTAAGTGGATCGGGCGCTCAGGTTGGGGGACTTGGTTGATTGCGTAATCGCAACCGAGAAGTGGATCGTTGCTCACAGTATCCATCACTGGATAGATTATTTGTAGGCTGCCATCACATAGCTAGACTATTGATAAACAATAAAGGAGGCTATGGGGTCGCCTAGTGGCTAAAACGTTCGCTCGTCACGCTGGGCCCGGGTTCGATTCCCCACATTTTCTGGTGTCCCCCAATGTGATATTGCTTGACTATTGCGAAAGGCGTGGTAAAATCCAACTCACCCACTAAACAACAAAGACACAAAGTAAGTAGTATGTTTATGGTTAAACATATATTTAGATGTAACAAGGAAAGATGAGAAAATATTCAACTTTCTTTGAGGAATGAAAACCTTTTATTTGAAATACAAAATATTTGAAATGGGGATGGGGAGGGGCTGGGATTTTATGGAAAAAACGAAAGTGTCCCAGAAAGGTCTTGAATTTTGTTTTTGCTTCAGTCCTTTGAACACGTGAGTGTATATTAGTCAGTTAGCCACCAGCGGAAAAGAGGCTTAGTTTAGATTTTCGTTCCCACATTTTCCTGTATACCTTAAACCTGTTCTATTGCATAAAGGAGGTATCTGTACACAATTTTCATTGGGTAGTAAGCTTGCAAGTGTGTGCGTGAATTTAAAGGAAGTCAAAATTGCATAAATTGAAGGAAAAATGCATTATTTGACAAACTTGGCTGTTACATTTTTATCAAGTCATTAAACTATCCAAATAATGTCTTTGATTACAGGTAATGTGTTTGGTTATCTGAATTTGGCAAACATTTTGTTTCATATAGCTGTTATTCTAATTCTCAGTGGAAACATTGATAAAAATCATGTTTTTTTACTTCATTTTCAAATCGTGTGTGTAGGTAAAACACTAATTCCATTGAATTGTAACAATAAAACCACTATAACTGGGTATCAAAATCTGCCTGAACCATTGTACTATCCTATACACAAAACAAAATGAAAATGTATCACATAACGGCTGAGATATTGTATACAATGTTACCCCACCCCCCAAAAAAACATTTTTGGCGAAAATTGCTTATTGAGATATGGGGGTAGATTATGTTTATGTAGTGGATGAGTGGGATAATTGCAACAGTGCTTAACAACACCAAACTAGTAAAGTCATAAAGAAAAATGATGTTTCAAGTTTTTCTGTGAACATCTAGGGCGGCCATCTTGAATTTCAAGATGGCCGCCATTTTGACCTGTTTTCAAAATCAAGATCCAATATAGTTCTTCAACATGGTCATGTTATATATCATATGAAAGCTTTTTACATTGTCTTTTCAATTATGTACATTATTCACTGACTTCTGTGGTAGTCTTATCCCCAACAATAGAACAAATGATATATCGAAAGCTAATTTCTCTAGCCACACCAACCAACCTCCAAAGTCGGATTTTAATAAAATGGACATCGTTTCACTCAAAATTGTAGATATACTGCACTTTTTTCTAGTTTATCATTTGAGTGAAAAAAAACCCATGAGAATACTTGTAGTGTTATGAATTACATCATAGAGTCAAGGGCCCGTGAAATAATGTCACCTCAGGGCCCGTGAAATAAAGTCACCGTCAGAGTCCATTTCTTATGGAAAAGTAGGTAAGTTGTTTCTGTTTAGGCCTGACATATCACAACTGCATCTAAGGGAACATCCCATGAAGTTCTTGGCGCAGCTACACCTGGATGAGGGGCATCTGCCTGTTGTGCATTTACAGGTGATTAATTCTAGACACAGTGATGGCATTCGTTTCAGGGTCATTGGGATGGGTTCTATGACATCCTCAGTAGACGTCCACCTATACTCTTCTTGTGGTGGAATGTCAGCCTTTCCTTTGTGTGCAGAACATGTGATGCACTGGTACTGACATCTGTGTAGATGTTGTGTGGTGGGAGTTCCTCTTGGTCTCCAACTCTGTGGAACATGTCAGCTGTAAGTGTATTAATGCTAGTTGCAGTCGATGCTGGATTGTACACTTTGATGACAAATGATTCTGTCTTTTTCATGCTGAAGGCACCAGTTTCTTCTTTTGGTTGCAACAAATATGGTTGTGCGATAAAAATGTTCAAGGTCGGCTTCTTGCCAAAACCACTGAACTGGCTTGTCGTGTCATAACCATGACTGGAATGCTGGTAGAGCTGCTACAACATCTGGAGTGAGAGATTGATGTACATCATCAACTTGTATGAATAGAGGGTCCTTTGCAGTACCCGCACCCATCAATATCTGCGCAGAAAACCTATGTTTATGATGAATCAACGGTACTAACACATCAGTGCCTCGGTTGTGAATGACAATGCGGTCGTATACATTGCAGGAGGCATCCATGACATTCATCATCATTCGTGTATCTGCCTCTTCATGTGTTTATAGTAGATTTGGTATTGCTGCAGATTGGTCTAAGGAAGATATTACATCATCAACTGGTATGAATCGAGGTGATAAGCTTTTATTAGAGTTCATTGACAATCGAATGGATAATGCTAAGAGTATTTATGACAAAATACCAGAAAATATGTCCAACAGTACATGTTCCACACTGTACACCATGCAGGTATCAAAGAAGTCAACACAAAGCAATACCTTTAAGCGAGGAAGAAATCAGAGGGTTTCAGAGGGTTGCTGAGTGCCACCCATAGTGGAAGAGAAGTAATCGTACCACATCTTCTAACACATGAGCTGTCCAAGACCCCACCTTCCCTGGCAACAGATGGTCTACTTTGTACAACAAAGCTGCATTATCACATTTGCTTTCACATTCTCATGCTACCATCAACTGATGACACAACGTGCTGGCATGGCTCTTGTACGGGCTATAGGCAAACCAAGCAAAGCTAGGACCTTTGGAGATTTAGCTGATGTTTTCAATTGGAATGTGCTGAAAAACTTCAGTGAAACTTGTACTTAAGTCGATGATTTCTTTCACCAATATGTTGCAAAGTCAGTAAAATCTGCAACTCGGACAAAAAGAGGTGATCGATCAAAGAAAATTCGAAGAATAATAGATAAATGAGCCATCCTTCTGCCAGCTTCGAATTCATGGTCCAGTTTTATTGGAATGAATGAGAACAAGCAAAATTTAATACAATTCTTGACCACAGAATTGCACGCACAGGCACAGTATCTCCATCTTTACCATCAAATCATCATCATTGCATGTGGATTAAGGATCCCAGATACAGCAGTATCTTACATAGATCAATCTGAAGCAATGCCAAATCAACTGTCAACACATAAAGAGGCAGATACACGAATGGTGATCAATGTCATGGATGCCTCCTGCAATGGATACGACCATATTGTCATTCACAGCCGAGACACTGATATGTTAGTACAGTTGACACATCATAAACATTGGTTTTCGGCTTAGATATAGATGGGTGCATATCACACAACCTCTACTCAGATGTCAGCACATTTGCATCACGTGGTGTTCTGCACACAAAGGAAAGGCTGACATTCCACCACAAGAAGAGTATAGGTGGACGTCTGTCATAGAACCCATCCCAATGACCCGGGAACGAATGCCATCACTGTGTCTAGAATTGATCACCTGTAAATGCACAACAGGCAGATGCTCCTCATCCAGGTGTAGCTGCGCCAAGAACAACATGGGATGTTCCCTTGGATGCAGTTGTGCTATGTCATGCCTAAACAGAAACAACTTACCTACAATGTACCTCTCCAGATGACGGTGACTAGAGGTGACAATATTTCATATTTCATTTTTAATACAACTTCATAATACTACAAGTATTCTCATGTTTTTTTCTTCCCTCAAATGATAAACTAGTGAAATGCTCACACAAAAGTGCAGTATATCTACAATTTTGAGTGAAAATATGTCCATTTTAATTTAAATCTAAATTTGGGTATGGCTTGAAGTCGCTAAAGAAATTAGCTTTCAATTTTTATTTTTATTCATTGTTGGGGATCAATTTACCACAGAAGTCAGTGAATAATGTACATAATTGAAAAGACAATGAAAAAAGCTTTCATATGATATACTACATGACCATGTTGAAGAACTATATTAGATCTTGATTTTAAAAACAGGTCAAAATGGTGGCCTTCTTGAAATTCAAGATGGCCGCCCTAGATGTTCACAGAAAAACTTGAAACATCTTTTTTCTTTATGTGTTTACAATTTTGGTGTATGTAAGCATTGTTGCAATTATCCCACTCATCCACTACATAAACATAATCTACCCCCATATCTCAATAAGCAATTTTCGCCAAAAATGTTTTTTTGGGGGGTGGGGTAACATTGTATACAATATCTCAGCCGTTATGTGATATATTTTCATTTTGTTTTGTATATAGGATAGTACAATGGTTCAGGCAGATTTTGATACCCAGTTATAGTGGTTTTATTGTCACAATTCAATGGAATTAGTGTTTTACCTACTCACACGATTTGAAAATGAAGTAAAAAAACATGATTTTTATCAATGTTTCCACTGAGAATTAGAATAACAGCTATATGAAACAAAATGTTTGCCAAATTCAGATAACCAAACACATTACCTGTAATCAAAGACATTATTTGGATAGTTTAATGACTTAATAAAAATGTAACAGCCAAGTTTGTCAAATAATGCATTTTTCCTTCAATTTATGCAATTTTGACTTCCTTTAAATTCACGCGCACACTTGCAAGCTTACTACCCAATGAAAATTGTGTACAGATACCTCCTTTATGCAATGGAAAAAGGTTTAAGGTATACAGGAAAATGTGGGAACGAAAATCTTGTTTTTCACTCATGGCCAACTGACTATATAGGGGCTGGAGTCATCCCTCCCTCTTTACCTTCAGAGCTTTGAACATGTGAGTGTATATAGGGGATGGAGACATCCCTCCCTCTTTACCTTCAGAGCTTTGAACACGTGAGTGTATATAGGAGGTGGAGACATCCCTCCCTCTTTACCTTCAGAGCTTTGAACACGTGAGTGTATATAGGGGTGGAGTCATTCCTCCCTCTTTACCTTCAGAGCTTTTAACACTTGAGTGTATATAGGGGTGGAGTCATTCCTCCCTCTTTACCTTCAGAGCTTTTAACACTTGAGTGTATATAGGGGTGGAGTCATTCCTCCCTCTTTACCTTCAGAGCTTTGAACACGTGAGTGTATATAGGAGGTGGAGACATCCCTCCCTCTTTACCTTCAGAGCTTTGAACACGTGAGTATATATAGGGGTGGAGTCATTCCTCCCTCTTTACCTTCAGAGCTTTTAACACTTGAGTGTATATAGGGGTGGAGTCATTCCTCCCTCTTTACCTTCAGAGCTTTTAACACGTGAGTGTATATAGGGGTGGAGTCATTCCTCCCTCTTTACCTTCAGAGCTTTTAACACTTGAGTGTATATAGGGGTGGAGTCATTCCTCCCTCTTTACCTTCAGAGCTTTTAACACTTGAGTGTATATAGGGGTGGAGTCATTCCTCCCTCTTTACCTTCAGAGCTTTTAACACTTGAGTGTATATAGGGGTGGAGTCATTCCTCCCTCTTTACCTTCAGAGCTTTGAACACGTGAGTGTATATAGGAGGTGGAGACATCCCTCCCTCTTTACCTTCAGAGCTTTGAACACGTGAGTATATATAGGGGTGGAGTCATTCCTCCCTCTTTACCTTCAGAGCTTTTAACACTTGAGTGTATATAGGGGTGGAGTCATTCCTCCCTCTTTACCTTCAGAGCTTTTAACACGTGAGTGTATATAGGGGTGGAGTCATTCCTCCCACTTTACGTTCAGTCCTTTTAATACGTGAGTGTATATAGGGGGTGGAGTCATCCCTCCCTCTCTACCCCCAGAGCTTGCAGTATTGTCATTTGGACATGATGTTCACCAACCTCAGATCAGGCTGTAATGGGTTCGAATCCCTGCACGGCGATCACAAATGACCGTGTTAGTGATATGAAGTTAGTTCATATTTGGGACTTGATCTGAGGACAGTTCATTAGGTAACGTTTATAAGCTACTGTCGACTAAAGGCCGGTAGAGAAAGAGGTTCGAATACCTAGTTCTGATAGACAAAGAAACAACACATTACTTCAAAGCAAATATCGAAAGGGAATGTCATTGATTCATCTTCACAAGATAAGGACACTGAGGGATAAATGGAAGTAGTATTGACAGGTATACATCTCCACAATGTAATCACGATAAATCATTATCTGATTGAATGCCTAAATCAAGGCGACACCAGGCACAGTAACAAAAATGATAAAGCCTCCACTCACTCACTCGCTAGCTTGCTCGCCCGTCCGCTCACTCACTCACTCACTCACTTCAGATTAAGTACTGTTTCCCCCTTAACAAGGCCCAGACTAATGGAGTGTTTGGATTAACGAGGTCCAGATAAACGCTGTTTCCGCACTAACAAGGTCCAGACTAACCGTGTATTGAGACTGACGAGGTCCAGATTAACCCTAATTTTGAACTAACAAGGACAAACAGTGTTTCCAGACTAAAGGTTACTGTTTCCATAAGAACTAACGCTGTTTCCGGACTATCTTGGTCCAGACGAACGAGTCCCAGACCAACGATGCTGCACTATCCAAGTAACAATTAACCTCGACCTCCTAGTCAGAACACGCAGAACGACCAATTAAACAGTAGGGTGCGCGGTATCTTTAGAGTTGTTAGAACCATTATGTTTGACATTTTTGCGTTTCGTTTTATTTCCGCGTGTGAACAGGGCTGCCAGTGTTGTACATATGACCACGCCAAGCTGCCATGCAGAGATGAACGAGACTCTGTGCTTACTGTGTACGAAAGTTCCTGGTCTCTCCTGGCTAAATTTGAATTCTCACCTTTTGTGTTTACACATGAAACACACAACCGACACAACACAACGAACCTACATAAAACACACATGACCTACACAACACAACGAGGCTGCATAAAACACACATGACCTACACAACACAGCGGAACTACATGAAACACGCATGACCTACACAACATAACGAAGCTGCATAAAACACAGATGGGCTACACAACACAACGAACCTGCATAAAACACACACGACATACACAACACAACGAACCTGCATAAAACATACACGACATACACAACACGACGGACCTGCATAAAACACACACGACATACACAACACAACGAACCTGCATAAAACATACACGACATACACAACACGACGGACCTGCATAAAACACACATGACACACACAACACAACGAACCTGCATAAAACACACACGACATACACAACACAACGAACCTGCATAAAACACACACGACATACACAACACAACGAACCTGCATAAAACACACATGACCTATACAACACAACGAAGCTGCATAAAACACACACGACATACACAACACAAAGAATCTACATAAAACACACATGGCCTTCGCAACACAACGAACCTGCATAAAACACACATGACCTACACAACACAACGAGGCTGCATAAAACACACATGACCTACACATACACCATACATGGGCTACACAACACAACGAACCTGCATGAAACACACATGACCTACACAACACAATGAACCTGCATAAAACACACACGACCTACACAACACAACGAATCTACATAAAACACACATGGCACACACAACAAAACGAGGCTGCAAAAAACACACATGACCTATACAACACAATAAACCTGCATAAAACACACATGGCCTTTGCAACACAACGAACCTGCATAAAACACACATGACACACACAACAAAACGAGGCTGCATAAAACACACATGACACACACAACACAATGAACCTGCATAAAACACACATGGCCTATACAACACAACGAGGCTGTATAAAACACACATGACCTACACATACATCATACATGGGCTACACAACACAAAGAAATTACATGTAACACACATAACCTACACAACACAACGGACCTGCATAAAACACACACGACATACACATACACCATACACCACACATGGGCTACACAACACAACGAACCTGCATAAAACGCACATGACCTACACATACACCATACACCACACATGGGCTACACAACACAACGAACCTGCATAAAACACACACGACATACACATACACCATACACCACACATGGGCTACACAACACAACGAACCTGCATAAAACGCACATGACCTACACATACACCATACACCACACATGGGCTACACAACACAACGAACCTGCATAAAACACACATGACCTACACATACACCATACACCACACATGGGCTACACAACACAACGAACCTGCATAAAACGCACATGACCTACACAACACAACGAAGCTGCATAAAACACACATGCCCTATACAACACAACGAAGCTGCATGAAACACACATGACCTACACAACATGGGTACCTACATAGAAACAGATTAGTCTACATGACACAAACCATCTTAGAGGGCATACTTCCATAATAAAACCACTGCTCCCATCAGGTAATTTATTCATTTCATATTTAATACATTTCCCTGAATTCTCCCACGCTCATTTTGTCATTTCTGGTAATACAGTGTGATGGATACACGACCTGTATATATTCTTGAAGTATGCGACAGCGAGTAAAGCCGTTTCCCCGGCTGACATGATCAAGTGAAATAAAATCAGTCCATGTTATTCTGAGGGAGTGTTCATGCATAATGAGACAACTATAGTCTGGGAAAGAAATCCAATACATGATATATTGTTCTCCTCCGATTTTGGATATACGACATTTGCATGTGTGTGTGAATGCCGGTATTGATCAGAGTAAAGCAATCTACATCCAGCTCCAACACATGTTGCATACTCCAGTTTCGATTTTGATTGCAAGCTTGTTCACTACGTGTATAGTTTATGAACTATTAGCGCTTGTATATAGAGACATACGCAGTCTAACAATAAAGTTTGTACACCAATGTGAAGTCTGTCCACAGCACATCATGAGAAAACGGGTAAATGGGTTACTGTGGGCAGTCCTCGCAGTTCTTTGGTTTCTTTTCACGACTGTGTTACTCTTTGGAATACTGTCCAACATAGTCAACCAAGATAGACAGGAGGAGGATCGGAAGGAGGAGACAAACGTCAGGCGGAACCTTCCTCAGACGAGGAATTCCACCACCACCAGACGGTACGTTACTGATAAAGGACATACTTATATGATTATCTTGAGAATATTGAACAATGTGTGATGTCAAAATGTATGTACCATTATTGCCATTATTCATTCTGATACCATCTATGATCGCAAAAATATGATGCAAGTACAGAAATACGAATGGTCGGCAACTTAGGGGTAACTCTTATAAGACAATAAATATTTACCATCGAAACTTCAAGGTCCGCCATTTTGCAAAGATATGCGTCGATTTTTTGACAAAATAATTATGAACGGTAATTTGTTTGTATGTGCACATTTACTTTTGCTGTTATTCTCTTATCTTGTATTTTAACTTCAAAATCACTCTAATTTCCTACCTAAAATAATATATGGAACGTTCTGTGGGCATCAGGGCAACTGTCCCTGGACAACGGCATCCCTACCCAACAAATAATATGATAAAAGTATCAGAGGAAAACGTTTATAAATAATACAATTTTAACAATGAAGCTCCAAATCTATTTATTCCATTTCATGCGAATAAATACGCGTATATTTAAACATGGGGGCAAGGGGTATTGTCCTGCGGCAGCTCTCAGGACGGCAGTGTTCCTGGAGGCTATTACTCTAGTATAAGGTCTATAGCGTTCACTGTATACATGTACGTGTGTAATGACTGGCTGTGTCAGGCTATCCTTGTAAACATGTAAACCTGCAGGATAATTTGGAAAATAAGATTAAGATAAGAGAAAGTTCATCTAGGATCTGCATTTGATTGAAGTAAAGTCGACAAATAAGGCCCTTCCCGTGTCTATAAATTCATATAAACGCAAGTAGGTCAACTGGATTGGCTGCCATTAGAGCCGTTATTGTAAATGAGTCAGATTAAAGCGAGCACCGGTTAATTACTCTGTGGCAGTAGATTACATACAAGGACATAAGCTTCATAAACTCAGATTTCAGAGATGACGATAATGACTTTACATGAAAATGAATATGAAAGGTAAAATAAGAATCCAAATGTGCACATATACGCAACATACGTTCCGAAACAATATACATACAAGACCATGGATAAATAAACGCAAAGAGCCCAAATATAATTTTAAATAATTTCATAAAATGAAATTAGTTTCATACAAAACGATGAGATTCAACGCAGGTCACTTTATTTCTTCTATTCCTTTACAAATGTCTTTGCTTAAATTGAAAAATATGTATAATTAATTATAAAATCTAAATTACCAGACCAAATCGCTATGTATCGGATATCCACACATTTATGCTGGTAACACGCGTTACCCGGATGTTAAAACAGATGGTGAACCAATACCAAGTATTCAAAACAAAGCAAATTGTCGTCATTGTTGTCGATATGAGCGGCACGCACTACTGGGCTACGGTACTTCCGGACATACCTGAACACTTGAGGATTAGTGATCGTACGTGGATTCGTTATTTGGCTTTCATATAATGGAATACATCGATTTAAACCTTTGTTTCGCATGAATGAATAACATGTTTAATATAAACGATATGAAAATATAAACAGTATTTGATGAGAGAAATACGAGTTTTAAATTATGTACCATTAATAGCAATTGCAGTGTGATTTCTTTTTCATTGTTCAGCGAAATTCAGCGCAAATATGTTGGCGGTCAGTATAACGATCAATTGAAACACAGCTTACGGGACAAAACAGTCAGTTGTGACACAGCTTACGGGACATAACGGTCAGTTGTGACACACATTAAGGGACATAACAGTCAGTTGTGACACAGATTAAGGGACATAACAGTCAGTTGTAACACAGATTAAGGGACATAACAGTCAGTTGTGACACAGATTAAGGGACATAACAATCATTTGTGACACAAATCACGGGACATAACAGTCAGTTGTGACACAGATTAAGGGACAGAACAGTCAGTTGTAACACAGATTAAGGGACATAACAGTCAGTTGTGACACAGATTAAGGGACATAACAGTCAGTTGTAACACAGACTACGGGACATAACAATCAGTTGTGAAACAAATCACGGGACATAACAGTCAGTTGTGACGTGCTGCAGTTCTGTTCAGCACCGTGCTGTGCGTAGCACTGGGTATTGACATTCAGCAGTAAATACATCCATTATAGTTTCTCAGTTAAATTCGAATAGAACATGTCTTAAACCATGATCAGTCTACTGCTCCAACAATACGACTGATCGATCTTTGAAACAGCCTGTATAGTATCGACAGACGATGGGGTGGGGGACAAACATCGTCCTATAATGTCAGAAACTGTTTAAGCGCTCCAACACAAGTTGGCACATGCTATTGCAGACCTAATCGTGCACTGAACAGACGCTATTAAACCATAAATTAGCTGCAGCTGTATATACAGCCCGCCCGGAATGTTATCCTGGCTGATAGTAACAGTATGCCCTGGAGTTATATATGTTAAGGTCAAGTTAATTGTAACAAAGCGAACTTTCTGAAATTCCAGTCACTTCTTACAGTTAGCCTACAGATATCAGGTATAGTTTACAAACAACAAATCTCATTATGATATCATTTCAGGATGATCGAGTCACTGTTGGAAGAGAAAACTGCAAGAGCATATAAGTTTACTAGATATTCACTTGATGTTCAAAAGTTGCGCAGGCTTGATGCACATTTACGTAAAATGTTGAAAACACACATACGACCTAAAGATAGTTATTACAGTTTCAATGTCACAAGAAGTGAAACGCTCTCAGTCACGCGAGATGTGATTGACGAGAGACCAGATGAGTGCAAGAAAACGATGTTCAACTACTCGGCACTACCAACTCTATCGGTTGTCACTCCGCTCCACAACGAGGCTCTTACGACACTATTACGTCATGTTCATGCCATTTTAAATCGGACACCTCCGAAACTTCTCAAGGACATTATATTAGTAGATGACAACAGCACCTTGTCCTATCTAGGGTCTGACTTTCAGGAATATTTAAGAATTCTGGATTCCAAAATTCAAATAGTTCGAAATACACAGCGTGAGGGGTTGATATTGTCGAGATTGAAAGGAGAGGTGATGACACAAGGGGACGTGGTCGTATTCATGGACGCCCACATGGAGGTGTGTGAGGGTTGGGCGGAGCCTCTCTTGGAGAGGATAAAGAGCCAGTCCGCAATTGTAGTGCAACCTGACATTGCTGCAATTGACGGCGATACATTTAGTCTCTACACAGGGTTCAAGGTCAAATTCAGAGGAGGATTTGGATGGGACACGAGGTGAGATCACATATCTGTCCCTACATCAAGCATAATGCCACCTTAAAGTCCGTGCACAAACATTGTATATGTGTTCCTTGTTTTTAAACGCTAATTGTCACATTTTCATTTATTAATAGTACTTTTCTTTATACCTGGTATATTTAGATACAGGAAATCAAGAAATCATACACTCATGCACGTTTATTATATATCCTATTTATTAACTAGTTAATTAAATACAAATACGACCCCATCTTGATGTTTGGTGTCACACTTATTCCTGAGAAATCCTAACTGTTCGTCGTGTTTTCCCCGATATAGGTACAGCTGGTTACCGCTGCCGACATACCACAGTCAGTTCCGGAACAGTGAATGGGATCCAATTCCTGTTCCCGTCCTACAAGGCTCCTGCATCGCAGTCAGCAAGTCGTATTTCCATACTGTCGGACGCTTCGATGACGGCCTTGAGATCTGGGGAGGGGAACATTTTGAATTGTCTTTCAATGTATGGATGACGGGTGGTAGAATTGAAACCATGCCCTGTTCAAAGGTGGGTCACATCTTTAAAAGCAATAAGTACAGCTTTGGTAAAAAAAAGGATAAGAATTATATCGTTGCAAAGAATAATATGCGTGTGGCAGAAGTTTGGATGGATGAATATAAACACATAGTCCGAGCTGCTGTCAAAACTTGGCAGAACCCTCTACCCGTGTTCACAGACGCTGATTGGAAGTCAATAGGAGAAAGAAAGAAAATGAGAAGGCGACGTAAAAGCGAATCGTTTAATTGGTTCTTGAAAAATGTCATACCTGAATATCAGATTCCATCGAAAGACGATTCCTTTTTTGGAGAAATTCAAAACGCGCAGACGAAAAGCTGTTTTTTCGTTTTTGATGACGACTACATAGGAATGACATCAAAATGTGAAACATTTGTTATTATTCCTGAAAATTCATTTGCCTTTGATAACTCTGGGAGGTTAAAATATGGAGACAAATGTGTTGGATACGATAGAAGAACGTATTTACTTCTGATCACTGAATGTCCGTGTAAACATGGAGGGAAGGACGGGATAACATGGTCCTTCACGAATGACCAGCTGGTGCTGACGGAGAAGTCGGAAACGTTGTGTGCAACGCAGGCCAACTCGGGCTTCAGCATTCATAATGGAAAGGAAATTGTTCAGTTACAGGCTTGTGATAAGAAACGCAAAGTTCAAAAGTGGTCTTTTCAGTTTCATTTTCTGTACAAATGAGCAAGGCCATAATCTGCCTTATAAGTGTTGGTAGTCTGACACTAGCTTTGCTGGTGCTACAATACATGAACATGAAGTCGTAGATCATGTAGTGGGGAAACGGTTACTAGGACCCAAGGTGCAGGTCCCTGTCCAATCAGTGTAATATAGGAATTAGCATAGTAAGGGGGTGATTGACTGTATCTTCAGAAATATGACTGCTGTTTTAGCTATTCACAGCAAGTGTTGCTTTTGTTTCGCTCCTGAGTGAGGATGTGATTGAACTGCATGGACCATGGTTAGGTAAGGATATATCTGTATGTAGTTTCAAATTGGAACGTGAAGGTTAACCCAGAAATTGGTTCGGACAGAACTAGATTGTGAATTCAGTAAAGGACCACGAACGATCAATGAATAATTAACAAATTGCATTGAAAAACACAGTTTTAGGTTAACAATCAAACAAGACAATACAAGGGCTTAAATAAGTGGCAGCATCAATAAGTACATGAAGTTAACATGCCTTAGAATTAATGTACGAATGTCCGGATGTGTTTTACTGTAAAGACAAACCTGTCTCTGTTCTGACATCTGTAATAGTGTTGTCGCTCTTACGGATAGCTTTCCAGAGACTTACCAATCCCGAAACTTCTCGAACGATCAAGACTGTCATTTTTGTCAACAATCATTATGTTACCATGATCTGTGTAATCAACGACCATGTACAACTGTAGATATCGTAGTCTTTATTCAAATTACAAACATAATACATAAAACGCGCGATCACACATATGAACTTCAATTTGCTGTGTAATTTTTCAAGCGTGCACAATGTAATGTCAAAGGAAACATTCAACCAAACCGATACTATTTTGCCTTTTGGTCGAAAGTACTATGATACCTATGCAATCAAAAAACAATGGTTGTAATGGGAATTTCGTTACATTAATGATACTTTAGAGATTACATTTACATGTCATTGTTACAAGATGGATATACAATAGCTATAGTATATATGACACTTAGACGATTGGTAGATACGAATTATAAGACAGTTACACAGTGAATATACGACTGTTGCATACTGTATGTACGAGAGTTATGACAGTTATGCTATGAACACTTGAATAAACATGTGAGAAATACAGTAAATGTTAAAGGTACATGATGAATATTTGATAGTTACGAAAGATATGATAGATACACGATGAGTATACGATGGCTACGATGAATAAGAAAATTGAAGGATGAATATTCGACAGATATATACTAGTTACATTGTATGTTTTGTTTGTTTGTTTTTTTAACGCTGCACTAAGCAATATTCCAGCTATATCACGGCGGTCTGCAAATAATCGAGTCAGGACCAGACAATCCAGTGATTGATATCATGAGCATCAATCCACGCAATTTGGATCGATGACATGCATCAACCGGGTCCCGTTAGTCGCCTCTTACGACAAGCATAGTCGCCTTTTATGGCAAGCATGGGTTGCTGAAGACCTATTCTACCCCGGATCTTCACGGGTCTACAGTATGAGATAGCTACGGTAGATATGATAGTTATACTGAGTATACGATATATAACATACGTTGCATGGTGACTGTACCGTATTTACGATAACCATGATACCAGTAATGATTGCTACTGGTTTTGTTCGATCACTGTTGTGTAATGTCCTAACATGACCACGCTCGCTGCATCCAAGGCAACAGATGTCCGTGTACTGTTTGCTGTGTCACGCGAAGACTTTTTCTGCGTATTCAATCGTTTGTTGGACAGCTTGGCTTGCAAGATGCGGTGGGAAAGTGCTCGGTGTTACGTGTGATGGCTAACATCATGGCTAAATTACCCCATAAAATACATACATTATTACGCTAAAGTACACTATTATATACACACATTATTACGCTTAACTACCCCATTAAAAAAAAATAAAAAATAAATAATATATATATATATATATATATATATATATATATATATATATATATATACTCACACGCAAGTCGAGTATGCAGTATACATGTTATTCATTTTCAACAATAGGGCAAGATTGACAAAAATGTGACTGAAGACAGTTTTGTGGATTAAAAGGCATATGACATAAATGTTGTTGTTTTTTCAAATTTTAAGGGCTTACACAGTTTCGGGTCAATAGCGGGATGTCAGTCAATACCTGGTGTGACCACCATTAGTATTGATCACTGCCACACATCTCCTGTACATTGAGTGGATCAGACGATTTGTGAATGCCTAGGGGTCCTCCTGCACACATCCAGAGCAGCTGTGCGTGGTTCATCGGCAGTTGTAGGGACTGGGCGCAAATTGTGCAGACGCCTTTGAACCTCATCCCACAAGTATTCGATGGGGTTCAGATCAGGGCTGAGGGCTGGCCACGGTAGAACACGGATGTTGTGTTGTTGCAGAAAGGCCATGGTAGCTCTGGCAACATGGGGACGAGCGTTGTCCTGCTGGAAAATGTGTTGTTGATGTTATGCAAAAAATGGAACAACGTGGGGTCTGATCACTTGGTCGATATACCGCTGAGCAGTGACGCCGTGTCCCCGACTTTGACCAACATTCAGAAAGCACATGGGTCCAAGTCTCGCATTAAGTCCAATCCCTGCCCATATCATGACGCTAGGTCCACCACATGGATCCCTTTCCACAACGTTTCTGTCAGCCAAACGATCACCTCGGCACCACCAAATTCTGACTCTTCCGTCTGCATGGGAGACACAAAAGCGACTTTCATCAGAGAAGATGAAACGCCTCCACTCACGGTGACGCCAATTGTGATGACCCTGTGCCCACTGAAGTCGTGCTTGTCGATGCCGTGGTTGGAGAACAGGACAACGTGCTGGTCGGCGACATCTGAGGTTGTTGGAACAGAGACGTCGGATCACAGTGTCCCGGCTAATGTGTCGATTATGTGTTCCTATGGTCTGTCAAGCACTTTCACTTGCAGTTAGGAACGGATCTCGCTGGTGTTGACGGGTAATCTGCCGATCTTGTCGAGGTGTGGTGACCCTAGGACGACCGCTCCGAGGGAGGTCATCTGTGGTCTGTGTAGCATTGTATCGATGCAGGAGACGGTAAATTGTTGTTATGTTAACGTTGAAATGACGGGCAACATCTTAGACAGACTCTCCAGCTTCCAAACGTCCGATAGCCTGGATTCTCTGAATTTGAGTTAGGCGTGGCATTGTTGACCAAGGAGTGGTAAGTCCAAGAATCGGCCACAATTTTATACCCACTACAGTTCGTGACAGTTCTTGCATTTTCGATTTCGCGAGGAATGGGTGCATGATACCCACATATTCATTGAAATGGTGCGGTTTGGCGATTCGTTTTTATGTTGCGTTTTTACTCGGGGCTTCCAAAATGCAACCAAAAATATTGATAACACCATCAGGCTTCACTACATGCTCGTATCAATTTATGGTTCCGTCTTTGTTACATATTTGCTTAAAACTACTTGCGTTTCTTATATATATTTACAGTCACACTGTGCAAAATGTTCACTTAGGAAATTTATTTACGCCACAATATTCAGTTATTGAATAGGGGCGGTCGGCTAGCCTAGCGGTTAAAGCGTTCGCTCGTCACGCCGAAGACCCGGGTTCGATTCCCGACATGGGTATAATGTGTGAAGCCCATTTCTGGTGTTCCCCGCCGTGATATTGCTGGAATATTGCTAAAAGCGGCGTAAAACAATACTCACTCACTCACTCAGTTATTGAATGAGTTTATTTCAGTAAAGAGGCCACCGGCCCATTATACAATATGGATACAGTGGATTACCTATGGCATAAACTGCACGTGCATGTTAACTGTATAAATGCGTTCGTCTGCAGGGTATAACCACACGGGATGAAAGCACACGAAAGAAATACCACGACTGTCACAGGACCCGAGAGAGAGAGAGAGAGAGAGAGAGAGAGAGAGAGAGAGAGAGAGAGAGAGAGAGAGAGAGAGAGAGAGAGAGAGAGAGAGAGAGAGAGAGAGAGAGAGAGAGAGAGAGAGAGAGAGAGAGAGAGAGAGAGAGAGAGAGAGGGGTGTATGGCCGAAATGGGGGCAACACAGGTCCAAATTGCCAGAAGGTTTGGTTGTTCTCCATTGACAGTAGCCAGGCTGATTCAACGGTACAGGCAGACAAGGAGGACACAGGACAGGCCTAGAACCGGGGACGACCCCGAGTGACAACACCACTGGAAGACGGTCAGATACGGCTAATTCACCTGCGAAACAGATTCGTAACGGTGACGGCGACGGCAGCAACAGCGTTGGGACATCCCATTAGCCAATGTACAGTACTACGACGACTACGTGCTGCTGGAATCCGAGCGTATCGTCCTTTCCGAGGAATGGTACTGACTGCTCAACATCGACGCCTGAGACTGCGATGGGCGAGGCAGGTTCGACGCTGGCAAGTGATAAATTGGCCACGAGTGCTTTTTACTGATGAAAGTCGCTTAAACTTGTTTCGAAATGACGGCAGAGAACGAGTTTATCAATTCAATTCCATTTCTTTATTAACTCAAACCACCTCCCGTAGGTATATGAGCAACATAATAACATACATGTATACAAAAATACAATGTGATCAAATGGCAAATGGAAAGCAATATTTTTTCAAATTTAGACAGTTTTTTTAAGATTGTTAGTTCTCATATTTGACATCAAATGCTTAAAGGAAATAATGTTTGACCAGTTTAGATATCTATTATCAATTAATGTTTTTCTTTGCTGGTCAAAATATTCACATCTAAAGAGGTAGTGGAACTCGTCGGCTATGGCTGGGGAGGTACAAAGCTTACATGTGCGATATTCGCGTTGGATGCCCTTCCAGCGGTCAGTCTCAATCGGTAAATTATTATTTTGGGTTCTGAATTTTAAAATTGGAATAAAGATTTCTGGTGATAAGAGAAAATATTGTTCAAATTTTAAATTTGTTTTGTAAATTCTATAGTTGCAAGCTTTGGAGCTTGTATTAAATCAATATTCCATTTTTGAATAAATTGATTTTTTAAAATGATTTCAATTTATGAGACTAACAAGCCGTGGCTTACAGAATCCGGTTTATTAAAACCTACAGAAAGACCACACCTGTTTAATAAGCTCTTAATGGACTCCATCCAGTTGCTTCTATTGTTATCAATATTACTTATAAAATTTATGTATTTCAATATTAGGGTTGATATTTTTATAACAGGTCGATTATTACTTATATGGTTGTGCCAAAACGAGATCATTCTCTTATATATGAGTTTACTTATTGGAAATCTCCCAAATTCACCATACAACATATAATCTGGTGTTGAGTTTCTAAGATTGAAGGCAAGTTTAATGAATTTCAAATGTAATCTTTCCAATACTGAATGGTTTTCGTATCCCCAAGTTTCACAACCATAGGTTAGAATAGACAAGATTAGAACATCAGTTAGATT
Organism: Haliotis cracherodii; assembly: GCF_022045235.1. NCBI lineage: Eukaryota > Metazoa > Mollusca > Gastropoda > Lepetellida > Haliotidae > Haliotis > Haliotis cracherodii. The sequence goes on along the minus strand of NW_027266282.1, from coordinate 2,998,815 downwards.
TAAATTCCTTGCTCTTTTTAATAAGCAGAACATGGCTTTTGTGGCTCTGTCAGCGAGGTTTTTAATTGCACATACAAAAAGACGGTTTCGATGGAACAAAATACCAAGATAGACGTAACTATTTACAATTTCTAAATCAACAGAGTTAAAATGAAACTTCAAATTCTGGGGTATTTTGGTACCTGATCCAAATATTAATATTTAGTTATGTAGGTGTTTACCTCGCATTTTCAGTTTTTGCAATATATGTGAAATGAATCAAGGGTCTTTTGAAGTTCAGGTGCGTTGTCAGCAAATAAGACTGTGTCGTCGGCGTACAGTATAATAAGGAATTGTAAAATTATATCGAAATGTTCTTCTGGTGTGTCAAGCTTTACACCGTTACAATTATCCGCGTATAGGTAATTTTCCAAGTCGTTCAGGTAAAGCGAGAATAGAAGCGGTGATAAGTTTTCACCTTGTCGTACGCCGATTTAATATTTCGGTACATATTTTTGATAACATTCGAATATTTTCCACTAACACCTTGTTTTTGTAATTTATGCCATACGCAGACTCTCCAGACTTTGTCAAACGCTTTTGAGAAGTCGATAAATGCGCAGAATAGCTTTTTCTTTGATTGTTTAAGTGTATTTATCGACGCAGAACGATTTGGCTCCGGCGTGTATTCGAGAGGTCTATCCATTCGGCGGGGGAGGTGTCATGGTGTGGGGCGGTATTTGTGGAGATCAGAAGACTGATTTGCTGATTATACAGGAAAAAATCTGAACGCTGTGCAGTACAGAGACCAAATCAAACTTCTTACGTAAAGTCACAAAGCAGTGTTTCAGAAACTGTTTATCCGACTTAGTCCTGCATTTACACCATTTCTTTTCGGCTTCACACATCTCGTTCCAAAAAGTCGTCAGTGAATCTGACCACCATGGCTTCTTGCTCCTCCGTCGTTTATTAGAAGTCTTGGAGTTCAGAATGACTTTTCAGCTTACATCTCATTTCTTCTTTAACCAAGCCAATCAGACTGCCTGAGGCTGCGTTGATATCACATTGTGTCACATGTGAGTTCTTCAAGCGCTGGATTATGTCATCTAAAGTCGTCAAACATTCCGGTGATGACATAAAGTCACGTGGTATATCTGACGTACTGTATTTAGTCACTCTGACACCTTTATCACGAATGTCCAGATCCTCATGAATATGTTCAATATCACATGTCCATCGCAACAACGAGTGGTCTAACTTGGTGATTAGATGCCTGTCTACCTTACCGACAATATCTGCATTACAGACGCTAATACATCTGATCTAATAACCTCAAAATTCTGAAAATTAGGAAGATATTCATGTGGCACAATACAGTAGTCAACCAATGACTGACCTCTAGATGATACATATGTAAAATCATTCAAAATAGCGTTTCCCCCATTGAGAATACAGAGTCAATCAAAAAATCTACAAAGCGCCGCCCGTATGCATTGCATGTGAAATCCACCACATTTCTGTCTTGGATATTGTCTATTCCTTCAATAAAATCAGTCTGATCGCCGCATCTACTATTCAAATCTCCACAAATATATAACAGTTTTCCAATTGTTTGACACTCAAGTATTTGCGATAGCAAAGTGTCTAAAAAGTCAGCGACACATATATTTCTGGTGGAATGTTCACAGGTACATTTGTCTATTTATGATGTAGTTGTTTGGCGTTCGCAGTATTTAAATGCTATCTACTGAGTACTTGTTAACTGGTCACTGCACTAATTCACATGTTAGCTTTCAAAGGTTGGGATGGATATATGTAACATCCTCAGTTGAGTTCATTCGCTGACTATTGAAAGCGTTTTTGGCATAAATACATGTAAACACAGGAACTTCTAAAAGAGGCGTAAAACCATACTCACTCACTTACAGTAACTGTTAATCCTCTGCTTGTACTTGCAAAGTGGGGATAAACGTCTGTGTCAAAGACGATCAAACTTAGTTAGAATCATTGTTTATCTGTGACATCTTCCAACTGGTGTCATTTTAGTAAACTTGACCAGTGATGTTGAATTTTGATATTCATAGTATTACAGTGTTATTAAATTGGAAATAAAACTATAATAAAATTGTGCTTCACTCTCGCGAAATATATTGTCTGTGAGTAAGTTTAAATGCCACGTCACACCAGCATATTTGCAGTTATCTTGTGGCGAAATAATTGCCAGCTTTTGGGACTACTTGGGGCTGCTTTTACATTTCTGATTCAGGTGCTTGACTGCCTCAGTAGTTCATGATCAATTAGATTTTTTACTGTGTAAACAAATCAGTCACGTTTGCAACAATAGATGAATAAGGTGATAAATACGATCCGCAGTAACCGATAAACAACTTCGGACAGAGAGACATGGAATCGATATGTAACCAAAGTGATGATCTGTTGCGGCTATTGAGTAAATGACAGTTACTAACTTGAACATTCCCAAGTAATATTATAAAATACATCATTACCCATAACAGTCCGAAAGACAGCTTCCAGCTATATATTGCAGGGTCAATAGCTTTTGACATGTTTAAGAATAAACTACACTTTAAGGCACATGAAAGGTCAAAACTGGCCGCCCTGATTATGTTCTTAGGTTTGACAGCAACGTGGATTTCAGAGATAGACATGATTTGTTACCTAGATGTTATTACAATAAGCGAAAATAACTTCAAAGTCCACAGTTTGTTTAATAGTACAAAAATATGTGTGTTAAAATCTATCAACGTTTTCTTATATTGAACACAATATTTGCATTGTATCGCTATAAATGATCTAGCCTGCTGCCCATGTAAGTCAAACATATTTATGTATGGTTTTCATATATATGCCATGGGCTGTGGCCAGAAAAGCAAATATAATTATGTCTTATGACCTCTATTATCGCGTGAATGAGCGTTATACAAGTGTTGATAAACCACACTGACACAATTAAGCAAATAAATATGTGGTGTGGACAAATATCTAACTTAAATATATATTTGTAGATATTTTAGTTAATTGTGGATACACTGGGATACACATACATAACAAAACCCCGTGACCGATGAATTGGTGCCTTGATATGCAACTAGAAAATCCTGTTTATTTCCATGCCATCCTTATCATCGTTTACTTCTACTACATGCATGGTTGGAGGCAAGATCAAGGGCGTCGCCCAGCATTTATAAGACAACATACAGGGTTATCCGTTTCGCTTTGAACCACCACCCCACCCTGTCGGTAGGAGTAATGTGAGCCTGTGACTCCTTTGGCAAATAGACTTTGTCAACTATGTCAGGAACAGTTAATCGAAGATGAAGTACACTTTGTTATGGTGTGCAAATTCTACAATGATTTAAGGAAATGTTTATTTTATACATGCAATAATCAGTTCAGTAGTTTCTGTGAACTGTCCACGTTAGATAAATATAAGTGGTTGAGAATAACCCACTGCATCAAGTGTATCCTCCATGATATAACCTATTCGCATTAATTATATGCTGCCCTTCCCAGCGTCACGGCTATGGAGACCGCCTCTGTGGTCTAATGGTAGAGCGTCCGCCTGGAGAGCGGAAGGTCCGGGGTTCGATCCCCAGCCGCGTCATACCAAAAGACGTTAAAAGATGGTACTTGTTGTTACCCTGTCTGGCGCTCGGCATTAAGGGGCTAAAACAAGGACTGTTCGGCTCGGAGTCAGTATACTGTGTCTGAGTGGGGCATACATGTTAAACTGTGGCATGGCATCTCAGTGTGCTAGCACTATAAATCGGCATCAGTCCGGACTAGTACAAGCAGCCACACACACACGCATGCACGTCGCTATATAAGTGCAAACATCTTGGACGCGACGTTAAACCCCATTTCACTTCACTTCACTTCACGGCTATGGAGCTGAGACAAAGAGACCCCACACGAGCGTTCCACACGAGTGACGAAGGTGTACACACGGGTTGCGTTGCCCATGCGTGTAAGGGGAATGAATTTCAAGGCAGTAGTGTATTTATATAAAATTGTAAATATAGATAATTTCATACTTTAAAGTAACACAGATTCTTTCATGCTGACTGTCTGAATGGGTAGTCACGTGATCTGATATTTGGAAAAGTTACACACGATGTGAACATTTTTTTGTGAAATTGATCGTGTGAACTTTTGCCGGAACAACGTTTCGGGGTTTCCCCGAACTCTCGTTCGCATCGCTTTTCTCTTTTCTTTTTAACTCCTACATATATCAGCAATACAATTAATTTGGTATTTTGCCTGGTCTTGTAACATTTTGTCTGACTTATAAATAAATGGTTTGGTTCTCGTGTTTGATGTCATCTGCTACAGGAAACAACATGGATTGTCCTTACGGTGATATGGATATGGAATGGCTATCTGTGAATATAAGTAACGCAAGTAAAGAAAATGAAATCTGCAAAATTACTGAGGTGAAATTGATTTATTGTGCGATATTGACTTTGATGCCTTGTTTTCGGAAATGACAGGAATCTAGCACCAAGACAATTGCGAATGACAACAATGTTGTACCCTGCTCAGGTGTGGCTGCCGACGCAGATCAAAGCGACTGTTCCTGATCAATCCCAAAGTTATCACTATCGTATCGGAAAAAACACCTCCAACATTTGGAGAATCACAGCAAATCTACAATGAAAAACACTAAATGGGCTCTGAACTAGCCAACTGAATTAATGTAGCTTTTAAAAAAACAAAAACATTAAAAGGTAAGGAAAGAAACATAAATAACAATACAAAAACAAACTTGCCTACCTATTTTACCAATTGGTCATCGGAGACGAGAAAATATCCGTAGACTGGATTACTGTTCCGCTTTCTGAGTTGGCCGAACTTCTCATTGCATTGTGTTTTGTCACTCTGAATCTTTATGCATAGATCTAAATATGAAACAGACGAGGAGGTGTCACTGGTCACCTATATTTCTAGTTCAGATGGGTAAATCAATGGAAGAGGATTGGATGTTTGATTGTTATTGAACGATATCAGATAATCGATATATCTGAAGCTTAAGTTAAACTTCTTGGCCAGATTACTTTGTTTGGACTTTGTCAATCCAAGCAAAAATTCCGATTCATATGCAAGATACTGACCGGAAGAAGGGGAGCACAACTGGTACCCATAGCGATGCCAACTTCTCGCCTTAATGTTACACCCAAATTTTACGTAGATGTTATCAATGAGGAAGTCCAGCATTTCAAATATTGTTTTTCTTCAGCAAACTTCAGATAGTATTTACTTTCATTTTTCACAAATTGGCCTTAACCTCTGAATATAGATACGTAACTTTATCTGTGGTCAAGCATGTGGCCGCCATCTTGTGAGGCCAAATCAATTTACCAACAATCACTAAATAAAAGGAGTATAACGAGGAGCATCGATGTCTGGCGACGAGGATACTGGTGAAGTATTTGAAATAGCCGTCTTTCGCGGGGTGTGATGTGCATGCGGAGGCAAATGTGGGACCGCGCTGGACAAAATGGCAGTCTCGATTAGAACGTTTGTTGGTGGTTTAAACACTGATGATGATTCCCGCAAACGTGCCTTGTTGCTGCACTATGCTAGACCAAATGCTGGGTAAATATTTGACAAATTAAGAGGGACAGGTAATGATGACGATTAAATTGCCAAAAGAAACTGACCGCCAATACCGCATTTAAACTATACAATAAACAATGGGGTCATGGAGAGAACATTGATACATATTGAACACGTCTTCACGTGACTTTGATCACGTTGAAAAGGAAATTGCTACACAAATTGTTTTTAGTTTCACATCGCGGAGATTAAGGAGGAATTTTGAATTTGAAAAACTTGCTTTCCGCAGGAAAACCTCTTTAATCTCATTTTCAAGCTTGAACATCTTTTAATCTGTCTCCCGTTTTAGAAGTAGAAATAGATGAGGGACAACGTGTTCCTGGTGCACTGGGAATTCAAGCATCGTTCGGTCAAGAAACAGATTCAACAGAAATTCAAGATTCAGATTGATCACACACAACGACAATAACAAGATTCACACAATCAAAGGCAGTCACAGAATCAGCACAAAGTAGACAACCATGCTAATTTGCTAGGTGCAAGGGCGAAGGGATGAAGTGAAAGTGGAATTCTAAATAGTTTTTAACGCGTGTGCCAAGAACAGCATGTTGATACTGATTTTACGAATGCTTCGCATTCTGATCGTACAGACACAGCAGGTTTATTTGTATACAGCAGCTGATAAACACTAATATAACTCATGTCAGTTTTAGATGAAATTCACACAATCATGCATATAAAGTCTGTTAACGGAAAGGAAGTTCCTGACATTATTAACTTTTGACCATCATGTTATGTTATGTATGGAAATATTTGGGATGTGCTTAAGCGTGATGTGTCGTCGGAATAATGTGCCATTCCACGGTATTCATAAAACGAAACGTGGAAAGACTGTGAAACTTCTTTTCGTGAAACATTACGATCAAAGATGGATTTAGACGACTCGAAGATCATCGCTGAACGGGCTCATCTTATTAACTGTGGGAAAACTATTATCATGAAGATATTGGACAACAGTATGAAAGATGTGGTAATGCGTAAAGTTTGATCACCTAAGGACCCGGGCGTAACTGTCTTCGAAGTCTATTCTTTGACAGTAAGGATGGAACGTAAAAAGCTGAAACTTATCATGGATGCAGAGAGATAGGGTGGATGAGGTCGCCTCAGGGTTGACAAGTTAGTTTTCGAGGATAGCATAACTGTAACCTGTAATCCGCAAAGCGACCCACCTGTGTTTTCGATGGAAAGTCAAACTCAGCAGATGGAGAAAGAACAGAGAACTATATATACGGATGTGGCCGGGCATTTTGTGATGGAGTTATGTCCCTTATAAAAATATTCTGTTTAGTTTTGGATTTGGATTTGTCTGGGAATCCCAGGGAGTGTGGTATTTAATAAAGCAGCTTTCTTAAACGAATAAATGATTGTTATGTGCAGTCTGTCTTCTCTGACATCCAAAGCGTCCTTCTCTCGATATGTTTTCCAATATTAAGCATTTCGTTTGTTTTGAACATTACTTGTTAAATATGTAATCCAAAGAGTCACGCCACAGAATTACCTCATTACGGCTTGGTGAATCACCTTTACATAAAGCTATTGGAAGACGGCAAGGAGTTCCAAGACGATGTCGGTTTTGTGTAATATGTAGCAATAACATTGTTATAAGATGTATTTCATTTTCTATACGAGTGTCCTGCAAATCACGACTTGCGATATAAATTCTTTGGAAAGTTACCTGTGTAACATTGATAAAATAAAACTTTATTGAAACATTGCAGTGTTATAATTTGTCACGAACTGTTCTGACTGTTTTAGAGATGCATTAGCATTACGTTCTTCGTACCTATGACAAACATGTTTCAGCATGTTTGACTACTCCATGAATGTTTATTTCACTTTGTACGTGGGCCAATGGTCTCTTGCAAAATAAATTGATTGATTGAACCCAATTGTTACAATCACCAGTTACAAACGTTAGTCTTTTGGAATAAACACGGCCTCAGAAATATTTCAGAACAAGACAGAAAATAACTGATATCATACAAAATATTCCTGGATGTCGGAATATTTCCTATGATATAATTGTTCCTGGAAAAACAGAAAAACAGCATGATGCCACTTTCTGGAAAGGTCTCAATGGAGACTTGAGAAAATGGTCTTTCTCAGAACAAATCAAAGTCGGAGATCACATTTTTGATCATGTATTAGGAACGAATTTTATGGCACTGTGTCATCCCTGACTAGGCCACAAGAGCAGATACTAAACAGATATGGAAGAAACTTGAAATCCAAGCATTCATACGTCATAATTATAAGGATGCACCCAGCCCCACAAGGTCAAGTCAAGGTCAACTTTGATCCAAGAAAAGAAATTGATGTATTTGTTGACGCCAGTCCTGTAGGTGTAGGTGCCATGGTCACACAGGTGGGGAAGGTTCTCAAGTTATACCAGCCGTGCATTATCTGACTCTGAAACCAGGATGCTGGCTGTTGTATGGGCTGCAGAACATTTTCACCTGTACACATACACTCTTCAAAAAAAGAAACGCACAGGTAGATTTTTAGTAAATGTACCTTGATCATAGATACAACTATGAAATTTTGGATCACGATAGTCACACGTTGTCGCTGTTCAAAACTGAAAACTGTTCATTGTCATGTCACATAAGGCCACAAGGTTGCGCTAAACTCGTGTGACCGCCCCGGGCAGCAATCGCGGCTCTGCATCTCCTCGGCACTGACTGGATAAGAGTACGTATTCTGTCCTGCGGAATTCTGCTTGTAAAGCCTTGGCCAGTTGTGGGACTATCTGCGCACACGTCGATCGAGTTTATCCCAGAGGTGTTCGATTGGGTTGAGATCTGGAGATCTCGACGGCCAGGGCAAGCAGTTGCTGTTGGCATTATGAAGGTAGTCTACCGTGACACGAGCTGTGTCCGTTGGAGGTTGTCCTGTTGAAACAGCTCCCTCTGGCGGTCAATTATTGGAAGAAGGTGAGGTTGAAGAATCTGATTCATGTAGCGATTTGCTGTCAAATGTCCCTGAACCACAACCAAGGCAGATCTCTTGGTGTAGCATCTGCCCCCCTCCCACACCATGACACTACCGCCACCGAAATTGTCAAATGCACGTACATAATGTGGGCAGAACGCTCATTTCGACGACGATAAACAAGTTGTCTTCCATCTCGCCGGTGAACAAGAAATCGTGATTCATAGCTAAACCACACTCGTCTCCAGTTTCTCAAATTCCAAGGCTGTAAGGTATGGCACCAACGCAAGCGTCGCTGTCGATGGATCTGTTGCAACACAGGGACGATAACTGGTCTCTGGGTCGGATTCCAGCCTCGCGAAGATGGTTCCTGACAATCTGGTTCGATATCCTCCTTAAACCAGGGATGCGTCCTGTCTCCGTAGCTGTGGCATTGCGACGGCGTAGGTGGAACAGTCGAATGTAGCGACCCTGTGTAGGGGTGGTAACTCTTGGTCGGCTGGTTCTCGGACGGTCTACAGTGGAATTGAACTGTGTGTATCCGTCACAAAGGCGGCAAGTGGCTTGCAACAGAAGACTGCAATTCCCCTCTTTGGACACGTCCTATGGCGATGTTCCGATCGGCAGCGCTGTGTCTCGGCATATTCAAACTTGAAAAATGTTGACAACTGAATAACAAATTATTGGCTTATGCGTGTCTTTTTATAGCCACTACCACGAGTTACGAATGCCATAACTTGCACGTGCATTTTGCTTTACTGTTTTCCTCCATGACATTTTTGAACAAGTGTGAAAACAATGCCGTTTAAGACATTCCAAATCGACGATGGCTGCGTTTTGACGCACCGTTTGTCGAATATCAGGCCACCAACATTTTCCAATAACATATATTTATCTCCAATTTATATACCGGATTTTTGGTGTAGTCAGGTTCAGTGAACTACATACTACCTGTGCGTTTCCTTTTTTGAAGAGTGTATGGAGAAAGCTTCCACATAATCACATATAACAAACCTTTGTTTGGGTATCTACAAGAGTCGAAAACCTGAATCCGTAAGAATAGAACTTTAGGGAATACGGGTGACTCATACAAAGAGTATTTTGTTTTAAACAAGAAATTTATGTAGATATTGAAGTAGAACACAACTTTAGGAGCAACTAATTGATTTTCAGTAGGGGCCGTTTTTTTCGAAAAACACAATCAAGTCCCTGTTTTACTGAAATGAAATTACATATGCCTCACATAGTAGGATAAAAATAATTTCTTGCAGACAGTGTGCATTTAAATATTCAGAAGTCATTCACAACTTCTTTTATGAACTGTGACCTGATCAAGACTGTTAAACATGGGTGGCATTGGGGACAAGCGGCTATCTGGTATCTCCAAACCTGATGCTTCAGACAAAGCTTTGTCTTGATGCTTTTTAAGGGGAAGGAAAACGCTCATTCCAAAAGCCTGCTGCCTGGGGTTTAAACCCATCCATGGGAAAGGCTACTGGAAAGCTGAAGTCGGAGTCCGTAAGTCAGTTCGCTGTTGTCTTCAAAACCCTTGAGGCAGCCCTTGCGACGTTTGTGATACCAAGCAGTATTGGATTATGCCTTTCCCATGTATCTATCAGTGAGAAGTGGAAAGGGTTGGCGGTATTCACAAAGATTTTCAGAATTTTCTTAAGACTTATGAATTCTTAAATCCACAAAGAGATCTTGGTTTCCCTCACAACCAACTTAAGTTTTAAGTAATTTCTTAATTTCACATTCACAGAGCTTCTTAGTGGTTAGTTCTGTGCTTAAATATAAGATACCTCATGAGCTTACGTAAGTCCTTAAGAATTTTCTTAAGACATCCAATATCCAACCACTGCTAGACGAGATGTACTGCAAATATATTCTGACAAAGAACTAATCAGAAGATACAGGTTAAACAAAAGTGGTATCGAATATGTGACTGGCTTAATAGCTGATAAAATATGTCCGAGAACCTCTCGTTCTCTTGCTATGATAAGAACTTAGAAAGTTTCAGCAACGCTACGTTAAATTGATACAGACAAAATGCAGTTATGCAACGAGGATAATTTGGGGCTTTCCCATCAACGGTCAGTCGAGCAATAGATCAGATTGTGTCAGCTTTGTCCGACGCTGATATAGCATCCCAGTTTATCTCGTCGGAATCAAGCGGCGTTTTACAACATCTGTTGACGAACCGCCATGTGTTAATTGTTAACAGCACCATAGTATCAACACACAGCTTGTATTTGATCCAGACAACATGATAAATGACCTTGTTGCAAAGTGGCCAGGTTCTACTCACGACTCTAGAATCCTCACCGAAAGCAGACTAGTGGCTCCCCCTGTAGAAACTGGCTGCTAACTCCGTACCTGAGGACAAATCCTGGCTCACAGAGCTCCTACAATCGATAATATTCTCCTACAATCGTAAACACGCAATCGTAACGAGAGTTACCCCCTTCAAATTAACAAAAGTGAGAACTGGTTGTTGTGGAAAGTTTAAGTGTTTAAATGTGAAACGAATTCGACCATTATAATTATGTTTAAAACCCCAAAACATTTTTCTATATATCTTACAGTCAATGTGTAAAATGTGATTTACTTAGGCAATTTATAAAAAGCCGATATCATTATATATGAGTGACTAAAAATCTGTCAACTGTAATTGTCAAAATATGATGTATAATTTCTGAATCATTAAACATTTACCCAGTTTACTTGTATGATTATACATTTAACTTCACACAAGAAACATTATATGACAGACAGACAGATTGTATTGTAGTAAAGGCAAAGGAACCATAGTACATACAGTCTTCAATACATTATTGTTGAGAGTTATACACATTTAAATTCTTCCCGCATTTTGAATACATATTTTAGAAATTTAACAAATTTAAAAATTACTTTTGGTTGAGATAAAGTCAGCAGAGAAGCAATGCTGTAACACATATCACACTTTCTAGGAAGTAACTGGTCCTGTTTGTCATCATATCAAACACAGTTACACAGAATATGATATTCATCCTTAGGAAACATGCATCTTTTACACTGGCCATAGATAACACCATTGTATAGCACTGATAAACATACCTGTCAGGTGATAGTCTCAATAGACGGAGTCAGTACTTTCTACACTTAGTGACATAGGCACTCAACGATGGACATCTTTTAGTTTCTCCATAAGCACACAATTGATGACTAATACTCTATTCTTAAACAAATTTACCAAATCTTCTGTGGATCATTTCTACATTATTATGAACTGTATGCCCCCATATTTTCGGAACAATTTCCTTATAAAAATATAAAAAGCATTCAACACAGATACACCATACTGTCCAATGAAATACTTAACTGGAAAAAGTGATTTACACGCTTGGTCACCTAAGGTCTTACATTTTATTGATTTTAACCATGTCATTGGCACCCAAATACAAATAACTTTGAACCCTGAAATGCAATGTTGCTGTAAAAAGTAGTAAAACATGAGAATATGATTGAATGAATATTCAAATTCTGACATGTTATCAATGTATCTGTTGATAAATAGAGAATCTCACCCGAGTGTCTTTTGATATCAAATATATCAACACGAGTTGATAAAAGTGGAAAAATCCGAGGCTTGCCGAGGATTTTTGCCACTTTTATCAACGAGTGTTGATATATTTGATATCAAAAGACACGAGGGTGAGATTTTATTTATCATCCAACATCATTCTTTCAACTTTTTCAATTTGTAGACAGTAATTAGCAGTGTCTTCAGTGTAAAAAGTACTGCAAACAGCTTCAGTAGCAGAGCCATTAGTGATGTCATTTCATTGTGACGTCATGGTGATGTCACAATGGTCTGCAAAGCATTGTGATGTAATTTCATTGCAGCGATATCTACAGTGTAGATATCGCAAAAGCGATATCTACAGTGTAGATATCGCTTGATCTCATCCAAGCGATATCTCCTGTGGGAGCCAGTTTTGGATGATAAATGACATTTTTCCCACTGTGACCTCACACATCAGCCAATATTATCATATTGACAATACATTCAACTGATGTAAAGGACATGGTGAACTCTCTTGCAATTAAAAGTGATATGCATACATGGCATAAATATTAATTCTATTCATTCTTGAAGCTGAATCTCCATGATTCTGTTTTTAAGGCTTAAACATTAAGTTTCAAGTTTAAGTTTTTGCAGAGAATCATAACTTTCACCCACAGGAAGGTTTGTCTAGAGGACTTTGACTCCTGGACAAGGCTCCATCCTGCTGGTCTCTTCGTGGATCCCTGTGCTCATGAGGATGGTTCAGGCTGTGAAGACACTGTAGTTGCAGTATAGGCAGCTCCTCCCATGGCCTGGAGCGTCTGCATGTCAAGTGATGTCATGTCACTGTATTCACTGTATATAAATGAACAGAAATATCCTTAGTCATTGCTATTTATCTGAAAAAGGCAAAAATATGAGGAAATATCTTCTGTCATTAACCTGTCATCACTGATTTTTAGTCATCCCTTCAAATACCCTTCACCACAATCTTGCATTTTGCAGAATTTGTTTAGGTGGATAATCAAGATTGGTTATTCTATGGCGTTGAAGTTTTATATCTTAAATATGCATGCGTTTATAGAAATGTGTATGACCACTTATAGATAGGAGGTACGTTGCTAACACAATAGGTTTTCATAGCGATTCTGTTATGTAGAGTTATGCTATATGAATAATTATACTCAAAGCAAGGTCAAGGGAATACATCAGTAAAATTGCCTTGCATTGACTGTGTCAGAAAGGCTGATCACATGTAGGAGGGATGTATCCATAGCTGGTGGTATTCCAGATAGGGATACATTATTCTGTCAAAGAATATCCAACACCAGCATTGACGTGGAACTCAACGTAGGGACCACTACCTGTCGAAATAAAACTTTATTGTTACTTACATAAAGAAAATTGAGAAAGTTTTATTCCGAATCAATGTGTTAAATGACTTAAGAAACAATTGATGACAACCTTACAAGGGTGTGCATAGCATGGTTCAAATTTAGAAATCTTTATCATTATTAACTTTCATCATGACTAACATAAGAATTGTATACATATGTAAATTCAAATTTTTAAGAATTGATTATACATTGTATGGGACACCAAAATGTACTTAATGACACCAAATACAATTGTTTATACATGACAGTTAGTTTAGACAATATTTGTATCGCATTAAGATTAAATGTATATTGGATCTGGTGATAAATACACTATAAACATACTATTCCATTTTAATTTTGCAAAATGTGAACTACAATAATAACCTGTGTTACTTGTACCTTGCAATTTCATACCAGGCTTACCTCTGTATGCTATGCCACTTTTGTTCCACCTCTTCAGAGACACTGATGCCTATGATTTACATAAAAATATACAATGTACAACTGCGCGCGTAAGGTAATTTCAGAAAAAAACCGAATATGTTCTAGGTGTGACTATGCAATTCAACTGATAATTTGTACAACAATTTATCTTCTTCTTTACTGAAAATAAATAAATTTATGTTGAATAAAATATAACACAATACAATCTAGATCTATTAAAAAAGTCCTTCCGATTTTATGTGAGTTGCTGCTGTGAAAATTTGCCCAAATACTAAAATCTTAAATAAAGATTGTTACAGATAATCAGCATATAGTTTATGGTAAAAGTTTGCTCTATGGTGGTATACTTTTGACTGTTGTTTCTTAAAAATAGTATCAACTGTTTTAAATGGAAATGAACATACATGTATGTTCCATCGCCCAAATCATCACAAAATATCACCCGTGAAACATCATAAAATGAAATAGAATATTTAACATTATTTGAATCTTGATTATATTTCGATACTACAATCTATCTTCATAATTATCGATCAATGTGGTCTGCCGTGTGTCCAAATAACGAAACGAGTCGCCCCACTCCCTACGTCCACGTTCGAGTTAGATGAGAACTTCGTTGTGGACGTCCAGTACTGCTTTACATGGAAACGAGCAGGCTTCAAGGTGGTAACTGTCCCAGGAGGTCCACTTAACCCGCAACAAACTACGGGAGGGTCAGGTCGTCATAGCTGACATTTTTGTTGACGAACTGTACAGCGGGATGGTCGTGTGGCGAATGACTCTATCTGTGAGCTTGGTGTCTCTACCCGACTTCATGCTACTAGGGTTCCTACTATCACGCAGGCCTGCCGACTCCACCGCCAGAATGTCACACGCTCCGATCTGTAGGTAGGACAGTCTCCTTTATCCTAAAGATTTAACGTTTCGAGCGGTTGTGCCCCAACACAATCCCCACTCGTTCTCTGCTGAGTATTAAGCGGAACACATGCGGCAGCCCCGATAACTTGTTCAGCGTTTAGGGTCTTCAGCTTCTGGGTGAACTCGGCGATGGAAATTTCCTTCTGCATCACGGCGATTTGCGTCCTGAGTTCCGCTTCTTGCATTTCCAAGGATTGATAAGTCATGGAAGCTGCTTCTGGACGGGGCCTATGTGGTGTAAACGTTGTCAAGGACCGATCTCCCTTCTGGAAATCGATGTCTCCATGCGCCCCTAGCACTGTAGTGTCGCGCTCTAGATATGTCATGTCAAGGTTCACTGCAGCTGATACAGTCGAATTAACACTCGAGTCCACGCCCATAGTGAGTAATCATGCGTAACCAACAGTCCTGCGTTATGTTTAGCAGCTTCACAGTCCTTAGCCGAGGCGGCACAGCCAGGCATTCCCCCCGTCACAAATATCCAAACTTTAGCAAGGCGAACACTTGAGTCCACGCCGATACTGTGTAACCGTGCATAAATAACAATCCTGCGGTTTCTGAAGGCAACGTTTGCCGAGGCGGCACAGCCAGGCACGCCCACAGTCACGGATATACAAACTTATCAAAGCGATACCGACGGAACAAAAACAAACATGTGTTCGAAGTAGCGTTTAGCTAGTCAATGACACCGAAAGGCGGGAATTTAAACATGCCGCAAGGGATGATGGGAATAGGATATTAGGTCTCGTCAGCCCGACACGAGAACATAGAAACAGGCATTATGGGTAGAAACTTGACCCGGAAAAGGCCTAGCAGACCGAAAAACTTTCTAAACAAAGCTCTACCCCAAGTGGAACCTAGCAGGCTGAAATCTGTATTAAACAATGCTATACCCCAAGTGGAACCTAGCAGGCTAAAAACTGTACTAAACAAAGCTATACCCCAAGTGGAACCTAGCAGGCTGAAAACTGTATTAAACAAATGATAAATAATCACTTTCAATCTACCGACAGAAACGTGAAAATTATCGATCAATATATCGTCTGCCGTACCTGGAAATGCTGCGTTGATCGTGTTTTGCGCTGTCAAAAAACCCTTTAGTTTCTTCAACGTGTTTTGTCAGAAGCAGGTTTTGGTCCTCAGTCCAGTTAGGTTTTCGCTTTTTGTCAGACATGGTTGTTTGTTTGTTTGTAGTTTAACGCCGCACTCAGCAATATCCCAGCTATATGACGGCGGTCTGAAAATAATCGAGTCTGGACCAGACAGTCAAGTGATTAATATCATGTGCATCGATCCACGCAATTGGGATCGATGACATGTATTATTTGTGAGTGAAATTGGGCTGTACGAGAAAGGCATAGTTTGGCCTTTCCCTTGTTTCAGGACTGTAACAATTATGGTGTATGTCCAAGCCATGGGTACAATGTCAGCAAATATTTAGTAGGTCCAGAAATACGATAGCACCACAATCGGGCATATGCCTAAATGTCTCCTATTACATGTAATCTGCTCCAGGAGATGAATGAATTTTATTTGACCTAAATATGACACCACTTTATTCTACAAGACAGTGGTGTTTAATTCAGAACTCCAAATCACGACATCTGAAATGTCATGTGATTGAAGAGTCACAAGATTCTTTGATTTATCAGAGCTAATAACAATTTGACATAACTCAAATAGCATATAAGCATGCTAAAGGTTATTGTTATTCTGACTCAACGCTCAAGACAAGTGTAGGACATCGGCGATTAGTGTCATAAATACTTGTATTTCTAGATCAAATAGAAGATAATGGTCTGTATCTATACGTACGATCAATAAAGTGTTTAGATCAGTGGACAATACATTTCTTCTTAAATACCACCAAATCACATGGCAGATATGTGTAACAAACTCATGCTTGTTTACTTTTTTGTTTCCCTTTTCAAATTCATTGTTGCACCACACTTTGGGGGTCAAAGTAGATGCTTGATGTATTTTCCCAGTGGTATACCAGGATATTTCTTTCTTTTTTTAATGTTTAATAATGTTTAATTTGAAACATCAACATTTTCGTTTATTAATTCAGAAGCGATATATTGCTCACAGAGAAAATATATATTGTGGCCAATGGAATGTGGAATGTAGTATGATGTAATAATAAGATTCACAATTCACTTTGAGAATCGGTATTGGACTCCGAGCTGAGATTGAGATATATTTTAGTGTTGAAGGCTTCGTGGACCCGAGTACACATTTCATCATATATTTAAATACACAGATAGTGAAATGTAAACATTTTCACACAGCATTTATAATGAATCAACACGTACGATTAAACGTTGTTTTTGAATTATCAAACGCTGTGTTAACAGATTTCCTTCAGTATTTCCTTATGCTAACCGTCACAAACACATGCAAAGACAAGTCATGTCTACCTTGAACCATTTAAAGCTTTACCAATGCCTTGAATGTTGTAACCCTGGTCAAACTACTTTTGAACAAGCGTCATATGACATTTATTGAAATCGTCAAAGAAAGAGCATTCTTGGTGTTATCTCAAAAGGTTTTAAATGCAGACTCTAAAGGCTGTTGAAAAGTCATACCCACTTGTTCATAGTTTCTGTCACTCTGATTCTTAATGCATATATCTAAATATGAAACATAAAAAAGTAAATAAAAATGAGTCAATTTCGCCGGTGTTATTTCTCGTTTAGGTGGGTAACTAAATGAAAGGGAATTGGGTCTTTCACCATTATTGAATGGTTACAGATTATAGATATACCTGAAGCCTTAAACATACATCAAATTCCTGAGTTTTTATTTTACCAATACGAGCAGAACTTCCGATACATATGCATAAAAAAAAGATCAGCAACGAGGTGTGACACCTCCGTGCACTTAGAACGACAAGCCGTGGTGGTGGCAAAGAATGGTTTCTATTTTAACACAGTAGAACTACAGAACCGGCCGATCAATAGTTACAGAGTCGAACATAGGAAGGCGACGAAGTCACGTTGATACTTGGGCAGCCGAGGGCTGGACTGGCTGGTCAGTGCTCATCTCTCCTTGTCCCTGGTTTTCCTCTCTACTACTGCGACTGCGCTCCTCCAATGGTTTGCCGGTTCTCCCTTGTTAACACAACCTGCCTGCTTTTAAAGGCAGCTGACCGATCATAATTCTGCTGAGCTAGTCAGTTCTGATTAACTTGACAGTCGCTATGTCAGCAATTATGCTGTTTATATAAGTACGTCAGCTGACCAATTATTATTCTGCTGAGTTGGTCAATTATATAGTGCAGTTGCAAGACTATTCAGTGCAGTTGTTAGGGCTCACATAATGCCCATGGCAAATAGTGTTACAGAGGGGAGCATGCCTACAGTCCGTTTGACTCCAAATGAGAACGATGAATTGCAAAATAACTCGAAATCCAGAAAAGTGTATGAAACATCAATACCGTACTTGACCATGAATACCCTGTACCCAACAAAATCTGAATTTTGTTTATTTTAAGACCCATGACGGATGAGGTTCTTTAAGAAACTATCATGTAATTTTGTATAGAAATGTGTACATGACACGTAGAGGGGACAAACCGTCGAAGGCAAAGCGTAAGCACGCATGCACTGCACGTTCTGTGGTAGGGAAAATGACAGAGCGTTAGAGGGACCGTCTCATGATAATTTCAGTCGCAGTCTGACTCGCTCATGCCACGAACCGACTGCCACTATTATAGGTGGGACTGTTGCTGGCCGAAGTCCATCTCGTGACCAATAACGTGGCTCTATCTCGTCAACGACTGTGGCCACACAACGCCTCCATGTTTCTACTGTTACCCGACCAAGGGATTCCTTTACGAGTTGTTTAACGTCTCGTAATTTGAACGTTGTGTTCGATCGTCCAACGTCACCCTTGACGATGCCCCATACCAACTCGATTTGATTCAGGTCGCAGTGATAAGGTGGCAGTCGTAAGACAGCGTGACCCTGACCCTTGATGTAACTGTCAACTTAATACACGGGGTCAGGTGTCATAGTTTTGATGTTCCTCCGTTGCAGCCAAGTAACCATGTCTCCTTTACGGTTATTAGAGGTTGGAGTCTTGCTTTCTGGATCATGTACACTATGATACGGTGCATTATCCATGACAATGAGAGACAATTTATCTTTCAATCTCTCCAGAAATACATTGCCGTTCATTTCTGTGTGGTAGTCCCTGTTGTCTTTGGCCTTGGCTCTAAAGACGAGGTCACAGTCTGGGAGAAAACCCTGACTAGCAGAACCAGCATGGAGAACTATGAGTCTTTCACCCTTGCCCATTGGTAACTTTCTACCAGACTCCCTACAGTCACCACTGGGTATCCACTGACTGCTGGCTGTGTGTGACGCATTTACCCATGTCTCATCTAAGAAGACGGGCTAATATCCTTCTTCACGTTTCTGCTTGATGGTACGAAGGTAATGATTTCGGAGACGAACAATGTCAGACCGTTCACATAACACAGCCCTATTTTCTCCAGTTATCTTTTTGTATTTGTAACCAAATGTATGCAACAGCTGCCATAGTTTGTACTAAATCATGGTCAGTTTCAAGGTGTTTCTTCAAAATTCAAAAAGGGACAGGTACTTATTTTCTGAGTGCAGTTTAACAATTGCACGTCTGACTTGATCCCTCTGAAAACTGTCTAATTTATCAACCTTGCGTGGTTTTGACATGTTCCCTACCTCCTTGGCCTGACTATTTGTATCTCGTCGACTGACAACATTTTAAAGTTTCTGAGGGGACATACCAAGAGCTATTGAAGCTCATTTCAAGAATTTATTAATTGCATAAAAAGGCTTTGCTCTTTCTGCTTCACTTCTAAAGAAATCATACACATTCAACATCAACTGTTTAACATCTGCTGAGTAGCGCATCTTGTCATTGAATGAACACGGTCACTGTGTAGCACGTGCAGACTGTGCTTGCGCTGTTCCTTACACGGTTTGTCCCCCCTACGTGTCATGTACACATTTCTATACAAAATTACATGATAGTTTCTTAAAGAACTTCATCCGTCATGGGTCTTAAAATAAACAAAATTCAGATTTTGTTGGGTACAGGGTATTCATGGTCAAGTACCGTATTGATGTTTCATACACTTTTCTGGATTTCGAGTTATTTTGCAATTCATCGTTCTCATTTGGAGTCAAACGGACTGTAGGCTACGCCATCGACAACCGATAACATGTACCACCATTGGAGTAATGAGTAACACATTCTTCTTTCACATATTCTTAACACGACCTGTTATCTAAAATCGCATGACTATCAATAGCGACAAAGTGAATCGTGGGCGTCATTGTTGGTGAGGTTTATGGCACCGACCGATCAGAGCGAAAAACCTCAAACAGAAACCAACAAAAAAACACTTTGAACTTAGTCATATTTGCCTGACTGCCACGTCTTTGAGCGATCAGAAAACTCCAGATACAAGTTCTAAAATCGTTCCGAATTAAAGAAACTATTAACCTTTTAAATGACTGTTAATGAAATGCATTTATACGTAATCTGTAACTGTTAAAATAAATTAATAGTTATTAACATTTATTAAACAGCATTAACAATTAACTTTGCTCTCTAATCTGACTGACCTGAACAACTTCATGCCAAATAATAATGCGTAATATTCCTGCATATTTTTATATTTATTTTTATATTGGCTCATAAAATAGCTTATTGGTTAGCAAAATTCTATAAAACTATTAAATAGGAAAAGTGTGTCCTTCTTTGGTGCGAAACAATTGATAATGTTATGTCACTATTCAGAGAATATAACAGTTATGATGCTCAGTCCCAGACATCTGCTCTCAAGCACACAGGTGGCTGGAGTTGAATAACGCTCCAGTCATCAATATTGCCGCTAAATCAAAGTGGCCTGTATGCATACAAGTCTAGACCAGGCAAACCGCTGACTGTGTAAGGTGATGAAGAAAATACACAATTCTGTGTAGGGTCGTTGAGAATTACACAATCATGTATATTATTATAAAGAAAAACACAATTTTGTGTCGTGTCATTACGAAAAGCAACATTCTATGTAGTGCTCCAAATCTTTAGAAGGGTAATGCATTATACTCGGAGGCTATTATATATAAACAGCGTGCATCATATTGTATTTTAGACAATAAAAATGCGCATTACAAGTGTCACCACTTTCAGGTTTGTGTGGGTTCATCCATGTTTGCCCATTACAACAGAAGATCAGTTTGTCCCATAAGACAGTATTTCGTCTGCTACATCGTTTAGTATTAATAACAACAGCATCTATTTCTGAAGACTATTTTTAAAATGTTTCAAAAGCCATGACAGATTGTAAAATGTTTGCCAACAAATGTTCCGCCGGAGGACCCAGAACTATTTTCGATGACGCTTCTATTAGGGTTGTGGAAGGGGCAAAGCTCTCATTGTAGTTTTGTACCACATATAGAATACTTAAGGACGGCAATATCCAGATGTATTGAGAGTACGAGGACATGGTTGGAGGGAATCAGATAACCCTCTTCTCTGCTCACAACCCGACTATGGTTCCAATGTCTTGATGATTGTAAGGATAACTTAAAAATCTACAATGACACCATGAAACCGAAGATGTGATAAAAACGCGTATCGAATTCTATTCGATAACTCAAAATTTACACACAAAAACCTTGCACATGAAAACATCGAACTAACCATAGCTCATGCAACGGTGGATATAACATTAGCTGCCGACAACCCATCAAAACTGTACGCATTCAATATCAGAACAACAGCTTAACATCAAACATGATGAAATCTATTTTAGAACACACACAGTTCATTAAAATAGACACTAACCACTCTCTCTCGCTCACAAACACAAGCACAAAAATAATGCCGTCGATTTCAGCCAAGGACGGCGATATGTGCCAGCAGCGTTAATGGTGAAAATAAATACAGACTGGACTTGAACTCTGGGTTCATGTAATTTATAAAGAGCACCGTGACCGTGAACAACTAATTTGGCAGTCATGGACAGTGAAGAGTAAAGGAAGAAGGTTACATTCAGCCATATCGAAGTGTCACAGAGATAGTCATTACTGTCACTACGGAGTAAACTAACTGGTACTGTTTCGACAACCTGTCACTCCTACAAAGGGAGATATAACATTGATAGCCACGATATGACTTAATTGAGCCCAAGCAGTGCAAATTCCATCAAGTTGCATGAAATACATGTATTTCTATGGAGGGCTAGTTCGTTCAGCAATTCATTTTGAAAAAAACATGTATTTTGTCGCCATTATTTGAATGTCAAGAATATAAATAATTAATCTTAAAACTTGAGTAATATAATTTAATGTTTATCACTACATGTCACTCCTTTTCGCACGTTCTAAGTTGGCGTATTGGTCCATATGTTAGTACACGTTCCAAGAGAGCTAAAACCATACTCACTCACTCACTCCTAAATAGATATTTAAGGTCAGGAACATTGTCTCATCTCCTATCAACAACTTGTATGTAGAGGTTGACGAGCCGACACGAAAACAACACTGCATTCATTTATCTTTGAACTATAGTTAAACAGTGATACCAATCTAATCGAGCGCAAGACTGATTTTTCAATCCTCTGTACGAAAACATATTTATCAAGAATACAATCTGCCATTTCTACTTGTATTATTCTTCAACATTTAGCCTCCTGTCAATTGGTAAAGCTAGGGTATAAGCTTATCAACAAGTATGTTACTAGTTAAGACGCAGATATGATATCGAGTGATCTATTTTCACAGACCATCCAAGAATTTACAGTAAAGACCATTTTACCATCTCTATATGCATTAACTGCTTCACTATTTATTGTTCGTGCTGTTTCCGAAACTCTTCTTGTCAAAATACATTTATGTGAAATTAGAAAAATTATATAACGACCTTGTTAATTTAAATCACCTTTTGTTGGTTATGTGGGAACCATTGGTAACACAATGGCTGATGCTGCAGAAATTGCACAACTCTAGCTCTGTGTCCCCGCTTACATCCCATAGTAATTTTAAATACGTATTAGAGGTACATCAGAAAAATAATGCAAATATATATTACCAAATTACATTATAGTAAATCATCCATTGTTTTCACTTACTGTTTTTTTTTGTCCAGATTTGAAGAGGTAATTCTACGGTGATGTTGTGTTGGCCATTCCAGTTATATACACTTTTATTTGTAGAAAGGCGATGATCCTCCGATATGCATCCCTCGTGATGAGAGAATCACAGTCAAGCATGATTTGCGTCAATGTGTAGAACGTCACTTGTATGGTGGCTAAGCTTACCCTTATAGTGAACACGCGGTTCCATCACTGATTTTCAGTGATCCATTCATATAATTTTAAATACTAGTGTACCTCTTAGGTCCAATTAAATATGTTTCGGAAGATATTCAACACTGTTTAATTATAATGTACGGCATGGACGTTTTGTGTTAGTTTGCTGGGGATCTAATGTCAGTATACAGGAAAGATAATTTGTTTTTATTTTACTATGAGTTTACTATAATTCATAAACACTATTATAACGTACTGGTTATTTGACTGCCATACTTTGATAGTGTTTTGAAATTATATCATATACAAATTTGTCTGAATATGGCTGAAATAATGCTGAATTCAAATTTCAAGTCACTGACAGATACCCTGAAATTGCAAACACATTCGGTGTTATTGTTGCATTTATCGAGGACATGTCAGTATCATTAGAAAAGGACTCGATCTTGTTATTATGTACAGATGAAAACTTTAAAAAATGCAGCAAAGAGGGTTTGTGTGATCCTGGCATAGTCAGGCTGGTTAGGCTCGTCATCAGCTCAGGGCCCTTGCCCCCTCTACACACAGCCCTAACAGTGAATGGGATTTCTCCCAGGAAGCGCTGCCTGGTCAAACCCACGCAAACCCTTTCGGAGAATGTGAAGACTCTCCAACACTGCAGCCTTCTGCATTACCCAGATTGTCAGAAGGGTTGTATTCCTGGTAGCAAACCCGGGTACTCTCCCAATGTCAGTCAACAGATTTGGAGGTAGCAAACCTAAGGGACCGAGAATAATGGGGAGTCTGCATCCCGAAGTACGTATGGGTCTGACCTTCCACGAACTGGTAAATAACTCCTCCTCCGAGTAAACTAACTGATCCTCCCTCTTCTTCTATTATTTACAGATTAAAATAAAAAATGCAGCAAAGAGGGTTTGGGTGATACTGGGACGGTCAGGCTGGTAAGGCTCATCATCAGCTCAGGGCACTTAATTATGCACAGTGAATGCTGCGCGCTATACAAATGCATAAATTATTATTATTATTATTATGATTATTAGTATTACTCGCAGCCCAGACAGCGAATGGGACTTCTCCCAGGAAGCGCTGCCTAGTCAAACCCACCCAGAACTTTTCGGAGAATGTGAATACTCCCCACCAATTACCCAGATTGTCAGAAGGGCTGTATTCCTGGTAGCAAACCCGGGTACTCTCCCAATGTCAGTCAAAAGATTGGGAAGTAGCAAACCTAAGGCACCGAGAACAATGAGGAGTCGGACAACTTGGTACTTGGGATGCAAGCGTGACATTTCGAAGGCCAGGTTCGCATATTTGCCAAGTTTTTCCTCAATCTTGTCAATGACATTCGTGTCAAAGGGGACAGAAAATTCAATGACATAAATGATTTCATTGGATTTATCGAAAAGGACAAGATCAGGTTTGTTGGCCTGGGTACGCCTGAGGCTGTAAATGGGGCTATTCCAAAGAATTTTGCATTTATCATTTTCCATGACGCCCTGTACATATTCCGGGTCGTACCATGGGTGGACCTCTGTGTCAAAACCACAAGCATGGCGAAGACGGTAATAAAATGATCGAGCTACACCATCATGTCGATATTGTGTTTGTGCCAAAGCCGGGCATCCACTGACAATGTGTTGGACAGTCACATTAAATTCATTACATAATCTTCATTTCATATTTACATTTTGATGTAAAATCACACATTGACGGTTTCTAGTGGGAAGTGACTGGTCCTGAGCAGCAAACAGAAAGCTTTCTGTTTCACTTTTCAGGCCAGGCGAAGGACTCTGCAGGATTGCCTCATTTTCTCATTTCATCAAAAACTCGATGCGATGGTCGTTCAGATAGGCTCTCCTTGAACAACTGTGTCTGCACCGATTTGATATGGCACTTCGCTTGGTTAACACTCATTTCTGTGCGATCAATGAACATCAAAGTCAGAATAGGTCTTCAGCAACCCATTCTTGTCGTTAGAGGCGACTAACGGGATCGGGTGGTCAGGCTTGCTGACGTGGTTGATGCATGTCACTATGTCCCAATTGGGTGGATCGATGCTCATGATATCAAACACTGGATTGTCTGGTCCAGACTCGATGGACAGACCGCCGTCATATATCTGGAATATTGCGGCGTTAAACATAAAACAACCCAAATAATATCTGATTGATTATATTTTCTTGCCAGATGCTCTTCAATCATCTGTGCTGACGACCTCTGTCAATTACAACATCGATTTCGAAATATCGGATCATTCACCAGTAGTGGTATCATTCCTTAGTGATGCGTTCTTAACAGAGCAAAAGCTATGGACTCCCCCAACATACAAATGGCAGAAGGCAAATGACCTTGAACTGAAGATGTACTCATCTGAAGTTAACAAAATACTTGGTGACACCCTTCCAGACGTGACACATGCTGACAGCGATATGGTGGAATATTACTTTGATGCTATAGTGAGCTCTCTCCACACGTCAACAGCAATGTACATCCCAACAGGATACTACAGACCATACCTTCGACCCTATTGGAGAGGATCTAGTCTAGACTACTACCACTACCAGATGCGTCATGCTAGACGACAATGGATATCTCAAGGTAAACCTAGAGGAGATGCACATGGCTCTTATAAACAGTATAAAGCAGCTAAATGCAACTTCCGTAGACAGAAAAGAAAAGCCGAACGGCAATGGGACAGACACAAGTATACAGAGGTGAACTCTTCCTGTGAAGTGGACATTGGTGAATTTTATAGAACCGTCAGGAAACAGAGGAAGACTAATGTAACATGTACATCTCTACAGTATAAACACAAGACGGCCAGCACACCCGAGGACATCTGCAATATGTTGACTGATTACTACGGAGATCTGCTTTCTCCTCTCGGTAGGCCTGAGTTTGAAACGGACTTTTATGAGGAAACCAAATCAAAGGTTTGTGATATAGCAAACAGTAACATATCTGAGAACGATCCAATCCTGGCGACAAGTATTGCATCTAATGAAGTGAAGTCAACCATTAAGAGGCTGAAAAAGAATAAGTCTCCTGGACCAGACTGTATTACCGTAGAACACCTCTATAATGCTGACAATCTTCTCTTTGAACATTTGGCACACCTCTACAATATGATGATCAGTACTTGTTACACGCCTGTCATGATGAGAACTGGAACTATTATTCCCATCTACAAAGGGAATAATATAGATAAATGCAACCCAGCTAATTATCGCGCTATCACTCTAACATCCGTGATTGGGAAGGTATTTGAGAGGCTGTTGCTAGACAGACTGGAGTCCTACATCAAATCTATTAATCCTGATTTCCCACATCGTCTCCAGTGCGGCTTCCGGAAAGAGCATGGCACGAGGGGCTGCTGCTGAAACTATACAATCTTGGTGTGAAAGGCCGTGCATGGCACATTATCCGTAAATCTTACCAAGAAGCAAGTGCTTGTGTTAAATACAATGGGAGGACAAGTGATTTGTTCAATGTTCAACAAGGAGTAGGACAAGGTCGCGGGCTCTCAGCATGGATGTTTCTAGTTCAATTAATAACCTGATATCTCAGCTTGATAATCTACAATGTGGACTAATTGTCGGTAAGGAGCACATCCCAACGGTAGTACTGGCTGATGACACTACTGTTGTGAGTACGACTGTACATGGACTGAATATGTCTCTTGATACTATCCACCAGTATGCTCGGCGCTGGAGACTGACATATAACGCCAATAAGAGCTGTGTCTTGTCTTTTTGCAATAACAGAAGACATTGTAATAGACCTGTGTTCAGAATTGGAGATGTGACAATGAAGATCCAAACCAGTACGATTTATGCCGGCTCTCTGATACACACAGAAAAAGCAAGTGAACGAACTACTAGGGCTTGTGCTAAGGCGCGACAGACAATCAACTCCTTAAGAAATGTTGGTCTTAGAGCTGGAGGATTGATTGAGCCCAGTATCTTCATCGAATATCTGGCAACGAGTGATCTTCCCCACTGCATTCTATGCATGTGAGCTCTGGCCTAATATCAACAACCGTGAGATCAGTGAGATGGAAACCCTACAGCGCTACTTTGCACGACGAGTCCAAAACCTTCACAGGAGATCCTCTACAGCTGCTACAACTCAGGTTCTAGGATTATGGTCAATGCTGGGCAAGGTGGAGAAAATGAAGCTTCTCTTTCTGGGACGACTCTGTAGAGCAGCAGGCAAAACAATTGTGAAGCCGATTTTCTATCTCAGACTATCCCAGTATGTCACCACTCTCTCACACAGTACCAGATCCATAACACATGATCTACTGAATGTGGCTCAAAAGTATGGATTCTCGGGCGTCTTAGATAAACTAACCAACTCTGGGGAATTTCCATCTAAGAGTGTATGGAAGAACATGGTACAACAAGCTATTAGTGAGTCTGAAAATATGAATGGGAGAAATACTTTGCAACAACGTCCAGACATGCATAGGTTTAGTGCTATCCACACCCGCCTTGCCCCACATCGTCTCTGGTCTCTATGTGTATGGTATGATATTGCTTCCCCCCCTGTATATGCTCTTGTAAAGCTCGGCATATTACCTGT
The DNA here is from genome assembly GCF_022045235.1 of Haliotis cracherodii. Lineage (NCBI taxonomy): Eukaryota > Metazoa > Mollusca > Gastropoda > Lepetellida > Haliotidae > Haliotis > Haliotis cracherodii. The sequence continues at coordinate 2,971,088 of NW_027266282.1, read as the reverse complement.
AACGTCTGGACTGTGTCTTATCTGTACCTCTGAATGTGATGACATTGTTAAGCACCAATTGCTTTACTGTGATGGCCTAATGAAACGGAGAAATGTGCTTTGTGAGTCTCTATTTGTTCTCTACAATGTTAGCCTTGAAACATATCTCAGACTTGAGGACACGTCTAGTGATGCCGTCAAGATTCTGACATACCTCGGTGCTATTACAGATGTGGTCCAGGACATGACACTTAACAGCTGGGCAACATTCATGAGTATCGTGGCTAAACATGTCAGCTCATGGAACTTAACATCCATATTGTATTTGTGAAGCTATGTCACACATCATGTAAATATAGTTTCACGCATCACTTCATTACTGCTTACCCAGCTCAATCTGTTGTATTTACATATATTTTGTCATTGCCGTTGTCAAATAATGTAATGTAATTGTATGTACTTCTCTCCAAATAATTGGGGGAAATAAAGAGTATTCATTCATTCATTCATTCATCCTTGGCTCGTACCCGTGAAGATCCGGGGTAGAATAGGTGTTCAGCAACCCATGCTTGTCGTAAAAGGCGACTATGCTTGTCGTAAAAGGCGACTGACGGGATCGGGTGGTCAGTCTCGCTGACATGATTGATGCATGTCATCGATCCCGATAGCGTGGATCGATACTCGTGATATCAATCACTGGATTGTTTGGTCCAGACTCGGCTATTTGCAGACCGCTGCCATACAGCTGGAATATTGCTGAGTGCAGCGTCAAACAACAAACCAACCAAATCCTTGGCTCGTTTAAGAAAACTGTGGAATGACTTCTCATATGCTTCACAAGAGGATCATCAGACAAATACATATGTGCAAAAGTGCAGAAAACAATTCTAGTCATGAAGAGCCTCCACCTCAAGCAACGCCATCCCATTCTAAATATTAGCGATTGAGGGAAGAACGAGGGTGGTCTGATCTTCTGTCAGACATGATTCTTCGTGTGACACTACCATGAATTTCATGTTTCGCCCAAATAAACATATGATAAATAAACTAAGGAACACGGAAGGACGTATACAGCAAAAGTATTTGTGGCTTTGACTTTATTGCGAGCGTTCAGCTCTGAACTCCAGATTTTCGAAAGTCTATAATTGTATTCTGCCCGAAGTTTGTCTTTGAAATGGGCATTCTGGCGTTTGTCTCTAATCTGCATCCCTAAGTACGTATATGCCCCACCTTCTTCGTGATGACCAGTAACTCCTCCCCCAAATAAACTGATCGATCCTCTCTCTTCTTTCTACCCTGCCACGTTTCTGATAAAGAATATAACTATTATTTTCTTTACAATCCCAGACAACAGTTTTATTGTTAAAGATAAATGCCAGTTTCACAATCGTTAGAACACATTTCTACCCGGGCTTGCTGCGGCAGTTTCATTTCAGGTCTTAAAACACAATTAGCAACAACATTAAAGTTTAAAGAGCTTAGAAAGACGAAATCCTAAAAATAATGTGTTGGATGTGGACAGAATTTCACTATTGCTGTTACTTGTCCCCTTACCATTTTCCCGCATTCTGCTCTAACAAGACCATGCACAACAGGTGTAAAAAAATAGCAAAAATAATATAATTCTAGCCACGTCCTCATTGCTGGGCCGGTGAGTGATATAGCTGAGTAAACACGTCATGTAATCATATTCCATATTTCAGGTCACCTGTCCATCAGTGTGGATATCTAAGCTTGAAGGTAGCAGGTGAACCATCTACCAGGAGCAGATGTTCAAGCAAATGTGCCTTTATGCTGAAGTGTTTCGTCATGTTCTATTGACAAACATTTTTGTCTAACATGTTTTTGGGGTGCATTCAACAGGTGCTTGTTCTGTGAATAGGTATAAATGCAGCTACATTTCGCAGTATTCAACACATGCAACATGTATGTACCAGGCATGATTTGCTTTACTTTGGTAGTGAGCCTTCTTTTGGCTCAGACTGAAGGCAGGGCTTTCAATGTGAGTATATTTCCTCGAATAGCATTTTACACATGTAGAAATAGGCATGATGATAAAACTGTTAGAACAATCTGAACAGTAAACTGGCAAAGAGTGGAACTTTTTTAAGAATCTGTTTTGATAGATGACTGGCAGCTTGTATTTATACCTTGAATTAGGATCAGGTGATAGGGCGCATCTCGCACCGAGACGTGTCTTACAAAGTTGACTTCAGGTTTCTGGAAGTTTTTGCAATATGTGTTTGTATGATAAGTATAATGCCTCTTTCGGGTTTGAAGTAGGTGACTACAGTGAGGGCATTTAGCCACAAAACCATGCAAGTCGCCAACCATATACTTGGCCTTTGCATTAAATATGTAACACATACGTCATTAGCCTATCTCGTCCATCCCATGCTGTATGTACAAAAGTTTATCATAGACACATTCACTACTGACAGTTTCTGCTCTTGTTCATATAAAAAAGAGTTATTATATACACTATTCTTATCCTTTCTTAATTTGAATCGTGAAGTGTGTTTAAGGACATTAATAATTATGTTAATTGCACAATATTAGCGTGTGTGCCAAGCCGTTTGCTTAGACTGGGGATGTCTGTATAATCATTTGAAAAGTATGGTTGATAGGAAAGATTATGTGATTAAATACACCATTGTTTGTTTTTTGCCACAGAACGTTCAATCACGTGAGCGTCGACAAACATCCGGTAAGCACTAGCATTCATTTAAGAACTGTGGGGGGCACGGGTGGCCCAGTCGTCTAAGGCGCCGCGATTCTCTGTAGAGTTACGTCCCTTGGGCACGCCAGAAACCTATGATTGTGGGTTCGAATCCCGGTTCACCCCAATTATGTTTCTAGGTTTGTCAGCACTATACCCGTGCTCGTGGGTTTCACCGAAGCGGTAAACGTCTGAGACCTGCACCTGCATCACTTCGGGCTTTCCTCCCACATTAAGCTGACACGCCGCGATGTAACTGGAATACTGTTAAAAGCGGCGTTAAAACCCAACTCACTCACTCACTTTAAGAACTGTGAGCAATGCGTTTGCGCGTTTATGTAGGTATAAACGTACACTCCAAGGCGAAGACCATACCTAAATCAAGTTTGCGTAACTTATCTTTGGATGTAAACTTATTGAAGTCAATTATCGAAAGCCCAATCCCCTCAAACCCCTACCCACAAACCCATTTCTCTGTGGCTAAAGTGCTCTTGGGAACAAGATGTATGTCATTTCTAAATAGAACTTTAAGATCTAAACAGTATCATCGAGACCATTCTATTACGGCTAAGTAAACACCATACCATTGGTATACAATTATCAGGAACATGGCAACACGTTGTTAAACTAGATTATAAAGATAACATGTATTAGTTAGTTGTCGATCATTAGTTTGTATGGTTAAAACACGTTCCTTCCACAGGTTGTGATGGAGGAACGAGGTATGACTACTTCGGGCCAATTTCCACCAACATTGGCGGCGAGTACGGCAACAACGAGAACTGCTGCTGGGACATCGTGCCTGACGTTCAGGGGACATGGACAATCACATTCCAGTTTAGTTCGTTTGACGTGGAAAGTAGCTCTGGTTGTATATATGATGCCCTCACATTCGACACGGACGATGGGCCTGTGAAGGAGTGCGGACAGAAGACGGATTTCTCAAGGACATGTGAGTACTATGTTCAATAATGTCCATATGTGCAGATATAATAGTAGACATAATAGTCAAAGCATGGAAAAACAGTAACAGGCTTTGTATGTAATCGGTTCTATTCGGATAGTAGGTAGTGTTACACTGACACCTAACGTCATGAACGAGTAGGTAATCCAGGTATAAGTGCATCATAGTATTACCTGCATTGTCATTCCGTTGCCCCCCCCCCCCCCCCCCCCCCCCTTCCTGCCGAAAGGAACAACTATTCCAGATTCCCAATTTGCTTTGTGATTCACTGTGAACAGATGTTTGCTGTTTTCTTGTTCCTATCTCACAATGCTGTCCCTGTACTTTTAGTAGATTTTTATGTATTTCAGTCGTGGTAAATGGCAGTCAGTTCGAAGTGTGTTTCAGCAGCGACAGCTCCGTCACCGGCCAAGGGGTCAGTGGAGCCTACAGCATAGACACAGGTGAGTAGAATAGTCCACTGTTGTAGACTAACTAATAATCGACACACTGTCTTTTTGCTATTCTGTAAATAAAGCTTCACACCTCAGCCAGGCGAATGAATATCAATTCGACTATTGTTGAGGTGAGGTGAAATGGGGTTTAACGTCGCGTCCAAGATTATTGCACTTATATAGCGACGTGCATTCACGTGTGTGTGGCTGCTTGAACTAGACCGGACTGATGCCGATTTATAGTGCTAGCTCACTGAGATACCATGCGGCAGTTTAACATGAATACCCCGCTCAGACACAGCATACTGACTCCGAGCCGACCAGTCCTTGTTTTAGCCCCTTAATGCCGAGCGGGTAACAACAAGTACCATCTTTTAACGTCTATTGGTATGACGCGGCCGGGGATCGAACTCCGGACCTTCCACTCTCCGGGCGGACGCTCTACCACTAGACGACGGAGGCGGTCAATTCGAATATTGTAACATCGAATTTATTGTTCTTTAGTTCGAACAAGTCTATATTTTTATTCTTTCAGAACGTTTGATACGTCAATTTGTCTCAAATGTTCACGTTAATTATAACCATACTTCACTTACAAAACATAACAAGTTGCACACTTTATTGCAGTGAACGTCGACGCAACATCCAACCCTGCCTACACCACAGCCTACCCTGACTACACCACATCCACAGCCTACCCTTACTATTCCACAGCCTACCCTTACTATTCCACAGCTTACCCTTACTATTCCACAGCCTACCCTTACTATTCCACAGCCTACCCTTACTATTCCACAGCCTACCCTTACTATTCCACAGCCTACCCTTACTATTCCACAGCCTACCCTGACTATGCCATATACTACTCTGACTACACCACATCCTACCCTGACTACGCCACAGCCTACCCTGACTACGTCACATCCTACCCTGACTACGCCACAGCCTACCCTGACTACGCCACAACCTACCCTGTCTACATCACATCCTACCCTGAATACGCCACAGCATACCCTGAGTATCCACAAGAACCAGTCACAACTTCAGGTAAGTTATAATCAAGCAAGTCCAGTTCATCAACGACATCACAACATGAAAGATTACCCTTTTGGGATATCCTGTTGAAATACGAAGCTTGCCGTACGAGGCGAGTCAGTGGACCGGGTGATCAGGCCATGTGATTGCCAGTAATTGTATCCGATCTTAATCCGGCCAAGACACAATTATGTATAGTGCTGGAATATATCGATGTGTGGCCTTAAAACAACAAATCACAGCTTGATTAGTCAGTGACGTGTGTTGAGAGAGTTTTCGTCATGATAATGTGACCTGTTGATTAAATAGGTCTATTCACTCAACAGGATGTGCTGGGGAGCAAGTATTTAGCTATTATGGATATTTCACAATATAAATGTTTCTTGTCCAGGTAATACTACCTACTATGGCAACCATGGCAGCATCAGTATCAACGCTGACGGCAACTACGAAAACAGCCAGGACGTCTGTTACTCCCTTCACCCAAGCTTCACCGGGTCGGGCGTTATCACCTTCGTCTTCAACGTGTTTGACATCGAGGAGGCCACCGGCTGCGTGTTTGACTACATTGAGTTTGATGGCATTGACAAAAAACTGAGGGAGTGTGGCACTGTAGATGCGGGGACCCAGAGAGAGTGTGAGTTGACGGCTATTTTTTTATCTGATTGAATACAGAAGTTTCTGAAAAAAGCCAAGTGCGTGCTTCATGTATAAGATACCACAAGCTTAATAGTTTCTGGAAAACACGATTCCGTTGGATGTTCATCAGATACAGTCGTTTAATACATACTACACAACGTTTGTCAGGGAGAGGAAGTATAGAGGAAGGGCTTGTATGTAATTGATTACTCGGATATGTTGACATGCGAATAGCATTCATATTGCCACGAACTGCAACATGTGCACCTTCATTACAAGTTGATTACATATAAATTCACAGTTCAATAAGCTGTTGTAATCACAATATGAAATGTTTCAGTATCCCTTTCATATGATGAGTGGTATAGACTGTTGCAATGAGCAATATTCCAGCTGTCTGACTCCGGTCTGTGAATAATCGAGTCTCGACCAGGCAATCCAGTGATTGGCATCATGAGCATCGATCCACGCTATTGGGATCAATGACATGCTTCAACCAAGTCAGCGAGCCTGACCACCGGATCGCGTTAGTTGAATCTTACGACAAGCAAAGTCGCCTTTTATGGCAAACATGGGTTGATGAAGACCTAGTCTACACCGGATCTTCACGGGTCTGGTGTAGACTGATGCTGAACATGCATACCTTCATCCTGATCTCTATAGCCATGTTTCACACACTGATCTAGCGCCTAGACTACTTCACATCTTTACTATAAAGTGAGGCAGGCGAAGCACCAGTGGAGGGACGATCGTTCTGTGGGTTTGTTCCATGAATGCCTCTGCATACTGCAAACATACGTTGATATTCGTTTGATATAGAGTTTAAAAAAATGGTTGTATGTAAAATTTGATATAGCTTCCAAGTCGCGCATCCAGCACGTCTGTGGTGGCTTCCTCTCACATATGATGTTGTTTGTACCTTCAGTTGAATTCCACGACGGTCGTTTCAATGTTTGCTTCCACTCCGATGGATCAGTGACAGGACGGGGTGTCCAGGCCACGTATTCCATGAATCCAGGTAAATACCTGACACACTCCACCAGAGGAGGGTGAATCATTGATGGGGATATGTTATGATTATAGAGCTCGATTCGCATCATGGTTTCAAACAAACACAGTACGGATATAGCCAAGACAATAATGAAGTGTTGACAATAACGTATATCAAGGATTCGTATGTAGATAGTAGATACGTACACACCGAGATCATACGTATGTTGTTTCGTATCACGTATTAACATGTTATTTGTCACACTTTGCAGTTCGAAGGGTTGAATCTGTTGAGACAACACCATATCCAGTGGACGTTATCTTCAACGCAACGATGTCAACTAATTTCACAGAAGCAACAACGCTACCAGGTACTCTAAGTGTACTATGTAATATAATGCCAGATACCAATAGAAGGATTTCCCATATATGGCATAATGAGATCCATCCCGACCAAGTTATTTGGCGTTACTGTGAACTTTCTTAATCAGTGTAGCTCTTGTGAAATTGAAGTTATGCCCGAAAAAGAAAAACTCAAAACAATATGCTGTGAAGAAATTGTCGTTTTCTGTCACGCCAACATTGTATGATTACGAAATATTCATCAAACGTTGCTCTTCAATCGAATGTACTTGTCATTTTTATTCATATGTGTTTCACCTGTGTGTGTTGGACAGTGAATATAACCGTGAATGCTACAAGTCTCTCCGACACCGAGGACAGTGAGTACAACTTCTTGTTGTCAAATTAGGTACACTTTAAGATAGTGAAAATTAAATTATGCACACGATAGTTGAGAACAAGGGACATTGTATGGGATTATTTTCATTAATTCAGGTCATCACTGTATGAGCTTTAAACATGTGGGAATTGTATACCCTTCGTCCATTCCCATGTTGAAATTTCAGACCATTCAGATGAGTATTTCCGTAATCTGATTTAAAGTTAGTTGTCAATATATATTTATACATACAGTGTATGCATTGTTATTGATATTCTACACATATAACAATTCCCTTCTAACGTCCCATCACGACAGATACCTGCACCGAAGTCCTGACATCAGATGTTGGCACCCTGACAAGCCCCGGCAATGGCAGCTACGCCAACAACGTACAGTGTGTCACTGTCATCACAGGCCCCAGTGTACCATACACCTTGGTCCTCAGCTTCACAACGTTTGACCTCGAGGACTCTTCATCCTGTAGATACGACTACCTGGAGGTTGATATGGGCGAGGGAAACAGCCAGAAGGGATGTGGATCAAGCTGGGACAACAGAACAGTGGAGTGTCAGTCATACATTAATGTCATACATACATCTTACATCTCACCTCTAGTACAGACATATGCTTAAAATATCATCAGACAAAAGTTTTGAAACTGTATAAAAAAGGGCTTTAATTTGTAGTTTAAATATAGTGTAAATCAGAGATCCATCTGCAATTGGAAAACACACGGCTGCTTGTTCTGTGCTGCATCCAGTGCAATGGCCCCTGCAAGACACAAACTGAGATAAGTTGAGCTAATATAATAATGCCCTCTTTTGCCTTTATGAAAATGGAAATTATCAATTGAAATTGATTTATCCATCAAAAGAAATATAACTGTAACACTCCTGTAGAGTTAAATGTGATCTGATCGAGTGCTCCCATCTAGTCTGTAATATGCCAAGGACAACATGGCGCTGTGCTCAACACAAGCACACATAACCTGCCTGGAAGGGCTGATTCCTCACACAGGATTCCAGTCTAAAAACAGAAGTTGATTAAAAACTTATCTGTGTCAGGGATACACTTATTTCTTTTTTATTTTCAAATTGTCAAAGTTTGCATTCATTTTTTTAGCTGTATGTGCAAACATGAGACCAAATGCTAAATGGCTCCCACCCACTCCCACCTTCCACAGCATCACCTTGAAACTTCGACAAACGGCTTCTAGTTATGATTGTATGTTCAGGTCTTTGTAGTCAATCCAGTACCACCATTGATGATTGCAGACTCATCAGATGGCGGTAACGTCACACTGACGTTCTCTTCTGACTCCAGTCAGACAGGAGCGGGATACATCGCAACTTACACCATTCAACCAAGTAAGCAATCATTAATATGTTAACTTTACAAGTCAGCGACAGGCAACACTTGTAATGGTTCAAAACTTCTACCCCTACACCGAACTTCAAATGTACTAACTATTAAGCTCATTCCATACAATACCAAATGGAGTGTGTCCAATAATAAGTGTACTTGTTAAAATAACATATATATAGACTGAGAACATTGTAATACAATATATTTTCCAAAGTCTGTGATTGTATTAAGACATGATTTCTGTGCCGAGTTAAATCAATTTCATACACACCTGAATGTAATTATCTCTTTATTATTCATGCTGTATAATGTAGGTGTTGTGAAGAAGTAGTGTCATTCATATTGAACACCGTACCCTGTAGCTAACAGAGTAAACACGACGTGAACAACGTTATTCATGCGCCATCAAAGCTGGAGAGTATAGGCGAAACCACTATCACATATGTGCGGTTCATGAATTTATATCAAGTTTCTTACCACGAACCAAATTTACTATTTGTGCCAATCAGGAGGTGTTCCTTCCTTGAGTGATGGCGACTGTTTGTACATCAACTCCAACGTCTCGGCGGGAGTTATCCAAAGTCTCCCCGGTACCGGCAGTGACTACACCAACAACATGGACTGCACGTACGAGTTCACTCGCAATACCCCCTTCTATCTGGACATCAACTTCATCGCCCTCGACACAGAGTCTTCGAGCAACTGCGGCTACGACTACGTCCAGGTTGGGGATGATAAATACTGTGGTAGCGATTTGCCCAACGCAACGAGAGGTAAGTATCCATGAACAATTGTCAGTATTCGAAACATTTTCTTTTTGTATTGGTGAACTGTCAGGCGTTTGGAACCAAGATAAGAACAACAGCTGTCGCTACTTCAAAAAGACATAAAGTTTACAAATAAGTTTTATGATGCCATGAAAACTGGCCTGAGAAAACTAATATAACTTGTATTTATTTTGTATTAACCCTAAGGGTATATGATGTCTTTCCTTCAGTGTCGGTACAAGGTGGATCAGCAATCATCCGCTTCAGAAGTGACAGCAGTGTTACAGGAAAGGGCTTTGTGGCTTTGTTCACTATTGAAGAGCGTAAGTATCAATAAAGGCACGTGTTCAGCATGCATACCAGTATATCAAATCTCCGAGGACGTTAAGGTTCTTAAGACGGTATGCAGCAAAAATATACCTGATCTAAAAGAGTGCTGCTAAAGTTAAACAGATAGTATGACAAATTCAGCATGTGTATAGCATCTAACTTCCACATTAAGGAGGCAGAGTTACGGTTGATCGGCTTATATGTCAGAGTCACCTGTGCATCATGAACATATCTCATATACGAGTAGGAGGGCAGAGCAGGTTGTAAAAATGGTTCACAGGTGTGCATAAACAAACCTCATTTATGAGGACAGGGATAGAATGTAAACATAGTACACTCGTGTGCATCATAAACATACCCCATCTAGGGGGCAGGGCTAGGGTTGTAAAGGTGGTACACTTGTGTGCATCATAAACACACCTCATCTAGGGGGCAGGGCTAGGGTTGTAAAGGTGGTACACTTGTGTGCATCATAAACATACCTCATCTAGGGGGCAGGGCTGGGGTTGTAAAGGTGGTACACGCGTGTGCATCATAAACACACCTCATCTAGGGGGCAGGGCTAGGGTTGTAAAGGTGGTACACTCGTGTGCATCATAAACATACCCCATCTAGGGGGCAGGGCTGGGGTTGTAAAGGTGGTACACGCGTGTGTATCATAAACATACCCCATCTAGGGGGCAGGGCTGGGGTTGTAAAGGTGGTACACTCGTGTGCATCATAAACATACCTCATCTAGGGGGCAGGGTTAGGGTTGTAAAGATGGTACACTCGTGTGCATCATAAACATACCTCATCTAGGGGGCAGGGCTAGGGTTGTAAAGGTGGTACACTCGTGTGCATCATAAACATACCCCATCTAGGGGGCAGGGCTGGGGTTGTAAAGGTGGTACACTCGTGTGCATCATAAACATACCCCATCTAGGGGGCAGGGCTGGGGTTGTAAAGGTGGTACACTCGTGTGCATCATAAACATACCTCATCTAGGGGGCAGGGTAAGGGTTGTAAAGATGGTACACTCGTGTGCATCATAAACATACCTCATCTAGGGGGCAGGGCTAGGGTTGTAAAGGTGGTACACTCGTGTGCATCATAAACATACCCCATCTAGGGGGCAGGGCTAGGGTTGTAAAGGTGGTACACTCGTGTGCATCATAAACACACCTCATCTAGGGGGCAGGGCTGAGGTTGTAAAGGTGGTACACCCGTGTGATTCATAAAAATACCTCATCTAGGGGGCAGGGCTGGGGTTGTAAAGGTGGTAGGGTCGACATTTGTGTGCATCGTGAACATAACACATTTGGAAGGACAGTGTTAGGGTTGTTCAATGGGATTCATGTAACTATAATGTAAATACGACATGTTGAAGATGCATAGTAGATTCTTATAGCATGGATATATTTCCTTTATCAACCTTTTGTGATGATCTTTGTCCCAAACCCAATCACAATTCCAAATGTATCAACACACAAATATGTTCCAAAGTGGATCGTTAATTTGAGAACGTGGCGAGTGTTTCCAACCGTCCAATTGATACTCGTGAATGTGTGTGTTCTGCATCACAATGTGTTGATTGAATGTTAGTAACAAAATCAATGAGGACGTTATTGTCTGAGACAATTTAGATAAACCGATTTTGTTGTGCAAGCCAGTACTTCGGCTAGTTGTATATTGACTTTTAACATGATGTATATTTTAGTTATAGGTGCGATGTCATATTTCTTTAGTCAATTACGTGGCGCTATAACTAGGATAGTCATGAATAATTACCTTTGAGTAGTATTCATTTAAGCTCTTTAATTAAACCCCGTAAGTAAGTTATCGTTTTATTCTGAAATTCCAGACTGCAACTCCGAAATTGATGATCTTGAGGGCACTTATACCTTGGCCACTGATTCTGAAGATCATTACAAAAACAACCAACACTGTGACATCACTCTCCGCTCTCCCCCCACCCCTCACATCACCACTGTCAACTTTACCCGTTTTGACATCGAGGACGATTCGGGTTGCGACTATGACAGTTTGACAATAACAAGTGATGACGGCACCGAGACACTGTGTGGAGCAAAGGAGTCCTTTATCCGACAATGTAAGATAGTCTTGCTATGTTTTTAAAGTAATTAACCGAGAATGCAAAAATCTCATGGTAACAAACACCAATAAAAGCCTTTGAGGTGCTGTAATGAACAATTGGTAATGATACATCACTTTGTGATTATATTAGCACTGATGTTTGGAAAAATACTGTTTTCTCATGTCAACGTTAACCCTATAGCAAACCGAATGTGTGCTCATCTTATACAACGTGTGTTTTACACCTGGTTCCAGCTGATGTATTGAGTGGAGTAGTTCTATGTCCCTCCTTCGGATAACATCGGTCAGTCAGGGATGTCTGTTGTTGGAGAAACCCCATTGTTTTAAAGTCGATGAGACACGTAATGAGAAACTGTTTTAACCTGTGATTAACATCTAATGTGTTTCGTAAAAAGAGCGTTATATATATCAAGTCTATGATGATCTAAGTCTTTTTTTTGGTAAGCATTTAGAGAGACTATGGTGATTACATATTCATACGAGTAAAACAGTATTTTTGAGACTGTTTGCCTGCTATTACCTATATGTATTAATGTTTTGTAGACACTGGGCCTGTTGACATGACGTTTACCAGTGACGGAAGTGTTGTGCGTAGCGGTTTCTCCTTCAGTTATGTCACTGAAATTGGTACGTACATTCATGTTCATTATCTCAGTTTCATGTGTCTATCATTTCAGTTTCACGTGTCCATTATCTCGGTTTCACGTGTCCATTATCTCAGTTTCACATGTCCATTATCTCAGTTTCACGTGTCCACTATCTCAGTTTCACGTGTCCATTATCTCAGTTTCACGTGTCCATTATCTCAGTTTCACGTGTCCACTATCTCAGTTTCACGTGTCCACTATCTCAGTTTCACGTGTTCACTATCTCAGTTTCACGTGTCCACTATCTCAGTTTCACGTGTCCATTATCTCAGTTTCAAATGTGCATTATCGTAGTTTTACATACCTATGATCTCAGTTCACGTGTGCATTATCTGAGTTTCCTGTCGTAATGTAGACTAAAATAGGTTTCAAATGAATAATCACTGTGCTTCTACACCCGTTGCTGCGCATGATCAAGCATACTTACTTCTTCATCAGTTCATGATATTCGATGAAACTATTCTTGATTTGCGCCTGTTTCAGTCTACTGCAATGCAACTATAAACGCCCCGTCCGGAACCTTTGAGTCGCTTCCCGGTGGTTACGAGAACAACATGTATTGCACCTACACCATCAACACCCCCGGTCCTGGTGACCTCGTCTTCACCTTCCCAATGTTTGACGTTGAGTCAGGCAGTAGCTGCCGATACGACGCTGTTGAAATGGCAGGAGACAAGCTGTGTGGATCAAACATCCAAGAGAAGACGTACAGTGAGTAGCATTTGAATATGCATTGTGTCCACGCGTCTAAACCATTCACAAAGGGTTGCTCCGTTTCCCACTTTCTACACACTATCACTATAAGATAACACCTGCCTGTCTCATGTCTCTGGAATCACTTGTGACATGTCACCCTCTTGACTGATACTCACTCACCCACGTATCCTCGCTATTTTTCCGTGAGGCCAAAATAATAAATCTTGGCTTTGCTCTGTGTATAAGTATATGTCTCTCGGAAAAGAACTGTTTGGTTTCTTAAATACTGATTTCCTTTGTTGTGTCATTTAAATGCAAGTTTGTTTTCACAGGTACTGATGGCCATTTCCAGTTCCTCTTTACAAGCGATGGTTCCGTAGCTAAAGATGGTTTTCGAATAGACTTCAACTTCACTCCGGCGGACAACATAACCACATCCCCACTGCCTACGCTACCAACGCTACCAGGTACTATTATTGAGTCGTTGAGGGCTGAGTCAGAGGGCTAACAGGTAGTATGTCATATAAGGATCCGCAATATGGTCATACATATTGTGATTCAGTTCTCTGAGTAGTTCTGCTGGGACGTGAAGTCGTGTGATCTGACTGTCATATTGAGAATATTTTCCTGATTTAGGACTCATGCTTCAACTTTTTATTGGATTTTCTTTTTGCCTCCAAGACAGAAAACCATTAAGCATTGTTCCGGATACAATACATAATTGTTTCATTGATGCAAAATGTTAACATTTAGATTAAACACCTAACAAAGACTTTCATATACTAATTATTTGTGAGGATAATTCTTATCTCTGCTCTTGTCCATGTTTAACATTTCTTTACAGTGACAACACAAACCACCACCCTCCCTGTAACTACATCTTCTCCTGACACTGGTGAGTCTTAATATTTCTTGTAGTGGCACTGACTGCATTGGTCCATATGTGTGTTTATTCAATCTGGAATGACCGCCAGCCAAACCATGTTCTTAGGGACAACGGATCATGGACACACTAAGCCATAATGTATCTGTTCACGGAGTTGTAAATCCATGAATCTATAAATAGTTACCAATATGGCTCTACATATATTATATCCATCAACCATGATATAAGTGGAATACTGTTCAAAGCGACTTTAAACCTCACGCACTCACTCACACGTGCAGCAATTCCTTTGTAACGTCCCATCACGACAGATACCTGCACCCAAGTCCTGACATCAGATGATGGCGCCCTGACAAGCCCAGGCAATGGCAGCTACGCCAACAACGTGCAGTGTGTCACTGTCATCACAGGCCCCAGTGTACCATACACCTTGGTCCTCAGCTTCACAACGTTTGACCTCGAGGACTCATCCACCTGTAGATACGACTACCTGGAGGTTGATATGGGCGAGGGAAACAGCCAGAAGGGATGTGGATCAACATGGGACAACAGAACAGTGGAGTGTCAGTCTCACACATTTGTTACATCTTAAATCTCACTTCTGGTTCACCGGTGTAATTAGAAATGCGTTAGTCCAGCATGCAAGTTACATATTAGTCGAATTAACAATTGTCACTCTCAAAAGTACGACGGAAGTCAGTGAAAAGGAGCTAACTATAGAATTTGTAAATCCGTCTGAAAATAGTTAACTTTCAGGTATTGCATGTGTTTCATCAACAATGATAGTTATGTCTGTGGGTGGGCCAGGCTCATCTATGACACAAACATAAGTGTGCGTGTTTCACCTTTGTGATGAAACTCTCGAAAGATGCAGAGTTGGTAACCTGCGACACAAGAAACATTGACGCGTGATTGATTCCTATAAATCTTTAACATAAGGAAATAATATATGTTAAGTAAAAAGAGCGATGAACACGTACGAAGCAGTTTGAAAGGTGTTTCAAAATATCAAATTAAGTTATATTCTCAGCTGTACTCAATGCAATAGGTTGATTTTTCAGACACGTCAGATGGAGGTAACGTCACTGTGACATTTTCTTCTGACTCCAGTCAGACAGGAGCAGGGTACAGCGCCACCTACACCATCCTGCCAAGTAAGCCAAATTCATCGGTATTGGTTCTAAACGCGACATTTACGCGGGGGTATCGGATATTAATATCATTCTGTGACATTGAGGCCAAATGCATCTTCAGGCTACACACGTACCTATCAGCAGAACCGAAACTAGCCACCGGTACCTATGTTACTTCAGTTGCCAAAAAGAAAAGAAAACAAAAGGAAACAATATGGCTTCCCGATCCAACTCTAACATATGTTCAAGTGTAGGATTTAGAAATATGGGGATTTTGTTTAAAGATATTTTTAAAGAGGATACATACAATGAAGGAATCTACTGATCAAATTACAATGGCAATAACAATTTCTTTTCTGCCAATCAGACGAGTCAACACGACGTGAACAACGTTATTAATGTACCATCCAAGCTGGAGAGTATAGGTGAAACCACTATTACATATGTGCGGTTCATGAATTTATATCAAGTTTCTTACCACGAACCAAATTTACTATTTGTGCCAATCAGGAGGTGTTCCTTCCTTGAGTGATGGCGACTGTTTGTACATCAACTCCAACGTCTCGGCGGGAGTTATCCAAAGTCTCCCCGGTACCGGCAGTGACTACACCAACAACATGGACTGCTCATACGAGTTCACTCGCAATACCCCCTTCTATCTGGACATTAACTTCATCGCCCTCGACACAGAGTCTTCGAGCGGCTGCCGCTACGACTACGTCCAGGTTGGGGATGATAAATACTGTGGAAGCGATTTGCCCAACGCAACGAGAGGTAAGTGGGGATGATAAATACAGTGGAAGCGATTTTCCAAAAGCAACGAGAGGTAAGAGTCCATGTACTACTGCAGTATTCGAAACATTTTCTTTTTGTATTGGTGAACTGTTAAACCTTGAAACAAATATTAGAGCAACAGGTAACATAACTGGAAAAAAAAGACATAAAGTTAAAAATAAGTTCTATGATGCCATGTAGATTCTTGGCCTGAGAAAACAAATATAACTTGATATTTTGTATTAACCCTGAGGTTATGATGTCTTTCCTTCAGTGTCGGCACAAGGTGGATCAGCCATCATCCGCTTCAGAAGTGACAGCAGTGTTACAGGAAAGGGCTTTGTGGCTTTGTTCACTATTGAAGAGCGTAAGTATCAATATATTCCTCTGTAAACCACGAACATACATATCTACATTGAAACACAATACCGAAGTTTAACATGGATACCTCACTAAGACACAGTATAATGATTCCGAGCCGACCAGCCCTTGTTACATCTCCTCATGCTGAACGCCATGCAGGGCACCGTCTTTATACGATTTTGACATACGTATCATTGTTTTATCTCAGGAAATAAGAATGTAGAAATTATTAACTCATAGATCAGCCAAAAACAAAAACCAATGTAATGTGTTACCGAGGTCATATTCGTTCCACCAAACATTTTAACATTTCAGAGCATTGCCAGCATAGCAATAACCCCACCTATAAACATTAATGGACCTCCAATTATAATGTTTAGTTCATGTCGACAATTCAGCGAAAACTACGAGGGACTTCTATTTACAGTAGAGAGCGAATTGGGTTAGACACTGCTTTAAACAGTATTCCAGTTTGTATCAAGGCGTGTCCGTAATATAGTCTTTGTCTTTTGTGATATGTTACGTATACCAAATGGCCCGTGAAGAGTGAGTGAGTAAGGTTTTACGCCGCTTTTAGTAATATTCCAGCAATAATACGGCGGGGGACACCAGAAATGGGCTTCACACATTGTACCCATGTCGGAAATCGAACCCGGGTCTTCGGCGTGACGAGCGAACGCTTTAACCACTAGGCTACCCGACCGCCCGGCCCTTTGGCCCGTGAAGAGGCGACTATGCTTGTCGTTGGATGTGCCCAGCGGGGTCGGGTAGCCATTCCAGCTGACTTGGTTGGTGCATGTTATCGTATCCCAATTGCGTAGATTAATGCTTATGATGATCACTGGATTGTCTGGTCTACAGTCGATTATTTACAGACCGCCGTCATATAGCTGGAATATTGCTGAGTGCGATGTAAAACATTAAACAAAAAAAGAAAAAAAAGAGAAGAATATCAAGAATATCATATGTGATATGTTGCTTAAACCAACTGGCCCATGAAGAGGCGACTGTGCTTCTCATAGGAGGTGCATAATTGGGATCGGGTGGTCAGGCTCGCTGACTTGGTTGGTGCATGTTATCGTATCCCAATTGCGTAGATCGACGCTCATGATATCAATCACTGGATTGTCTGCTCTACAAAAGTATATCAACTTGTACTGAAATTCCAGACTGCAACTTCGATAGTGAAGATCTTGAGGGCACCTATACCTTGGCCACTGATTCCGAGGATCATTACAGAAACAACCAACACTGTGACATCACTCTCCGGTCTCCTCCCACCCCTCACATCACCACTGTCAACTTCACCCGTTTTGACATCGAGGACGATACTAGTTGCGACTATGACAGTTTGACAGTAACAAGTGATGGCACCACCGAGACACTGTGTGGAGCAAAGGAGTCCTTTATCCGACAATGTAAGATAGTATGTTTAATTAATCGAGAACGCAAAACTCCCATGGTTATAAACACCCACAAAAGCTTCGCTAAGGTGCTGTTTTGGTGACTGCAATAGCATCGATAATAATGTTTAATAACAGCTTTGACGGCAAAGATTTATTTACGCTCAACCTGCAGTTCACATGATTCACATGAACTTTGTATATCTTTAACTGTTCCTCCATACTTACGTTTTGTTGCAGCGAGCATTTTGAGAGATTAAGAAAGTGACGAGTAAAAACAGTATTTTGGACATTCATTGACCTGTATTACCGATATGTGTTGCTGTTTTGTAGACACTGGGCCAACAGTTGACATGGCATTTACCAGTGACGGAAGTGTTGTGCGCAGCGGTTTCGCCTTCAATTATGTCACTGAACTTGGTACGTAAATGCATGTCCATTATCTCAGTTCCACATATCCATTATCTCAGTTTCATGTTCATTATCTCAGTTTTACGTGTCCATTATCTCAGTTTCATGTTCATTATCTCAGTTTCACATGTCCATTATCTCAGTTTCACATGTCCATTATCTCAGTTCCACATATCCATTATCTCAGTTTCATGTTCATTATCTCAGTTTTACGTGTCCATTATCACTTATCAACATTTATATTTTTTTTCTCGTAAGTTTCTCGATTTCATATTAATATTATTATTTTCCTATTACTGCCTTTTATCATTGATGAATAACACCTGTTTCAGTCTACTGCAATGCAACTATAAACGCCACATCCGGAACGTTTGAGTCACAGCCTGGTGGTTACGAGAGCAACATGTACTGCACCTACACCATCAACACCCCCACTGCTGGTGACCTAGTCTTCACCTTCCCATTGTTTGACGTTGAGTCAGGCAGTAGCTGCCGATACGACGCTGTTGAGATGGCAGGAGACAAGCTGTGTGGAACAAACATCCAAGAGAAGACGTACAGTGAGTAGCACACATACGAGTGTAATTTCCTGCATTTCACGTGGCATGTCTTTAACGATTGGGTTCAACATACTCTCCGCACACTATTTCCCTGTCCAGTACCTGAAGAAGTTAGATCAACGGCTATGTGTTGTTCAGACGGAGGGTCTGTGATTCGCGCCTGTTTACTGTTCTCTTTTCTTACCAGTGCACATTGTTTGCAATTCTTCTTTCTATAACACCGATTCCCCTTTTGCCGTTTCTAAGAGGTATTTATCTTGTTCTAGGTACTGATGGTCATTTCCAGTTCGTCTTCACAAGTGATGGATCCGTAAATGGAGAAGGTTTCAAGATAGACTTCACTTTCATCCCTCACGAAATTCAGAATTAGGTAGGAGCATAACCACAACTATCAGGCAGCATTAATATGGTTGTCATTAATCGATGATAATAATGACCTTAGTAATGTTGTTAAATGATCGGATAACTCTACATACACTACATACATTGTTTAGCAATCAACATAAACTTCATATGTTATCTCCCATCAGATGTCTGTTTCCTGCACCTTTAGATCAATAAGAAAATATGGAAATTACAGGCGCAAAGTCAGCTTTGTATTTTGTCTATGACCTTTTTTGGTTTCTGAAGTGTTTCTACAACCCCACGACCGCCCAGTATGATTACTCTCATACTCTGCAGCTGTGCCCGCATGCATTGAGGCGCGCGGTAGTGTTTAGTCACAAGATAACCCAACATTCGTGTGTCGTTTCCTATAATGAGCATAAGCTTCACTAAATGTCAGTAAATATGTTTAGCAATCGACATAAAATTCATATGTTACTCCCATCAGATGTCTGTTGCCTGCAACTTTAGATCAATGAAAAAAATAATAAATTACAGGCACAAAGCAGCTTTGTATTTTATCTATGGCATTTTTCAAATATTCCGATGGATTTCTAAAGTAAGTTTCTACAACCTCACGACCACACAGTGTGATTACTTTCATGCCATGCAGCTGTGCCCACATTCAACACACGATGTAACTGTTTAGTCATACGATAACGCCCAATAGCCCCACAACCCCATGTCGTTTCCTTCAAAGAGCATAACGAAAGTGTCGCGCTGCACTAAACCCATACACATTGATAAGTTCTTGGTCGAAGCAAGGGTTCTGTTACCTTTCTTATTCTTTTAGCTAATAATTGTGGATTTATATCTAGCCAAAAGTCATCATAGTAGTTACCTTCAGATTTATGTCCAACGGTTTGCAAGAAATCTTTTGATTGTTTGAATGCTTTTATAATCAGATTCGTGCTAAATTTGTAATTTGAAGTCAAACTTCTTTCAACGGCATCTAATACATGGTGTTTTTTGTTACAGAGACATGGGTACTTTTTCAAGAGATGGAAGGCATAATCAATAAATCACTTAGATGATAAACATACTGTGTTGTTTCTCTGTACCAGAATGAGCGAGCTGGCATTGTTTTTTACCACAGTCGGTAATATTCAAGCTATTTCAGGACGCCCTATTTTACAAATGAGTCAGGTCAAGATAGACTAGACGTTAATAACATGAGTAAAGATCCATCTGTTGGAGTACTAAAGTGACCATGGCCCACGACAGTTATTAACGACTCCGATACTTTGTCAAAATAAAAAATGCAATTGCAATGTAGCGATAATAAACAAAATAGCATGGACACCACGCCACAGTTCAATCATGTATCATACAACATAAAGGGTGAGGCAGCACACCATGCTGAAGGCTCGGGTTATATTCACCATATAGGCCGGCGTAAAGTCCATTTCTCGTGTCCTCTGTCGCCATAATGCTGGAATATTGCTGAAAGCGGTGTAAAAGCATACTCACTCTCATACAACATGAGTCTTTTGTACAATGTTTTGTATATTTGTGTAACACGTTTCCCATAAGGGAAATCATTACACACTCTGTACACGTTTCAACTGTACGAAATGTACACAACTATTTTGTCAAGAAAAGGACGAAGAAGTTAGTTATGTCAGATTATAAAAATTATCAGAAAACTCACAATGAACTTGGTTTGCCATATAAACAGATGTAAAGCCGTGTCAATAAAAGGAAAAAAGTAGGAACCGTCACAAAGCGCCCAACTTGTACAACGATTCAGACTGACACGAAAGATTCTATTAATATCTCCAATGCTACACTTGGACTTGCCTTGAATTGGGGCGCAAATACACCAAGCGTGGTGGCGTTAGAGCAACGTTTAGGGACAGTAATTCCATCCATAATGTTCACGAATTGAGGTTTTCAATTAGTGTACATTGATGAAACGTGGGTAAACACAAATCATGGACCAACAGTCACCCGCCATCGCATTGCACTGTACGTTCGCACTCATGCGAAATGTTTGATAGTCGGCTGTGAACTTGTCTTCGAGGCCAAGAAATCAGAGTGCGATTACCACCGAGAAATGAATGGAACGGTATTCTTTGAATGGTTTGAACATGAACCTCTTCCAAGGCTGGATAGCCAAAGCGTTATGGTGATGGATAAGGCGGGTTACAATGACATCAGCGCATCGGACCCTATAACCACAACCACAAGCAGTTTCAAAGTCACAACGCGAAAATACCTCACAGCTCGCAATGATCATTTCAAACCATCTGAGAATAAGGTGTTACTTTGAGAAACGCAAACACCATTTAAGTAAACAGACAACTTTACCGCAATTCATGGTCACACTGTCGCAGGAACACCGCCAGTTGAACCTAATTGAACAGATCTAGGCTAACTACAAGGTTTTGTTGCCAGCCACACCACCACTTTTACGTTATCCGATGGAATAGATCTAACATATGCATCATGCATCATGACACTACAGGTTTGGCAAAATGCAGAAGACCACGTCATGTGTATACAGCAGTAGTGTCGTCGGCAGGATGGGGGTTGACGTTAGTCACGTGACTCCTAGTATTGTTCACATATCGGACAGTTCAGAATCAAAATCGAATTGATGTGTGTTAATACTTTTGACACTAACGCTGTGTGTGTGTGAGGCTGCTGGTACTTGTTCTGATTGATGCCGATTTATAGTGCCAGCCCACTGAGATACCATGCCGCAATTTAACATGAAGACCCCCACCCAGACACAGTATACTGACTCTGTGTCCTTGTTTTAGCTCCTTTAATGCCGAGCGCCAGACAGGGTAGTAATCTTGTAACGCTCCACCTCTATACAATAGAGGCAGTCTTTAGTTTTGAAAGGTGGAAAGCTGTGGTTCTGCTGTTGGTACGCGCACGTTAGCTTAGCGCTTTTAGTCAATATCCCGGCGTCCCCAAAATTATTCAACATTTTTTGTGAAGGTGTTTTTAAAACGTCATAATTCCTAGTATGGTGGCTTAATGCTCTCAAAGTAGTATCAAACAAAATCTGTGATCAGCTAGTTATTATACTGTCCTTCGATAAAAGGATTGTATACAGTCTAAATATGTTTGTTCCAGGTATTTTGGCAGGCACGCAGCCCCTACACACACACACACGCACGCACGCACGCACGCACGCACACGCACGCACGCACACACACACACACGAACACGCGCACACACACACACACATACACACATACACACATGGTTTGGAAGTTATGATAGTGACAATCTTTAACACTTCAACACTTATTGGTATATAGTTACAACATGGTTAATTTTATTACGTCTAAAGTTTGGCGTTTTTCGGTGTTTGTAAGATTACTGATATGGCATAATTGGTATTAAACACTTATCTACGTATTTAAGCTGGCAATACAACTCAGTATTAATAACCGTTTGTGTTTTGAATTGCAGCTTTCAATATAAAAATAAATTCAAAGGACACAAGTCATATTTCGATTTTGTACGACAGATGATAACCCCGTTGTCCACATTTAAGCTGTATGTTGACTTCAGTCATTATGAATATCGTCATGAGACGTTCATGAAACGTCACAATTGTTTTGGACATTTCATGAAAGTCTCATGACGTTTATACATAATGACTGAACTCAAAGTACAGCTTGTATGTATATATATGTATATGTATATATATATATGTTGCTCGTCATGCGTGAACTACATAAACATATTTCATATTTACATTATCCGATGCAGAATACTTGGGGAAGGCTATCGGTAAAGGGACAACGTGGTCGGTATTGAGTTAGAGTGGATTAATAATCTACAATGTCATCCATCGAAAATAAAAAAAATGAACTGAATATCTTTAAAATTGACGATGTAGTGCCTTGTCAAAGAATTGTAGGATTAGAATTTAAGAAATCTATTTAAGAGAGAAAATTTGTGCTGACAATGTCTATAAAATTGATGCATTTAATAGGAGTATGCACTTAACAGAACAAACATATTATCATGTTTTATCTTTTCATTGTCAAGCTGACGTCAAGAACCTGGACTCCAATTATTTATCGTCAGTCTGGAATACCACCCAAACTGTCATCATCAGTATAGTAATCGCTAAACTTAAACGTTTCTCATTCAAGCAGATACTTATGTAATGTTACTTTTTAACGAATCGTGACTTTATCGTTTGAGATATACAAAGATAACTTGGAAATAATTATGAAACAAACTCTTTCGCATCACATACATGTATCATTGACAAAAACCGCAAGTATCTTGTATAAATATTGTGTTTATTTTAAATGTTTATTGAAGAGGAGCTTTCTGTACGACAAAACTGTATTTTTTTTATATAGACAAGGATGCTGGAGAGAAATACATGTTTTAATTTAAAGGGACCAGTTGGTCGTAATATGCACATGATATTTAGAAGAACGTTTATTATAAAAGAAATAAAATAATTGTCATTATTTTGGAAAGTAATTGAGCTGTCATACATTCCCTTTCTTAATATGCAAACACAAAAATACTGTTTTCTACTCGCGTTGCCCTCACCATATTGTATTATTCATGTCCAAATGTTGAGACTCATGAACCTCCACTGGAAGCTTGGTCAGAGCTTATGTGGGGCAGTAAGAAACAGACCTCGATCGCTGTTTCGCTGTGAGGAATGATGAAAGGCGCTCGATGAAGCGAACGTAAAATATTGCTTTCCCTGCGTGTTCTGCAGCGTCTCTGTGCGCATTTAATGCTGCATCAAAGTGCGTTCGACAAGGTTGTGCCTTTATGAGACCTATAAATAATTTCAATTCTAAAGGCTTTAATGGACAGACTTTTACAGTCCGTACGTAACAATAAAGTTTTCTCATCATGATCGACCTTGGGTCCCTTTACGTGTAGCCTTCCTCAAATATAAACTGTTTATGTGAGTAAGAACACAGTTAACGTTTGTTCGGAAAGTTTCATTTCTGTTATACAATAGAGGAAATGAATGTTTTACCAGTACTGCAAGAGCATAATAAATCAAAACAAATCAACTTAAAATACCAAAGGGTCTCGTAAACGTCAATGTATGTCGTACAATCTCATCTCTCACCTTTCTGACAGAAGGTAGTTCATTAATATAACGAAGCATTTGCTTCCCAAACTGTGCCCCAATATTCTCACCTAATGTCGACATGATACACAGGACCTAGTGTCACTTTATTCTGCTATCACAAGAACATGATTCCTGGCCTTATTCTTACTTTATTCAACAACACAATGTAGCATGTTGCAGTACAACACAAGTAACATGCCACAGTACAACACAATTTAGCATGTTAAAGTACAACACAATGTAGCATGTTGTAGTACAACAAAACATAGCATGTTGTAGTAAAACACAATGTAGCATGTTGTAGTACAACACAAGTAGCATGTTACAGTACAACACAATGTAGCATGTTAAAGTACAACACAATGTAGCACGTTAAAGTACAACACAATGTATTATATTATAAGTTCAAACACATGTTTGCAGAAAAACAAAATGAATGTCGTTGTACATCACACGTTGCACGTTAAAGTACAACACAGTGTAGCATGTTGCAGTACACCACAGTGAAGTATTTTGTAGTAACACAGTGAAGCTTGTTGCAGTACAACACAATGTAGCATGTTGTAGTACAACACCATGTAGCATGTTAAAGTACAACACAATGTAGCTTGTTGCAGTACAACACAATGTAGTATTTTGTAGTAACACAGTGAAGCTTGTTGCAGTAGAACACAATGTAGCATGTTGTAGTACAATACAGTGTAGCATGTTGCAGTTCAACGCAGTGTAGTATTTTGTAGTAACACAGTGAAACTTGTTGCAGTATAACACAATGTAGCAGGTTGTAGTGCAACACCATGAAGCATGTTAAAGTACAAGATAAAGTAGCACGTTGTAGTACAACACAACGTTGTATGTTGGAGTACAACACAATATAGCATGTTGTAGTACAACACAGTGTAGCAAGTTGCAGTACAACACAATGTAGTTTTTTGTAGTAACACAATGTTGAAGTAAAACACAATTTAGCATGTTAAGGTACAACGCAATGTATCATGTTTAAGTACAACACAATTTTGCAAGTTAAAGTACAAGATCATGTAGCACGTTGTAGTACAACACAATGTAGCATGTTGCAGTAGAACATAATGTAACATGTTAAAGTACAACACAATGTAGCATGTTGTAGTACAACACAATGTAGCAAGTTGTAGTACAACACAATGTAGCATGTTGTAGTACAACACAATATAGCATGTTGTAGTACAACACAATATAGCATGTTGCAGTACAACACAATATAGCATGTTGTAGTACAACACAATATAGCATGTTGCAGTACAACACAACGTTGTATGTTAGAGTACAACACAATTTAGCATGTTGTAGTACAACACAATATAGCATGTTGCAGTACAACACAACGTTGTATGTTAGAGTACAACACAATTTAGCATGTTGTAGTACAACACAATGTAGCATGTTGCAGTACAACACAATTTAGCATGTTGTAGTACAACACAATGAAGCATGGTGTGGTGTTGACTAGAACCAAGTTGTTTGTATTGCAGTAATACAATATGTACACAATATAATGGCACACAAAGGATCATGACAATAAACCATAGTTTAGTACATGGTCCTGTGAAGAAATGACAACAAAGATGGCATGCAGCCTATAGGGGGTCACACCATACACTGTACGAACAACATAGTAACTTGTTTCACAAGCTTGGAATATGGTGCAAATGATTTTCAAAGAAAAGTTCCAAATCTAAAGAAGCGTGATACATTATGCTAAACATACTCATAAACAGCGAGTAGTATCTTTCATTTTCGACCACGGAAACGCGTATCACATCTGTAGGGGGCATGGTATATTAATTAATATTTTATCGCGGTTTGTTGTCAATTAAAGGCTCGTGTGGGTTCAGTCATGTTCACCAAATACCAGAAGAAGACCATTAGACAGTGTTTGACTGTTACATTGTCTGGTATAAAAAGTAACTGCCTCTAATATGGAAGAATTCTTTTCTCAAAACCCACGACAATTTGTATAATGTTTGCAGCCTTAGAACCCTGGCACTCCTATTAGCATTGTGGAGGAGTAAAGTTATCCTTTTATTTTTGAATCACATATAGATTACCCGAGGACGGGCATGCCTGAAGCCTCCAGGTGCTTGGTTCTGATTGGTCAAAATTTGAGTAAAATCACGCATCGAATTATTTTCATTACCTCAACATAAATATACCTTTTCACACAAATAACTTGCATATGAAAACATCGATCTATTGATAGCCTACGCATCGATACACACAACAATGCCTGTCGATAACACCATTACAGTCTTACACATTCGATATCAGAATAACAGCTCATCAAGCATGGTGCAATCTATTTCAGAACACTCACAATTAAGTAAAATACAAACTAACAATTGTATCAGGCTCACACAATCATCGGTCAAAAAATTGAGGAGTCTCTCAGGCTCGCTCGTGTCGTACAAAACCGACTCGTCTTCAGCGGAAGATGGCGGTATTCAGACATACGTCAGAGTGGTTCTGTTGGCAATGAGGTTGTGCCAACAGGCTCGAGCAGTTAAGAATAACGTTAATGTGAACATAATAACAGTTTGGGATTGTCCCCTGGGTTCATGCAATTTGTAAACAGCACCGTGACCATGCACGACTATTATGGTGATAGTAACGAGTAACGGAAGTAGGTCAACCCATGGCGAAGTTCGGGGAGGAGAAATAGTATTGTTGTTTCTCGGGAGTTATTTTAAATCAACTGGTGAATAAGAACAACTTGAAAAGAACGAAAATTCATATTTCAGCTTATTGTATTCGAGGTCAAAGGCCCACGTGCATATTGGTTATATGATATTAAGGTCAAGGTGAGTAATGCCTATCTTGTACATCGTTCACAAGATTTCGGATCAAAATACAACTTTTTGACAATAATTTTCTCTATATTTTCTGAATATATATCATATATCAGTATCATATTTGAAATAACTTGGAGCTCACCTTCAACCATATTCAAAACTGACACATTCGGTTTTCTTTTGGGATATTTTGTCTGCATCCAAATATACATCGGTAGTCCTTCCCCGCCTGTTCTAGTAGTGCTAGATGCTGTCTAATATTTAATATATTATTATTTGTAACATAAACTTCTGGATATAAATTGATGTGTATTGCTAGAATAATTATCATATCTGGAGCTTCCCTTCAATATTGCATGCCAGTTGAAAAGTATTCAGTATTCCCGACTTTTTTTAATAGATCCATGGATACCCAAGACCAAATGTAAAAGTGATGTTCTAATGATTGATATCCAAGTTCATGTAAATAGTTTCTGTGCATCTAGGCAGTATAACATATTGTAGGCTTTCTTTGGGAGTCGATTATTTGTCACACGTATAAGTGAAAGCCAGTATTTGATACATCTTAAATAGGATTCATTAAACAATGGGTATCTTCGACAATCCCTAAGTATAATTACATTTGGTGTATAAATCGGCAATGCTCAAAACCTTTTGCATGCCATTGTTTGAATTTCAGTTCCATACAAAATAATAGGTTAAATCTTCAGGACAAATATCAGTTTGAAGGCAAGGCTTCCAACAGAATTCATTGAACGAAGACGTTCATACAGTGCCACTTTACCCCATTACAATTATTCTTCACTGCTTTCTTCATCTATTATTGAAGTAAATCATGACCATAAATATTTATATTGGGATACATTTTATTTTCCTTATTCGCTTTTCTCGCTAGTCAATTGTTTTCGGAAAACGATAATTTTACTTTTTTCTAAGTTAACTTTCATTTTTCATTTTATATGACATAAGTTCAATGTATGAATATGCCTAAAATATGCCTTTCCTAAAGTCTATAAATGCAACGTAGATAACGCTTTGATAACAGTTTCAGTATTAATGCATTTAGATCTAAAATATTATTTGTTGTAGAATATCCTTCACGAAAACCTGCTTGTTCTTTGGGGTTATCGTTACAAATTCTTTTGCTCAAGAGGAAATCCTTTTGTTAAAAGTTGATGTTCATACTAGTAACTTGCTGACAACACTCATAAGTGTTAAGTCCCTGTAGTCATCTGGATGTGTCCTGTCACCACTTTTATGTGTGATTAGAATGATTCCAAGTGATCACTGTGAAGAAAAATATCTTTCTTGAATATATAGTTAAAAAGACACTCCAGATAGTTCATCACATATTGTTTTCCTTCCTTTCCAAATTCACTTATTACTTGATTATTCCCTGCTGTTTTAGTTTGTCTATTGCTTTATCTATTTCTTCTGCCTATACATCAACATTCAAGTTTTCAATAATATCACGATAGTCTTCGTTTAATACTGTGAAATCTACGTCAAAATTCGCATTCTCGGCATTATTTCTGCATGGTCAAACTTTCTGATGGTGTCGTTTTAAGTAAGTTGACATATAATCATTTTTCTCGGCAGCATCCAAACTACTTTGGCTTTAAGAATAATTATTTTCATCTTGATCTATGTTTGTATTGTAAACAAGTGACAGGGACTGATGACAAGATTCCGATCTATTTTCAATGTTGTGATCATGAATAAATTATCTGTTATCTACAGATAGCATGCAATAATCAATCAAACTATTATAATACTAGTATTAATGTTATAGAACCTTGTTTTGCATCTTTTCCATTAACAATGAAAAGACCAAGGATCGAGCAAAGTGATCTGCCGAATTGTATACAATACTGTCTTTTGTTTTCCGAATTGTATACAATACTGTCTTTTGTTTTCCTCAGTTCAATTTCCTTAATTAAATCCTTCCTGTGGATTACGTTGGTGTAAGAAAAATTATTTTCATCTTTAGTTATGTTTGTATTGTAAACCTGTGACTCGTGTAGATGGTAAGATTCCGATCTATTTTCAATGTTATAATCATGAATATTTTCTGTTATCCAGGGAAAGCATGCAGTAATCAATCAAACTATCGCCTATACCACTACAAGTGTCATAGAACCTTCTTTTGCATCCTTCCATAACGTCCATTAACAATAGAAAGACCAAGTATCGAGCAAAAATCTATAAGTGATCTGCCGAATTGTTTACGATACAGTCTTCTGTTTTCCACATTTCAATTTCCTTCATTGAATCCTTCCTGTGCATTATCAGTCAATTTGGGTACACCTTCGTGTTATTTACCGGTTCCAACATTAGAATCCCCACCGGGAATTATCACTGCGTCCGACATGAAGTTTCTAAGCTGATCTATGATTAAGCCTTCTCGTTCATGTATCCCATTTGTGTCAATTTTACTTTCATAATATATCGCATATTGCGGTAAAACAGTTATAAACTTACATGTTTACTTATGCAGTTCTTCACAAGTACGGTTGTACCACCTGTGTAACTCTCCTTTTGGTCGCATGATGACAACTTTACTCCTGTGTGTAGATGGTGATTTCATAAACAATATTTAGTTATATTGTTATTATAGAGCCATGTCTCTGTTAAACAAAAAACAATATCTTCTGAGCTCACATAGTTCATAAAATCATCGTCCTCCAGTTTGTTGAGAAGTCCTTCCATATTCTAAAATTCAAAAGTGATCTGGAGCATTATATTACATTTCACCGAGGTCCGACCGAGTCCCTCTTTACAAGGCGCAGCATTATTCCCAGACTGTCGCCAAGGCTACTGGTTGTTATTTTACTGTACCCTGTGAACTGGGCGTACGTATGTTGTCCACGTGCAGTACACCCTTCTTGAAATATGTACGTTTGCCCTGTTCTCTGAGTGGTGCGAGTTGTTCCCTCTGTCTTCATGTCAGGTCTCCACTGAATTTCGCACCGTTTGCCCTGAATGCATCTCTGGATCCCCTTATTGAAATTTCATCGCCAGTATGTATAAACTTTACAATAACTGGTTTGGGCTTACCCGTTGGTAGTTTTCCAAGCCGATATGCTCGTTGATATTTCATAAGTTATTTGAGGAAATACATACATATTTCAAGTTGTTGTGTCATTATCACTATAACCTGTCTCCTCTACAATGGAAGATGTCATGTTGATTTCCAAATAATGATTTGATGGAGACCAAACCGTGCAAACATGCAGAGGAAGTTGTGCTGAAATTAAATATATTTCTATGGAGGATTATGTTTTCACCAATTCTCTCTTCAAAACTATGTTTCGTGAAACAATTAATCTTAAACTTTTTTATGATCCTCAGATAGCTGAACTATTTGCCAATGTGTAAGTATGCATTTACAAAGCTCTTTCGTGGTCAAGATAGAACACTCGGTTCCAAATTTAAAGGGAATCTAACCTAAGTTAGACTAACTCAAAATTTAAGCACCGTTCGTTTATTACCTGAATAGGTATTACTTGTCATTTAAGACCTTACTCTTGCCTGGGCCTTCAGAGCATCTCCTATCAACAGTATGTATGTGGAGGATGATGAGCCAACCTTAAAACAACACTGCATAACTCTATCTTTGAACACTGATATCAATCCAATTCAGCACAAGACTTTGATTCAAATCCTCTACACAAAAACAATTTTATCAACCGTGCAACCGACCTGTGAGTTTTGACGTCTCTTTAGTTGCAATTGCTAACGCCAGGGGTATATTTATTTTTACGAGATAAGAAGAATATCTGATACGTACAAATCTATTTTAACAGATTTTAACATCAAAATCCAGATCCAGTGTACCGACTCTAATGTTTTCTAAATATAAACATCCACTTGTGAAATTCGAGAATTAAGTACGATCTTGTTAATATCAAATAGCCTTTTGTTGGTTTTATTGGAAACATTGGTAACACAATTTTTGATGGCGAAGCAATCGTTTTTATATCTACATTTTACCGCACACAACCTAAAGTTACATATGTTAAGGATTTTCTCATCTGAAGTGGGGGAACATTTATACCTTTGATTAATTATTGTATCTATAGATGGTGAAATATGTGTTGTTCATAATAAATGCCAATTTTACACTCGAAAGTTCAAAGTCCTGCCTTTGACCGATATAGCTGAGTAAGCATTACCTGTAATCATATTCCATGTTTTAGGTCACCTGCCCATCAGTGTGGACATCTAAGCTTGAAGGTCGCAGGTGAACCATCTGCTATGTGCAGATGACTACAAAGAAAAATTGATGTATTGGATAATTTCTGTAACGTATAGGGTCTTCACGTTAATATTAAGACAGAAGAGGTGGACCTGTGCAACATAATGAAACATGTTTTGTGCACGTGAACTCTATCACTCTCTCAACATATTACAATTATTTAGGAATTTTATTAAAAAAATATATATAAAACCACTTGTGAAATTCGAGAATTAAGTACGATCTTGTTAATATCAAATAGTCTTTTATTGGTTTTAACGGAAACATTGGTAACACAATGTTTGATGCCGAAGCAATCCTTTTTATATCTACATTTTACCACACACAACCTAAAGTGACATATCTTAAGGATCTTCTCGTCTGAAGTGGGGGAGCATTTATACCTTTGATTAATTGTTGTATTTATAGATGGTGAAATACGTGTTGTTAATAATAAATGACAATTTTACGTTCGTATGTTCAACGAGTTGCCTGTGAAAGTTATAGTAAACATTACCTGTAATCATATTCTATGTTTCAGGTCACCTGCCCATCAGTGTAGACAGTAAGCTTGAAGGTCGCAGGTGAACCACCTACGATGGGCAGATGTTCAAGCAAGGGAGCATTGATATTGAACAGTTTCCTCGAATTGCATTTTACCATATGTAAACATAGGTATGATGATAAAATTGTTGGAACATTAAGAAGAGCAAAAATCCAAATAGCGGAAGTATATCAAGAATTAGTTTTGATACATGACTGACATCTTTTATTTATTTTTTATAAGGTTTAGGTGATAGAGAGCACCTTAAGGCGTGTCTTAAAACGTTTGCTGTAGGCCAATTTTAGAGGTTTCCAGAAGGTTTCGAAATCTGTTTTTGTATATGCTTTGAAGAAGGTGATCACAGTGAAGGCACATGGGGGGGATGTTTGGTTTGAATCATGTACTGGTACGTGATAGAAATTGTCATTTCCGTGCATTTCAGCCATAAAACTATGCAAGTTGCTATCCATAACAATAATTGTCCCTTGCCTTATATATGTCCAGGAATTGTACATGTCATATGTTGCTTTTTCCATGCTATTTATATAAATGTTTATCATTGAGAATATCATTACTACTAAAACAGTTACTACTCAAGGTTCACATAAAAAAGAGTTATAATTCAAAAATTCAACTGGAATTGTGAGGTGTGTATAAGTACATTGATAAGAATGTCTGTTCTTCAATATTAGTGTACATGTCAAGCCGGTTGTTAAGACTGGACATCTTTGTATAATCATTAGGTAGTCTCTATGTTACCATATTTGACTATCATTTTCAACACTTTTATGAAACAATTCTTCGGACTTGTCTAAAGGTGTCATTATTCCTTTACATAAAAAGGGCAGCATTTGATATTTAAATAACTTTAGAGGGATAACATTAATGGATGAATGAGGAAAACCTCTGGCAACAGTTATGAAGGATCAACTCAAGATATTTTCTGACACCTTTGGGAAGATTTCTGAACCACAAGCCGGATTTCGGAAAGGATATTGCACAATTGATAATGTGTTTACATTACAGTGTCTTGCCTAAAAGTATCTTTCCAAATGCAGATGAAGTTTTCATTAGCTTTTTGTTGATTTTCGAAAGGCTTTTGACTCTGTAAATAGGAGGGCGCTTTGGGTTTCGATTATGAAGACGATCATACACGGTCAACTGCTTGTCATGCTCAAGGACTTATATTCTAAAGTACAGTGCGCAGTTAGAAAATCAAGTACTTTGATTTATTAAGTGGTGTATGTAAAGGTTGTGTGCTAAGTCCGTATTTTTTCACAATGTTTATGTAAGAACTGCAGTCTATGCTAGAAAATAGTGGCCTCAGGAATTTCTGTGGGTCAAGAGTTTTTTAATTGTTATTATTGTTATATGCTGATGATTTGTGTTTAATTGATGACACTATGATTGGAGTACAAAGAAAAAACAGATGTATTAGATAATTTTGATAAAGTATGGGGTCTCCGAGTTAATATGGCAAAGACAATAATTTTGGCTTTTAGAAGAGGTGGGCCTGTGCGACGTAAGCAAACATGCATTTTGGATGGTAACTCTATCACTCTCTCAACATATTACAATTTGTTAGGTATGTCATTTTCAAATAGATTTTCATGGACCCAATACATTGATACACTGTTGTTAAAGCAAAGAAAGCACAGGTTGCCGTTAAAAAATGCAATATAAATTTGATAACATGCAAGTATATTTATTGTTTAAATTCTTTGACACTAAAAAACAACCAATTGTACTTTTTGAAGTATGAAAGATGGGGATACTGTGTTCGCCAGTAGCAGGAATAATTCCCTTCCTATTTTAGTAAATTTGTAATAGGTGTTGGTAAAACTCTATCTAATTCAGCAATATTGTCTGAATGTGGTAGATACGGATCATATGTTGAATATCATCTGCAATGTATAAAATAATGACGCAAGGTTTACGTTAGTTGATATCGGGCAACTATAACACAACGATAGTTTATATCGGGGAGCTCTTACACTTCTTTAGTTGAGATCGAGTAACTCTCACACTTCATAAGTTGAGATCGGGCAACCATTACGCGACGTTAGATGTGACCGGGCAGCTCGTAAACTACGTTACATGAGGTCGGACAATTTAGATCTGGCAAATCTCTTAGATTGGCCACGGGATTAGGCTAATTAGAATCTGAGGTCAAATTTTTTAGTTTACATGAAAGTACATATTGTTTAGCATTCAAGATAAACTTCATATGTTACTCCCATCAGATGTCTGGAGCCTGCAACTTTAGATCAATGAGAAAATTGATAAATTACAGGCACAAAGTCTTTGTATTTTGTCTATGGCATTTTTCAAATATTCTGATGGATTTCTAAAGTATGTTTTCACATCCTCACGACCACAGAGTATGAATACTTTCATACCATGTACATGTGTATGCGTTACTGTTTAGCCACAAGAAAACACCCACATGCCCACTTTCGAATGTCGTTTCCTTCAAAGAGCATAACCAAAGTGATGCGCTGCACTAAACCCCTAAACATAGATAGGATCTTACTTGAAGTAGGTGTTCCGTCATCTTTCTTATTCATTTAGCTAATAATAGTGAATTCTGGTCCAGCCAAAGGTCATGCTAGTAGTTGCGAGTCAGACATAATTAGACTCTCTGAATGCACATATAACCAGATAAATCATTTGTGCTACATTTGTAAATTGAAGTCAAACTTAGCCTCTTTCCGCTTCATCTAATACACGATGTTTTTGGTTACAGAGACATGGGTCCTTCACCACGAGATGGAAGACATGCTCAATAAATCACTTACATAATAAACATACTGTGTTGTTTCTTTATACAAGACTGAGCCAACGAGCATTTGGTTTTACCATTGTCAGTAATATTTAAGCTCTATCAGGGCACGCTATAACACAATTGAGTTGGGACCAGGAAGATTATATGTTGTACTCCGATATTTTAGTCCGAATAAAAGACTATACCATATACAATAATAAACAAATTAACATTGGACACCATGACAGTAGAATTAGATATCATTCAACATGAGAGGCGGTTGGGAAACTCGTCAAACCGAAGGCCCGGGTTCGATTCTCCACGTGGATAAAAAAGTGAAGCCCATTTCTGGTGTTACCTCAGTGATATTGCTGGAATATTGCTGACAACGGCATTAAACCACACTCACTCACTCACCCATACAACATGAGTCTTTACATAGAATATAATTGTATGACATGTCTCACGTTACAGAAATCATCACATACTCCATACACAATTCACATAAGTGGTGACAGACATCCCATTTGGTGAT
Source organism: Haliotis cracherodii (assembly GCF_022045235.1). Lineage (NCBI taxonomy): Eukaryota > Metazoa > Mollusca > Gastropoda > Lepetellida > Haliotidae > Haliotis > Haliotis cracherodii. Next base: position 2,935,800 of record NW_027266282.1, on the reverse strand, counting down.
TGTCGTCTTTGAACTTGTCTCAGAGACAAAGAGCTCGGAGGGTGATTACCACAGAGAAATGAAAGCAAAGGTACGCCTTGAAATGTTTGAAAAGCGTGATAGTTACCATAACATCTTTTACCCGAACCACAAGAAGTTTCAAAAGGCACAATGCAAGGATACCTCACAACTCGCAATATTCATTTCAAACAGTCTGAGAATAAGATGTAACTTTGAAAAAAACTGATTAACCTTTAGCCTACTGAATTGTTTTGGCATAAGGTGCTGAAAAGAGGGTTGACGATTTCAAACAGTCGTTATTTAAGGTGGCGTGTGTTTCATGTTCGGAACATACTCATGTCTCTGATATCTCCGATAAAAGCGCGATGGTAAATTAAGTACCATTTCAGTAAATTTATTATCCAAACGTTAAACAGAATAAACTTAACTTTCGAGGTCACAAGGTCAGTAGCAGAAATAAGAACATTAGGGTTAATTTAACGTGTCATGTTATAACATTTGCAGGAAACAATAAATGACTCATAAATATTCACCAATCCTGATTTTATGTGTTTTGCCTGAGTATTTAAGATTATATGAACATACAAATCCCGTGTCTGGATGCTAGAACACTTACGAAAATATAACATTGCGCGCTTCACCCGTTCTTAGCCTAACTTTTTGGTATCAAGAAAGTTTACATTGCCTTCATATATATGCTTTGTCGAAAGTAGACGATCTTCTTAAGCGAAGAATGTTTCCTTTGTTATTTTCCATCGAATATGATGAGAAAAAAACCGAAAATGAAGGTCGTGAATTCTGACAGCAATATTTCAGCGAGTCCAATTGCAGTTAATATTGAAATGTTTCGCCTGTGACATCCAGAATAAACAGAAGTCATTAAATAGTATCAGTATTCACCACCTGTATGAAATAACAATGTGACTTGCACGATATAATTGTTTATAATTGATATATTATCCAATCCGTTTGACCATGTATGCTCGCGAGACCAGTAAACGGTAGGCGATGAATCAACGTGCCATGTATAAGTCTTTCAGTATCTTTTATTTGAACTTTTCGATGGTACGTTGAATATAAATGGATATGATTAATGTATCTAAGATGTACACGCTGATGAAATTGTTTTCTCTATAATAATTGTATCCGACGCAATACGTCTATAGATATCGTCGATCGGCAGTGATCGCCCTCCTCGACAAGTGTGCGTAACTTGAAAAAAAGTGTTAAAAAACCCGGTCATATTTTGCTGAATATGCTAAGATATCCTCATGTTGCCAGACATATGTGCATGCAGTTATTGGACATGTGAGAGGGAGATCATGTTACATCTGTTAAAATTGCACCAAATTGTGTCTTTTGTTATATGTAAACACACAACCACCTAAAACTATCAACAAAACTATATGATGCTTGGGACCTATTCTCACCTTATTCCGCGGGGCGGTGGGGGTAGCCTAGTGGTTAGAACGTTCGCTCGTCACGCCGAAGACCCGGGTTCGATTTCCCACATGGGTACATTGTGTGACGCCCTGGTGTCCCCCGCCGTGATATTGCTGGAATATTGCTAAAACCATACTCACTCAGTAAGAAGAACATTACTGGACTATATTTTTTTATATATACCATATAGGGCAGGTGGGGTAGCCTTATGGTAAAGGCGTTCGCTAGTCACGCCGGGTTCGATCCCCTACAGTTGCCTCCCTCAAAAAGGGATGTAAAACCATACTTGCTCGCTCTATATATCATAGAAAATAGTAGTTAGAATATAATTGTCATTGAAAACACATCAGATAGCATATTAGGAACAAATTAAAAATTTATTTTTGACAGTATTTTGCTGCCATTATTTGGAACAAGTCAAGAATATAATTAATTAATCTTAAAACTTTATTCATATGTTTTATGTTAATCACAACCTGCCAACTCTTTTCGGCATTTTCTAAGTTATCTGGCCCATTGGCCCATGTGTAAACTGCGAACGTTCCAGGAAAAAATCATACACAATGACGTACGTCCATTAATCTGATATGCACTCGTAATCAGGCGAACCGGAACTGCAACATGAACCGGTTTATGTTTCGAGTTGGGGAATATGGACTCGTCCGCTGTTTAGGGTACCAGGTACGTTTCTGTATTTTGATGTCTGTACACTGAAACGGACCTGAGCTACATTTCTCTAGTACCTGTGCCGACAACGACCCCTTCAGCGTCAATATATAGGACATATAATTTCATTATATAATTCTGAAAGCGAATTTGTTCGACAGTCTCATTAAATTCATTGCATAGTCTACATTTCATATTTACATTTTGATGCCAAATCACACATTGACGATTCCGAGTGGGAAGTGACTTCCTGAGCAGCAAACAGAAAGCCTTCTGTTACACTTTTCAGGCCAGCCAACCTGATCCAAGCAAAGGACTCTGCATGGTTGCTGACCTTCTAAACACTGCACATAAACCCGATGCAGTGGTCGTTCAGATAGCCTCTCCTTGAAAAATTGAGTCAGGGCCGATTTGATATGGCACTTTGCTTGGTTGACACTAATTTCTATACCGCCCAGCAGTAGAGAACCATCAACAAAATCAATACTGACATTGGGATTATGTCCCACATCCTTGGCTCGTTTTAGAAAACCGTGGAATGCCCTGTATTCATCATGAGTGTTAATATTCACACGAAGATCATCAGACAAATAAATTTGTGCAAAAGTGCACAAAACAATTCTACCATGATGAGCCTCCACATTAATCAAACCACGTCCTCCCATCATAATTGGTAAATATAAGCGATTGAGGGAAGAGCAAGCGTGGTTGGATCTATTGTCTGCAATGATTCTACGTGTGAGGGTGTCAATACCCTGAATTTCCTGTTTCGTCAAATGAAAAACACCAAATGAATACGAGTGAGTGAGTGAGTGAGTGAGTTAATATTTACGTCACATCGGCAATATTTCAGCGATATCGTGAGGAGAAATTATACATTGTTTTAATACATATATTTTTGCTAAATTAAAACCTGTCATCGATGGACAGTAAAATCACTAGAATATCACAGATTAATATTTAAAACTTGCATACAACTATAAAAGATATCACAATATATAACGGTACAATATAAAAAAGGGCTATAGATCGCCAGCGGCTGAAGGTAGATCACCATGCTAGGGTCCATGGGAAATGAATACGAAAGGACGGGCACAGCATATTATTATTATTATTATTATTATGATGATGATGATGATTTTTTTTTTATTTCTGTTGTGACAACGGGCAGTAAAAAGATTTCTTCGAATCATCCTTTTATCTCAGATATAATTGACATATAAGTCTTTCAACTGTCCAATATGGCAACGTCCTTTTTGTTTGTTTGGCTAAAGTTGATACCATAACGGCTGATGCTTCTGCTAAAGCACCCCTTGTCCTTTGGATGTCGACATTTTACCACACACAACCTAAAGCGACATATCTGAAGTATTTAATACTGAAATAATTAAATGAATAGGTGGTGAAATTTGTAAATAATAAATGCAAATTTCACAATCCTCAGTACAAATGTCTATCTGGGATGTATGTCATTTCAGGTGGTCCAGGAGCATACTATATACTAAATCAAATAACTATATGATAGTCCCTCATATTTAAATACATATTGCAAATACATATGGGAAAAGGGGGCACGGATGGCCAGGTCGTCTAAGGCGCTGTGCAGAGTTGCGTCCCTTGGGCACGCCAGAAACCTATGATTGTGGGTTCGAATCCCGGTTCGCCCCGATTATGTTTCTAGGTATGTCAGCACCATACCCGTGCTCGTGGGTTTCACCGAAATGGTAAACGTCTCCGACCTGAATCGCTTCGGGCTTCCCCCCCACATTAAGCTGACACGCCGTGATATAACTGGAAAAACGGCGTTAAACTCAACTCACTCGCTATGTTGGTAAACTATTTTCATTAATCAACGAATTCTCAAACGAAACGTAAATACAAGGAATTTGTATCGGTACATGTATTAAGAAGAATTTGGCTCACGGCTTTCGCGCTCTTCTTTCACGCTCTTCTTTCACATACAATGCACACAAATACATTCTTGTTAATGTTTTAATGATTTCAGTACCAAACAACTTTGAAAACAAGAAACGTTTAAGTTTAATTTGTGTGATCTAAAAAGAATTAAGAAAGATCACAGTTTGTTAGCAGATAGAACTTACCATTTCTGTAACTTGTCTTCTTACCCTTTTCCTGTATTCTTTTCAAAGAAGACCACGCGCCAGAAATGGAACAAATACCAAATATGAAATAATTCTTGCCACGTCCTCATTGAGGGGCCTGTGACCGATATAGTTGAGTAAATACAACATGTAATCATATTCCATATCTCAGGTCACCTGTTCATAAGTGTGGATATCGAACCTTGAAGGTCGCAGGTGAACCACCTACTAGGTGCAGATGTTCAAGCAAATGTGCCTTATGTTGTACAGTTTCGTCATGTTCTATTGACGAACATTTATGTGTATAATGGGGGCATTCAACAGGTGCTTGTTCTGTGAATATGTATAAATGCAGCTACATTTCGCAGTATTCAACACATGCAACATGTATGTACCAAGCATGATTTGCTTTACTCTGGTAGTGAGCCTTCTTTTGGCTCAGACTGAAGGCAGGGCTTTCAATGTGAGTATATTTCCTCGAATATCATTTTACACATGTAGAAATAGGCATGATGATAAAACTGTTAGAACAATCTGAACAGTAAACTTGCAAAGAGTGGAACTTTTTTAAGAATCGAATTGATAGATGACTGGCAGCTTGTATTTCAATGTGAGGGCTTTCAATGTGAGTATATGTCCGCGAATTGTTCTACCACATATAGAAATAGGTATGATGGTAAAACTGTCCGAAACATCCACACAGCGAACTTGCAATGAGTTGAATTATTTTCAAGAATATGTTTTGAAAGATGACTGGCAGGTTCAGATGATAAGGCGCATAACGCACTGGCACTTGTCTTACAAAGTTGGCTCCAGATTTCTGGAAAGTTTTGAAATGTTTTTGTATGACAAGTATTATTCAAATTTCGGGTACGAGATAACAGTGAGGGTACTTGGGGAAATGTTAATTTCAAATCATGGACGGGTATATAATAGAGAGTGTCATTTTCGCGTAATTTAGTCTCAAAATCATGCAAGGCTCCAAACAATATACGTTTCCTTTACACTAAATATGTCAAACATACGCCATTATCCTAACTCGTCGTTCTCATGCTAAAATTATAAATGTTTATCATAAACATATTTACTGACAGTTATTGCTCTTGTTCAAATAAAAAAGAGTTAATATTTTTCTTATTTATTCTTATCCTTTCTCAATTTGAATCGTTAGGCGTGTATAAGGACATTAATAGTTATGTTAATTGCACAATATTAGCGTGTAGGCCAAGCCATTTGTTTAGACTGGGGATGTCTGTATAATCATTTGGAAAGTATTTTTGATAGGAAAGATTATGTGATCAAATGCATTATTGTTTGTTTATTGCCACAGAACGTTCAATCACGTGAAAAGCGACAAACGTCCGGTAAGCACTGGTATTTATTTAAGAACTGTCAGCAATACATTTGTGCGTTTATGTAGGTATAAACGTACACTCCAGTGCGCAGACCTTACCTAAATCAAGTTTGCGTAATTTATCTTTACAATAAACTTATTGCAGTAAATTAAGTCACACCCCACCAGCCCCAAACCCACAAACCCATTTGTCTGTGGCTATTTGAGCCCAAACTACTCATGTGAACAAGATGTATGTCATTTCTAAATAGTGCTTTAAGATCTGAATATTATCATCTAAACCATTCTATTGCAGTTTATTTACAACTTAACAATGGTATACAATTATCAGGAACATGGCAACATGTTGTTAAACTAGATTATAAAGATAACATACATTAGTAAGTTGTCGATCATTAGCTTGTAAGGTTAAAACACGTTCCTTCCACAGGTTGTGATGGAGGAACGAGGTATGACAACAGAGGCACATTTTCCACCAACACTGGCGGCGAGTACGGCAACAACGAGAACTGCTGCTGGGACATCGTGCCTGACGTTCAAGGGCCATGGACAATCACTTTCAGCTTTGATACGTTTGACGTGGAAAGTAGCTCTGGTTGTAGATATGATGCCCTCACCTTCGACACGGAGGATGGGCCTGTGAATGAGTGCGGAGAGAAGACGGACTTCTCAAGGACATGTGAGTACTATGTTCAATAATGTCCATATGTGCAGATATGATAGTAGTCCTAACAGTGGAAAATGTTAGGCAGACAGGCTTTGTATGTAAACGTTTCTATGCGGATAGTAGGTAGTGTGACACTGATAACTTACCTAATTAACAAGTTGGTAATCCAGGTATAAGTGCATCATAGTATTACCTGCTTTGTGTCCGTTTGGCTTCCATTCCGTTGATCCCCTTCATCAAATACAATGCACAAACGAGGAAACAGATATTCTAATGCTCCCAATAACACAGTCCGAGTTCCAAGGAAGCCCATCTTGCAGACATGTCGGTCTGTAGGCGATGGACCACACACAATGTGTTAAACACGAAAGTGTGAATTATTAAAGTAATGATACTTGCCAAAAAGAACAACAATTCCAGATTCCGAATTTGTTTTATTAATCATCACGAACAGATGATGAATTTGTCACAAAACAATTGTTCTTTTCATTCATTCTTTACAGTCCGATGAATTCATTCTTCCAATCTTTAAGTTAACAGGAAACTGACCTGCAATTCGACAGTTCAATGTTTACCTGAGTTAGTTCGCTGTTTTCTCTTCTTATCTTGCATTTATTGTTAAACGAAACAACGCTGTCACTGTGTTTATTTCAGTCACGGTCACAGACAGTCAGCTCCAAGTGTGTTTCAGCAGCGACGGCTCCGTCACTGGCCAAGGGGTCAGTGGAACCTACAGCATAGACACAGGTGAGTAGAATTTGTCCCCTGTAGTAGACTAACTAATATTTGACACATTGTCTTTTGCTATTCTGTAAAGAAAGCTGCAGACGTCAATGAGGCGAATGACTATTTTACCAAATTGGTTTCATTATTCTTGGTTTAAACAAGTATATGTTGTTTTCAATTATTTTGGTACTTCAGTTTGTTTCAGGCATTTACATTAATTATGATGCTACAGTAAACTATGGTTATAACGAACTCAAAGGGACCTCTAATTTTAGTTCGTTATAACCGTGGTTCGTTATAAGCATATATACAGCATAAGAACAGCAAATAGTCGGGACAAAAGAGTAAATTCGTTATATCCGTCAGTTCGTTATAAGAATGTTCGTTATAAACGTAGTTTACTGTACTTTACTTGCATAACAAAACAAGTTTCACGTTATATTGCAGTGAACGCCGACACAACATCCTACCCTTCCTACGCCACAGCCTACCCTGACTATGCCACAGCTTACCCAGAATACACCACAGCCTACCCTGACTACACCACAGCCTACCCTAACTACGCAACAGCCTACCCTTATTACGCCACAGCCTACCCTGACTACGCAACAGCCTACCCTGACTACGCAACAGCCTACCCTGATGATGCCACAGCCTACCCTGACTACGCCACAGACTACCCTACCTATGCTACAGCTTACCCAGAATATACCACAGCCTACCCTGACTACACCACAACCTACCCTGACTACGCCACAGCCTATCCTGACTATGCCACATCCTACCATGACTACACCACAGCCTACCCTAACTACGCCACAGCCTACCCTTATTACGCCACAGCCTACCCTGATTACGCCACAGCCTACCCTGTCTATGCCACAGCCTACCCTGACTACGCCACAGCCTACCCTTATTACGCCACTGCCTACCCTGACTACGCAACAGCCTACCCTTATTACGCCACAGCCTACCCTGACTACGCCACAGCATACCCAGACTACGCCACAGCCTACCCTGACTACGCCACAGCCTACGCCACAGCCTACCCTGACTACGCCACAGCCTACCCTGACTACGCCACAGCCTACCCTGACTACGCCACAGCCTACCCTCACTATGCCACAGCCTACCCTCACTACGCAACAGCCTACCCTCACTACGCCACAGCCTTCCCCGACTACGCCACAACCTACCATGACTGTGCCACCGCGCACCCTGACTATGCCACATCCTACCCTGAGTATCCAGACGAACCAGTCGTAACTTCAGGTACGTAATGATAAATCAAAACCAGTTTATCAGACATCACTATATAAAAGAATCTCCTATGGGGATTCCGTGTTGAAATACGAGGCTTGTCGTACGAGGCAACTCAGTGGATGAGGTGATCAGTCCCTGTGATTGCATGTCCTGGTATCCGATCGTAATCCGGCCAAGACTCAATTATGTATACTGCTGGAATATATCTGAGTGTGGCCTTAAAACAACTAAAATAAACGATGTCTTACCATTCTGAAACTGAATACATAATCACGCCTTCATCGGTCACTGCCTGGTATAAGAGAGTTTTCTTCATGATGATGTGACCTGTTGATAAAGCGGTCTTGTTTCCGCCACCTTATGATTATTCACTCTACAGGATGTACCGGGGAGCTTTTCACTAGATATTATGGATATTTCCCAATACATATGCTTCTTGTCCAGGCAATATTAGCTACTATGGCAACCATGGCAGCATCAGTATCAACGCTGACGGCAACTACGAAAACAGCCAGGACGTCTGTTACTCCCTTCACCCAAGCTTCACCGGGTCGGGCATTATCACCTTCGTCTTCAACGTGTTTGACATCGAGGAGGCCACCGGCTGCGTGTTTGACTACATTGAGTTTGATGGCATTGACAAAAAACTGAGGGAGTGTGGCACTGTAGATGCGGGGACCCAGAGAGAGTGTGAGTTGACGACAATTTTTTTTATCTGATTGAATAAAGAGGTTCCTTAAAGCAGCATGTATGAGACACCACAATCGTAATAGTTTCTGCAAAATATGATTAAGTTAGATGTTCATCAGATGCAGCCGTTTAATACATACTACACCTTTGACAGGAAGAGGAATTATCAAGGAAAGGTTTTTATGTTTTACTCGGATATGTTAATATACGAATAGCATCCATATTGCCATGAACTGATGCAAATGCAGCTGCATCTCAAGTTGATTACACACAAATTCACAGTTCAATAAGATATTGTCGTCGCGTTACGTCACAATATGATTTGTAGTATAAACTGATGCTGTACATGTCTACCTTTATCCTGACCTCAATGGCCATGTTTCACACACTGATCTAGCGCCTAGACTACTCCACATATTTGCTGCATGAATACTTCTGCATATTTCACAAAGACGTTGATATCTGTATGATATACATGTATGGTTTACAAAAAAATGGTTGTCCACGATGTAAGTAAAGTTTGATATAGCTTCCACGTCGCGCATACAGCATGTCTGTGCTGGTGTCTACTTACATATGATGTTGTGTTTTTGTACCTCCAGTTGAATTCCACGACGGCCGTTTCAATGTTTGCTTCCACTCTGATGGATCAGTGACAGGACGGGGCGTCCAGGCCACGTATTCCATGAATCCAGGTATACACCTGACCCACTCCACTAGAGTCAAACAAACACACAAAGTACGGATATAGCTGGGTCATGTGGTTGACAATAACGTATATCCAGGATCCGTATGTATATATGTAACAACTGACATTGTACGTATGTAGTTATTTCACATATTAACATGTTATTTGTCACACTTTGCAGTTCGAGAGGTTGAATCTGTTGAGACAACACCATATCCAGTGGACGTTATCTCAACGATGTCAACTAATTTCACAGAAGCAACAACGCTACCAGGTACTCTTAGTGTACTGTGTAATTAATTGGAAGATACCAATGGAAGGATTTATGGCAAAGTTAGAACCATCTTGACCAACTTATTTAGTGTTGCTGTGAATTTGGCATTCTTAATCACTGAAGCTCTTGTGAAATTGCTGGGATTATATGTATGTTGTTACTTATCATGTATTAACATGTTATTTTGCCACACTTTGCAGTTCGAGAGGTTGAATCTGTTGAGACAACACCATATCCAGTGGACGTTTTTGTTAACTCAACGATGTCATCTAATTCCACAGAAGCAACAATGCTACCAGGTACTCTAGTGCACTATGTAATTAATTGGAAGATACCAAAGTTAGAACCATCTTGACCAACTTATTTAGTGTTGCTGTGAATTTAGCATTCTTAATCACTGAAGCTGTTATAACAGAGAAATATAATCAAACAATACTGCCAAGTATTCATTAAACTTAACTATTTAATCGAGTGTACTTATCGCTTTTGTTCATGTGGGTCATACTTGTGTGTGTTGGGCAGTGAATACAACCGTGAACACTACAAGTCTCCCCGACACCGAGGACAGTGAGTACAACTTGTTGTTGTCAAATTAGATAGCCTTTATGACAGTATTTTTTTATTGTGCACATGATCGTTTAGAACCTGGAACATTGTAGGGATTAAATATATTAATTCAGAACTGTATGCACGTGTAATATGTTGGAAATGTATACACTACGTCCAATCCGATGTCGAAATTACGGACCATTCAGATGAGTATTTCCGTAATGTAATTTAAAGTAAGTTGTCAATAAAGTGTATGCATTGTAATTGATATTCTACACATGTAACAATTCCCTTCTAACATCCCATCACGACAGATACCTGCACCCAAGTCCTGACATCAGATGTTGGCACCCTGACAAGCCCCGGCAATGGCAGCTACGCCAACAACGTGCAGTGTGTCACTGTCATCACAGGCCCCAGTGTACCATACACCTTGGTCCTCAGCTTCACAACGTTTGACCTCGAGGACTCATCCACCTGTAGATACGACTACCTGGAGGTTGATATGGACGATGGCTACAGCCAGAAGGGATGTGGATCAAGCTGGGACAACAGAACAGTGGAGTGTCAGTATCACATATATGTCACATTTTACATCTCACCTCTAGTACATCGATGTAATAAGAAATGCGTTAGTCTATGATACAAGTTACATATCGGAGTCGGATTAAGAATTGTCCATCTCAGAAGTACGAAGAAAGTCAATGACAAGGTGCTAGCAATAGCATTTATAAACCACTTTGAGAATAGTTAACTCTCGGAACATCGTATGTGTTTCATCAACAATGCTAGTGATGTAACTAAGCAACTTGTTTGGTGAGACCGGTGGGTGGGCCAGGCTCATCTATGACACAAACATGAATTTGCGTATGTCACCTTTAAAATGAAACTGTCGGAAAATGCAGAGTTGCTAATCTGCGACACAAGAATAACAAAACGAACGCAGGGAAAAATGGATTTGACGTGCGTAGATTTGAAGCTTGATAGAACCCTATAAATCTTTAACATAAGGAAGTAATATATATTAAGTGAAAAGAGTAGTTTTAAAGGTGTTATAGATACCTTTTTAAATTGAAATCTCAGTTGTACTCAATGCAGTAATACGTTGATTTTTCAGACACGTCAGATGGAGGTAACGTCACTGTGACATTTTCTTCTGACTCCAGTCAGACAGGAGCAGGGTACAGCGCCACATACACCATCCAGCCAAGTAAGCCAAATTCATCGGTATTGGTTCGCGACATTTACGCGAGGGTATTGGATATGCTTAATATCATTCTGTGACATTGAAGCCAATGCATCTTCAGGCTACAAACGTAACTATCCACAAATACCTTTGTTACTTAAGTTGCCAAATAGAAAACAAGACAAATAGGAACAATATGGCTTCCGCTAACACATGATGAAGTATAGGATTAAGAAAGATGGGGATGGTTTTGAGATATTTTCAAAGAGGATACGAACAATAAAGGAATCTACTGATCAAATTACAATGGCAATAACAATGTGTTACTATTTGTATCAATCAGGAGGTGTTCCTTCCTTGAGTAATGGCGACTGTAGATACATCAACACCAACGTCACGGCGGGCGTTATCCAAAGTCTCCCCGGTACCGGCAGTGACTACACCAACAACATGGACTGCTCATACGAGTTCACTCGCAATACCCCTTTTTATCTGGACATTAACTTCATCGCCCTCGACACAGAGTCTTCGAGCAACTGCCGCTACGACTACGTCCAGGTTGGGGATGATAAATACTGTGGAAGTGATTTGCCCAACGCAACGAGAGGTAAGTTACCATGAACCACTGTCAGTATTCGAAACATTTGCTTGTTGTAGTGGCGAACCTTTAGACTTTGAAACGAAGATAGGAGCATCAACACAACTGCAAAAACTACAAATAATTTCTAGGATGCCATGAAGACTCTCTACTCTTAATGAAGACTCATTTTCTTTAACAAAGCTTGATATTGTGTTTTAAATCTAAAATTATGATGTCTCTCCTTCAGTGTCGGTACAAGGTGGAGCAGCCATCATCCGCTTCAGAAGTGATAGCAGTGTTACAGGAAAGGGCTTTGTGGCTTTGTTCACTATTGAAGAGCGTAAGTATCGATATATTACTCTATGTATCACGAACATATATATCTAGGAGGCTAGGACTGAGCACACTGAAACAAGAAACCGAAGCTGAACATGGTTACCCCACTCAGACACAGTATAAAGACTCAGAGCCGACAGTCTCTGTTGCATCTCCTTACACCTTACACGCCAAGCAGGGTGGCAACAAGTACCATCTTTATACGACTTTGACAAAAAATATCATTGTTTTAACTCAGCAAATAAGAATGTAGTAATTATTTACTCACAGGTCAGGTACAACTGAAAGAAAACAAAACCAATGTAGTGTGTTACCGAGGTTCCACCAAACATGATAACATTTCGGAGCATTGCCAGCATGGCAATAACCCAACCTATAAACATTAATGGACCTCCAATTATAATGCTTATTTCATGTCGACAATCAGTGAAAAATACGAGGGACTTCTTTTTACATTAGAGAGTGAGTTGGATTTGACACTGCTTTAAACAGTGTTCCAGTTATTCCAAGGCGAGCCCGCTTGAGGTGGGACGAAAGCCCGAAGTGATATGGTCTTTGTTATTCATGTGATATGTTGCTTAAACCAACTGGCCCATGAAGAGGCGACTATGCTTTTCATATGAGGTGCCTAATTGGGATCGGGTGGTCATGCTCGCTGACTTGGTTGATGCATGTTATCGTATCCCAATTGCTTAGATCGACGTTCATGATGTCAATCACTGGATTGTCTGGTCTACAAAAGTATATCAACTTGTACTGTAATTCCAGACTGCAATTTCGATAGTGAAGATCTTGAGGGCACCTATACCTTAGCCACTGATTCTAATGATCAGTACAAAAACAACCAACACTGTGACATCACTCTCCGCTCTCCTCCCACCCCTCACATCACCACTGTCAACTTCACCCGTTTTGACATCGAGGAAGATACTGCTTGCCACTATGACAGTTTAACAGTTACAAGTGATGACGGCACCGAGAAGCTGTGTGGAGCAAAGGAGTCCTTTATCCGACAATGTGAGAACGCAAAACACCCATGGTTATAAACACAAACAAAAGCTTCGCTATTGGTGTCTGCAGCAGCACTGATACTAATTCCTGATAACAGCTGGGACGCCAAAGATTTATAACGTCCATCCTGCAGTTCACATGATTAAATAAACTTTGTATATCTTTAACTATTCTACGACGAACTTGGTATTTAGTACCGAGCTTTTAGAGAGGCTAAGAACGTAACGTATTGGTAGGAGTAAAAACAGTAATTTGGATAACGTTTGTCTTTTTGTAGACACTGGGCCGACAGTTGACATGACATTTACCAGTGACAGAAGTGTTGTGCGTACCGGTTTCTCCTTCAATTATGTCACTGAACTTGGTACGTAAACGCATGTCCATTATCTCAGTTTCATGTGTCCATTATCTCAGTTTCACGTGTCCATTTTCTCAGTTTCATGTGTCCATTATCTCAGTTTCACGTGTCCATTATCTCAGTTTTACGTGTCCATTATCTTAGTTCCACGTGTCCATTATCTCAGTTTCACGTGTCCATTATCTTAGTTCCACGTGTCCATTATCTCCGTTTCACGTGTCCATTATCTTAGTTCCACGTGTCCATTATCTTAGTTTTACGTGTCCATTATCTCAGTTTCATGTGTCCATTATCTCAGTTTCACTTGTCCATTATCTCAGTTTCACGTGTCCATCATCTCAGTTCTTCGTCTACATTATCTCAGTTGAGCATTTGTATTATTTACTAAGATGTTCGATTGCAAATTAATAGTAGTATTTTCCTCTTACTGCCTTTTATCATATATGAATAACACCTGTTTCAGTCTACTGCAATGCAACTATAAACGCCACATCCGGAACGTTTGAGTCACAGCCTGGTGGTTACGAGAGCAACATGTACTGCACCTACACCATCAACACCCCCACTCCTGGTGACCTAGTCTTCACCTTCCCATTGTTTGACGTTGAGTCAGGCAGAAGCTGCCGATACGACGCTGTTGAGATGGAAGGAGAAAAGCTGTGTGGAACAAACATCCAAGAGAGGACGTACGGTAAGTAGCACACACACGAGTGGAATTTCCTCTATTTCCACACGTGGCATGTGTTTAACGATTGGGTTCAACATACTCTCCACACACTCTTTCCCTGTCCAATACCTGAAGAAGTTGGGGCAAATGGCATGTGTTGTTCTAACGGGGGGTCTGTGATTCTCGCGTGTGTAATGTTCTCTTTTCTTACCAGTGCACATTGTTTGCAATTCTTCTTTCTATAACACCGATCCCCCATTTGCCGTTTCTAATGGGTATTTATCTTGTTCTAGGTACTGATGGTCATTTCCAGTTCGTCTTCACAAGCGATGGATCCGTAAATGGAGAAGGTTTCAAGATAGACTTCACTTTCATCCCTCACGAAATTCAGAATTAGGTAGGAGCATAACCGCAACTATCAGGCAGCATTAATATGGTTCTCATTAATCGATGATAATAATGACCTTAGTAATGTCGTTATCTACTTTATCAAATGATCTGGCAACCCTTAAAAAACCTTAGTTCAGATCGGGCAACTCTTACACTACATTCGTTGAGATTTCGCAATTCCTACACTACTTCAGTTTAGATCGAGCAAATCCTTGAGATCGGCCACGGGGCAAGGCAAGTTAGAACTTGAGTTCAAATGAAGTATATTTTGTAGTTTAAATGTAAGTAAATATTGTTGAGCAATCAACAGCATATGATATAACCCATCAGATGTCTGTTGCCTGCACTTTTAGATCGTTGAGAACATATGGAAATTACAGGTGAAAAGTCAACTTTGTGTTTTGTCTATGGCCTTTATATGACCTAAATATTCCGATGGATTTCAAAAGTATGCTTTCCCAACCCCACGACCACACAGTATGATTACTTTCATACCATGCACATGTGCTCGCATTCATTGACGCACTGTTGTGTCACTAGATAACCCCAAACATCCCCACATTCGATTGTCGTTTCCTTCAAAGAGCATAACGAAATTGTCGCGCTCACTAAATCTCTACACATAGACAGTGTCTTGGTTGTAGTAGGGGTTCTATTACCTTTTTTATTCTTTTGGCTAATAATAGTGGAATTATATCTAACCAAAAGTCATAATTGTAGTTACCTTCAGATTAGTGTGCAACAGCTTTGCAAGATAAATTGTTTGAATGCATGTATAACCAATGCCACATTTGTGAATTGAAGTCAAACTTCTTTCAACTGCATCTAATACATGGTGTTGTTTGTTACAGAGGCATGGGTCCTTTTCTAGGAGATGGAAGACATGCTCAATAAATCATTTGAATGACAATCATACTGCGTTGTTTCTCTGTACAGGAATGAGCGGGCGAGCGAGTTTTTACCACAGTCAGTAATATCCAAGCTATTTTAGGACGCCCTATGATACAAATGAATCAGGTCCAGGAAGACTAGACGTTTATAACATGAGTTAAAAAAATGATACTTACTTAAATGATCATGGCCCACGCCAGTTATTAAAGACTCCGATATTTTGTCCAAATATATAAATATAATTATGCGATAATAAACAAAATGGCAAGGACACCACGCCACAGTTCAATTGTGTATCATTGTGCAGCTCTTCACGCTGAATGCCCGGGTTACATTCACCACATGGAGACGCGTGAAGCCCATTTCTGGTGTCCCCTGGCGTCCTATTGCTGGAATATTGCTTTATGTGGCGTAAAACCATACTCACTCACTCATACAACATGAATCTTTTGCACAATGTTTTGTATATTTGTATTACACGTTTTCCATAACGGAAATCATTACACACTCTGTACACATTTCTACTGAAGGAAAAGAACAAAGATGTACTACACTTGTACTTGCTTTGAATTGAGGTGCAAATACTTCTGGGAATGCCTACTCCTTGCCTCAACGTCTTACCCCCAATATTTTGCATGGATGTTATCGACGAGGAACCCCAACATTTCACACATTTTACCAGTAAACTTCAGATGGCATTTGCCTAAATGTTTTCAAATTGTCCTGAACCTCTGAATATAGATACATAACCATTCAGATACATAAATCCTGTTCAGGGATGGATCCAGATATTTTAGAACGGGGAGGCGTTTTATTAAGAAGGTTGACAAAACGGGAAGGCACGCACGCGCGCGCACACACACAGACACGCACTCACAGACACACATACAGACGCACGCACACACACACACACACACACACACACACACACACACACACTCATATACTCTTCAAAAAAAGAAACTTGACATAGATGTAAAACCACGTTTTGCCAAATATCTAAAATAATTACATTAAATGAGAACCAAATAAGGCAAACAGAAAGATGATGTGTCTATAATTCGCGAAAACACATGCAAAACACATAAACGTAGCGTTTGGGGATCAGTTTTACAGCTTCATCCAAACGCAACCGCCTGTAAAAAAACGTGCAGCACAGGATCCTGCATTTAGGCATGCAGGCCCCCTGCTGAATGGGTATAAAAATCCACATCAACGGCTGTTCATACAGTCCTTATAACGGCAATAGAGGCGGTGACAGAATGCCAAGACTGAATGCAGCCCAACAGAACAACGCCATTGGGAGATTACAAACTGGAGCAACTCAGCAAGAAGTGGCCAGGCACTTTGGCGTATCCAGGCAGACAATCTCCGCACTGTGGACCCGATACAACAACACCAACAGAGTTGACGACAGACCAAGGGAGACAACCCAAGCACAAGATCGATACATCCGGCTGCGACACCTCCGAGACCGCACTTCCACAGCCACGTCTACAACCACACAGATCCCTGGGGTACGCAGAATATCAGATCAAACGGTACGCAACAGACTGAGGGAGGCTGGACTTTTTGCACGAAGACCTGATCGACGTCATGTATTGACCCCACGTCATCTGGCGGACCGTCTGCTTTAGTGCCAACAGAGGGTTAGATGGGCAAGTGCAAGGTGGAGAAATGTACTGTTTACTGACGTGTCCCGTTTCCTACTCACACGTGCTGATGGGCGCGCACGTGTCTACAGACGTCGGGGTGAACGTTACGCCCCCAACTGTGAATCAGAATCAGAATCAGTTTATTCTCAGAAACCACAAAAGGTGGTACAAGAGCATATTACAATAAATAATTATGCATATGTACAAAAAGCAGACAAGATGGCAATTAATAACAACATGTGATTACCTAGCATTTTTAATACTAATGGATATTTTTACAATGAATCTCGATAATTTTTTTAGATCCTGTGTGTTTGTTGTTGATAAGAGTTTTACAAATTTTATAATATTTGGCCATTCAGTATAATATGGTGAGAGAAATGTTTGCCTCTCTCTTTTAAAATAATTACATCTGAATAAGTAGTGAAATTCATCAGCAATAGATGGGGAATTACATAATTTACAAGTTCTATTTTCCTTTGGAATATTTTTCCATCGACCAGTCTCATTAGGTAAATTATGATAACAGGTTCGAAATCGTAGTATTGGAATTGCTATTCGTTTTGGCAATAGAAGATATTTATCGAGAACCGGAGTGTCCTTTAAATATTTATAGTATAAGCCTTTAGAACTAGAATTGACGTCACTTCTCCATTTCTGAAAAAAGTTATCTTTAAGTATTTGCTCTACTTCTGACACTAGCCACTTTGTTGTGCAGATTGACGGATTGTTAAATACATAAGATAATCCAATACTGTCTAATATATCCATAGCACATCTAACCCAGGGATTTGTTGATGCAATAGTCTTGTTCCCGTTAATTGACAGATATTGATATAACAGCTGTGAAAGTTTATTCACTCCAGTTTGATATGTTAATTTGTGCCAGAAAGATATCATTCGTTTACAAATTATTATTCTTAATGGTAGCCTACCTAATTCGCCATATATCATATAACGAGGAGTTGAATTTCTTAATCCTGTGATAAGTCTGAGGGATTTGAGGTGTATTCTTTCTATAATTTCTAAATTTTCGAAGCCCCAGATTTCTGAACCATAAGTTAATATTGGTAATACCATCGTATCAAAAGCTGATAATACACAGTCCAAAGGTAAATTTAAATTTCTGGATTTTTTTATCAGGCAAAACATTGCTTTCAAAGCATTATCACTGAGGGACTTAAGACTTGATACTAGTTTTCTATTCCTGTGAAGTACAATTCCTATACAATACGTATAAGTGTCGACAATATCTAGAGTTTTATCAGAATAGTGAAATTTATGTTTCGAATTTTTCGATGGGCCACCACCGAAAATCACAATTTTTGTTTTATTTATATTTACATGTAATTTCCACTCTTCACAATATTCATTAAAAGTGTCCAAGGCTTTCTGTAAACCTTCTGGTGATTCATCAAATAATACAGCATCATCTGCATACAATAGAATTATGAATTGGATCCATACAATTAAGTCTTTATCTTGATCATAGTTGAGATTAACTCCTCCACACCCAGATGAAAGCAAAAAGATTTCCACGTCATTTATGAAAATTGAGAATAATAGAGGGGATAGGTTTTCTCCCTGTCTGACACCTATATTACAAGGAAAGTAACCTGACATTTTATCACCACACTGTATCAACGATTTAATATTTTTATACATATTTTGAACTAACGTAAGAAATCTACCTTTGATGCCAATAGTCTGCATTTTCCTCCACAATCCCACTCGCCAAACAGTGTCAAAAGCTATAGTAAAGTCTATGAAAGCGCAGTATAATTTTTGTTTATTATTTTTTAAAATTTGCATAAGCATATAAAGTACAAATATATTGTCAGCAGTTGAAAAAGATTTCCTGAATATTATTTTTATCTAAGAATTTAGTTAAACGTGTGTGCAGCAGGTTGTCCCATTTGGCGGTGGGAGTGTCATGGTATGGGCCGGAATTCATCACGATGGTACGACGCTTCACGTGGATGTGGCAGGTGCATTGACAGGTGTGCGTTACAGAGACTTGATCCTACAGCCTTATGTTCTTCCTCACGTCAACGTTCATGGCGGACAGTTCCAGCAGGACAACGCTCGACCGCATATTGCACGTGTTTGTCAGGACTTCTTACAGCACAACAACATCCAGACATTACCTTGGCCAGCCCGGTCACAAGATTTGTCCCCGATTGAGCATCTGTGGGACGAGTTGGATCGACGCGTTCGCAGAAGGAATCCACTGCCAAAAACACTTCCGGCGCTTCTTGATGCATTTCAGCATGAATGGCAGCACATCCAACAGCGTGTTATTGACAACTTGATTGCATCTATGGGTCGTCGGTGTCAAGCGGTGATTGATGCACGTGATGGGCACAACCGATACTGACATTTTCTGTACCCCTGTGACATTAACTGTATCGTGTACGTGTGTCTGTCTAGGTGACACGATTAATGTTTTAAACATTGTGTACATTGATCTTCAAACTGTGTTTCAATTATGGTTTCTGAGTCCTATTTTGAAACAATCGCATTATATCACATTTTGAAAGTCAGGGTCAAGTTTCTTTTTTTGTAGAGTATATATATTGGAAGTGGTGACAGTGACAATCTTTAATACCTTAACACTGATGGGTTTTGAAGAATATTAACATTGGAGTTTGAACGATAGATTATAACCCAGTTGTCCACATTTTAGCCGTCAGCATACGTTGACAGTCACTTATGTATAAAGTTTATGAGACTTTTATGATTTTCAGGTTATTGATAACTAAATTGAACTTGATGGAGTTATCTCTTTAATGATCTTTTTTATCTATCCATATTGCTCGTCGTGTGTGAACTACGTGTATATATTTTAAGTGATATAATTGTAACCAGGTTTTTGTGGCATTTCAATAACTTGCTCAGATGTCGGATACGGGGTTTGAGGCTTAATGAGCAGGATAGACACCCTGTTATAATAAACAATAGATAATATAATAAATATGCATATTAAAACATGATATTTAACGTACCATCATCAAAGCAATACGATAATTTCTGTTACATAGCTTACAACCATATACTATCAGCTGATATTAGAGAAATGGCTTATAATATATATTGGATAAGATTCAAGATACACATGTGATGTACTTCTACATGTATCATAGATAATAAAATTAATATACAATGCGCTCATACCCTATTGTCCTGCACAGGAAAGAGCAGGTATAAATACTTTGTCATTACATGTACATAATATGTTAATACTCAAAGGGACAAGAAAAGAGCATTACCAAGTGCACAGACAAGTTACTATGCAAACCAAATGCAATGAAATCAATATCAAAATGTTTGGCTTGTGCACTTCAATAATGGTGTATATACCTTAGCATATATACAAAATAATAATAAAATACAGTATTGAACTTTACTTGCTTACTATAAAGTTCAACCTCTAAAACACGTACATTCAAAACATCAACATTCACACAAATATATGATTCAATGTAAATATGATAATTACTGCGTTGATGCTTATTTATAATGCCTAATCTTTACCATTTAATTCAATCTAGAAGTAAAGGTATGGTATGAAATAACCTCAAGTGATGACCCTCAATTACTCCCAATGCAGTGCATGGTGAAAGTGGCAATATAGAGTTAGTCAGTCCAAGAAGGTAGAGCTTGAATTGAGCCAATCATAGGATAGCTTGGGATGTGATTGGTCACTAGAGAGCTGGACATATAATATAGGGATAAAAACTATTTGTTGGGCAACAAAATATATTGCCATCAGGAAATGCCAACAAACCTCTGTTGAATATAATTCAACAGAAACAAACGCTGAAATAGCAAATCCTTACAAAAAGGTAAAATACACATATATACATGTGATGCAAAATAAATATAAACTGTTTAGGTGAGAGGGAGAGCACGTTACAGCATGTTTCGAATTCGTTGCCATTCTCCTTACATTTTCACAAAATCGTGTATTTTGCATTTGTAAACATCCCCCCAAGTATCAACAACACTACATTTGTTCCATGAGTAAGCTAGTACAACCTAAACTGACATCAAATCATCGTTTCTCACATATCAATTGAATAAGGCCCAACATTCGTTTTGTTTTATTTCATGGATTACCCTTCTTCATGGCACACGAACAGCCAGGTCAATCATGTCACCGACAAATCATCATGCTATTCTGCTCTCACAAGAACAGGATTCCGATATCACAGTACAATACAATGTAGCGAGTTGTAGTACAATACAATGTGCTACGTTGTAGTACAACGCAATGTAACATGTTGTAGTACAACACAATGTTGGATTTTGTAGTACAACTCAATGTAGCATGTTGTAGTACAACATAATGTAGCATGTTTAAGTACAACACATATAGCATGTTGCAGTACAACATAATGTAACATGATGCAGTACAACACAATGTAGCAAGTTGTAGTACCACACAATGAAACGTGTTTGAGTACAACACATTCTACCATGACATTGAAGAATGCTTGATTATGATTGGTTAAAGAGAAGTTTCCTTTTTGCTACGGAAACCTATCTTGAATATATTAAGCCTTTTGCACACAAGAAAACATTCGCATGAATACATCGATAACCTACATATCGATTAATTAAAAATGGCTGCCGATCGACCACCCATAGGAACTGTAAAACGTATCGATGTTTCCTCTATTACACGCTGGATCTCTAACACAAGCATGTCTCTAATACACGTCGGGTCAACGGTTCTCGAGAAAGTTATAGACGGCCTGCAATCTCTGCAATTGGAAATATCATAATGATTTCCTAGAAATGACACAAAGTGAGTCCAAACAGTGCACAGCAGGTTGCGATGAAATTAAGACATCTATCACTGGACGATGTTTGGAGAGTTATTTGTCAACTTCTGCTTGAAAAACTATGTGTTTTGAACACTTGAACTAGTCAAGGCTATGGGTATTTTAATGTTGAACTTGAGTAATATTTGTCAAATACATAACTACTTGTGACCACTTTTTGGAATGTCCTAAGATAGTGGTTCTGTGTACCCTGTGTGGCAAGAGAGCAACGTGTTCAAAGGATCATGACAATAAACCATAATTTAGTAAATGGTCATGTGCAAACATGACAACAAATGACTGCATGCAGCTGCGGGTCATGTATAGGAGGTCACAGCATACACCGTGGCAACTTGTTTCACATGTGCCTGAAGCTTGGAATATGGTGCAAATGATTTTAAAGATAAGGTTCTAAATCTAAAGAAGCGTGATATCTTACTTAATTGCTATTGCTCATTAACAATGAGTAGTATCTTTTATTTTCGGCCATGAAAGGAGCGTATTACAGTTCTCGGAGGCATATTACACCAATCAATATTTTATCACGGTTTGTTGCAAGTTAGGCCTTGTGTGGATTCAATCATGTTTACCCATTACAAACGAAGACCGGTTCGTCCCTTTAGGCAGTCTTTTGCCTGTTATATTGTCTGGTATAAATAGCAACAGCCTCTTTTTATGTAGAATATTTTTCTCAAAACCCATGACAAATTGTATTTTGCAGGCAAAGAACCCTGAACTACTATCAGGGTTGTGGAGGACTAAAGTTATCTTTTTAGGCACAATTATTGACTATTACCAAGTTCTATTAAACATACCTTAATCCTGGAAAGATACTATTAGAAATAATCACATTATCTACTATAATCAACATTTAAATACAACTTTGATGGACGTATTTAGCGCCTAAAGGCTTCAGATACTTTTTATGATAAGACTCTAACTACAGCAAATCTCCCAACAGTCTGTGAAAAATGGGATACCATCCTCAATAGATATATAATGGAAGATGCAGAAAAAGTACAAAAGATGTAAAATAACTTGATTTTCAATATACATTCATTTATCGCATCACCTATACAAAGAAAGAATTGTTTAAATGAAAATTCTCGATGATGATCTGTGCTAATTTTGTGAAACTGATACTGAATCCTTAATTCATGTATATTGGGATTATAAGAATGTTAAAGTGTTTTGGGCTAAAGTTGAATGTTTTCTGAATGCAAAAGGTCCAAAACAATTTACATTTACAAAATGCTCTGTTTTACTTGGGTACAACTCTAACATTCTGTTAAATCACATTATACTGGCATGCAAAAAAATATATACATGTTTCCAGTATTAAGAAAAACAAATTGTCACTTAAAAAGTTTCTGAAGACTTTGATTGATATATTTCGGATAGAGAAATCAATTGCGCACAAAAGCAATACAATATAAGACAGTTTGACAGAAAATGGAAAACAAATGGCAAATGAATTGTCTAGGTAATATGTCTCTATTTTCTTAACATTTTCCACTAATGTGCTGTAAAGATTTAGCTTCACACTTAGTCAATGAAAATGGCAAATGTGGCCTGCCCGTTTCACCATTGGTAAACATTGTTGGACAGCTGTAGCAAACTTGAATTTGCTGGCTGCTGTATAGGTATGTAACCTACACCTAATAAGCATGCCACATGACGTGCTACTCAATTTATAACTCTGTAATTTCATATACTGAATTGAATGAAAAATATTTTTAAAAAGGTTATCTTTTTAGTTTTGATACCACATATAGATTACCCTGACGCCTCCAGATTTATTAAAAGTAGTGTCAAATTGCTTGGAGGGCATCAAAGAGCACTATACGACTATACGAGCACTTCTCAGATCATAATGGTGCCACTGTTTTTGGCGGAGCTTTTAACCATTATTCTACCACGACACGGAAGATACTTGATCCTAATTGGTCAAAATATAAACAAATGACACATCGAATTCTTTTCACACATATACCTTGCATATGAAACCATCGACTCGTCTTTAGCTGAAGATGGCAGTATTAAGACATACGTCTGGTTCTGTTGGCAATGAGGTTGTCCCAACAGGCCCATTCCCAACAGTTAAAAATCACGTTAATGGTGAACATAATTACAGTTTGGGATTGTCCCCTGGGTTCATGCAATTTGTAAACAGCACTGTCACCATGAACAACTATTGTAGTGACAGTGAAGTGTAACGGAAGCAGGTCAACGTCACCCATGTCGAAGTTCGGGGAGGAGAAATAGTACTGTTGTTTCTGGGGAGTTGTTTTAACCAACCAGTTGTGCATAAGTACAACTTAAAAAGAACTAAAACACTGTTTCAGTTCAGCTTATTGTATTCAAGGTCAAAGGCCCACGTGCATATTGGTTACATAATATTAAGGTTAAGGTGAGTAATGGATATACATGTACACCGTAAATGACGTTAAGGTATATTTTTAGGATCAAAATAGCTCTTTTACAGAAGTTTTTACATTTTACATTTTGTTAAGAATAATATTATAAGTATATATCATAAGAAAACAGAATTGTTCCAACTTACAATGTTCTCTATATTTGGGGGACATATATATCTTGCTTATATTATCATATTCTATATAACGTGAAACTCTTCAACCATATTTAAAATACAAAACTGACAGATTCGGTTGTCTTTTGGGATATTTTGTCTGCTTCCGTATCTGTCGATAGCCCTTCCCTGCCTGCAAGATGCTGTTTCATATTTGGTTTATTATTATTTGTAACATAATCTTCTGGATATAAATGATGTTTATAACTACAATAATTATCCTCCAATATTGCATGCCAGTTAAAAAGTGTTCAGTGTTCTCGACTTCTTGATAGACCCATGCATACCCAAAACCAATGTCAAAAAGTAGTTTTCTAATGATCGATATCCAAGTAAAATTTTGTCTTTGCATCTATGCAGTATTACATGTTGAAAGCTTTCTTTGGGAGCAGATTGTTTGTCATATGTACAAGGGACAGCCAGTATTTGATGCATCTTAAATAGGATTCGTTAAACTATTGGTACGATTACATTTGGTGTATAATTCGGCACTCCTAAAAATCTTTTTGCATGCCGTTGTTTGAATTCATTCTAAAATTTCAAATTTGTGTGCACCCCATAGCTCAGGTCCATACAAAACGATAGGTTTAATCTTCATGTCAAATATCTTATCAACAGTTCAAAGGTAAGGCTACCGACAGAACTCACTGAATGAAGAAGTTCATACGTTGCCACATCACCTTTAATGCACGTATTCTGCACATTAAAGTAAAACATGATCCTAAGGTTTTATATTGAGAAACATGTTCAATGTTCTCAATTCCAAACGTCCATGATTCGCATTTTTTCATTGATTATTTTCTTCTTCTGAAAACGATAACTTTCGTTTTTTCAGTGTTAGCATTCAGTTTTATATAATACAAATTCAAAGTATCAAGATGTCTTTGTAGTTCAATTACGTTACCGGAAAAAGGTATGATGTCGTCTACAAATAGAAAAATCAGAAGCTATATGTTATCAGGGCACAGCTGGGTTGCTCCATTTCCACTAAACCTCCTCCGTGGTCTGGTAGTAGAGCATCTAAAAATATACCCAAGACACAGTTAAATATGTTCAATCATACTGTATCATTCCGCACGTCCCAATGTGCTTTAAATTGCATCTGAAATATATATAATACATGGGGACATAATATGTGAACCATTACGCAACGAGTTGACAATTGTTTTAGGTATCCCCGTTTGCGCTAAGACGGAACCCTGTCGCATAAATGGCCATGAGAGGGGCACGAGTCGCTATTCGGCTTGTCCCGGAATAACACGAGTTGGTCACGAATGCTGAGTAACGACCCTTTTTGGTCGCATGATATAAACTTTACAGCATCCTGTGTGTAGAAGGTGAATTAAATATTTAGCTATATTATAACTATGATGTCATCTCTCAGTAATACCAAAAGTGACCAATGAGCTCAGATAGTCGATTAAATCATCGTCATCCAGTTTGTTGAGAAAACCTTCCATATTCCAAAATCCATAATTGGGGAGATTTTATTACACTTCACTGGCCGAGTTCTGGCCGAGTCCCTTTGCACGAGGCGCATCAGTATGACAAGACTGGCGTCTTGGTTCCTGGCTGTTATTTTGCTGTACCTTGTCACAAAGCTGGGCGTACGTCTGAAGTTGTACGTTGGTTGCCCATGTGCAGTACTCTCTTCTTGACATATCCACGTTTGCCCTGTTCTCTGACTGGTACGAGCCTTCCCTATGTCTTCATGTCAGGTCTCCATTGCATTTCACGTAGTTTGCCCCGAATGCTTCTCTTGATCCCCTTTTTGAAACTGAAAGTTGATCATCAGTATGTATAAACTGTACAATAACTGGTCTGGGCTTACAACGTCTGTACTTTTCCAAGCCGATATGCTCTTTGTTATTTTTTAAGTTATTTGAGAAAATACATTCATATTTCAAGTTTTTGTGTCATTATTTCTGACCTGTTACCTCTACAATGGAAGATGTCATGTTGATCTGCAAACAATGACTTGGTGCAGTCCAAGCAGTGCAAACATGCCATAAGCTGTGATGGAATTAAAAATATGTTTTTTGAGGGTTACGTGTTCATCAATTCTTTCGGAAAAAACTATGTTTCGTGTATCTATTGTTTTGAAGTAGTCAAGCATGAAGAAACTAATCTTAAACTTTTTGCGTTTTAATTTTTCTTTATCACAACTTCTGACCCCTTTTCGGTACGTTCTAAGATAGGTTGCCTATTTCCCCCTGTGTCAGTACTTGTTTTCAAAGCTCTCTTGTTGCCAAGTTAGAGCACTCGATTCCAAATTAAATTAAGGGGTATCTAATCTAAGTTAGGCTAACTCAAAATCTAAAACATCGTACGTTTATCTCCTTGTGAGCCATGATTTGTTGACAAACATTTTTGTATTACATAATTTTGGGGGCATTCAACAGGTGTTTTTATGTGACTATGTATAAATGCAGCTACAGTTCGTAGTATTTAGCACAATCAACATGTATGTACCTGGTATGATTTACTTCACTTTGGTAGTGAGCTCTTTTTTGGCTCAGATTGAAGGTAGAGTTTTCAAAGTGAGTATACTTCCTCGAATTACATGTTATTACATGTAAAATAGGTATGATGACAAAACGTTTGGAACAATCAGAAGCGCAAACATCCAAAGAGTGGAAATATTTCAAGATTCTGTTTTGATAAATGACTTCCATCTTTTATTGTTTTAATCAGGTTCAGGTGATAGGTCGTATCACTCACTTTAGAAAAGGATGGTTGATATTAATGATTATGTGATCAAATGTATCATTGTTTGTGTTTTGCCACAGAACGTTCAATCACGTAAGTCCAGATTATTGTTTATTAACTGTTTTCAATATTTTTGTGCGTTTATAGAGTTATAATCGTAAAATCTGGTGCGCAACACTTTTGCGCCTCAATCACGTTTGCGTATATTATCTCAGCGGTCCATAAACGTAAAGTCTTGACGTCAATGATTGAAGCATACCCACCCTATTATCGGCCAACAGGAAACGCAAGCAAATTGTTTCGTTAGCCAATCAGATACCATGGAATCTTTTGCAAAGGGACAGGAAACAAAAAAGAAAAATAATTCGTGGTGAATATAATTTACATCGGCCTTGAGTGAAAACTCAGGAGGAATTTGCGTAGTTGCTTTGCTTCTCAGTTGAAAAGAATTCTCTACCTGTAAGGTCTTAATATTGCCATCTATACCATTCTATTACAGCTACTCAAAAAAGATAATATTGAAATACAATGTCAAGGACAATGAGAATTTAACATCAACAACATGAAGACAGCGTGATTTAAACAGTGTTCGTGTTCATTATCTCAGTTCCACATGTTCATTTTCTCAGTTTGACGTGTCCATTATCTCAGTTTCACGTGCCCATTATTTCGGTTTGACGTGTCCATTATCTCAGTTTCACGTGTCCATTATCTTAGTTCCACATGTCCATTGTTTCAGTATTACATGTCCATTGTTTCAATTTCACGTGTCCATTATCTCAGTTTAACGTGTCCGTTATCTCAGTTCCACATAACCATTATCTCAGTTTCACATAACCATTACTAGTATCTTAGTTTCACATGTCCATCATGGTGAAGGCCCGAGTTATATTTCTCACATGGGTACAATGTGTGAAGATCATTTCTGGTGTCACGGCTGTAATATTGCTGGAATATAGCTAAAAGCGGCGTAAATTCATTCTCACTCACCCACTCACTCACCCATACAACATACTTCAAATAGAATATATTTATATAACATGTTTCACATTACGTAAGGCATTACATTCTCCATACACAATTCAAATAAATGTGACAGACATCCCTCTCGGTGACAACATTGTTCTAATTTGTACAAGTGTACGCAGTGTTCACAGCTTTTCTGTCAAAGAAAGGACAACGGTGGACTCCTTGTTAGTTATAAAATCAGAAAAACCACAAGGAATGTGGTACACAGATGAGCAGCCGTGTCAATAAAAGAAAAAGGAAGGCACCGTGGAACTGGGGTGCAAATACCTCAAGTGTGGAGATTATAGCTTAGGGAGAGTAATTCTACCCAACCATGAGATCAGCCTATCTCCATACTGCCCACGAATTCAGATACTTAACTTTTCACTTAGTGTACTGTGATAACGTGGATAAACACAAACCTCGCCATTACTCTTTGAGAGCCAACAGGTACCCGCCCCCTTACTGCCATCCCGTACTGGTCTGTCGTGCTAAATGTTTAATAGACGGCTATGAACTTGTCTTTGAGGCCAAAAAATGAGGATGATTACCAAAGAGAAATAAAGGCAACTTTGTGGTCACATTGTAGGAGGTACACTGCCAGTTAAACCTAATTGAACATATCTTGGCTAACTGCATGAGTTTTGTGGCTAGACACAACACGACTTTGTGTAAGATCTCACATACGAATCATTTTTGCGGATAACACCAGAGGTGTGGCAAAATACGGAAGACCATGTGATGCGTATAAAGCAGTGGTATTGCGTGAAGAATGGGTTTGACGTTAGTCGTGTAAATCCTGTTATTGTTCACATATCGATCAGTCCTGACTCCTCAATTCCGTAGTCACTAGCGCTGCCCTCGTATTACCAGCCCCATGTGCATGCAGATAGACAGGGTGAGAGGGAGAGCATTTTAAGTCTGCTTCGAATGTGTTGACATTCCTATTTAATTTGCAAAAAATCGAACCAACCGTATAAGGCCCAACATTCCTTTTCATTTTATTTCCAGGACTACTCGTCTTCAAGACTCGCAAAAAGCCAGGTCAGTCATGTCACCGGCACTCATCACCTTATTCCACGCTCACAAGAACATGATGCTTGGGTGGGAACAATTCTCACCTTATTGCGCTCTCACAAGAACATGATGCTTGGGTGGGACTTATTCTCACCTTATTCTGCTCTCACAAGAACATGGAGATTGGGACCTATTCTCACCTTATTCCGCTCTCACAAAAACATGATGCTTGGGTGGGACCTATTCTCACCTTATTCCGCTCTCACAAGAACATGATGCTTGGGTGGGACCTATTCTCACCTTATTCCGCTCTCACAAGAACATGATGCTTGGGTGGGACTTATTCTCACCTTATTCCGCTCTCACAAGAACATGGAGATTGGGACCTATTCTCACCTTATTCCGCTCTCACAAGAACATGATGCTTGGATGGGACCTATTCTCACCTTATTCCGCTCTCACAAGAACATGATGCTTGGGTGGGCCCTATTCTCACCTTATTCCGCTCTCACAAGAACATGACGCTTGGGTGGGACCTATTCTCACCTTATTCTGCGCTCACAAGAACATGGAGATTGGATGGGACCTATTCTCACCTTATTCCGCTCTCACAAGAACATGATGCTTGGGTGGGACGTATTCTCACCTTATTCCGCTCTCACAAGAACATGGAGATTGGGACCTATTCTCACCTTATTCGGCTCTCACAAGAACATGATACTTGACTTTTATCACCTTATTCCGCTTCCACAAGAACATGAAGATTGGGACCTATCCTCACTTTAATCCGCTCTGACAACAACATGATCCTCGGGACCTTTAATCACCTTATTCCGCTCCCACGTTTTGGGGCAAGAACACCATATTTTTCGGTTTACGGTCAATTACTCCACACAGAAGGATGACGAGGGTGGATGTCACAGTGAAACGCGACTCCGAGAATCATGAATAGTTTGAGAATGTGGTACGGAAAAACAAAACACAAACACGGGGCAATCCCACAGTTGCTCGTCCTGTCACGCCGAGAGAGTCTGGGACAACCCAATGATCTCGCATGTTGCCCAGTTACTGTGTGTAAGTTGTGCCGAGATAGGAGACCAACCAATGTTTCTGGTACGGATGATTATTTGAACGAACACCAGGGGGTGTCCAAAATCTGGAGAAGCTTTGTTCAAAAGATGAAGAGCACAGAAGAAAAGCATTGTTTCAAAACCCAATTTATCCTCTGACAAACGCATCAGTAACGATAGTGCGCGAAAACACATGAATCTCTCACCACTGCCGTCTGTAATCTCTTACGTGATATTCATATCTTTATCGGTACAAAACATCGCGTGGTTCTGTCATCCAATTCACAAAACACAAATGCAGATATGATACACTCCTGGTCCAATGTACGCCGGTGTTTTCAAAATAAACAATAAAACATCTTCTTCCCATCAGAGACCGTTGTCTTGGCAAAACCACTGATCATTTCGAGTTCAGGGTTACGCACCGTCCAAAGTTTATATTTGATATTTGACTGTTTATTTAAAAAAAAAATTATGCACATAAACATGTTTGTGTTTGAAGCATCATTTTATGCAATTTGTTGGAGTTGAAATTGTAAAAAGCGCAAGGTTTTTTATTTCCGCTCTGTAATAATGTAAGCCTGCTGTTAGCGCGATGACGAACGCTAAACTCGTGAATAGTTTGAAGTAAACTGCGCCTGTCTGGTTATTTATCAGATATCCTAGGTCACCTACTGTAACTTCATTAAAGTTTACAATGGAAGAAAACAAAATGATTATCAAAGCTGAATGACGGAATATTTAGTTTAATATTCCCAGATATAGACATGTTTAAACTGGACTATTTTCCTACCGTGGAATCATAATGTTGGGTTGTGCTTCGGTGAACTTCCGGAAATTTGATGCCGTTTCACACCCGTAGGAACATGACAAAATGTGACTTCGCATCTCTTGTAAGGGTGATTGTGGGTGTTTCGCTTTAGCTTCTTATATTTATATTACACATTGGTTAATAAAACAAATAAACTACTCGTGAAGAGGAATGACGGTTTATATGTGATTGGTGTATTTCTTTTGTAAGCCACTCGCCAAGGATGGTGACTTAGAAATTAAATTCACTCGGGACAGATAATTCATCATTCCTCGTCACTCGTTTAATTATTGTCTATGTATATCTTTCAACTGTCCAATGTGGCATCGTCTTTTATCGGTTGCTCAGACACATTAGAAAAGTTGAAAAAATAAAGGCTGATGATTCTGCTAAAGCAGCCCTTGACGTCTTGCTATCCCTTTTTCACCACACACAACCTAAAGCGACCTAAGGACCTAAGGACCCTTTTTCCACAATAGAGAGTATTTAACACTTCAATGAATTAATGAATAGGTGGTGAAATATGTGTTGTTAATAATAAATGCCCATTTCACAATCGTAAGTACACATTTCTACCTGGGATTGTTGTTGCAGTTTCATTTCAGGTGTCACAGGAGCATAATATATACTAATAAACTAATAGATAATAGTGCCTCATCTTTCAAATACATATTGCAAAAACATCTCCTATCACCTATGCTGATTAACTATTTTAATTAATTAAACAAGTCTCAAACAAAACGAAATTATAAGGTATTTGTATTGGTACATGTATCATAAAGAGATTTGCTCACGGCTTCGAAGCTCTTCTTTCACACACCATGCATACATTATTGTTAATGTATCGAATAATAATGTCTGTACCAAACAACTTTGAACACAACTGGGAACCACAGCAAATTGTAATCTTTGTGATCTAAAACCAACAGCTGAAATTACAAACCTAATTTCTTGGATGTAGATAGAAATGACTATTACTGTAACTTGTTTCCTAATCATATTCCTGGAGTCTGCTCAAACAAGACAAGTTGAAATTCTTGACAAAATTAAAATAATTCTAGGTACGTCCTCATTGATGTGCCTGTGAGCGGTATAGCTGAGTCAACACTACATGTAATCATATTCCATATTTCAGGTCACTTGCCCATCGGTGTGGATATCTAAACTTGAAGCTAGCAGGTGAAGCATCTAAGAGGTACAGATGTTTAAACAATAGGCCTTTATTTAATGGTTTCGTCATGTGTAGCATGTTCTTGGGGGACATTCAACAGGTGCTTGTTATGTAAGTATGTATAAACGCAGCTACATTTCGTAACGTGTGTACCTGGCATGATTTGCTTCAATTTGGTGGTGAGCCTTCTTTGACTGATTGCAGGGCTTTCAATGTGAGTATATTTCCTCGAATTGCTAAATACACATGTAATACTAGGTATCATGATAAAACTGTTGGAACAATCAGAAGAGCAAACAACCAAAGAGTGGAACAATTTTAAGAATCTGTTTTGATGTATGAGTGGCAGTTTGTATTTATGCTTTGAATCAGGTTCAGGTGAGAGGGCGCATAACGCTCTGAGACGTGTCTTATGTTGGTTCTATGTTTCTGGAAAGTTTTGAAATATGTTTTTGTGTGACAAGTTTTATGCCACTTTCAGGTTTAAAGTAGGTGATTACAGTGCGGGTATTTGGGGAAATGTTCATTTTGAATCATGGACAGGTATGTAATAGAATGTGTCATTTTCACGCAATCCATACAACCATGCAAATCGCCAACCATTATACTTTGCAATAAATATGTCAAACATACATCATTATCCTATCTCGTTGTTCCCTTGCTATATGTACAAATGTTTATCACTGACCTATGTACTACAGGCAGTTACTGCTCTTTGCCATAGCAAAAAGAGGTATTCAACAATTCTTATCCTATTTCAATTTAAATCGTTAGGTGTGTATAAGGACATTAATAATTACAATATTAGCTTGTGGGCCAAGTTTAAACTGGGGATGTCTATATAATCACAAGGAAAGTATGGTTGACAGGAAATATGTTGTGATCTAATACATCATTGTTTGTTTATTGCCACAGAACGTTCAATCACGTGAGAAGCGACAAACGTCCGGTACGTACTTGTATTTATTAAGTACTGTCAGCAATATGTTTTTCCGTTTATGTAGGTAAAAACGTACAATCCAGTGCTCAGACTTTACCTAAATCAAGAGTGCGTAACTTATCTTTGAGTAAAAACTTATTTAAGTCCCTTACTTAAAGACCCATCCCTCTCGATCCCCAACCTACGCACCCATTTCTCTGTGGGTATTTGGGCCAGAAGTGCTCCCATGAGAAAAATATTGCTTAAAGATATTATCATCTAAACCATTCTTTTACAGCTAACTAAACAACATAACATTGAAATTTAATTATCAGGAGCATGGCGACACTTTGTTATTCTAGATTATTAAGATAACATGTATTACTTAGTTTGTAGGACATCATTGACTTGTAAAAGAATTATACGTTCCTTCCATATGTTGTGGTAATCACCTCGCCGCAACAGTGGTCGAGCTTCCGAGTTAGGACTAGGAGGCTAGGAATCCAGGCTGAATAGTGATCTTCACACAGCAGCTGGTCTCGATGTAATGTCAGATTAAATGTGAGAGTAGAGATTGTCACGCCTTCGTCCTCTTATGGAGCACAAACATCTCCCAGTATATTCTCTTACGCCAAACATCAGTCGACACTGTTCCAGAAATTTACACATCGCACCAGCATCTAAATATTATAACTTCCTCACCACTGCTAACATTACATAGTACTACATTCCTGACAACTAATCATTGTCCTAATGCAATGCCATAAACTTCCACTGAATCTCAACAGAAACAATGCAATATGATTGTTGATTTATTTATCCCAAACACAGCAGAATCATACATATTTTGACACTAAAGCATGTTCCAAATAGGTTCGTTAATTTGAGAACGTGGCAAGTGTTATTTCCAATCGTGCAATTGTTTCTCATGAAACTGTGTGTTCTGCACCAAAATGTGTTGATTCAATCTTAGTAACAAAATCAATGAGGATGTTATTGACTGAAACCTCCATGTACATGAAAAACAATGTGGGGAGTAGGTTCTTCGCCTAAATGTATATTGACTTTTAATATGATGTATATTTTAGTTATGGGCGCTATGTCATTTTTCGTTAGTCAATTTCGTGACGGTATAAAGAGGATTGTAATTAAAACTGACCTTTGAATAGTTAGTATTCATTTAGGCTATTTTATAGAAATGCGACTATGACAGTTTAACAATAACAAGTGGTGACGCCACCGAGAAACTGTGTGGAGTCAAGGAGTCGTTCAATGTAAGATAGTCTTGATATACTTTTACTTACCGAGAATGCAAACTGCTCATTGTTATCACCGTCAACAAAACCCTCGTTAAGCTGTTGTATTGGTAAAAATAGTCACAGGGTCCAGAGAAAGTGTAGGTTTTAGAGTTAATCCAACAGTCATGCATGAACACGTCTGAAATATAATAAATGTTCACAAAGTTCAAGCTGAGGCATATCATAACCGCAAGGGTTGCCAAAAGTGGGTCAGAGAGCATGGAAGTGAATTATCCCTGATGAGCAACTGGTAATAGTACATCACTTTGTGACTACATTGGCACTGATGAATGGAGCAATACTGTTTTCTCATGTTAATGTCATACCTATAGCAAACCTGTATGCTGACACTCATCATCTTATACAACGTGTGTTTTCCACGTGCTTCAAAGTCTTTAGTTGTGAGCATTTAGAGATACTATGATTACATATTTATACGAGCAAAAACAGTGGTCAGGAGACTGTTTACCTTGTATTACTTATATGTATTACTGTTTTGTAGACACTGGGCCAACAGTTGACATGATATTTACCAGTGATGCAAGTGTTATGCGTAGCTGTTTCTCCTTCAATTATGTCACTGAACGTGGTACGAAAATGTGTGTACATAATTTCAGTTTCACATGTCTATATCTCAGATTCACGTGATCATTATCTCAGTTACACGTGTCCATTATCTTGGGTTCAGGTGGGCAGTATCTCAGATTCACACGTGCATTTTCTCAGTTACACGTGTCCATTATATCAATTTCACACGTGTATTATCTCATTTTCACAAACATGAGTTTCATAGGTCACCTTTATAATGAAACTGGAAAGTTGCAGAGTTGGTAAGTATCAGATGTTTCAAATACTCACATTAAATCTCATGCTCAGTTGTGCTCAATGCAATAGGTTGATTGTTCAGTCATGTCAGATGGAGGTAACGTCACAGTGACATCTTCTTCTGACTCCAGTCAGATAGGAGCAGGCTACTACGCCACCTGCACCATCCTGCCAAGTAAACAATGATTCAGATCACAGGTTCTAAACGCTACATTTACGCGGGGACATCGAATATGGTTAATTTCATTCTGTGACATTAAAGCCAAATGAATCTTCAGACTACACACGTACCTAGCATCCAATAAAAGGACCACTGGTACCTAAATTGATTCAGTTGTCAAATGGAAAAGAAAACAAATGGTAACAATGTGGCTTCCTGATCCAAAGCTAACATATGATCAAGTATAAAATTAAGAGAGATGGGGATTTTGTTTTATAATATTTTCAAAGAGGATACATACAATGAAGGAATCTACTGATCACATCATAATGGCAATTATACTGTGTGCAATGTGTTACTATTTGTGTCAGGAGGTGTTCCGTCCTTGAATGATGGCGACTGTACATACATCAACACCAACGTCTCGGAGGGCGTCATCCAAAGTCTCCCCGGTATCGGCAGTAACTACACCAACAACATGGACTGCTCATACGTGTTCACTCGCAATATCCCCTTCTATCTGGACATTCACTTCATCGCCCTTCGAGCAACTGCCGCTACGACTACATCGGGTTGTGGATGATAAATACTATGGAAGTGATTTGCCCAACGCAACGAGAGGTAAGTGGTGATAATAAATACTGTGGAAGTGATTTGCCCAAAGCAACGAGAGGTAAGAGTCCATGAACAACTGTCAGTATTCGAAACATTTGCTTGTTGTATTGGTGAACTGTTAGACTTAGTGTCGCGAGCAGGATTTGGAATGATTTAAATATACTCTTAACAAGGAAGGGAATACTCGGAAATAACTTAAACTTTCCAGTATTGTAAGGAATATTAGTTTCTGGTAAAAGTTGAATGATAACAATGAACGAAATGAGATCACATTAAATCCAGTCGTGAAGTATGACAGAAGATGTGATTTTCAACTTAGGATGATAGGGGTAAGATTGGAAGTTGATGTTTTTGAATCATTAGTGTGTAATACCGCCACGATTTTGTATATTCGTACTCTAGTAGTTTGATGAAAGTTTGTTTTTTAAAAAAAAATTTATTCAGTCATTACACAGGATACATAAGCACTCGGAAAGCAATACAGCTTTATGAATATCGGTCTTTCTCAAAAGGATATGGTACAGAGGAGGCCTAAGGCATAATCCACATCATGGTACAGAAGAAGGCATAATCCACATCATGGTACAGATGAAGGCATATTTATGTATACAATTAAGAAGATGCGGTATTTATGGTACATCAAATTATGTTCATCAAGTGAATAAGTTATTTTGCAGTTTGAGGAAACAAAGCCCATTTTCTATTAAAGGCAGAGAAGTCGTTTTTTCTACGTGCAATATGATATTCAACGTCATAGATACTTCTTATTGTGTTCTTAAAAGCAACAAAGTCAATATTTTCATTCTTAATACACTGGACAAAGATAAATATTTTAGCAGCTACAATCAAATGGTTAATTAATACATCAGAGGTACCAAAGAGGAGTTCCTTGTCAGTTATAAGGATTTTTCTATGCAAGATATGAGTCAAGTAAATACAGAAATCTGACCAAAAATTCTTAACAACATGACATTCGATATAAACATGAAAAATATTTTCTTTGTGAGTATGACACATAGAACACTCATCGTTATCAATAAGTTTTATTCTTAATAACTCACGTTTAGTAAATATTACTTTATGAATAAATCTAAACTGGAAATCCCTGAGTTTTGTGTCCCTTAACCCATGGCAATATACACTGAATATTTGATTCCATGGAAAAGAGCATCCCAGCTGATTTTCCCATTTCAAACAAGATTTAGGGAGAGGGAGGGAATTCCTTATCAGTTTATTATAAAACAACTTTTGTTCCTTTAATAGAACGTGTAAGATCATAAATCTAAGGAGATATTGTGAGATTAGAAGAGGAATGTAGATTTTATCAATATTTTGTCTCCAACTTCTTGGAATATTAAAAAACATACGGTTATAGTCGAGAAAAGTTCCTTTAAGATCATAAAGTTGTTGTAAACGTGGGAAAGGGATCCATCCGTTTTCATCATACAAGTCTTTTATCGTAACTATACCTTTTTTAAACCAGTCATTAAACATTAATACTGGTTCTCTAAAATAATGGTTTAACCATATGGGTTGGGAAGCAATTTCTGCTTTTTCTAACTCTTCAAAGTCATATGAATGCATAAAGTCACTCCAGGCTATAAGGGTATCTTTCCAGAACGGATTTACAATTTCCCAATTCTTGTGCAAACTGGCACCTAAAGTGTAGATATGAGCCAGCTGAAAACTAGCAAGGTCATAATATCTTTTTAAACATGAAATTTTTAAAGATGATATAAATTTGGGTATATCAGTCATTTTCAATCCACCTTGACTATAATTCCTTTTCAAATAATCCCTCTTAATCTTATCTCTTTTGCCACTCCAAATAAAGTTTAAAAGAATTCTATTCAATTGATCAATAAAAGCTTTTGATGGTTTTGGGAGAGCGGAAAAAATATGTACAAGGGTAGAGAGAATTAAGGTCTTAACAACTGTTATTTTACCCATCAAAGTCAAATTACGTTTTTTCCATTTGCTTAAAATACCATAGATATTATCAAGGCGTTTTTTAGTGTTGATTACCCAAAGGTCTTTTAAGTCAACATTAAAACATATGCCCAAAACTTCAAAGTTGCCATCATGCCAATCTAGCTTTAAGTTAGGACAAAATCGGACTTTACTACCAGCCATACTGCCTATCCATATTGCTTTGGTTTTTTCAAAGTTCATTTTTAATCCTGAGATTTTGTAAAAAGTTTGCAGTGTATCCATGGCTGATTTTAATGATTTTTACGAGCCATCTAAAAAAAGTTGGGTGTCGTCAGCATATTGGCCCAATGTGTGTTCAATATCGTGTAGAAGTATACCTTTCATATGTTCATTATTACGAATCATGATACCGAGAATTTCAGCTACGAAAAGAAACAAATAGGGGGAAATTGGGTCACCCTGTCTACAACCTCTTTCATTCATGAAAAATTTAGAGAGGTAGCCATTTTGGACAATACAAGAAGAGGCATTAGATATGAGTATATGTATCCATTTGATCATATTTTTCCAGAACGAGGAAAATAAAATCTTTATTCACGGTGTCGAACGCTTTCTCAAAATCAATGAGTATCAACGTACCTTTTTTGTCAAGTCTCTTAGTTTCAAATATGATATCGTAAAGTAATCTAGTATTTTCACTTAAACATCTCCCAGGGATAAATCCTGATTGATTACAATGAATTAATTTGTTTAAAGATTGCTTGATTCTATTAGTAATACAAGAGCTTAAAATCTTATATACAGCATTTAATATAGTAATGGGACGCCAATTTTTTAATCTTTTTCTATCTTTATTTGCTTTTGGAATGCAAGTAATCACGCCCCAGTTCATAGTAGAAATCAAAGAGTTAGAGTGGTAAGCGTGATTAAAGTATCTACATATCCAGACTCTTAAATCTTTCCAGAAAAAATTAAAGAAGTCAATTGGGAAGCCATCAAGACCTGGGCTCTTATTATTTTTCATTGCAAGTGTAGCTTTACCAATTTCGTTTAAGGATAACGGCTGTTCAAAGGCTTGTTGCATATCAATCTCTAGTTTTGGAATTGGAATATTGTTTAACATCAGGCTTGGCTCAGTATCTACTGAACTATTTTTTTGGTACAAGTTTCTATAAAATGATACTGTTCTTTAATGATGAGAGTTGTATCATTCAGTTCCTCACCTTCACTATTAATCAAAGAGGAGATGATATTATTTGTAAAAATTCTATTTTCAAGACGACAAAAGTATTTAGTTGGTTTCTCTCCCTCCTCATACCATTGTAATCTCTTATTAAAAGCATTTATCTTGCTTTCTTCTTCTTTAATTTTTTCATACTCCTTTTTTGATTCAGATAATTTACTTAAAGCTTCTTCAGAAATATTTTGAAAATCCTCTCTCATTTTGTTTTCATATTGGTTTATTTCTTTTTCTAAATCGCCCAATTTCTTTCCTCTTTTCTTTTTCAAATATGAGGAATAAGAAATTGTTTTACCTCGCAAATTCATTAAAAAGGTTTCCAAGAATAGGGAATCAGGTATATTCAGTTTTAAATCAAAATCATCAAAAGGAGCAGAATGGTCTGATCTATAAGATGGATGCACATATTGTTGTTTTGTTTCATCTAAAACAGTCGTAACCATATCCACATATTGTTTATTTCTTAAAAGGGAAGTGTTAACTTTAAAATATCCACGGCCCCTATTATTTATCAGAGAATCATTTAGGCATAAAGAAATAGCCGAATGGTCAGATTTATAACCTGGGAGAATGTCAGCAGCAGAGGATAGGTTTAAAATATCTTCACTAACCAGAAAAAAGTCTAGCCTAGCTTGCTGTCTGGGTTTATGTTTCCACCATGTAAATTTTCTAACAGCTGCATTCTGTTCACGCCAAACATTATATAGGTTAAACTGAGATAAATAGTCTAGAACCGTTTTTCTAGCATTTGGGTTGTTAATATTTTTATAGTTTTCCAGATCTAGAGATTGATCAAGAATGAGGTTCCAATCCCCACAAATTATAATCGCTTCATTATCAAGTCCATCAATGGCATTAAAGATATCATGATAAAATTTTGGGTGATCAGAATTAGGCCCATATAAAGTAGCTAAGGTCAATCTTATTCCTTTAATGGTTATATCAGCAATTATAAAATTTCCACCATCTTCTATCATAACCTTATGAATAGACATTTCGATGGAATTAAAGAGAATAGCCAACCCGCGGGCATTAGACTTGAAGGGAGCGAAAATACACTCAAGGCCCCAGTCATTCCTAAAAATGTTCACTTGATTTTTATCTATATGAATATCTTGAAGGCAGATGACATCAAAATTTCGTTTGTGCCAAATATTAAAAACCTCTTTTCTTTTTAGCTTATCAGCTAAGCCTCTGCAATTTGCAGATAGCAAGGATAGTTTAGATTGTATAGACATTGCATATTAGAGTTATAGTTTTGACAACAGAATATACAAGGGATACATATCTTGTCTGTGTAATGACTGATTTCTTTGGTGTTATATGAAAATAAAAGAAAAGGAAAGAATAAAAACAAAGAAAGACCGATGTTTGCTGCTCAAGGGTTTTGGAAATTCCTATATTTCCCCGCATAGTTTGGTAACAAGGCCATAATATTATTGATTTATATCAGTAAGTGAACATATGAGGTCATATAAGCATTCATGTAAATCGCATCTCAATTGCCGACATACAAAGAAAACTAAAGTAACTTACACTCATATGGGTTAATCCATGAATAATCCAGCTGATAAACACAGGCGTAATAGAAGATAATACACAAAAACTAGAGGGTATTTTCACACTAGTGTGCGCACAGCGTTTTGAACACAATAGCAAACATTTAGATGATGTCCACATAGATCCTGTGAGGAAAAAAAAGGAAGCGTCATAAAATCCTCAAGTGTTTTTCCAAATATCCAATCAGGGTATAGAAACCCATATAGATCCTATGAGGATAAAAAAGGAAGTATCATAAAATCCTCAAGTGTCCTATGAGGGGAAAAAGGAAGCGTCATAGAATCCTCAAGTGTTTTAGGTATATCCAATCAGGATATGGAGACCAAAATCAAAAAGTTAGTCCTAGACTATTTGGATATTGATGAATAAATAGTTGTCTATAACTTGTATACACCGTACTTACATGTAGGGAGAAACAAAGCATTCATGTAAATAGCATCTCAATTGCCGACATAA
The DNA here is from genome assembly GCF_022045235.1 of Haliotis cracherodii. Lineage (NCBI taxonomy): Eukaryota > Metazoa > Mollusca > Gastropoda > Lepetellida > Haliotidae > Haliotis > Haliotis cracherodii. The sequence goes on along the minus strand of NW_027266282.1, from coordinate 2,894,097 downwards.
AAAGAAAACTAAAGTGACTTACACTCATATGGGTTAATCCATGAATAATCCAGCTGTTAAACACAGGCGTAATAGAAGATAATACACAAACACTAGAGGGTATTTTCACACTAGTGTGCGCACAGCGTTTTGAACACAATAACAAACATTTAGATGATGTCCACATAGATCCTATGAGGGGAAGAAAAAAAAAGGAAGCGTCATAAAATCCTCAAATGTTTTAGGTATATCCAATCAGGATATGGAGACCAAAATCAGAACGTTAGTCCTAGACTATTTGGATATTGATGAATAAACAAATGTCTATAACTTGTATACACCGTACTTACACGTAGGGAGATACAAAGCACACTTGAAACACCACGAATTTTCACATATCTTGTGGGAAAGAGAACGAAGCCTCATAAAATCTTCCTGAGAGTTGATTGAACGAGAAAGTCAGTTATTTCTTCACTCTATGTTCTCGTCCACCGTAATAGCGCGCCATGGATCATCTTTTCCCCTACGATAGAGCAGGGAGACTTGAGTACCTTTCTCCTGGATCTTAGTGTGGTAGTTGTACTTCCTGCGAATTTTATAAGCCCTGTTAGCGAGCTTTGTTCTGTACTTTTTCAGCACAACCGGAAGGTCTGTGCGAATGGAAATTTTCCTCGGTCTCAGTAGCTTTGAGTTTTTGTAGCTGGAGTCGTAAATTCGTTGACGGTCGCTCATGCTGACGAATCTTACCATGATAGTTTGTGGTTTATCCGGAGGCGAGTATGTCGGGTTGATACGGGGGAGTCTGTGAATTGCGACGAAATTCATTACACTTGCCTCGGGGACGCCCAGATCGTGGAAAAGCTCTCTGCACGCTTTTTCCGGGTCTTCGTTGTCTGGGACGCCGTATACAAGAAGATTGCTTTTCCTGTTGTAAACTTCTTGTAAGAGTAATTTCTGTTCGATGTCCTTTCTCAAGTCTTGTAATTCTTCACGCTGAGCTTGTAATTCGTCCTTATTCTTTTGAATATTAGATGAGTTGAAGTCGACAGATTTAACTAATTCGTTCAGTGTTTGACAAATAGGAGCAAGTTCGTTTTTCAGCGTAGCATGGATTTGCTGAGTTTGTGATTGAAGTAAGTCCGTAAAATGGACCTTCATAGTTGTCTCAAGATTTGAAAGTTGCTGCAAAGAGGGAATCGAAATGGCCGCCGCCGTGTCGTCATTTCCGTTTTCATGGGTAGGATTTGTTTTCGGATTTTTTTCATTATTAGTGAAAAAAGAGTCCAAATTTCCTGGCTGCAGTGAAGAAGGAGTATTCGTTTCACTTTTGTTACGATTACTTTTTCTAGTACTGGCCATTTTCAGTTCAGATTGCTTGGATTCACGCGGAGCTCTTGAGAGAGCGTGTTACCCCATGCGCAGCGCCACCCGAAGCAAGTTTGATGAAAGTTTGCAGAAATGTGATTCACTATTTGAGCTCGATTTCTTAGATCTTGGTGTAGGATCATCCAATCCTGTACTCGTTGACCGGGGACGCCCTGAATGGGGTCGATCGTCAATATTTTGGGTTTGTTGGTATCTATCTGTTCCATAGGCTGCTAATCCCAGAAATATTGAACATATTTGCCACTGCACGCTGATTTCTGCCAGTTTCCAGCATGACAATAACATATAGTCACCGGCATCGCTAGTTCATACACACCTGTATGATAAGCAGAATCAATCAGATTGAAAAAGAGAACGGTCCACAGAGATTAATCCACCTTCCTTGAAAGTGTCAAAATCAGAATTGACACACTACCTGGCATAAGGCGAATGCAAACTATACTATGCGTTTTGGTGTTCATGTTTACGGACTGAAACGTTCTTGCACAGGATGTTTCTTGCCAACACTTATCTTTGTTCTCATACTTAGTATTAACATGTATATTTCATGACACCTGCACTTTCTTAAAAGATTGACATCATTTACAAACCATTGTATTCAAGCGTTAGGCAGTATGTCTTTTAGACAAAATGACTGGTTGGGCACATCTTCACTCCTCAAATGTTAAATCACTGAATACGTAAAGGTGAGCGGTACTTCGTTTGATTTTACATGCATTGAAACTATAATGTTTTGAAGTATTGAACATGATACATTTGAAGACACACTTATGTACGGCCAAAAATTAATACATCATGTCTACCTAATTACATGACCATGTTAACATTTTGACCATGATCCAAACTCAGAGGCTAGCACTAGAATAAGTGGAAGATGTGGTGCTTCTCATCAATGTACATGAACAATGGATACATGCACAAATGTCGTCTGCTTTGGTTAGTTTGTGTATTTGTTTGTTTAACGATGCATTTAGCATAATTTTAACTACATGGCGGTGGTCTGTAAATAATCGAGCCTGGATCAGACAATCCAGTGATTGTTATCATTAGCATCGATTTGTGCAATTCAACCAAGTCAGCGAGGCAGACCACCGGATTCCGTTAGTCGTCTCTTACGACAAGCATGGCATGGGTTGTTGAAGAACTGACATACTTTTGTACGATTGTTGAAAAGCTCCAGCAAAGTGTCAGAGTATCATAAGTCACAAGACTCCCGCACGAGTCATGTATTCCAAGCATTCTGGTCGAGGTCATCTGTTAATGACTCTTTCGTTGTGTCCATCTGATAGAATATCTTCTTCCACTCGACGGTCTATCGGAAATGCACTGGAATCCAGACCATAGATTCTCAGCTGTGACTGAAAAGTGTCTGAGAGAGATCCGTCATAAATGTTTGTGATTGATCGTAAATGAGAGTTGATATTACCAAGAATACCATTTAACCAAATCTGTTTTGGAGATTATTTTCGGTGGAGGTCTTATGATTGTTCCAGTCCTCGTTAAACATTTTTAAATGACTGTTTAATTGTGGCCGTTACATGGTTTGCAATGCAAGCAAATGCACATTTTCCTCGATTTCAGAACACATGTGTAAAACGTCTCCACAACCTGTGTGAAAACGTCCTTCCACAACCGCTCTATTGGGAAAAGGGCAACCATCATGTTTTCCCCTCCATGATCGGTTCTGAGCGGGAGGGAACTCCGTGATACAACATGCATTGACAACATGCCTGTGTACCGTAGATGTCCTGATGTTTGTAAGGATGTTACGAGTCTGCTATGACCATCAATGGCTCCATGTGTCCATATGCCCCATCTGGTGAACATCGAAATAAACAACGCCACCTCTCTCACAGATCGAGTCACTACCGACTTTCTGAACGCCAACAACGTGACTGTATTACAGTGGCAAGCCAGATCACCGGACCTGTCACTCATAGAGCACCTCTGGGACCAACTTGGATACAGGATTCGGAAACGTCAACAGCCGCCATTTACGGGGGGTGCCTTGGCAATTGCCCTGCAGGAAGAATGACATAGGATAAATAATCAATTCAGGAGACACGTGCACGACGTCGTGTTAGGGCATGCATCGTTGCTAGAGGGGGTCACATCCGATACTGAGCCATGTGCGTATCACGTGACTTTAAGAAAGATCGACGTCGATTCTGCGGGTATGGTCGAATACTGGACAGTGCACCCAGCATGATAAACGTGTCTGCAGAACTTTAAGTACATGGTTTTTTATCTTGTCATTTTCAGTTATCGTTTTTGTATAATTGTTTTGTTATAATAAAACATCATATGTTACTAAATATTGCGTCTGTTTAGTTTTAGACAAGATAATTGTGTGGTGGTGTTTCTTTTTCCCGTTAGTTTATACTGATAGTATTGCTTTCATCATCTATGTTCAGATTCATGGGTACGGTATTGTGTTAATAACAGATATTGACATTGTTGACGGTGAGCTAAAGTGTTGACCATGTCGGAGACCAATGTATATAAGAAAGGATACTTCATTTTGAAACCAAGTAAATCTGGACAATAGAGTTCCTGATAAAACAATTACTGGATTACTATCTCTCTAAATGTCACTATAGCACCAAAACACAAAAATAGGTTCACATGATAAGGTTAATGTGACCAGCAATGTGCCATAACGAATTGCTCATAGGAACAGCATAATGTCTTCTTTTGGTGGTTTTTGAAAGCCTTTGCACAACGGGGAATGGGATCACTACTGCTTCTGACACGACTTCTTTCACCCCCGGTCCTGGTGACCTAGTCTTCACCTTCCCATTGTTTGACGTTGAGTCAGGCAGCAGCTGCCGATACGACGCTGTTGAGATGGCAGGAGACAAGCTGTGTGGAACAAACATCCAAGACAAGACGTACAGTGAGTAGCAGACATTTATGACTCATGTGTAAAATGATCGCGTGGACTTTCCTATATTTCCACATATGCCATTCCCAATGCAGAATGATCAGTTGACGCTATATTATGTAACACTGCTTCGTTATCGAGAATAATACGGTTTAACCCCCTGGATGCCAGAGGGACATATATGTCCTTCCTCTACAACCCTCGCTTTGAAGTCGAATAAAATTCAAAATACACCGCCCACACAAATACACTTCACAGTTTTGAATAAGGTGGGAAATTCCCTGTCCATGCAAAAGTATTGAAAATGAACTCTGAAAATTAGGTACATCGTAAATGTCGCCAATTTTTACACATTACTAAATCACCACTCACGGCTTTATTTACAGCATGTTTTGAAATCTAAATTTAGGATATTTACTCGGAGAAATGAATTTCAAAAATAGTATATTAGTGATCACGGGTATCTGTATTTTATGAAATCACCAATGATCATTCCAAAACGTCTCCGACAACCCGAGAATCGTTTCGAATGTTTTGGAAAATACGCAAACATGAACGCCGAAGTGAACTTTCCGCCATATTGGCTAGTGTTTACAAAATCACTTTTGAGGTACACCGGTTATGAGGCGCCTGTAACATCGCGTATATTTCAAACGTAGCTGCCATACACACATCCTTGAATTCCTCATACATTTTAGAATCAAATGACCAATGGTCTTTGTCACCAATACAAAGTGGCTGGATGAAATCAAGCAAAATATGTCAGGTGTGAAAACGAACGCTGTGCTCGAAAAACTGCACTTGTTTGAAATGTAAAGAAAGCAAAATACAGATTTTACACAGTGTAGCATATTCTCCAATTTAGAGCTATCCATTCGTCTATTCTTCCAAGACATTGGCTCAACATTGTCAGAATATGCACGGGAAGAGAATAGTAGGAAAAATTAGTATTTAAAATAGATACATTGCAATGATTTGATATTTTCAACAGAAATTGTCAAAGTTACCGTCCTGCGTGACGCCATGACTGACGCAAAATCACGCACAACGACAACGGTATTTATCGGAATTTCTGCCTATTTCGGTTCTTTTCGATGAAGATTATAAGAACAAATAACAGTACATAGATTGTCAGAATGTTTCTGACTACTTACATGTCACATTTATGGCACATTTATGTATATGCGATCCCTGAATCAACGAAAGTCCCCTCGTACTGTTGACAGTGAACACGCCATTTTGTAAAAGTCGGCCACAGGTAGTGATGTCATACGTCAACATTGTTGTACATATTTGGTAATTTCTTTGAGGTGAAGGTCCTTGAATGAGAGTGCACACGATCATTGTATCATGCTGTTTACAGTTTCAGTTATGATGTAGATTTTGCATGCTTTATACATTTTTTCACATAATTAATTTCCCTTTGGATATTTGTCAGTGTTCAAAATGATATCATACGCAAATATAAGCCACAACATGTATGAACGAATCTTTGATAATCTCCTGTTTGTTTGAACATTGTTTACATAACAATTGATAGGTTTTTAGTGTCGAATACGATATTTCTTTCCTTTGGACAAGTGTTACAAGATGAAGCGTAAAGGTAACTGCAGCATGTACGTATTTCTTGGGATGTGTAATAGTCAATATCATAAGTTCATATAACCAATGCCTTTGAATAGCTGTTTCATTTTATTTTATAACTAAAAATGAATAGTTCTATGTTACTTTGACAAAATGGATAATATTTTTCGTAAAAAGATATGCACACATTTCTGAAATTGTCTTGGTCTTGGAATTTAAATAAAAAAATTTTGTCGTTTGATACACAGAGCCGTGATAGCTAACGATTCGCCAGGTGCGTGTTAGCCACAAACAATTTACGAATTATTCCTCTTGTTTTGCATTATATAATCAATGGGTTCATTCTTTTTTCAATATTGTGATAACAGGATATTAAACTGTTCACTTTATTTCTCCAGGAATTGTAAAATGTATAAAATTAAACCCATGCCAAGTACCCTAGCTGTTGGTTCAACCGGATACGATTATCCTGATAATTCTATACCAATAGAGCTTTCTTCGCATCTTTTAGTGTGTAATTCTGAGACAAGATGAAGAGAAATAATAACGATATCTGTCCAATATTGAATATAATTTGGTTGTTTTGAAATATTATTTTGTGTATTTCATTACGTAAATTGATGCCAAACAGGTGCGTGTCTTGTCAAATTAAGACACACGATAAACTAGCTAATTGTTTACATATTCAAAACATTATTTAATTGGTAAAAGCAGTCATTTTATGTTGTGTCGAAAAATTCCGTTTTACACATCGAGATTTTCCATATCATGAACGAAAATTAGGGGAGATATATATTAATCAAAATACCAGAGTCATCTTTCTCCGACGTTATCAAAGACATAAAAACAGCCATGACGTCAAATAGAACGGTGTTATTTTGGGGGGTATTTCAGTACATTTGATGATAAGGCTAGTGCTCCATTAATAATGGTGCAACATTAGTCAAATTACACTTACACATTCAGGAGAATGTTGGAATCTAAGGACTAAGTTATAGGTTAGATAGGGCCATCCATTTCTCTTTTACCACTTTTTTATGAAGCACGATTTCATCATTTCTTATGTTGTTTTTTTTTACAACTAAACGTATACAGTTTCTTTATCGATATTTGTGTTGGAATAGTTTGGTTCCTCGTGAACAAAACACCACGAAAATATATTATCCTTACCCACAGCTAATTCTCACAAAGTGACCTGAGTTACAATAAACTAGTGCTAAACTTAGCGGAGTTATGCCCCCTTTTCTTTGTGCGTGTGTAACCTCTCTGTCGCCTTTTGACGTCATAGAGAAAAATCAGTTTTCGTCATTTACGGCAAGCTATTTTTGGCATTGCATGTTTGTCGTTATACATACACATATAACTGCATTTGGTATATAGTTATGTCGTTCAGATATTAGGCAGTATTTTGTTCGCTCACAGATTCCGTAAAGCTTGTAAATTAAAAAAATCGTCGCACAGTACTTTTATCGGTGTACGATAAAAAGCGGAGAAATTTACTGTTTTTCAAGGTAGAAAAAATTCTCGGGCAACACTTAGAAGTGTTTTTTTTTAAAACCGGTTCAATATCTGCAGTTAACTTTACACCATCAAATAGGAAATTTAATATTCTCCACCTCTGCGTAATTTTATAGCCAGAGGTAGATCCAGCGCCGCGTGAGCGCAATTCTCGCACAACCTTCACTTTTCCGATCTTATGAAAATGTGCGTCAGAAAAAAACCTCGGCATCCAGAGGGTTAAAGTAATCCATTGTTAATGACGTCACAAATAGATAACCTTACGTCATAAAAATGTATGTATGATTTTTCTGTAGGGTGGAAATTTCAAACGTTTTTTTGCTCATTTCCGTTTATTATAAACAATGTATATTGTTTGCTGTTCTTCTTTCGATTATACCGATTCTATCAGTGGCTGTTTCTAATAACTATTCAACTTTTTCTAGATACTGATTATCATTTCCAGTTTGTCTTCAAAAGCGACGGACCTGTAAATGGAGAAGGTTTCAAGATAGACTTTATTATCATCCCTCACGAAATTCAGATGAAATGAACGTATCTAGTTTGTAGTGTAAATGTAAGTAAATACTGTTTAGCAATCAACATGAACTTAAGAATATCTTTCATCAGATGTCTGTTGCACGCAAGTGTAGATCAATAAGAAACTATGGAAATTACAGGTGCAAAGTCAGCTATATATTCTGCCAGGGCCTTTTTTATGTATTAATTTGGATTTCTGAAGTCTGTTTCTACAACCACTCGACCACACAGTATGATTACTTTCCTACCATGCACCTGTGTCCGCATTCATTGACGCGAACGTTACAGTTTAGTCACAAGATTTCACCAAATAGCCCCACAATTGTATGCAGTTTCCTACAAAAAGCGTAACGAACGTTTCGCGCTGCATTAAACCCCTACATATCGATAGGTTCTTGGTTGAAATTGGGATACGATGACATGCATCAACCAAGTCAGCGAGCCTTTCACGGCAAGCATGTGTTGCTGAAGACCTATTCCACCCTGAATCTTCACGGGTTGAGCATTAATGGCACAATTACTGACTGTCAGTGCAGCTGGTTGATTAAACTATTCGCTTGTTTTTGACTCCCAACTGAAGTGAGAATCACACAAAATGGACAGTTACTGACTGGCAGTTGCCACCGGCTGATGGGGGACCATGCTAAAGGCAGCAGGGTCGCAGAAAATCAGCTAAGAAATCCCTATATAAACAGCGCCGTTACGGAAGTCAGTAGAGAGGCACAGCAGGGGCTTGAACACTGAACAGGACCAGACCAACGGAGCAGTCCAAAAGAGTGGCCTAAGAACACCAACAGTCACGAGCCAGCAGGCAAGAGCCAGTTAATCGCTCAGAAGTCCAGCCCACTAGGACGAGCGCTAGTCACACCTGAAACAGCCCATAGCTTCCCTTAGTCTTTGTCACGCCCATGATAACCGTTAGTAGTACTAGCATAAAGAAGTACTTATTAAAGCTGCAGAAACCATAGACCGTCTGTTGTGCTACATTAGAGCAGGGCGGAACAAGTAAAATATGGGGAAGAGAATATATGGATTTCAAGTTCTTTATTATGAGCATTACGTTTCGAAGTAAATGCTTACTCCTTCATCAGGTGATTGAAAACACAACGTTTCTGAGTATATACGTATAGTAAGCATATACTCCGAATGAATCACCTGATGAAGGAGTAAGCATATACCCCGAACATTTTGTAATGTTTGGCCAAGTCAACCAGTTACGACTTTTTGAGCATACAGACTTGTTTTTGGAAGGTTTGCTAACAACTTCTCGTGGTTCCGTAAAGTATAAATACCTTCTACAATGTCCCATACCGTGTTGTATTAGTCTAGCTGTACTTGAAGATTCCAGAATACACTTGCCCCCCAAAACACTTATATATAGCGATTTCCTCACCACCGCGTACATTAGATAGTACTACGCTCCTGACAACTAACCATTGTCAAACCACAATGCTATAAACCTCTACTGAATCTCAAGAGAAACAATGTAATTACAATAACGATATTATTTAACACAGCCATATAACACTTGGGACCTATTCTTACCTTGTCCCGTGCTCAAAAGAACATTATGCATGGGACCTATTTTCACCTTATTCAGCGCTCTCAAGGAAATTTTGCTTAGGATCTATTCTCACCTGGAATCCCTATCGCGGGGTAGGACCCCAACTGCCTCTGCTGGTCGTAAGAGGAGGCTACATCACAGATCGGATTGCCATACTTGGGAACTTGATTTATTGTGTGGCATGATCACATTTAGCAAGGTTTTTGCTGGACTATATACTGTTATATATAACAAAGAAGTGAGTAGCTGGAATAAAACTCTCTTTGAAAACACATCATATATCTTAACACTTTCGGAAAATTGTCAGAAAACTGTTGAGCATAAATGATACATTTGAAATACTTACATGAACATAAATGAAAACATTGATACAAAACTACAAAGGTTCGTATTTGGGTTTGTGCATGTGCATGGATAATACATGTTTTACGACATAGCACATGAACTTTCCCTCCAACATTCCACGACAATCAGTGTGTTTTGCAGGTAGGTACTAGTATATAAGTAGGTAATAAGTAGAAGTTGCCTTCTTTATGACGATAACATAAAACTGACAGATCTCTTCAATGTTGTGAACCAGGATAAAGAAGGTAAATGTACTCTCACAAACTAGAAAGGACCAACTATTTCATTAGCTGTGATATTACATCCTGTCTGAAATGTGTGGTAGATGTTGAAGCGATCGTACATATAATGTACATGTCAAAACAAATGCAGAGGCAGATAATGTATGTACAGCATAACCATATTTGCAGAATGTACGAATAAAACATGTCGACTACGCAGGGTTGGACAGTGCAACACAAAGTAGCTTGATGTAGTACAACAAAATGTAGTAAGTAGTAATACAACACACTGTAACATGTTTTAGTACAACACAATGTAACATGTTTTAATACAACACACTGTAACATGTTTTAGTACAACACAATGTAACATGTTTTAGTACAACACAATGTAACATGTTTTAGTACAACACAATGTAACATGTTTTAGTACAACAAAATGTAACATGTTTTAATACAACACAATGTAACATGTTTTAGTACAACAAAATGTAACATGTTTTAATACAACACAGTGTAACATGTTTTAGTACAATACAATGTAACAAGTTGTAGTTCGACACAATGTAGCATGTTTCAGTATAACACAATGCAGCATGTTGCAGTACAACACAATGTAACATGTTGCAGTAAAACACAATGAAGTATTTTGCAGTACATCACGATGTAGCATGTTGCAGTATAACACAATGTAACAATTTGTAGTTCGACACAATGTAACAAGTTGTAGTTAGACACAATGCAGCATGTTTCAGTATAACACAATAAAGCATGTTGCAGTACAACACAATGTTACATGTTGAAGTACAACACACTGTAGTACGTTGCAGTGCAACATAATGTAGCCTGTTGTGGTTCGGCACAATGCAGCATGTGGTAGTACAGTGCATACTAAAATCAAGATGGCACACAAATGATCATGATAATGAACCATAATTGAATACGCTGTCATGTGCGGACATGACAACAATAATGGTTTGCAGCTGTCGGTACTATACATAGGGTAACAGCACACACTGTGGAACTACATAGCAACTTGTTTCACATGTGCCTGACCCTTGGAAGATGGTGCATATGATTTTCAAAGAAAACGTTCAAACTCTAAAGAAGTGTGATACATATGCTACAAGGTTATTATTCATAAACGGCGTACACCATCCTTCAATTGCGACCATGAAACAGCTTTGAAGCATAGTGCATTTACAATGCCTGAAGCCAGCAGCTCCACTGCACGGCACCATGGCAACTGCTCTTGCTTTGAGAAAGTCACATGGGGATGAATAATGTTTGGAAAGATGTAAAAGAGACTTTACCTTTGTCTCACATATGTATAATGGTATGTGTACATATCATATACATGTGTACATATCATATGAAAATATTTTGTAAAACATTCCTAACTGTAAATTATTACACTATACACGTTTGTGGGAGAAACGCTCTGTCCTAGACTGGTTTACCTGCCTTAGAGCGTTTACGCACTTCACGTGAAGCCGCAAGGGGGCGAAGGGCAGTAGCTCTATCCATGCTTTTTCCCATACAGTTGACCTATTTTCGTGTAGCGGGTCTATCTGTCGAGAGGACCGGGGACAAGCCTACAACATATCACTATGCGGGAAACGCTGACCCAGTTTCTATGTAGAAAGCTTAAAGTATTAGAACCTTTGGACACTGTGAATAATTGTCGTTTCAAGCTAAAGGAGTAAACATGACAGCGTTATGGAGGTAACTCTCACAGACAAGTATAGTTCATGGATGGGTAAAAAGCGCCCGCATTCACAACGTTGGTGGGTTCAGTTTTAACAATAGCTGCATGTATCCACTGATCACATTCATTATAAAATAATTTAACAACAGTGTAGCTATTACTGTGAAAATATTAATTATGAAAAAATATTAATAACCTTACCACTGTAGATATATCAGTGTCAACAGTATCATGCATACCACTTAATACCCCATGTTCCTTGAAAACAACAACAAATGTTTCAGGAAATCATTGTTGTGAAAACTACTATTACAAAATTAATAGTTCTGTTTTCATAATATGTTTGTGTTATACGTTTATATTACATAAAAACTTAAACTGGATCATCGCAGACAGAATTGGTGGAAGTCAGAGGCATGCATATGTCTACTCAAACTGACGATGTCATGTTCCAGTGTTTGAATCCGGTTAAAACATCATGTTCAATGACTTAGACTGAGACCGAAAATCAACCTTTCGCAATCAAGCCACTCAAGTTCCACTATCTGACTGGACATTGTTTGATGTGCAGAATGATTCAGAATTGATGACCTATGATACAGGTCTTGTGGATGCAGAAATGTTCGCATGTTTATTTGACGAGTTTTCTGAGGTTCTTGACAGAGGCTATGCAACATCCAATGTCGGACGCCCTTTGACAGACCAGTTCTTTCTGGTGTTGATGTGTCTTGGACTTGGACTTGAAAGCAAACAATCCTTTTTCTTCTGAATTTTATATGCAAGAGCAAAAACGAGGGTTGACACTTCAAAACACGTGGGTGTGTGATTATCTGTGTGTGTGCGTGCGTGCGTGCGTGCATGCCGATTTAAAGTGCTACCATCCCGCAGTATGACATGAATAGCCCATTCAGACACAGTATACTGACTCAGAAAGCCGACAAGTCCTTGTTTTTAACCCTTAATGCCGAGATCTTTTGGTATGACTCGGCAAGGGATCGAACCCCGGACCTTCCGCTCTTCGGGCGGATGCTCTGCCACTAGACCACGGAAGCGGTCAGAAGCATTCTAGACATATATATATATATATATGGTGGCCTTGTCTGTGGCAGAGCTTGTTAAGGTAACTCACCATCAACCTCCCATAACATCGAAGAAAGATTGATTCTGACAGGTCAAAATATGATTAAAATCACATATCGAATTCTTTTCAATAACTTAAAATTGATATACCTCTTCACACAAAAACCTTGCATATGAAAAACAAAGATCTTTCGATAGCCTTCGCATCGATGCATATAACAATAGATGCCGATAGCCCATTAAAATTGTACACATTAGATATCAAATTAATAGCTTATAGAATATACTGAACAACAAAAGTTCCTGTTACATTGAATAAGATTTAATGCAAAATTATGTTTTTTACCAAATCTGACAAAATTTTGTTTGCAACAGATAAAAGACTCCTGTTAGTGTTCAAATGGTTTAATTTGCCATACTGACCTCAGAAAATGCGTGATTTCATTAAAAAAAACCATGTGGGATATCTGTCCATATCTGCTGGAGTAGTTTCGAAGTTCCTGGAGTGTCTGTGGAACACGTGGTTGACGTCGAAGGCGCCGATCCATCTCATCCAACATGGGCTCGATTGGTGAGAGATCAGAGGAGCGAGCCGGCCAGGGGATGACATTCACGTTGTTTTGTTGAAGAGATTCCTGAACATGTCGAGCAATATGAGGCCGGGCGTTGTCATGTTGAAAGGTAATGCCTGGGCCATGATGACGCAAAAACGGTAGAACAACAGAGCCGATGATATCGTCGCGGTGGCGCTGTCCATTGAGATTTCCCTCTACCACTTATCAAACGGGTCCTCTGTTTTGCTGTAATCCCCTCCTCCCCCTCTTGCAACATAACGTTGACTCGATCCTGCTTCAAGCATACCAATGGCTCGCAGGCGCTCAATTTCGGACAGGCGTGGCATTTCGTAATGTTGAATAATTGCGTAGTTTTTTTTGTTTTTTTTGAGTGGTTGTTGTCAGTAAGATGCTAAACAATGCATATGGAATCCCGTTAACGCACTTGTTTTTATACGCATTCGTGGGTAGTGAAATGCATGAGGCTTGCATAAAAGTCAACTTTTGCATGGAATGCATGCTTTTCTGTAGCAGTTGCGTTTTTGTGACTTGATTCCATATATGTACTACAATATTGAAAACCAAACTTTACTTGTTTGAAAAATACACTAAAATATTGGTGTCACAGGAACTTTTGTTGTTGAGTATATGATGCAATCTATTTCAGAACACACACAATTAAGTAAAACACACACTTGTTACTGTGTCGGGCTCACACAATCATCGGTCACAAAATGAGCATTAAGGCCAGTTCGTGTCGTACAATGCCAACTCGTCTTCAGGTGAAGAGGGCGGTATATATATTTCAGGGCGGTTCCTTTGGCAATGAGGTTGTGCCAACAGGCCCATTTTAATCAGTAAATAATCACGTTAATGGTGAACATAACAGTTTGGAGTTGTCCTGTCCTGGAGTTCATGCAATTTGTAAACAGCACTGTTACCATGCTCGACTATTTTGGCATCCATGGACAGTGAAGAGTGACGGAAGTAGTTCACGTGCACCCATGTAGAAGTTGGAGATGGAGGTAGTCGTTCGGAAATTGTATTACTGTTACTGGGAACTTATTTCAAATCAATTGGTACATCAGTACAACTTCAAAGTAACTGAAAGACTGTCGTATGATAAGCTATGTGAGAAAGTACGTTAGTTCAGGGTTTTTCGTCACTACTCTATAATTGTTTATTAACACGTGCCCCCTGTAATGGAAGATGTCATGTTTATTCTCCTCCTTCTCCCCCTTAACACAACAAAATACACAACTACCACATATTGGGATACTGTACGGTGCACTGACTGACCGTAGTTTATTCTTCAACAAGTATTCACATTATCATGAACATCGTCCGCATCAGGAACATCACCAGCATCATGACCATCAACCAACCGTAATTTACATGAATGTAGATTCGATGCTTCATATTTCCAACGTGTACATATACACAGGCATCGACGCCTTATTACGCATTCTAATGGCTCGTCAGCGCATACTCATCAGAGTATATCCCAAATCCATACACTCACAACTGGAGTGTTCGACATTTTAACTATGGATACCGATCCATCTCACGACGTATTATCATGATTCGCCGGCACAACTTGTAAGCAACGCATAACATCCTGATCACCATATGGACAGCCGCAGGTACTACACACATAAATAATAAAAAATATAGATTCAACCGACGTGTACTCCAATCAGCATCATAGATAACCCAACATGTTTAATATAGCCAGCCCGACTGCATCGCACCTGAGAATGAAGTTTCAACTTCCAGCCTTTTCTTATATACCCATTACGAACCAGGTTACCTCCCTTTGTTGTGCTTTCCGACGTTAGGAGAAAATAATTTCGTTCTAATTCGTCCCTCAAACGAAAGAAATTATATTTTTCCTCCTTCTCCCCCTTAACACAACAAAATACACAACTACCACATATTGGGATACTGTACGGTGCACTGACTGAGGAAACAAAGAACGGGCAATTCAAAGCCCCAAAGAAAGAGACACTTTTAATCTGTTTTCGATGCTGTCCTTAACAGAGCCATCTTTGGCACTCTTGCTCCTCCAGCGACCATGTCGTTTAAACATTCTATCAGGGATGTATCTATTTGCTGCCACTGTTGCTCCACCTGACCTCAAACTATGCAAACCGTAGCATTTTATATCAGGTACATAAGGCTTAAAGGCTTCAATAAATAATTCCCTCAACCGAGTATAAGACATCGGTTTGTTTTCGGACAGATTTCTGAAAAGATAAGTTTCAGAATTAGTTGCTTCCTTTAATCCAGATTTTTCCAAGAAACATTCCATACACTTCACAGGACACATCTTTGTCTCTGTTCTACCAATAATCAACCAAGCTCCATCTCTGTATACATCGGTCTTGGACCTTTCTATAAATACAGTCATATGAGAATAAAAAAACAACAAATCACAATGCTTAATATTAAGCAACTCAGCAGACCGCATAAAACCTGCGAATGCAAGCAAACACATACACACAGTTCTCAAATTATATACATTTTGGTTTTGCATTTTGCAATCAAACATCCTTTCAAGTACTTCAACCGTAATAGGCTCTTTCTTTTTAACGGGTTTAACTAACTTCCGTTTGGCTGCCTCCAACAAATTTATCACCAACGTGTTGTCCGTGGGAGTGGGCAAACCAACAATAACATGAAAGTGTCGAATACTAGAAAACGCTGACTTCACGGGCGAAAAAGAACCCAAACGCTGTATAACTGACAGCAAATAAAGCGCACAAGGTAAGGGAGATAACGGTAACCCTACAGGCATACCGTTAGAAACAGCCCACTTTCTCCAAGCACGGAAACCATACTTGTAGTTTCTGCACGTGGAAGTCGCTCTGGCATGATTTAGCAGTCCCGGTATTGCTTTTGCTAATTCCTTCACACTCGGCAGTAACAGGAAATTCAAAACTGAACCCGAATCGCCATCATGTTAAAATTTAAATCATAAACACGAAACAGACCATTGCTTTGTCTGCTTGGGATATATGTATCTTTGTAAGTAGGCAGATAAACCACTTCCTTCACCTGTGAAACAAACTCTCCCCTAGGACACAACAATGGCCAAAAAGTAGCTGAATACCAAACAGGAACTATCAACGTAGCCCTGCCTTGACACATTCTCAAATGCCGTAATGACCTAGATACCAAATAAAAATGTGGCACTATCCAATTGTTGCCTTCAGACCAACTCATGGTAAATGCATCTACTCCACATGATCCAGGTTTCCAATATCTGGAATAAAACCTAGCAACCTTGTTGTTATAATACGAGGCAAAAACATCTATATCATATGGACCCCATATACTCTGTATGTGCTGATATACAAAATCACTGATTCCCCAATCGCCCATGTCCACAAGCTTGCTAAGATAATCTGATCTCTCATTTTCTGACCGGGGTATCCACTGCATTTCCAACTGAATCTGACCTTGGAGACAAAGATTAAAAATGTCCATAGCAATGCTTTGCAGCCCAGATTTCATAGAGCCTTTAGCTACAATCGATTCAACATTTTTACTATCAGAAATTGCTAGATTGTTCTAGGTCATTCTGTGTGACTTCAGCAAAGGGAGAAAACTCTACAGAACCATATACACTGCCTTTAATTCCCTGTGTGTAGAACTCGACACAGCTTCTTCCACCGACCACTGCCCATGAGACTGCTCCTCACCAAACTGTACGCAATACCCTCCGTAGCCGACACTACTGGCGTCACTGTATACCACTCTCGTTACTATAGACTGATCACCCCATGTTCTCTCCATATTTTATTTATCTCATGTAACCAAAACTCGAGTTGATGTTTGCTGTACTGTGTCAAAACAACAAACTCATTCCATGATGTTATACTCACCGTCTGCATAGACAAAGCTCTAGTCATGAGCTGAGCGACAGATCCTACAACCAAACCCATGCTTATCACCTGCCCCACGACTGAAGCCACTTTTCTAACCGGGACAAACCCGCTACCTTTCAATAACGGGGTGATACTCTGATGTAACTTATCAACCTTCCGACGAGGGATTGATAGTTTCATACACTTCGTGTCAATTATTAAGCCTAGCCATTCCATAACCTGACATGGAGCCCACAAAGATTTTTCACTTTTTGGTACCAAACCGGACTTTATGAGATCTTGCTTGACAGCATTTCCAATAATCGTAATATTAGCCATAGAGTCACTGGACAAAATACCATCATCAAGAAAAGTAATAATTCTATAGCCTTTGTAACGCCAAAACTTTACCAACTGACGGGTCACCTTTGTGAAAACATAAGGCGCCGATGTAAGCCCGAATGGCAAAACAAGAAACTTGTAATATGTCACTCTTTGACCAGTCCCCCATGAGAAAGTATTGGGTATGAAGAGGAAATATGTCAATATGGTGATAAGCCGAGTGAATATCAAACTTTACAAGCCAGTCATTTTTGTTTATGTACATCATGGCTGTCCTCCAATCTTCATATTTCACCGATTGTTTCCATACACGCTTGTTGACGCATGACAAGGCTAAGACCAGCCTCTTCCAGTCTGAACTTCCGATTCGACGCCAAAAAGCAATGTTTTGTTTTAGCCTATTCTTCACAGTGATTTCTGCATGGCCCTGTTCATATTCAAAACAATCATCAGTCAGTAACACATAATTATCACTATGACCTACGTCATACTTAACTTGTGAGTCAGTTTCTTTATTAATGGGCAGATCCTCCTCCTCGTCCTGTAGTCTGAGCGGGTTGTTGTTCTCCGGACATCGGACATTGACGTCTGAAATGGCCAAATCCCCGACATGAGAAGTACGCTCCACTTGATGAGTTCCTCCGAAAGGGCTGATTGAACATGGAGAAGCTGTTGACTGCCGCTGGCTCTGCAGAAGAGACAGTAGCACCTGGAGCACGACCACCACGTGGTCTATAGTACTGCGTGCAGAACGCCCCATCTTGGACTTGATTTTCTTGACAGCTTTATTTTCTGCTCTTGTAATTTTCTTGTCGTCTTCGGAGTCGGACGCCACATCTCGTGCAACATATTTTTTTACAGTCTCCCATCCACCCTCCGACGTATCGGCAATCTTAATAAGTTTGTTTCTCTGCTCGATCCGAGTTTTTTCCGTCCCAACAAGCTCCGCCGCGTAGTCGTATTTCTTAAATTTTAAGACAAACTTTAACTGATTTAAATTGTCCAAAGTTTCAGTATTGAATGAGTGTTGTATTCTACAACCTTCTCGTTTCCACACAAATTCCTTATCAGCTTTCAACTTGGATATCTCTTTGGTCGTTTCCTCAAATCTTCACAAAAACCAAGTAAACGATCTTCAACTGATTGCGCTATTTCGGCTTTTGATCTTTCCAAATGGCGAAGAATCTCGTCTAACTTTTCCAATATGGGCTTGTCGGCGTCCATGTTTAATATAGCCAGCCCGACTGCACCGCACCTGAGAATGAAGTTCAACTTCCCGCCTTTTCTTATATACCCGTTACGAAACCAGGTTACCTCCCTTTGTTGTGCTTTCCGACGTTAGGAGAAAATAATTTCGTTCTAATTCGTCCCTCAAACGAAAGAAATTATATTTTCCAGGATGACTTGATTGAGTTCAAGCAGTGCAAATAACAAGCTGTGATTAAATTAAACATATTTATTTGGAGGTTTACTTTTTACTTTAACAATTCATTTTGAACAACTATGTTTCATATAACCATTATTTCGAAGTAGTCAAGACTCTTAGTAACTAATCTTGAACTTGAGTAATATTATTTTATATTTATCTCTCCCTCGGGACCCAGTTCGGCACGTTCTTAGATAGCTGGCCTATTTGTCCATGTGTAAGTAATTATTTTCAAAGTGCACATTTTAAAATACAGTACTTTATCTCCAAAATTCAGAGCATTTCGTATTTACAGCCTATATGCGGAGGCTCATGAGCTAACACTAAAACAACACTGCATAAATCCATCTTTGAACTATTTCACAAAGGTTCACTCATGTCAATCCAATTCAGCACAATACTGTGTTCTCAATCTTCTGCACAGTAGTATTCTGATAGTATTATTTTTGAACCACAGACTATTGTCGGCTTTTGTCTTCCCTTTCCTGGAAATTGGTAAAGCCAGGGGTGTAGTCTTATAAGCATGATATTACGAGTTAAGAAGCAGATATGATACCTTCAGGCCTTTTTGAACAGACGATCCAAGGATTTAATGGATAGGTCAACTCCAGAATATATGAACAAAACTGCCTAACAACAAACAGTGTGTAATGTGCCCGACACTCTCCTTATCAAAATGCACTTCTATGTGAAATTTGAAAAAAATGCACAACGATCTTCTTGATTATAAATCGCCTTTTGTTGGTTATGTGGGGAACATTGGTAATATAATGGCTGATACTGCACATATCTAGCTCTGAGTCACCACTTACATCCCATCGATTACAGAAAAGCATTAGATGCTACATCAGAAAAGTAATGCAAAAAGTGGCACACCGAAATATATATTATATTTTTTCTTTGAATTAAACCATCTGTTGGTTTCATCAACTTGGATTTTTCTTACAGATTTGATTACGTCAGTTTACGACGATGTGAAATACGTGTTGTTCATAACAAATGCCAATTTTACAATCGTGTGTTCTGCCTGTGAGTGATATAGCTGAGTAAAAACGACAGGTAGTCATATTCCATACTTTAGGTCACCTGCCCATCAGTGTGAATATCGAAGCTTGAAGGTAGCAGGTGAAGCGTCTACTAGCTGCAGATGTTCAAGCAAGTTTACTTTTATGATTAAGTGTTTCGTCATGTTCTATTGACAAACATTTTTGTATTACATAATTTTTTGTTGCATTTAACAGGTGTTTGTTTTGTGAATATGTATAAATGCAGCTACATTTCGCAGTATTCAACACATGCAACATGTATGTACCAAGCATGATTTGCTTTACTTTGGTAGTGAGCCTTCTTTTGGCTCAGACTGAAGGCAGGGCTTTCAATGTGAGTATATTTCCTCGAATAGTTCTACCACATGTAGAAATAGGTATGATGATTAAACTGTTGGATCAATCAGAACAGCAGACTTTTAAAGAGTGGAACTATCTTAAGAATGTCTTGATATATGACCGACAGCTTGTATTTATAACGTTTGCTAGAGGTTTCTGAAAAAGTTTTGAAACATGTTTTTGTATGTTAAATATCATGCCCCTTTCGGTTGTGAAGGCATATTGGGAATGTTCAATCTCATTAAAATGAGACCTTAGTTCTCGCTACCGCTAAACAGAGATCTGAAGACATCCCATTAGGGGTCACGTCAGAACGACCTTTCATCCGACCAATCAGTGCATCGCTTACTGGATTATAAAAGTGACAGTCGGAACGTGATTTCTAATCATGAAATCTCGAAAACTTTAACATGGGGTATTCCGAACGATAGTTACGGGTTAAACGACTGAATCCTTACAATCTAGACCATCTATTAGCCATTCCAGAATGTTTTTTGTTCGGGTTTCAAATTCGTAATCGAGAATTTGTCAAAAATGTTTCGAAACGTAGTCGCCTGTTTGAAATTTGTCTCGTAAAGCACGAGAAAGCTGCCTTCTGATTGGTCATTCCATTGGTCGATCAAAGTTCGCGAAAGGTCGGTCTGACGTGACCCGTAATGGGATGTCCTCAGATCTTTGTTTAGCGGTAGCGATAACTAAGATCTGATTTTAATGAGATTGGGGGAATGTTCATTTTGAATCAAGTACTGGTAAATAATAGAAATTGTGCTTTTCCCGCTTTTAGACACAAAACCATGCTATCGCCATCCTGGACAGTTTTCCGTTGCATTAAATGTGTCAACTAAACATCATATCTCGAGCAAATGTTGATAATGGAGCATATCATTTACTGGTGATAGGACTACTCTTGTTCATATAAGAAATAGGTATAATTCAACAATTGAATTGGAATCGTGAGGTGCGCATATGAACATTGATAATTATGTTTGTTACACAGTATCAGTATGGAGGTCAAGCCGTTTGTTCAGACAGGGTATGTCTGTTTTATCCCAAGGGAAGAATTGCTGATAGAAATTATTATTTGATCAAAAATATAATTGTTTGAATTTTGCCACAGAATGCTCAATCGCGTGAGAAGCGGCAAACATCCGGTAAGTACTGGTATTGATTTCACTGATTTGTTTTCGTTAATGGAGGTATAAACGTAAAATCCTTGAGAGAGTGCACACTTTGCAAAAATCTGATTGCGTAAATTATCTTTGCGCTCCCTAAACGTAAAATCAGCAAACAGAAGACCTCAATCTTAAACGCAAACAAATTGCTTGGTTAGTTAGTCAGGTACCAAAGAATCATTTGCAAGCTAATTATAACAAATACGACGTCAAGAGACAGGCTATAAAAAGAAAAGATATATTTCATTGTCGTGAATTATGGATTAATTTGCGTTGTTGCTAAACAACAACTTTGCTTTTCAGTTGAAAAGGATTCCGTATGGACATTTTGGGCCCAAACTGATCCCATGAATACGATATATGTCATTTCGAATTAGTGCTGTGCCTGCCTTTGAGTTCCAAATTAACACAGCATGTATTGTTTGGTTGTCCATCATTAGCGTGTAAAGTTAAACACGTTCCTTCCACAGGTTGTGATGGGGGACAAAGGTATGACAACTTCGGCCCAATTTCCACCAACATTGGCGGTGAGTACGGCAACAACGAGAACTGCTGCTGGGACATCGTGCCTGATGTTCAAGGGACATGGACAATCACATTCCAGTTTGATACGTTTGACGTGGAAAGTAGCTCTGGTTGTATATATGATGCCCTCACATTCAACACGGACGATGGGCCTGTGAAGGAGTGCGGACAGAAGACGGACTTCTCAAGGACATGTGAGTGCTATGTTAAATAGTTATCAGATGTGCAGATATGATAGAAGACATGATAGTCGAAAATGTTAAGCATGGAGAAGCAGTAACAGTATTTCCTCACACACTGTGTTAAACATGAAAATGTAAATGATTAAACTGTGTAATATGTTTCATACCAATATGGTATGTTTGATAACTGACATCCTGATGCTTCCTCCCAGAAGGAACTGTTCAAGAATATGCTGCTTTGTGAATGTTCATGAATATATGTTGAATTTGTCACAAACAACACCAAAACATGAATTCAATCTCCCAATCATTTTAGTTATAAAGGGAACAATTGAAATGACCTGATTCGTTGAATCGATTATTCCTCTTTCTTACATTATATTTTTTGTTAAACTTTACAACGTTGTCACTGTGCTTATTTCAGGTTTTATATGTTTCAGTTACGGTCACAGGAAGTCAGTTCCAAGTGTGTTTTAGCAGCGACGGCTCCGTCACCAAAGAAGGCGTCAGTGGAACCTACGGAATAGGTACAGGTGAAAAGAATAGTCTACTGTAGTAAACTAACTAGTGATTGATCTTCTTTCTTTGTTGATATTATGTAAATAAGGCTGGAGACCTCAGTGAGGTGAATCTATATAATTTTGACCATTGTACCTGATCGGTGTTCTTATACTCGGTTTGGTCCAGTATACATGTTTTGTATTCATTATTAAATGTTGGCACGTCATTATGTTTCTATTGTTTATGTTAATTAAAACCATACTTTACTTGCATAGCGTAACACGTTGTACGCTTTTTCTTCCAGTGAGCACACACACCACATCCTACGCAGACTACACCACAAACTACCCTGAATACACCACATCCAATCCTTACTACGTCACATCCTACCCTGAATACACCACATCCAATCCTTACTACGTAACATCCTACCCTGACTATGGCATATACTACCCTGACTACTTCACATCCTACCCTGAATACACCACATCCAATCCTTACTACGTCACATCCTACCCTGAATACACCACATCCAATCCTTACTACGTCACATCCTACCCTGAATACACCACATCCAATCCTTACTACGTCACATCCTACCCTGAATACACCACATCCAATCCTTACTACGTCACATCCTACCCTGACTATGGCATATACTACCCTGACTACTTCACATCCTACCCTGAATACACCACATCCAATCCTTACTACGTCACATCCTACCCTGAATACACCACATACTATCCTGAATACACCACATCCTACCCTGACTACGCCACATACTATCCTGAATACACCACAGCCTACCCTGAGTATCCACAAGAACCAGCCATGAGGAACAGTTCCGGTAAGTAATGCTAAAGTAAAAACTAGCTTATCAAAGCCGTCACTACATAACTGATTCCCCTTGATGATATCGGGTTAGAATAGTCCTCACATAGCGTGTGCTTGTCATACGAGGCGAGTCAAACGTTGGGGTGGTCAGGCCCGTTGATTGCGTTTCTTTTTATCCCGATCGTAATCAGTGGTGTTTCGGGCCCTGATTTCATTATTTATATTGCTTGAATACATCCGTGAGGCATTTAACAACAGTCTTTACTACGGTTTTATAATTGAAAAAAAATGATATTCGTGCAACTGAATACATTATAACGTTAATCACGACTTGATCACTCAGTGACGTGTATATGGTATCGAGGACGCTTATTTAATATTAACTGTTGATTAATTGGTCATGTTTCCACAACCTTCGTAATATTCGCACTACAGGATGTACCGGAGGTGAAGTATCTAACTCTTATGGATATTTCACGACAAATGGTGAAGATCAATATGAAAACAACGAGCAGTGTTGCTGGCACTTCCAGTCTCCCCTGCCTGAGGGCATGGAGTGGCGGGTGGACCTGGAGCTGGACCTAGTGGATGTGGAATTGAGCACCAACTGCGTGTATGACGCACTGACATTTACCTGGGATAATCAGACTGAGTCGTCGCTGTGTGGAAGGAATATCACTGACTTCAGGAACACATGTGAGGGAAACCTAATGTTCTTTTCTGTGGTGTAGTGCAAATGTATGAATAATCACGCAGTCTTGCAAACTAGAATCAATGGGTTCATTTTAATTTCTGAGAAATAATTTGTAATTACATCTTACATGAAAACAATTCTGCATTCTTGGATTCTGTGCTGGCTCCTCATCAGTGTTTCATTGAGACTACCTATCTATCTTTGTGTGAACACTCCGCTTTAGCACTACTTGTATTATTAGAGTTTCTGGGTAATCTCTGAGATCTGCATTTCACTTTCAACATGTACGGTTATGTTAGCCTACAACAAAAGAAGTATTGACAACTCTTTATGGATGTAATGTCGTTGGTTTTGTTCCAGTCAATGTGACGGGTGCTGAATTCGAAATGTGTTTCCGCAGTGATAGCTCTGTCACTGGCCGTGGTGTAAGAGGCTTCTACTCTGTATACCCAGGTATGACTAACACACGCACACATAGGTTCTGTTGTAAATACAATTGACAAGGCCTATCCATATATTCATAAGACAATTTTGCTAAAAGCAGAATTAGTTGTATAATTCTGTCTATACCGTGAACATGTGATTATGAATCACTTTAAAATAGTGATGATACCAAGTGTTCGCGAAAAGGTGTGCGTACCTGCCCCATCCTTCCCAAACACATGTAATAAATGAAAGTCCTTGAAAAAGGCATCAGACAAGGTCGATTTCACTCACTCTCTCTTCACGTACACACCACTTTATATTATTGTAATTATTGTGAAATTTATATTTTATGAATCACCCTGATATATAAAGAGTGGTTGACCGATTTTTTACTATTTATCGGTTTCAGTGTTGACCCTTCCTCCAGCGGAACCCTTAGGTTTGTTGGGTAAGTCATCACCAACAAATAGAACCTGAAATACATTCTGAATGAGATCTATTTCAGAGAAGAGATAAAATATAGTGTTCTTGTTATTTAGCAGTAAAATGGAGTGTCTTTCACTATCGTTATTAATAAGAGATTATGGTAAAAGATTTGCCAGATGAGCAAGAACGTAAACATAAATGAACTTTGTTCTGGGTTAAACAATTTGCAGGAAACAATTCTGTTTCTAAGTCATATCGTTTGTTGGATCATAGATCATATGCTCATTATATCTTCTCTAAACAAGTTGTTCCTTACGATGTGGTATCGTCTAATTCAGTGTTTATAAAAAAATGAGTTGATTGATTTGAGAATGTCTTGGGTTGGAGTTCCAAAATGATAACAAGTATAATGATATGTTAAATGAATATAGTTGCTTCTTGACCAGGCAATACTAGCTACTATGGCAACCATGGCAGCATCAGTATCAACGATGATAACAACTACAGCAACAACCAGGACGTCTGTTATCTTCTTAGACCAAGCTTCACCGGGTCGGGCATTATCACCTTCGTCTTCAACGTGTTTGACATCGAGGAGGCCACCGGCTGCGTGTTTGACTACATTGAGTTTGATGACGTTAACACAAAACTGAGGGAGTGTGGCACTGTAGATGCGGGGACCCAGAGAGAGTGTGAGTTGACGACAAATTTTGTTCTGAATACAGAGGTTTCTGAAAGGACCTAAGTGGTATGACACACCACAGGGTTATAAGTTTTGCAAAACAGGATGGAAATTAGTTGGCATGTTCAGATGCAGTCGTTGAATACTACAAAGCGTTTGATAGGGAGAGAGAGTATCCAGGTGGTGTTTGTATGCGACTGATTACTGGGATATGTCATACTAATAGCTTCAAAGTCGCGCATACAACATGTTTGTGATGGTCCCAACTTATATATGATGTTGTATTTTTGCACCTCCAGTTGAATTCCACGACGGTCGTTTCAATGTTTGCTTCCACTCCGATGGATCAGTGACAGGACGGGGTATCCAGGCCACGTATTCCATGAATCCAGGTAAATACCTGACACACTCCACCAGAGGAGGGTGAATCATTGATGGAGACTTGTTATGATTATAGAGCTCTATTCGCATCATGGTGTCAAACAAAGACAGTACGGATATAGCCAAGACAATAATGTAGTGTTGACAATAACGTATATCAAGGATTCGTATGTAGATAGAAAATACGTACACACCATGAATATACGTATATTGTTACTGTACTACATATATTAACATGCTGTTTGTCACGCTTTGCAGTTCGAGAGGTTGAATCTGTCGAGACAACACCATATCCAGTGGACGTTATCTTTAACGCAACGATGTCAACTAATTTCACAGAAGCAACAACGCTACCAGGTACTCTAAGTGCACTATGTAATTGAATGCAAGATACCAATTGAAGTATTTCTAACGTGTGTCATAGTTAGAACAATCCTGGCGAATTTACTTATGTCACTGTGAACTTGGCTTTCTTAAATCAATGTAGGTCTTACCCCTCGAAATTGCTGTTATGCCCAAGAAATGAAATCCAACAATACCCTGTGTATTGCTTTATTACTAAATATTCATCAAACGTTACTATTCAATCGAATGTACTTGTCGCTTTTGTTCATATGTGATTTACCTGGGTGTGTGTTGGACAGTGAATACAACCGTGAACGCTACAAGTCTCCCCAACACCGAGGAAAGTGAGTACAATTTGTAGTTGTCTAATTAGGTATCCTTTAAAATAGTGAATATTATATTGTGTACATGATCGTTTAGAACCTGTAACATTGTAGGGATTAAATATATTAATTCAGAACTGTATGCACGTGTATATGTGGGAAATGTATACACTACGTCCAATCCGATGTCGACATTAGGGACCATTCAGATGAGTATTTCCGTAATGTAATTCAAAGTAAGTTGTCAATAAAGTGTATGCATTGTTATTGATATTCTACACATATAACAATTCCCTTCTAACATCCCATCACGACAGATACCTGCACCCAAGTTCTGACATCAGATGATGGCACCCTGACAAGCCCCGGCAATGGCAGCTACGCCAACAACGTGCAGTGTGTCACTGTCATCACAGGCCCCAGTGTACCATACACCTTGGTCCTCAGCTTCACAACGTTTGACCTCGAGGACTCATCATCCTGTAGATACGACTACTTGGAGGTTGATATGGGCGATGGCTACAGCCAGAAGGGATGTGGATCAAGCTGGGACAACAGCACAGTGGAGTGTCAGTCTCACACATTTGTTACATCTTACTTCTGGTTCACCGGTGTAATTAGAAAAACGTTAGTCCAGCATGCAAGTTACATATCAGTCGGATTAACAATTGTCAATCTCAAAAGTACGAAGAAAGTCAATACAAACGTGCTAACAATAGAATTTGTAAATCAGAATAGTAAACTTTCAGAAAGTTGTATCTGTTTCATCAACAATGCTAGTTAGTCACCTGCGACACACGAATAATAAAATCAAATGGATTTGACGTGCGTAGATCTTGAGAGAACCCTATACATCTTTAACATAAGGAAGTAATATATATTAAGTGAAAAGAGCGCTGAACACATACGAAGCAGTTTGAAAGGTGTTTCAAAATACCTCATTACATTGCAATCTCAGTTGTGCTCAGTGCAGTAATACGTTGATTTTTCAGACATTTCAGAAGGAGGTAACGTCACAGTGACATTTTCTTCTGACTCCAGTCAGACAGGAGTAGGGTACAGCGCCACATACACCATCCAGCCAAGTAAGCAAAATTAATCTGTACAAGTTCTAAACGCAGCATTATCGTGGGGCATCAAATATGGTTAATATCATTCTGTGACATTGACGCCAATACATCTTCAGGCTACGCACATACATACCAGCAGAAGCGAAAATGTCCACTGTTGTTTCAGTTGCCAAATAGAAAACAAAACAAACGGTAACAAAATGGCTTCCTGATCCAAAGCTAACATATGATCAAGTATAGGATTTACAAAGGAGAGATATTTTTTTATATTGTTTTGAGATTTTTTCAAAGACAATGTCGGAATCTACTGATCAGATATCGATGTGTGCACTGTTTCACGATTTCTGCCACTCAGGAGGTGTTCCGTCCTTGAATGATGGCGACTGTACATACATCAACACCAACGTCTCTATGGGCGTCATCCAAAGTCTCCCCGGTACCGGCAGTAACTACCCCAACAACATGAACTGCTCATACGTGTTCACTCGCAATACCCCCTTCCATCTGGATATTAACTTCATCGCCCTCGACATAGAGTCTTCGAGCGGCTGCAGCTACGACTACGTCCAGGTTGGGGATGATAAATACTGTGGAAGCGATTTGCCCAACGCAACGAGAGGTAAGTGGGGATGATAAATGCTGTGGAAGCGATTTGCCCAACGCAACGAGAGGTAAGTGGGGATAATAAATACTGTGGAAGTGATTTGCCAATCCAAACGAAATGTAAGTCCCCATGGACAAGTGTAGTTGATATTAACATTTCACTCTTGACAAATCAATGAAGGTAAAGAGAAGCAGGCAGTGTGACTCAAATGGTATACGATAATAATTGTAACGTCTTTTGTATATGTACCACCAACCTATTCCGATCTATCTAATCATATCCTTCACTCGGCTGCTCGCGTGTAGCTTGACATTCATAGTAGTTGATGTTCGGACTACTAATCTGCCCTTGTGTGACAGCTATGTCATGTCTCTTCCAGTGTCAGCCGATGACATAGCTACCATCCGCTTCAGGAGTGACGGCAGTGTTACTAGGAAGGGCTTTGTGGCTCTCTTCAGTCTCGTAGATGGTAAGTATCAATATATTCCTCTGTGTATCACGAACATACATATCTAGGCGGCCGGGAATGAGGACACTGAAACACTATACCGAACTTTAACATGGATACCTCACTCAGACATGGTATACTGATTCCGAGCCGACCAGTCCTTGGTTCATCGCCTTTTGCTGAACGCCCAAAAGGTTGGCAATAGGTACCATCCTGCAAACGTTTTATCAAATGTAATACATACATGTATCATTGTTTCATCTCAGCAAATAAGAATGTATTTTATTTACTCACAGATCAGGCACAACTGAAACCAAACCAAACCAATGTACTGTGTTACCGGTGTCACATTCGTTCCACCAAACATGATAACATTTCGGAGTATTGCCAGCAAGGCAATAACCCCGCCAATAAACCTTTAATAGACCTCCAATTATAAATTCGAGGGTTTTATATTTACATTAGTGAGTTGAATTGACCCGTAAAGATCCGGGGTAGAATAGGTCTTCAGCATAACATACTTGACGTAAAAGGCGACTATGCTTGTCGTAAAAGGCGACTAACGGGATCGGGTGGTCAGGCTCGCTGACTTGGTTGATGCATGTCATCGATCCACATTGCGTGGATCGATGTTCATGATGTCAATCATTGGATTGTCTGGCCCAGACTCGATTATTTACAGACCACCGTCATATAGCTGGAATATTGCTGAGTGCGGCGTTACAAACAAACAAAACATTAGTCAATTAGTTAAACGGTCTTTGGCGTTTTCAGTGAAGAACAGGAGCACGGGTTTTGTGCTGACAAACCAAGGAACATAATCAGAGTGAAGCTGTAATCGGAACCCAAAATGTTTTGCATTAAATAGAGGGGTAGGGTTTGTGTATCTGTTTTAGTCGTTCTAGTCTCCTATACAAACCTCTATTTTAATAACACATATGTTTCATGTGATAGGCTGCTTATATCAACCTGTACTGAAATTCCAGACTGCAACTTCGACAGTGAAGATCTCGAGGGCACCTATACCTTGGCCACTAATTTCCTTGACACTTACGATAACAACCAGCACTGTGACATCACTCTCCGTTCCCCCTCCACCCCTCACATCACCACTGTCAACTTCACCCGTTTTGACATGGAGGACGATTCGGGTTGCGACTATGACAGTTTAACAATAACAAGTGATGACGCCACCGAGAAGTTGTGTGGAGCAAAGGAGTCCTTTATCCGACAATGTGAGATAGTCTCGATATACTTTTTAATTAATCGAGAACGCAAAACTCCCATGGTTATAAACACCAACAAAAGCTTCGCTAAGGTGCTGTTTTGGTGACTACGGGAGCACCTATATTAATTTTTAATAACAGCTGTAAGATAGTCTTGGTATGCTTTATAATGAACCATGGTGAATCATGGTTATAATCACAAACAAAAGCTTCGCTAAGGTGCTGTTTTGGTGACTACGGTAGCACCAATATTAATTTTTAATAACAGCTGTAAGATAGTCTTGGTATGCTTTATAATGAACCATGGTGAATCATGGTTATTATCACAAACAAAAACCTCACTAAGGTGCTGTATTTGTGTTATTTTAATTGTTCATTCAAAAGCTTTATATAATTATCTTTAACTTTGTCTTGTTTTACCTATACGTATTACTGTTTTGTAGATACTGGGCCAACAGTTGACATGACATTTACCAGTGACGGAAGTGTTCGGCGTGGCGGCTTTTCTTTTAATTATTTCACTGATCTCGGTACGTAAATGCATGTATATTATCTGTTACACGTGTCCATTATCTCAGTTTCACATGTCCATTATCTCAGTTTCACATATCCATTATCTCAGTTTCACGTGCCCATTATTTCAGTTTCACATGTCCATTATTTCAGTTTCACATGTCCATTATCTCAGTTTCACATGTCCATTATCTCAGTTTCATGTGTCCATTATCTCAGTCTCATGTGTCCATTATCTCAGTTTCATGTGTCCATTATCTCAGATTTACATTTGCATAATTTCACATTTGTTTTATTTTCTCAGTTTCTCAAGTTTAAATTAAAAGAATATTTTTTCTCTTTCGGCCCATCATCAAACCTAATTCTTACTCAGTTACAATTATCACTGAATCTCTTGATGAATCGTACCTGTTTCAGTCTACTGCAATGCAACTATAAACGCCACATCCGGAACGTTTGAGTCACAGCCAGGTGGTTACGAGAGCAACATGTACTGCACCTACACCATCAACACCCCCACTTCTGGTGACCTAGTCTTCACCTTCCCATTGTTTGACGTTGAGAGAGCCAGAAGCTGCCGATACGACGCTGTTGAGATGGCAGGAGACAAGCTGTGTGGAACAAACATCCGAGAGAGGACGTACAGTGAGTACCACACATACGAGTGGAATTTCCTCTATTTCCTCACGTGGCATGTGTTTAACGATTGGGTTCAACATACTCTCCACACACTATTTTCCTGTCCAGTACCTGAAGAAGTTAGGTCAACTGCCATGTGTTCTGACGGAGGGTCTGTGATTCTCGCGTGTGTATAGTTCTCTTTTTTTAATCAAACAGCGTATATTGTTTGCCATTCTTCTTTCTATTATACCGATTCCACCATCTAATAGGTATTTATCTTGTTCTAGGTACTGATGGTCATTTCCAGTTCGTCTTCACAAGTGATGGATCCGTAAATGGAGATGGTTTCACGATTGACTTCAGTTTCTTCCCAGACGAAATTCAATATTAGGTAGGAGTATAACGGCATTTATTAGACAGCATTAGTACCGCATTAGGATGTCTTAATGTCCTTTAAAACAGGACGTTGCGGTGGTTCCTAGGCAATACGAGTTACCTCCCATATCGTTATTCCTTTTTCGTTACCTCGACGTTTGACTAGTCGGTAAAATCAAGGGCGTGTAAATCAAGATCGCGAGAACCACGGGAATTGATCCAGGGGTTTGTGAAAGGTTTACCGAAATGCGAGGTGATCGGGCTTCTCTTACACAAGAAAGTTGTGATCGGTCAACTCTTACTCTACTTTTGAGATCAGGCGAATCTTTGAGATTGGCCACGGGGCAAAGCTGGAACTTGAGATAAGATAAATATTTATTTTGTAGTTTAAATGTAAATATTGTTTAGAAATCAACATAAACTTCAGGTTAAAACTCATTTTATGTCCGTTGCGGGCGATTTTAGATCATTGAGAAAATATGGAAGTAAAGGGTACCAAGTTAGCTTTGTATTTTGTCTTTGGTCAAATATTCTGATGGATTTCTAAAGTATCCTTCTACAACTACACGACCACACAGTATGATTACTGTCATACTATGCACTGATGTCCGCATTCATTGACGCGCACGTTACTGTTTAGTCACAAGTTAACCTCAATATCCCCACAACCCTATGCCAAAGAGCATAACAAATGTATCACGCTGCACTAAACCCCAACACGTAGATAGGTTCTTGGTTGAAGTAGCGTTTCCGTTAGCTTTCTTATTCTTTTGGCTCATAATAATGGAATTATATCCCGTCAAAAGTCATGCTAGTAGTTACATTAAGATTAATGTCCAATAGCATTGTAAGGAAAAATTTTGATTGTTCAAATGCATTTATAACCAGATTAATCATATGTTCTACATTTGCAAATTGAAGTCAAACCTATTTTCACTGCATCTAATACATGTTTTTTGGGTTACAGAGACATGGGTCCTTTACCAAGAGATGGAAGACATGCTCAATAAATCACTTAAATGACAATTATACTGTGTTGTTTCTCTTTTCAAGAATGAGCAAGCAAGCATTGTTTTTTTTCCATAGTCAATAATAAACAAGTCAGGTCCAGGAAGACTGGACGTTAATAACATGAGTTATCTGGTGGAGTACTAAAGACATCACGGCCCACGGCAGTTATTAACGACTCCGACATTTTGTCCAAATAAAAACACCGAAATATATTCAATTATATACCAAATCAGGGGTATACTTAACAACAAATTTGTTTGTAGCCAGCAGAGAGCTTGCTCTTTTCAAAAGTTACTGGCCCTTCTCCAAACTAACTTGCCCACAACTAAATGTTGGAGGCCGTGAAGCGCCGAACCTGAGGTCACATAGCAACAGAGTTACCAGGGGGACTACGAATGTTTTAGAACCCCTCAACCCTAAAACGGCTTTACCAGCACTCCGAGATTAAATCTTGGCTTCCATTTGCCTCATTCCGTGGCGATTTATAAGCAAATTAAGATGTTATACACAACATTACAGAATGGCCGTCGGTTGTGTCATTCTACCGAAATGATTGGTTTATATTTTATTTACACATTCACCCGACTTATCCCCCTAAATATTTTCTCATTGAAATTACATGATTTGTTCGGTTTGGTTTGCTTTTTTCAAACTTTTTTTATTGTTCCCAGAGTTGAAGACTAAAACAGTATTCCGTCAAAAAAATATTTCGGATCTCTCAAAAACTGACTGGTGTCCATTCTGGCTTAACAAAAATACGATGCTTGGGACCTATGCTTACATTATTCCTCTCACACAAGAACATGACGCTTGGGTGGAGGATGCACAGGGGTTCTAATGACCTTGAATTCCGACTTGTTCATTTGTCAAAACTAGTTAGTATTTCCCCGTGGGGAATCTTGGATAGAATTCCAGCTGCTTCTGCTGGTCGTAAGAGGAGCAGGGCTGCATGGATCGGGTGTCCAGACTTGGGGACAGGGTTTATTGCTTGGCATGATTTAATACAGCAAGATTATTACTGGGGTATATACTGCTACATATACCATAGAGGGCAGGTGAGGTAGCCAACTGGTTAAGGCGTTTGCACCTCATGCCGATGACCCGGTCTCGATCCGCTACTGGTGCCTCCCTCCAAACACAGCGTACAACCATTCCAGCTCACTTCACAGAAGTTAGTAGCTAGAATATCATTGTCATTGAAAACACATCAGATAGCATGTTAGGAACAAATTAAAAACTTATTTGCGACAGTATTTTGTTGCCAATGTTTTGAACTAGTCAAGACTATAATTAATTTCTGTTATAAATACCTGAGAGTTAGTTGGTTGCTTCGTTGGTTGCTTGGTTGACGCCGCACTCAGCAATATTCAAGCTTTATGGCGGCGGTCTGTAAATAATCGACTCTGGACCAGACAATCCAGCGATTAATATCATGATCATCGATCCTCGCAATTGGGATACGATGGCATGCATCAACCAAGTCAGCGAGCCTGACCACCCGATCCCGTTAGTCGCCTCTTACGTCAAGCATGAGTTGCTGAACCAAAACTCAGATCTTCACGGGTGTGAAGCATAGTCACCTTTTTTACGGCAAGCATGGGTTGCTGAAGACCTATCCTACCCCGGATCTTCACGGGTAAAATACCATCGAGCGGAGGTGGGGTAGCCAAATGGTTAAGGCGTTTGCACGTTAGCCGAAGACCCGGGTTCCATTCCCCCGCATGGATACAATGTGTGAGCCCATGTTTGGATCAGATGGCCAGACTTGGGGACTGGGTTTACTGAATGTCACTGTATCCCAACTGCGTAGCATGACATACTACAAGACTATTGCAGGAATATATACTGTTATACAGTCATGCCTCGTTTATACGGACACTTGCGTCATTTCACAATTCGTCCGTATAAACGAATTTCCGTATAACTGAAACCAGATTCTTACTGGAAGAGTTACTTCCCTTCAATTATGCGACTCATGACAGATGACAGAGCAAACAGATACATCCACTCAATCTTTATTCAAGACATACACGTTTCAAAAAATCTGTCATGGAAGTTTCAACTTTACCACATTTTGAGGTTTGAATTTTAAACAATAATTCCAAATTGTCCAGATCGCCTGTGTTCTCGTAATATGTAATCAAGGTCTCTATACAATCTCTTAAAATGTCACCAATTGTCGATTTACCAGTGCCATATAATGCTTACTGATGGTTTCCAAACTTGCTGACGGGTGTGTTTCCTTAAACACTGTTACAGACAAATTTTCCTTTTTTTGCGTGCTGTAACTGCGTGTCGCTTACGTTTCGCTGGTTGACAGGTCATACTCACAGTTTGAAGAAACAACTTTGACCTCTGACCTCCACAGACGCCATATTTATCGAATGGGATTACATGTACAATAAACAAGCTCGTCTCAAACGTAACTCAGTGTCACTAAGCGTAATTTCATACTTTAAAGTTGAAACTTTCTTTAATGTCGATTGGCTGAATGGGTATAGTCACGTGATCTGATATTTGGAGTCTACACTCCTGTGAACGGACAGAAAAGTTCACACGATGTAAATATTCTTTTGTGAAACTGATCGTGTGAACTTTCGCCGGAATACTTTCCGGGGTTTCCCCAAATTTTCGATCGGTGTTTAGAATCAACTCGTTTTTATCTATTTTCGTTTTAATCCCTGCATTTATCAGGAATATTATCAATTTTGTATTTTTTGCCTGGCCTTGTAACATTTCATCTGACTTAAAAATAAATAAATGCTTTGGTTCTGGTGTTTAATGTCTAGCTGCTGATGGATTGTCCTTGCGGTGATTTGGATAGGGAATGGCTATCTTTCAATACTATAAACGCAAGTGAAGAAAATGAATCCTGTAAAATTACGAAGATGAAACGAAATTGATTTATTGAGCGATATTTACTTAAATGCCTTATTTCGGAAATGACAGGAATCTAGCACCAAGACAATTGCGAATGACAACAATGTTGTACCCTTCTCAGGTGTGGCCGCCGACGCAGATCAAAGCGACTGCTCCTGATAAATCCCAAACTGAAACCCGATTCACTATCGTATCGGAAAAAAATCCAAGATTTTGAGAACCCATAAAACATGAAAAGAAAAGGAAAGAAACTTAATTAACCAAACAGCTTGCTTACCTGTTTTACCGATTGGTCATCGGAGACGAGAAAATATCCGTAGGCAGAATTTCTATTCCGGTTTCTGAGTCGGCCGACCTACTCCGTGAATTCTTGCTCGAGAAGCGGCGGCACAAGAAGAATGACGGGCATAGCATAATATATTCGTATAGATAAAAACACCGCTGTCTATATATGTATATACTGTATGACATGATGCCAGCTTCACTTCTGTGCCCCGTCATCAAAGGAACTCGATCATAGCGTGTTCTGCATAATATATTCGTATAGAAAAAAAATTCACACCCGTCTATATATGTATATAGGGGTGTGTGATTTTTTTCTATACGAAATGTATATAGTGGGGTGTGATTTTCAGTGATATTCCCAATTTGCTAGTGTCATGGGAGGGTTCAGGCGTCGGTGTGTTTTCCATAACTGTTCCCTAAACTTCATTTTCAACAGTAGTAAATATGTCATCCTCACGCTCCCGTTGGACTCAAAATGCACCTCTTTTCAAACTTATGTGACGTCATATATAAATCCGCGCTTGAAGGTTGACCTCGCCTCGGTGCATCGAGGTCATGTTTATGTTTATGTTCACTTTCATGTTACCT
Source organism: Haliotis cracherodii (assembly GCF_022045235.1). Classification (NCBI taxonomy): domain Eukaryota; kingdom Metazoa; phylum Mollusca; class Gastropoda; order Lepetellida; family Haliotidae; genus Haliotis; species Haliotis cracherodii. Next base: position 2,857,618 of record NW_027266282.1, on the reverse strand, counting down.
TTTTGAAGATAAGAAACACGATGTGTCCCTTTGTTCAGAGAATAAAATTACATTGATGTTGGTATGTTTTCAGCTTATGTTGTAGATAGTCAAAAAACTATTTTTCTTTGCATAACTGAGTATAAGTTGGGAAAAGTATGTGACCGAGAGCCGGCAAATACCGACAAAACAACATTGTTGCAATGTTCTTCGGCGAAATCAGAGAACTTCAAAGTAAGCAATCATTGTGTTACAAAGTATGAAATTATAAGAATTGAACGAGCAGAGCAGGTTAAAACTGTGAACCTCCGAGAACGATTCAAAAGCGCAGGTTCACACGAAAGTTTAACTAGACCTTTTAAATCGTTCACACTTCAATGAACCCCTCCAAACACGTTCAATTCTTAAAATATATACCACAGAAGTTTGTAGCTGGAGAATAATTGTCATTGAAAACACACAAGATTGCTTTACATGTTCGAAACATTGTAAAAGACTGTTGAGCGTAAATAGTTTATTTCAATTATTTACAGTAACAACAACAAACATATCAATAAAAACATTCATACAAAATTAGAAAGGTTCATATTTTGCTTTGTTCATGTACGTGAATAAAACATGTTTTACGACATATCACGTGAAATTTCCTTCCAACATTCCATGGACAATCAGTATGTTTTGCTTGTGGGTAAAGAAGTAGGTAACAAATAAGAAGAGGATACCCGAAAACTGACAGACCTCTTCCGGGCTGTGTGACTCACCAAGTCAAATATCTATGTGTAGATAGTTTTGAGTTGGCATGTCTTAGTAGAACAGAAGACTAAAATAAGAACTTAAGCTATTCTCACAGACTGGACAGTACCAGTATTCCATTTGCTGTGATATTACATCCTGTCTAAAAAGTGAAGCAGATGTTGTGAAAACAGTACATACAATACAACATGACATACCGATGCAAAGGGAAAGCATATCTGTACAACAATACCATCCTTGCAGTATGTGGTCACAAAACATGTCCACCATGCAGGATAGTTGCAGTACATTACAATGTAGTATGCTGCAGAACAACACAATGTAGGATGTTGCAGTACAACAATGTAACATACTGCAGTACAACATAATGTAGCATGTTGCAATACAACACAATGTATCTTGTAGTACAACACAATGTAATATTTTGAAGAACCACACAATGTGTGATGCAGGGCAACAATGTAACATGTTGCAATACAACACAATGTAGTATGTTGTAGCACAACAAAATGTTTTGTTTGTTGTTTAACACCACACTCATTAATATTCAAGGTATGTGACGGCAGTCTGTAAATTATCAAGTCTGGACCAGACAAGCCAGTGATTGACATCATGTGCATCGATCCACGCAATTGGTATACGATGACATGCATCAACGAAGGGAGCAAGGCTGACAACCAGATCATGTTAGTCATCTCTTACAACAAGCACAGGTTGCTGAAGACTGATTCTACCCCACATCTTCATGAGTAACAACACAATGTAGCATGTTGTAGCACAACACAATGTAGCATGTTGCAGTACAACACAATGTAGCATGTTGTAGTACAACACAATGTAGCATGTTGTAGTACAACACATTGTAGCATATTGCAGTACAACACAATGTAGCATGTTGCAGTACAACACATTATAGCATATTGCAGTACAATACAATATAGCATGTTGCAGTACAACACAATGTAGCATGTTGTAGTACAACACATTATAGCATATTGCAGTACAACACAATGTAGCATGTTGTAGTACAACACATTATAGCATATTGCAGTACAACACAATATAGCATGTTGCAGTACAACACATTATAGCATGTTGTAGTACAACACTATATAGCATATTGCAGTACAACACTATATAGCATGTTGCAGTACAACACAATGTAGCATGTTGTAGTACAACACATTATAGCATATTGCAGTACAACACTATATAGCATATTGCAGTACAACACTATATAGCATGTTGCAGTACAACACAATATAGCATGTTGTAGTACAACACAATGTAGCATGTTGCATTACAACACAATGTAGCAAGTTGTAGTAAGTTAGTACAATACAATGTAGCAGGTTGAAGTACAACACAATGTAGATGTTGTTGTACAACACAATGTAGTATATTGACCCACGTCATCGTATCCAAATTGCGGTGGATCGATGCTAAGGATGTCAATCACTGGATTGTCTGGTCCAGACTTGATTATTTACAGACTGACATCATATAGCTGGAATGCTGCTGAGTGCGGCGTTAAACAACAAACAAACTAGACAACACAATGTAGCATGTTGAAGTACAACACAATGTGATATGTTGCAGTACAACACAATGCAGTATGTTGCAGTACCACACGATGTTATATGTTGCAGTACAACACAATGTGACATGTTGCAGTACAACACAATGTAGCATGTTGCAGTACAACACAATGTGACATGTTGCAGTACAACACAATGTGACATGTTGCAGTACAACACAATGTGACATGTTGCAGTACAACACAATGCAGCATGTTGCAGTACAACACAATGTAGCATGTTGCAGTACTACACAATGTAGCATGTTGCAGTACAACACAATGTGACATGTTGCAGTACAACACAATGTGACATGTTGCAGTACAACACAGCATGGGGACTACATAGGACATAGGACATAGCATACAACATAGGGATGACATGATACATCTTCCTCAATGACTGACTTACATCATACACATGTAAAACTAAAACCAAAGTAACATCAATAAAGAAAAATGATTTTGAACCTGCAACATTACAAAGAGGTGCCAAACTTCAGCTCATCAAATCAGTGTGGCCACCAAGCAGCAACACAGCGGGCATACCACGGAAATACACCAAACATCAAGTCTTAGTCACATCATAATGTTGCTTTCTTGGGTACTTTATCAATGCACTCAGCAATATTCCAGCTATATGATGGCAGTCTGTAAATAATCAATTTTAGACCAGACAATCCAGTTACTGACATTATGAGCATCGATCCAGCAACTGGGAAACAATGACATGCATCAACCAAGGGAGCAAGGCTGCTCATGTTAGTCACCTCTTACGACAAGCACAGGCTGCTGAAGACAGATGTTAACCAGGACTCTACATAGGACTGAAAATGTGGGAGGATCCTAATCCACTTGCATGGGTGAGGTGCAGACTGACCAAGGCTTATAATTGGGGTGAAATATTGCCCTCCATCCTCTCCATGCTTAAATGATCTCAGACCACTAGGCTACAATACCTACACAGCTTGAGGGCCCTTCGATCACTCGGCTACCATATCTATGGCCCTTAGACCATTCAGATACCATAATTCCACAGCTTGATGGACCTTAGATCATTCAGATGCCTTACTCCCACAGCTTGATGGGCCTTACACCATTCAGATACCATATCTACACAGCTTGATGACCCTTAGACCATTCAGATGCCATACATCCACAGCTTGATGGCCCTTAGACCATTCAGATGCCCTACATCCACAGCTTGATGGGCCTTACACCATTCAAATACCATATCTACACAGCTTGATGGCCCTTAGACCATTCAAATACCATGATTCCACAGCTTGATGGCCCTTAGACCATTCAGATACTATACCCCTACTCCCACAGCTTGAAGGCCTTAAGACCACTAGGCTACCATACCCTGACAGCGTAATGACCCTTAGACCATTCAGATACCATAGTTCCACAGCTTGGTGGCCCTTAGACCCTTCAGATACCATAGATCCACAGCTCCATGGGCCTTAAAAGAATTTTGGATACCATACCCCCACAGCTTGATGGCCCTTAGACCATTCAGATACCATACCCCACATCGTGATGGGCCTTCACCATTCAGATACCATACCCCACATCTTGATGGGCCTTACACCATTCAGATACCATACCCCACATCGTGATGGGCCTTACACCATTCAGATACCATACCCCACATCGTGATGGGCCTTACACCATTCAGATACCATACCCCGCATCTTGATGGGCCTTACACCATTCAGATACCATACCCCACATCTTGATGGGCCTTACACCATTCAGATACCATATCTACACATCTTGATGGTCCTTAGACCATTCAGATACCATACCCCAGATCTTGATGGGCCTTACACCATTCAGATACCATACCCCACATATTGATGGGCCTTACACCACAGAGAAGAAACATTCAGTAGATGATGAAGCTGGATATGTTTTAATGATGTACTTGATCAACACATGAAATACACTCAGTTCCATTGTGAGCTGCAACTCCTCCAACTGAGGCATATTACATCATGATTCCATTCAGTCCTTAGCCTCCCACATGGAGGACAAATGATACAGCAGCAGGACAATGCTGCTCAACCTCATGGTCATTATTCTCTTGTCCAAACAAGTTTCTGTGGCTGGTGTGATATGAACGGCATGTAGACATTGCGACATTGCGTCCTTTGTAGTGAGTGAGTGAGTTGGGTTTAATGCCGCTTTTAACAGTATTCCAGTTATATCATGGCGTGTCAGCCTTAAGTGATGCAGGTCTCAGACGCTTACCACTTTGGTGAAACCCACTGTCTGCTTGTATCCAATGTGTGTCTGTGCATGTGTCTGTAGCTGTTTAAATGTCTGTTAATGTGCCTGTGGCTGTTCTTAATTATGTTCACATGTCTATTTATGTGTCATGTGTCTGGGTGAGTGTCATGTGTCTGTTTGAGTGGCATGTGTCTGTTTGTGTGTCATGTGTCTGTTTACGTGTCATGTGTCTGTTCATGTGTGTGTTTCCGTGTCTGTTCATATACCTGTGCATGACTCGGTATTCATGGGTCTGCATCTCTGCAGTAACAGCTGTAGCTCACTGCATGGGCAGCTGTAGCTCACTGCATGGGCAGCTGTTCTATGGGTGTTGCAAACTTGAAATCATCTGGGAACAGTTGATGTGCTTTAGGGTACATAAGCTTGTATGACTGGCGGATTGTCACCTCAGCCACACCAGCAATATCTCCGATTTCTGAAAACAAAAGGCAACACATCTTGTTAATGTTTTACACCTTTTTGCAAACAAATTAGAAAGCAAGTGAGGGATCAAGGCCAGGTAACTTCTCATTAAGGGGCGCCCCAGAGGGAGAAATGTGCCTGTTTGGGTTCTGTCTCTTATGATCAAAATGAAGAAGACCGTTGACAGGGTAAGAAATAATTAATACATCTTCATTAGAAGAGCACGTGTGTAAAAATACATCTTCATCAGTCTGGCAATTTACAGGTACAAGTCCAGTTTCATGTCAAAGAACGGTGTTTGTTAGTTTTTTTGTTTGTTTGTTGTTGAACGCCACACTCAGCATGATTCCAGAGAAATGATTGAGTCTGTATGAGACAATCCAGTGATTGACATCATGAGCATTGATCTGCGCCATTGAGATATGATGACATGCATCAACAACGTCAGCGAGTCTGGCCACCTGATCAAGTTAGTCGTCTCTTACGACAAGCATTGTTGCATTTTGATTTACTTGTCAAATTGGCCAAAGCACTGGACTTACATCAACACGCAACTTTGACCTGATATTTGCTACAAGCTTAAGTTGGAGGATAGTGTTTGTTTGTTGTTTAACACCACACTAAGCAATATTCCAGCTTTATGACGGTGGTCTGTAAATAATCGAGTCTGGAACAGACAATCCAGTGATTGAGATCATTAGCATCGATCCATGCAATTGGGATCGATGACATGCATCAACCAAGTCAGCGAGCCTGACTACCCGATCCCATTTGTCGCCTCTTACGCCAAGCATAGTCACCTTTTATGGCAAGCATGGGTTGCTGAAGACCTAATCTTCACGGATCTGGAGGATAGTGAAACTTAGGGAATACATGTCAAACTTTTTTTATAGAATGCATAAGCAAAATGGCTTCAGATTGATCCTGGACAGGCATAGATTCTTCAAACAAAACACAATACTATCTCCCACGGACAATAGGGTGCTCCAAGTCTGGAAGCTTCATCAAGCTTTCAAACACATTCAAGCGAACCAAGGTGAAAAGATTGACGACCTACAATATTCCATAGCAAGGACCTTCGAACCAAAACCCACAAAGTCCCATGAAGGGGGGTGAAAAACGAGGCTTGGTCTGCTACTTTGTAGGAGCAGATGAGCAATTGTAATTCCGCAACCATGGAAACCTTTGACCCTAAAGTGCTGGCAAATGCAAAGATCACATTGGGCAGGAAAAAACTATGGATAGTTTTGTTCCTTCTGATCTGAATACTCTAGTTGCCGTTGCCGTCACAGGAGATGCACATCTGTACCACTTGAGCAACCTGCTGGACTGCATCTGCGAACAGGGTGCAGGAAGACCATGGTTGATGGTAAAGTTTGGCTTTGAACTGATCGTCCTAGGTACAATGAACACCACGGCGACGGAGAGCTGTCATGGAACCCAAATGGTGGGAGAGAAGGTCCAGATTTTGCATGAGTTTATCCTGCATAAGAAGCTGATCATCGATCCAGCATCTTCTTGTGCCTATGATCTTGCGAGAGACAAAAAGGCACGTGCTGGGTCAGGGTGGTAGCCGGGGCACGAACAGTAGAGCTATCGTCCTTATCACTGCAGGAGCGACACGTGTGGACTCCCAAGCATGGGATCTCAAAGGCGGGTGAGAGACGGGATCGGCCAGTAGAACAGAGCAATAATCTCCTACATTGCTGGACGTAGATGTGGAAATCAGAATCTGGCATAGAATTGACACTCTGTACGACATGAGTCCAACAAGCAAAAGGAGTTAGGATCCGATGTAGAGTAGGTGTGGCAGCATTCTGAGCATGCCGGATGTTGTCTGTCGTTTTTGCCCATAGTGTAGGCTGTGTTAAATCACAGAGACTTGGCAAAAAACTTCTCTAATATTCACAAAACACGTCAACACATAATGGGGATGAGAGAGAGAAAGAGTTGGCAGAGATACACACGAGGTCAGCTTGAGCAAGCTTACAATTTACAGGAGCATGTAATTGACCGACTTGTTGGTCCAAAACCATGGAGATGCTGGGGTGTGTTCGGGTAAATGTTTTTGTTTTAGAAGCTGGAAACTCGGTTCAAGCACGTTTTCACATGGGATTGAAAAAGAAGATATGTAAAGTGTGAGATAGAATAAGTTTAAAAATTTGGATAAAATGTGGTGGTAAGCTAGTGTGTGTGTGTGTGTGGGGGGGGGTTTAGATTTACTTAAACACAGCAGATAGTTCTATGTATATACAACTTCTTTATTACAATGAATGTGACATTTGATTGGAGACATTGTAATAAGGAAGTTGTATATCCATAGAACTATCTGCCTTGTTCATCATGCCAACTTCGAAATGTCACTTTCAGAAGTAAAGACTTACTTTTCCAATTTGTATCTACTTTTATTTCTATTGCAGTTTCACTAAATTAAAATTCAACACATTACAATAAACAGCACTTATCTCCTGGGCCCTAACTACAGAGATGCTACATTTTAATATGTAGGTCCCAGTCTATAGATTTTGGGCCGGTTTCAAATTCAGCCGTCAAATGACAGCTGATGTATATATTATGTACAGGTATCTAAGTATTTGTGTATACACACAGACAGGCTACATATAAATGCACAGTTTGGCAGGGTTAGAAATTAAGGCTCACCCCTAGGACCACAGGCTAGTCGTAATTACATTGGGATAATATAATTCTACTAGTCAGTAGGGATTGAGTTTTTTCACATATGCTGTGAATTATACATCGTCCTCTCGACTCCACCTCTCTAATTGCTAAGCTACACATTTGGAAAAACCTTCTGAGTCTCAAATTCAAAAGTCTTCTTATTTAATAAGGACTAGTTATCTTTTGCAGGGTCAAAAGTCAAAATATAGCCCCTGGGCTTGTAAATTTCCATCCCAGTGAGGGCCCATTTGGTTTGCATTTACAGGAGATAGAGCCATTTAGAATTCAGCCATTTTTTAACTACAAATGGTGACTTTTGCAAGTTTTTCTTAAAAATAATGCTGGCATCGAGGCAGTCATATGGAAATTGCAATTTTTATGCCTTCAACAAACATGAATCCACTTATAGTACCCACAAACAATTAAACTGAATCCATTAGGACATTAGACAAGGATAAAATGTAAGAAAAAATTGCCTAATAAAGACTGATTCCTCCTCTACAAAACCAGTGTGGGGCTATTGAACTGTGATGTAATCCTGTTCCCACAGGACTCTGTGTAAGATCCAAGGTTTGATGATGGCTGTCAGGTTGGATGGTCATTATTTATGTGATGGAATTACATCAGCTGTCATGATGTACCAACAAAGAGATATTGGTTGGTATGTGGCTTACAGTGAAATCATATAGTACCTTCATTGCTGCCAGAGAGAGGAAGGGAGGTAGCTCAAATGCTTCAAAGTACTGTTTCCTAAATCTGTTGATTTGTTCAAGACTTTTTCAACAAATTCCAGATCTTTCTATCAAAATCAAAACTTAAGACCTCCTAAAAGCAAACATCTCAATTGAAGGCCTTTTCACACCCCATGTAAAACATTGGTTTCATTGTAAAAATTGTTTTGTCAGTGGCTGTATTCTTAGCATGTTATTGTCAGAACCTTATAATGAGAATCATAGAACATCAGCTTACCCTTCTGAGATTTCTTGTCGCTGGAGGCTTGTGAGGCCATGTAGATGGCTGCTGCCGCCACTGAGATGGGGCTCCGGCTGAAACAACAACACAGCAGTCTGCTCAGCATGTTCAACTCAGTGCAACAGTCAACAATACTCTTACATCTTGGCTTTTCTCATTGATCAAGGTAATAATAATCTGTCATGAGATTTCTCACTGATCAGGGTAATATTCTGTCATGGGATTTCTCACTGATCAGGGCAATAATCTGTCATGGGATTTCTCACTGATCAGGGCAATAATCTGTCATGGGATTTCTCACTGATCAGGGCAATAATCTGTCATGAGATTTCTCACTGATCAGGGCAATAATCTGTCATGTAAGTTCTCACTGATCAGGGTAATAATCTGTCATGAGATTTCTCACTGATCAGGGCAATAATCTGTCACGAGATTTCTCACTGATCAGGGTAATAATCTGTCATGAGATTTCTCACTGATCAGGGTAATAATCTGTCATGAGATTTCTCACTGATCAGTCACGAGATTTCTCACTGATCAGGGTAATAATCTGTCATGAGATTTCTCACTGATCAGGGTAATAATCTGTCATGAGATTTCTCACTGATCAGGGTAATAATCTGTCATGAGATTTCTCACTGATCAGGGCAATAATCTGTCATGAGATTTCTCACTGATCAGGGCAATAATCTGTCATGAGATTTCTCACTGATCAGGGCAATAATCTGTCATGAGATTTCTCACTGATCAGGGCAATAATCTGTCATGAGATTTCTCACTGATCAGGGCAATAATCTGTCATGGGATTTCTCACTGATCAGGGTAATAATCTGTCATGGGATTTCTCACCGATCAGGGTAATAATCTGTCATGGGATTTCTCACTGATCAGGGTAATAATCTGTTATGGGATTTCTCACTGATCAGGGTAATGTGTTATGGTCATGCTACTCAGTGAATTGAGCAATATTGTGTGTTACTAAATTGATTTCTACAAACGATTTTACAATTTAGGTATGAGACAAACCGGATAAGTGGATACTTTGTTACTTTTGATTCTGTGCAACATGATCAAAGTGAAATTGGAAATTGCAATGTGGTTGGATAAGAAATATTATTATTGATGGTATTTGTGGCAGGTGGAGAGAAGAGATGTCAAGTAGGACTGTTATCCCCCCCCCTCCCTCCACTGCATCTCTTGTGACTGACCCAGGCACCAGGTCCATGTCCACAGCCTTGCGTGCGATGTAAGTCGCCCCTTTCTGTACAGAGGAGGGCAGCTGTAGGTTGGAGCAGAACCGCGACTGAAATAAACATAACACACACATAACAAATGAACACAAGTTTTTGTAACCACGTCTATATGGAATTCAAATGGCACACAATATTTTCACACATAACTAATGCCTTACAAATTGGCAGTACAGTGGTCCCTCGCTACAACGCTACCAATGGGGTCCAAATAATTGGTGGGAGTTATAGACGATGAGCCGTTTAACTGAGGCCGAGGCGGGGGAGCGCACTCGGCCAATCTCCAGATCTTCGCCTTGTCTCGCACATTGCAATGATACAAGTTGTTTACCATTTATAGTGTAAAAATATATATTCATTATGTTTTCGCCGTTTGTTATTATTTAAAAGCATTAACTCTCACATCTAATGTGAATGTAGTCTACTTACATGAAAATATCGATCGATAATGGTAGTAACAGACGCTATGAGTGAAGAGCCAATCACAATTCATTACACAAGTACAGAGTGATTCGGTGGCATTGATTGGTCATGTTGCTTAAAATACGGAAAACGAGAGTTTTGACCAGCACTACGCGCATTCATACACATTCATGCAAATATAGATACACATTCAAGCCAGATTAATTGGTTTGATACGGTTACTTGATCCGAATCAAAAGGAATGACCGCCGTGTTGTGACAGCAACTACATGTGAGTTGACAGTGTCGCCTCAAATTGGATTGCCCACTAATTAAGAAAATAAACTTCGCTTATGGTTCCCTTTTATTGCATGCATGCGCTTCTAAGATCAAAGGATGTATAGTGTGAAAAGTTAACTAGTAGAACAATCGTATTTCCGGGACTTGCCGCGGATGTTTTCGAACAGATTTTAAGCACTCCATTCAGTGATAAACGGTTGATTATGCAATGAGAAGCGTTATGTGCAAATGAACAACGAACAACAATACAATCACGGCTGTGTAAGACTCTCAGTATTAAAAGTGTACATAAATTTTGGGAGTCAAAACAAATCAGTCATATCTCAAACTATCGATATTTATGGCAATAGTTGCTTGCAATATCAATAGTTATTGCAATACTGATTTCCAGACCAATAGTCACCCCTATCATGAACATATTGTGAAACATATCATCTTGATCTCACTTTTGTGTTTCCGGCCCTAATACTGGTGACTGTTTTCTCTCACCTCCAGCCAGACTAGTTATCTCCCCTGACTCACCATGAAGTCCCCGGTAGTGATGAGCTCCACGTTCGTCTCCAGAGTCTTCAGGATCAGCTTGAACACCCGGCCGATTTCCTTCTTGGATATTTTAGATACAGCACAGATCTCTGAAAAACAAACCCTTTAAATCAGTCAGTTTCACACATATTTCATCCTGGTAAAAAGACATTTGCAGTCAAGCATGAAAGGTGATCGTGAACAAGAGGCACCTAATTGACCAAGATATGGTCGTAACCATGGATATGCTAGGGGTGTAGGGCGAATGTTTTTGTTTTAGAAGCTGGATACAGGGTTCAAGCATGTTTCTACACGGCATCGAAGAAGAAAGAAGTGCATTGTGTGAGATAGTATAAGTTCACACATTAGAACATTACATTCTCACTCTACTCTTAGGAATAAAATCCAATGCACAAATTATCCCTTTGTGTCCATTGATACCAAAGCTAAACCTTCTGCAGCTAATTACCTTTAAATGTTCTGGGCACACCTTCCTGTCGACATGCTATGTACATACAGGCTGAGGCAATGGCATCATTGCTGCGACCCTTCAAGGACTTGCCCTCGTGCACCTGCTTGAAAAGTGTGTTGCCTCTATCCTGGGGAGGAATATGAAAAGCTCAATGTGAATACATTTCCTGATAAGTACTTTTGTTTTCAATCCCAAATATGAAAAATAACTGTCCCATTTGGCTTGACTAAAAGAATAGGTCATCAATTTAATACCAAATTTCAACAATATTTATATATATATACAAAAATACATGGAAACATCTTTGAAGAGGGTTGATAGAGGTAAGCCACCTACAGCTATCATCTTGGGCAGGTTGAGTCTGTCTGCCATCTGGTTGATCTCACGGAATGCATTTAGCAGGGCTCGGTCAGAACTGTTCATCTGTTCAACACATACAATACACTCAAATTATACAAACATAACATAATAGCATTTCATATACAAAAGCCTATCGTATGTCAGTGCCACTTTGAGTGAGAGTGAGTGAGTGAGTGAGTGAGTGGTGTAGGGTGTGTGTGTGTGTGTGTGTGTGTGTGGGTGGTGGGGTGGTGGGGAGGGTGTGTGTGGGGGGGTGTCCAGTGTCCAAAGCCAGGGTTGATGTCCAGCAGGAGGTGCTGGGTCCAGAATGCCCTCCATCCACTGAAGCACCAAGCCAGGGTTGATGTCCAGCAGGAGGTGCTGGGTCCAGAATGCCCTCCATCCACTGGAGCATCGACCAGGGTTGATGTCCAGCAGGAGGTGCTGGGTCCAGAATGCCCTCCATCCACTGAAGCATCGACCCAGGGTTGATGTCAAGCAGGAGGTGCTGGGTCCAGAATGCCCTCCATCCACTGGACCATCGACCCAGTGTTGATGTCCAGCAGGAGGTGCTGGGTCCAAAATGCCCTCCATTCACTGGAGCACCAAGCCAGGGTTGATGTCCAGCAGGAGGTGCTGGGTCCAGAATGCCCTCCATTCACCGGAGCACCAAGCCAGGGTTGATGTCCAGCAGGAGGTGCTGGGTCCAAAATGCCCTCCATTCACTGGAGCACCAAGCCAGGGTTGATGTCCAGCAGGAGGTGCTGGGTCCAGAATGCCCTCCATCCACTGGAGCACCGACCCAGGGTTGATGTCCAGCAGGAGGTGCTTGGTCCAGAATGCCCTCCATCCACTGAAGCATCGACCCAGGGTTGATGTCCAGCAGGAGGTGCTGGGTCCAGAATGCCCTCCATCCACTGGAGCACCGACACAGGGTTGATGTCCAGCAGGAGGTGCTGGGTCCAGAATGCCCTCCATTCACTGGAGCACCAAGCCAGGGTTGATGTCCAGCAGGAGGTGCTGGGTCCAGAATGCCCTCCATTCACCGGAGCACCAAGCCAGGGTTGATGTCCAGCAGGAGGTGCTGGGTCCAGAATGTCCTCCATCCACTGGAGCACCGACCCAGTGTTGATGTCCAGCAGGAGGTACTGGGTCCAGGATGCCCTCCATCCACTGGAGCATCGACGAGGGTTGATGTCCAGCAGGAGGTGCTGGGTCCAGAATGCCCTCCATTCACCGGAGCACCAAGCCAGGGTTGATGTCCAGCAGGAGGTGCTGGGTCCAGAATGCCCTCCATCCACTGGAGCACCGACCCAGTGTTGATGTCCAGCAGGAGGTGCTGGGTCCAGGATGCCCTCCATCCACTGAAGCATCGACCCAGGGTTGATGTCCAGCAGGAGGTGCTGGGTCCAGAATGCCCTCCATTCACTAGAGCATCGACCCAGGGTTGATGTCCAGCAGGAGGTGCTGGGTCCAGAATGCCCTCCATCCACTGGAGCACCGACACAGGGTTGATGTCCAGCAGGAGGTGCTGGGTCCAGAATGCCCTCCATCCACTGGAGCACCAAGCCAGGGTTGATGTCCAGCAGGAGGTGCTGGGTCCAGAATGCCCTCCATTCACTGGAGCACCAACCCAGGGTTGATGTCCAGCAGGAGGTGCTGGGTCCAGAATGCCCTCCATCCACTGGAGCAACAACCCAGTGTTGATGTCCAGCAAGAGATGCTGGGTCCAGGATGCTCTCCATCCACTGGAGCATCGACCCAGTGTTGATGTCCAGCAGGAGGTGCTGGGTCCAGGATGCCCTCCATCCACTGGAGTATCGACCCAGTGTTGATGTCCAGCAGGAGGTGCTGGGTCCAGAATGCCCTCCATCCTCTGGAGCACCGACTCAGTGTTGATGTCCAGCAGGAGGTGCTGGGTCAAGGATGCCCTCCATCCACTGGAGCATTGACCCAGGGTTGATGTCCAGGAGGTGCTGGGTCCAGAATGCCCTCCATCCACTAAAGCATCGACCCAGGGTTGATGTCCAGCAGGAGGTGCTGGGTCCAGAATGCCCTCCATACACTAGAGCACCAAGCCAGGGTTGATGTCCAGCAGGAGGTGCTGGGTCCAGAATGTCCTCCATTCACTGGAGCACCAAGCCAGGGTTGATGTCCAGCAGGAGGTGCTGGGTCCAGAATGCCCTCCATCCACTGGAGCACCGACCCAGTGTTGATGTCCAGCAGGAGGTACTGGGTCCAGGATGCCCTCCATCCACTGGAGCATCGACGAGGGTTGATGTCCAGCAGGAGGTGCTGGGTCCAGAATGCCCTCCATTCACCGGAGCACCAAGCCAGGGTTGATGTCCAGCAGGAGGTGCTGGGTCCAGAATGCCCTCCATCCACTGGAGCACCGACCCAGTGTTGATGTCCAGCAGGAGGTACTGGGTCCAGGATGCCCTCCATCCACTGGAGCATCGACCAGGGTTGATGTCCAGCAGGAGGTACTGGGTCCAGAATGCCCTCCATTCACCGGAGCACCAAGCCAGGGTTGATGTCCAGCAGGAGGTGCTGGGTCCAGAATGCCCTCCATCCACTGGAGCACCGACCCAGTGTTGATGTCCAGCAGGAGGTGCTGGGTCCAGGATGCCCTCCATCCACTGAAGCATCGACCCAGGGTTGATGTCCAGCAGGAGGTGCTGGGTCCAGAATGCCCTCCATTCACTAGAGCATCGACCCAGGGTTGATGTCCAGCAGGAGGTGCTGGGTCCAGAATGCCCTCCATTCACCGGAGCATTGAGCCAGTGTTGATGTCCAGCAGGAGGTGCTAGGTCCAGGATGCCCTCCATCCACTGGAGTATCGACCCAGTGTTGATGTCCAGCAAGAAGTGCTGGGTCCAGAATGCCCTCCATCCACTGGAGCACCGACCCAGTGTTGATGTCCAGCAGGAGGTGCTGGGTCCAGGATGCCCTCCATCCACTGAAGCATCGACCCAGGGTTGATGTCCAGCAGGAGGTGCTGGGTCCAGAATGCCCTCCATTCACTAGAGCATCGACCCAGGGTTGATGTCCAGCAGGAGGTGCTGGGTCCAGAATGCCCTCCATCCACTGGAGCATCGACCCAGTGTTG
Source organism: Haliotis cracherodii (assembly GCF_022045235.1). Taxonomy (NCBI): domain Eukaryota; kingdom Metazoa; phylum Mollusca; class Gastropoda; order Lepetellida; family Haliotidae; genus Haliotis; species Haliotis cracherodii. The sequence continues at coordinate 2,842,568 of NW_027266282.1, read as the reverse complement.
ATGTCCAGCAAGAGATGCTGGGTCCAGGATGCCCTCCATCCACTGGAGCACTGACCCAGTGTTGATGTCCAGCAGGAGGTGCTGGGTCCAGAATGCCCTCCATCCACTGGAGCATCGACCAGGGTTGATGTCCAGCAGGAGGTGCTGGGTCAAGAATGCCCTCCATCCACTGGAGCATCGACCCAGTGTTGATGTCCAGCAAGAGATGCTGGGTCCAGGATGCCCTCCATCCACTGGAGCACCGACCCAGGGTTGATGTCCAGCAGGAGGTGCTGGGTCCAGAATGCCCTCCATCCTCTGGAGCACCGACCCAGTGTTGATGTCCAGCAGGAGGTGCTGGGTCCAGAATGCCCTCCATTCACCGGAGCACCAAGCCAGGGTTGATGTCCAGCAGGAGGTGCTGGGTCCAGGATGCCCTCCATCCACTGGAGTATCGACCCAGTGTTGATGTCCAGCAAAAGTTGCTGGGTCCAGAATGCCCTCCATTCACTAGAGCATCGACCCAGGGTTGATGTCCAGCAGGAGGTGCTGGGTCCAGGATGCCCTCCATCCACTAGAGCACCGACCCAGGGTTGATGTCCAGCAGGAGGTGCTGGGTCCAGGATGCCCTTCATTCACTGTATGACCAGCAAGTTTGATGTTGGACTGATTGATGCTGACTCTCACTGCATTATCTACACACTTTGATGTTTGACTGACTCACACTGAAACTAACAACTGAATGACAAGCAAAGATTGATGTAGGACATTGTACAGCTAGATTTCACACATTATGAATGAAGTAGCTGCCAAAGAATTTGGCCACCTACAGTTTGTGTGAGTACATCGAGTAAATGTCCCCCCTTCACTCTAACACTCTCCTTCATTATAACACTCACAAGTCAACTCTTGACCATGATAATGAAAAGATCATTTGAGAAGAATTAATGTCTCTCATGTACTAATGAAAATACAGACATGATTCTATTAGGATTTATGGGCCACAACAAACAAGATTAGGTATGAAGCTAAATGATTGTCTTCACCGTTCATCACGTACCAGAACCATCTTATTTCAAATTGACAAACGAACAAACACCTTTGCTGAGGAAAAGGTTTACAGCACCACAACAGTCATTGCTTGTTGGTAAACACAAACATGATAAAGATCAGTTGTGAGTTCAGCTCCATGCATGGTTGTGAAATACCCTGCACAGTGGGGAGCTGTGGTGGCAATGGTATAGAGAGCACTGCAAATGGGCTATCGGTTTCAGGAGCTTGCCAATTCGACCACCAAAGGCAACAACCAAAACGTCCTTCAAGGACCATATCACTCCCTAAATCCACCACTATTGCAGTACCTGCACTACCTCTGACATCAAATATGTCCAAAGACTCCATCCTGACAAACCCTCTCACATTCATCATAGAAATTTCCTCATTGCTGGTACGGGCAGGGCACTGTTTCCAAACAAAACTAACACCTGTGCACACTCAAAAGCCACTTATGTTTATCTGCTGAGCCAGTGTAGCAGTGATCCCTTACCGTTCTCCTGTTCCTGTACATGGGTTTGCCAAACTCGTCCACCATGTCCTTCCCTCCACCGGGGACGGCTGCGATCATCGTGGAGAGGTCACCACCATCAAGAAGGCTGTTCTGGATCACACACAAACAGTACATTAGTATAGTTGATCATGGTAATCATGGAATCAAGGGTTTGAGACATTAAAAAAGACAGTTCTGTTTTTTCATGGGGTAACTTGAAATGTTACATATCATGGGGGTGACATTAGCACAATATGTTACACAGCCCATCACCCCCGATAATAAATGACCAATCCCTAATATGAAAGTACCACTTGTTCTTAAAATTCTTTTGAATAGTACATAGAATATTGAGTAGACATTAAGAACAAAAGGCTCTGTAGCCCACCTGAAGTTTACTGGAATATATGCAACATTATGTTTAGAGGGTCAAGAAAATGCAAACATACAACAACAGCGAGTGCATTGGTTTGACACCACACTGTTTGTTTGTTTGTTTGTTTGTTAGCAATATTCCAGCTTTATGACAGTGCTCTGTAAATAATTGAGTCTGGACCAGACAATCCAGTGATTGACATCATGAGCATCAATTCACTCAATTGGGATCGATGACATGCATTAACAAAGTCAGCGAGCCAGACCACCCTATACCGTAAGTCGCCTCTTATGACAAGCATAGTCATCTATTACGGCAAGCAAAAACTCAAAAACGGCATTGTGTACAGACAATATTTAATTATTGAACAGTTTGTGAGTTAAGCTCTGACAACAAAATATGTTGGATGGATGAATCCTGTTTCTGTGTCCACCACCAAACTGTGATTAGGGCAGAGGATAATAAAGGCTCATGCAAACATGCTTCATATTAATAATACTGGGAACACATATGGCTGCCATGGGGCTTTGTCTCAAATCAGAGAGGTTTAAGGACTCAAGTTCTCAGATGACTAAAATGTTCTTGTCCACATCAAAATGAAGTTGAAGAAACTAAGCTGGTCCATGTTAAACATGTCCAGTGTCCAAACAGGTCCCTACTGACGAGACGACACCAAGTAGGAACATCCAACCTTGATGAAGACTTACCTCTGCTGCACCAACTCGAGACGCATCTTTTGTATTCTTGTCATTGCTGAAGGTTCTCCACTCAGATCCAACATCTATCACTCTGAAACACAACACCAACATCTATCACTCTGAAACACAACACCAACATCTATCACTCTGAAACACAACACCAACATCTATCACTCTGAAACACAACACCAACATCTATCAATCTGAAACACAACACCAACATCTATCACTCTGAAACATAACACCAACATCTATCTCACTGAAACACAATTCCAACATCTATCACTCTCATACACAATACCAACATCTATCACTCTGAAACATAACACCAACATCTATCTCACTGAAACACAATTCCAACATCTATCACTCTCATACACAATACCAACATCTATCACTCTGAAACATAACACCAACATCTATCTCACTGAAACACAATTCCAACATCTATCACTCTCAAACACAATACCAACATCTATCTCACTGAAACACGATACCATCTATCACTCTCAAACACAATACCAACATCTATCTCACTGAAACACGATACCATGTATCACTCTCAAACACAATACCAACATCTATCACTCTGAAACACAACACCAACATCTATCACTCTGAAACACAACACCAACATCTATCACTCTCAAACACAATACCAACATCTATCACTCTCAAACACAACACCAACATCTATCACTCTGAAACACAACACCAACATCTATCACTCTCAAACACAACACCAACATCTATCACTCTCAAACACAACACCAACATCTATCACTCTCAAACACAACACCAACATCTATCACTCTCAAACACAACACCAACATCTATCACTCTCAAACACAACACCAACATCTATCACTCTCAAACACAACACCAACATCTATCACTCTCAAACACAACACCAACATCTATCACTCTCAAACACAACACCAACATCTATCACTCTCAAACACAACACCAACATCTATCACTCTCAAACACAACACCAACATCTATCACTCTCAAACACAACACCAACATCTATCACTCTCAAACACAACACCAACATCTATCACTCTCAAACACAACACCAACATCTATCACTCTCAAACACAACACCAACATCTATCACTCTCAAACACAACACCAACATCTATCACTCTCAAACACAACACCAACATCTATCACTCTCAAACACAACACCAACATCTATCACTCTCAAACACAACACCAACATCTATCACTCTCAAACACAACACCAACATCTATCACTCTCAAACACAACACCAACATCTATCACTCTCAAACACAACACCAACATCTATCACTCTCAAACACAACACCAACATCTATCACTCTCAAACACAACACCAACATCTATCACTCTCAAACACAACACCAACATCTATCACTCTCAAACACAACACCAACATCTATCACTCTCAAACACAACACCAACATCTATCACTCTCAAACACAACACCAACATCTATCACTCTCAAACACAACACCAACATCTATCACTCTCAAACACAACACCAACATCTATCACTCTCAAACACAACACCAACATCTATCACTCTCAAACACAACACCAACATCTATCACTCTCAAACACAACACCAACATCTATCACTCTCAAACACAACACCAACATCTATCACTCTCAAACACAACACCAACATCTATCACTCTCAAACACAATACCGACATCTATCACTCTCAAACACAATACCGACATCTATCACTCTCAAACACAATACCGACATCTATCTTGCTGAAGCTATATGAAGTTTGAAACCATGTAGAGTTTCGGGCTGTCACATGGGCTGTCACATCACATGTTGTACATGCTGTTGTCCTACAGCCACTTAATCATTGTATTGCTGTGTTTTGACTGAACATTGTCACACTAACATAGTAATGATAGTTTCACCTAGTGTTACTCTGTAGACATCAAATTTCCATTTATTCCAAGGACCACATCTTGCTCCTAATGTCATTTTCCTGGCAGCCAAAGCATTGAGCAATACCTTGAGAGCCAACTTCAGTCCTCAAAGTTTAAGTTTTTACTAAGTAGCCAAATGGTGACAAGTAGTTTTTTCCAGGTAGCCAGTGGTAAAGTCAAGAAGTCAAGCCAATATTGTAGGTAGTCAAAAGCATTTGAAATTATCTTTTATCAAATAACTATCACATGTACAAGTCATAGCACTACTCTTGGAATTGTATATTAGTGGAAACTGTACTTGAGTTTTGTTATTTGTGACTCAAACAATAGAAATAGAAGTTAGTCTCCACAAGATATTTTTCAAGGTAGTCATTTGGCTACCTCTGAATTTTAGACAGCAGACATATTGAAATTTACTCATTGATGACCTTTTCAGTCGTAACTTTGAGGCCTGAACTTACCATGCTTACAATGAGCCAAACTTCAAAACAAAATAGTGTGGATTCAGTTCAGCTTTCACTGTTAAAACTTCATGGGTTTGTATTACAATTTATTCTTCCCCCATGAAGTAGTGTTGATACAAGGATACAAAATGAAAGGACTGTTAGCTCACAAATGTCAGATCATGTCCCCAGCATGGTGTGTGTACTCACCGGTCTCCCACTACCAGGCCACACTCCTGGCAGATCATGTCCCCAGCATGGTGTGTGTACTCACCGATCTCCCACTACCAGGCCATACTCCTGGCAGATCATGTCCCCAGCATGGTGTGTGTACTCACCAGTCTCCCACTACCAGGCCATACTCCTGGCAGATCATGTCCCCAGCATGGTGTGTGTACTCACCAGTCTCCCACTACCAGGCCACACTCCTGGCAGATCATGTCCCCAGCATGGTGTGTGTACTCACCGGTCTCCCACTACCAGGCCACACTCCTGGCAGATCATGTCCCCAGCATGGTGTGTGTACTCACCAGTCTCCCACTACCAGGCCACACTCCTGGCAGATCATGTCCCCAGCAGGGTGTGTGTACTCACCAGTCTCCCACTACCAGGCCATACTCCTGGCAGATCATGTCCCCAGCATGGTGTGTGTACTCACCGGTCTCCCACTACCAGGCCACACTCCTGGCAGATCATGTCCCCAGCATGGTGTGTGTACTCACCGGTCTCCCACTACCAGGCCACACTCCTGGCAGATCATGTCCCCAGCATGGTGTGTGTACTCACCAGTCTCCCACTACCAGGCCACACTCCTGGCAGATCATGTCCCCAGCAGGGTGTGTGTACTCACTGGTCTCCCACTACCAGGCCATACTCCTGGCAGATCATGTCCCCAGCATGGTGTGTGTACTCACCGATCTCCCACTACCAGGCCACACTCCTGGCAGATCATGTCCCCAGCATGGTGTGTGTACTCACTGGTCTCCCACTACCAGGCCACACTCGTGGCAGATCATGTCCCCAGCAGGGTGTGTGTACTCACTGGTCTCCCACTACCAGGCCATACTCCTGGCAGATCATGTCCCCAGCATGGTGTGTGTACTCACCGATCTCCCACTACCAGGCCATACTCCTGGCAGATCATGTCCCCAGCATGGTGTGTGTATTCACCGGTCTCCCACTACCAGGCCATACTCCTGGCAGATCATGTCCCCAGCAGGGTGTGTGTACTCATCGGTCTCCCACTACCAGGCCACACTCCTGGCAGATCATGTCCCCAGCAGGGTGTGTGTACTCACCGGTCTCCCACTACCAGGCCACACTCCTGGCAGATCATGTCCCCAGCAGGGTGTGTGTACCCACCGGTCTCCCACTACCAGACCACACTCCTGGCAGATCATGTCCCCAGCATGGTGTGTGTACTCACCGGTCTCCCACTACCAGGCCACACTCCTGGCAGATCATGTCCCCAGCAGGGTGTGTGTACTCACTGGTCTCCCACTACCAGGCCATACTCCTGGCAGATCATGTCTCCAGCATGGTGTGTGTACTCACTGGTCTACCACTACCAGGCCATACTCCTGGCAGACGATGTCCCCAGCAGGGTGTGTGTACTCACCGGTCTCCCACTACCAGGCCACACTCCTGGCAGATCATGTCCCCAGCATGGTGTGTGTACTCACCGGTCTCCCACTACCAGGCCACACTCCTGGCAGATCTTGTCCCCAGCATGGTGTGTGTACTCACCGGTCTCCCACTACCAGGCCACACTCCTGGCAGATCATGTCCCCAGCAGGGTGTGTGTACTCACCGGTCTCCCACTACCAGGCCATACTCCTGGCAGATCATGTCCCCAGCATGGTGTGTGTACTCACCGGTCTCCCACTACCAGGCCACACTCCTGGCAGATCATGTCCCCAGCAGGGTGTGTGTACTCACCGGTCTCCCACTACCAGGCCACACTCCTGGCAGATCATGTCCCCAGCAGGGTGTGTGTACTCACCAGTCTACCACTACTAGGCCATACTCCTGGCAGACAATGTCCCCAGCAGGGTGTGTGTACTCACCGGTCTCCCACTACCAGGCCACACTCCTGGCAGATCATGTCCCCAGCATGGTAGTCTTCAACCAGGGGAGCATCAGGGTGCTCGCGACAGTACACCTGGGCAGAAGCTCTGAACAACAAACAATCTCTTCACACAGGTGTAAAAGCACAAGACACACGGGTTGCAATACACAAGACAAATTTAATCCAATATTTGCATTTTTCAAGTGCAAGTTTTATTTGTCATGTTTATTTGTATGGATAAATTCTTTCAAACTAATATATCTTTTCGCAGTATGTGCTTTCCAATGTATTACAGTGAGTGAGTATGTTTTTACACTGCTTTTAGCAATATTCCAGCAATATCACAATGGGGGATACCAGAAATGGACTTCACACAATGTATTCCAAGTTCTAGTCAAGCAAAGATATCCGTAAATTGGAAAACAGCTACTCCTTATTTCCTTCTTTTATTTGGGGCAGATCCAAGTATGTTTCTAGAAAAGGTTGTTTGTTCAAAGTTAAATTTTTTACCCATGACAGGATAAATAGAGAATACAACACTCCAGTTCCAGTTGTATTTTAGACTATGATATCTCACCTTAGAAAGTTTGTTACTTTCGTAAAAATAGCATATAACAAGAACTGAGTGTGGTGTATATTTACTACCCACGTAAAATATGCATTTCAGTGAAAATATATAACAATTTCCGTTCGTTTTACAAATCACACCAAAACTGGTTGAAAATCTGGTTGCGCACAAATATTGACATATCCCAAACATTACTATGCATACACAATATTATGAGGGTAACGCTATTTTTCAGAGCATTATCATTTGCAGAAGCCCGAGGTCTTCCATTAACTGCCCGACAAAGGAGGGCAGTTGAAAAGATCGAGGGCCAGATGACGTCACTATTGAACGTGATGTCACCTAACAACAGGCGTGTTAATGGCCCGTCGTCAAGCAATATGAGGGCATTATCAAGTTACTGTGGCCCGCTCATTTCTGATAACATGCGGGCGGTTTAATGATAATTCTATCCATTTTAGCTATAATATGCATTAATAAAGTGTTCCTGCTATTGTGTGTGCAAAGAGGAGAGCAGTGTCGCTAAACATCTTTATTTCAGGATTTCTTTAACAAACATCAATTCATGCACATAGTTGCTAGTACACAAAAACAACTGATAGGACACTTATCAAAGTGTCACGGAGCTCCGTTCTTTGAATCTCTGACCTACATTAGGTATCCCTGCTTTCTAATCATACAACTTCACAAAACTTAACACAGGGTATTCCGAACTACAGTTACGGGCTGCATGACTGATTCAAAATACTTTCATAAACACAGCCTGGAATTGAAGTCGCCAATTTAAAACTAGCGCTTCAAAGCTAAGAAAGCTGCTTTCTTATTGGCTACTGTTGACTTCCAGTTAGTCATTTCACTGGTCGGTCAGTGTACTCGCAGGCAGATGACCACAGAGTACGCTGATCACTGTGTTGGATTAACAAGGCCGATTTCAGCACTTTGTTGCAAATTAGGTGTCGGACTACGGGCTTTGATCACATCACACCTCACATCATAGCCCCAAATCAATTTCAAGTACGGCTGTTCGAAAATAGGTGTCGTTGAAAAAGGGGATTGGACGATACATTAAACAAAATTGAATGTCACAGAAGTGATTGGGTGATCGTACATGTAAAACGGTTGTAGCTCAATTAAAACATGTCTGGATAGAGAAGTTGATGTGCGTGATGAGCTTGTTTGGTTTATAAAATGTTAATCTTGAACACGTCTGTGGTTATTGTTTATGTACGGAAAAGAAGCTCCAGTGTAACCTTAGCGAGGTCACGGTTATCCACTTCACGTCATCACGTCCGATTTCCACACAACTTTTCAGTAGTCTCATACCTTCGAATATACCCTGGGACGCCACAAAGAAGATGATTGTGAACGAATACCGAACAATCCGCTCTTTCGGATGGCGATCCTGTTTAAATTACCATTTATTTCAATGAAGAATCGAGGTATCTAAGTCATATGTATGTAGGTGAAATAGAATGATACAGTCGACGGTCAGATGTCTTAAGTGTTGCTTAACAAAGTCAAAACGAAGAAGTATAAGGACAACAAAGCCACCCAACCTTACCCTTTGCCGGCCATGTTGGTTTGTGTTTTTCAAGGGAATACGGGCATTTCATCATTCTATTTTTGACTGCTCAGGGGGAGTGCGACCGACCACGGACCTTATAAGAAAGCAAATATGATATTTAATGATAAGACTGAAGTAATGTTATAAATGTACATCTTATATTCATTTTATCGTTCACGTTGACAAAATGTGTGACACATAAGCGATTATTTTCAACATGTACATTTCGTCTACACCCCTTGTGAAGAATAAGCACGCCCCACAGGGATTATGGTATTTCCCTGTGCTGACGTCATGATACTATCGGGAATGCAACACCTTCAACTATGGCCAAGCCTCTGTCGTTGCGAGTTATGAAATACATAAAAATGAGAGTTAAGATGATTATATAAGGAGACATAAATACAGTGTATAGTGTTATTATCTGTAGATATAACTGCACTTGATTTAATTTGAACCCGAAGGCCATGGAATGCTGGAGAAAGCCAGGCGTAAATATTTTTCTTGTAATTAGACATCATAACATGACACTGGAAAAAACGTATTTGTCATTAGTTACTTTTTTTAGAGGTGATTACAGGTGAGATTTGAATTCAAATCGAACTCATGCCACTTCACTCGGTATATGGTCTCTGTTCGCTCATTATCTTCACCTTTAATTTCTTCATGGTTTAATTGAGGTAAATGTAAAATTTAAAACCTCTCATTGGTGTGTCATGACATTACGGAATTAGTTTAATTTAAGCAGAGATACACGGCGTGCCATATAGTTCTGCTTGCGTCTCCTAAAGCGTAGTCTGTCTCCCAGACCATAGAACATAAAATATAACTCAAACTCATGTCTAGAATGATTTTGCAAGTCTACGTTGCCTCGATCATCCCCAGCCTGAAATAAAGGACTGTTCTCGGCTCCATTTGGATTTCATTTTATATTTAGTAGGTACAGATTTTTAAAGAAGAGAGTTTCATTTCTGGGACTTAATTTACGTGAGTCTACTCAATGCTGTGTACCTTATATTGCAAGTAGTGCATGGAGCCAGCTTATTTGTTAGGAGACTATCTTTTAGATTTACGACCGCTTGTAAATAATTGAAAATCTTGAACATGTTCCACACCCCGATCTTTAATTAGTGCTATGACGGCCGTAACTCGCATACGTTAAAACAGACAAATAGCTTGACAGACGGACAGACAGACTATTTGTATAAAGACCAATTGACCCAATGTACAAAATACATTTACATTATATCTAATTTCCTCTGAGCGTCACCTAATTGATATTTATTTTCGTTGAGAACACGCACATGAGAAATTTTGCACAATTTATCATATTGTATCATTGTTGGAAAAATGACAGTCTGTATTATATACAGCAATGTTTGGCGTATGAAGCCACTTCATGGAAAGGGTGATCCGAATTGACGACTTGGTTGATTTCGTGTCATTGCCAGACGACATTGCTCAAAGAATCAATCTCTGGAGTCGAGCTCGGCGCGGCGGTAAACAACAAAAGACAAAATTGAAAACGGCTACGCTAGAAAGTGCTGATTAATAAAAGATGAAAGAATTGATAGTTATTTTTTTCTGAAAATTCTGTAACACCGAGGATTATTGACTATCTTATATCAGATACTATGTGAAAGAAATAAACAAAAGTGTACTAACAAACGGATTTTTTAAAGGAAAGCAACCCACCCACCCGTGCACCAACTCCCACAGCTTTTCGCTATGTAGCATACTAACTGTTTATAATCTGATAGTTTTATTTTACGTCATCGAATTTATACTACTTTCGTAAAAATTCATTTCAACTATATCTCATTTAACAATATTAAAATGAATTGCTTCGCGGAATATTTGCAATTTTGTAACACTTGTATAACTTGTGATAATTAAACGCATCCCTTCTTTACACTAAACGCATCCCTTCTTTTCACTAAATGCACCCCTTTTCACTAAACGCATGGATCCGTCCTTTTCACTCAATACTCTTCTTTTCACTAAACGCATCCCTTCTCTTCACTAAATGCACCCCTTTCACTAAACGCATGGATCCGTCCTTTTCACTAAATACTCTTCTTTTCACTAAAGGGGGCACGGGTGGCCCAGTCGTCTAAGGCGCCGTGCTTCGCTGTGCAGAGTTGCGTCCCTCGGGCACGCCAGAAACCTATGATTGTGGGTTCGAATCCCGGTTCGCCCCGATTATGTTTCTAGGTTTGTCAGCACCATATCCGTGCTCGTGGGTTTCACCGAAGTGGTAAACGTCTGAGACCTGCACCACTTCGGGCTTTCCTCCCACATTAAGCTGACACGCCGTGATATAACTGGAATAATGTTAAAAGCGGCGTTAAACCCAACTCACTCACTCTTTTCACTAGACGCATCCCTTCTTTTCACTAAATCCACCCCTTTTCACTAAACGCATGGATCCGTCCTTTTCACTAAATACTCTTCTTTTCACTGAACGCATCCCTTCTTTTCACCAAATGCAATCCGTCTTTTCACTAAATGCAATCCTTTTTTCACTAAATGAAGTCCTTCTTCACACTAAACGCATGGATCCGTCCTTTTCACTAAATACTCTTCTTTTCACTAAACGCATCCTTTCTTTTCACTAAATGCACCCCTTTTCACTAAACGCATGGATCCGTCCTTTTCACTAAATACTCTTCTTTTCACTAAACGCATCCCTTCTTTTCACCAAATGCAATCCGTCTTTTCACTAAATGCAATCCTTTTTTCACTAAATGAAGACCTTCTTAACACTAAATGCATGGATCCGTCCTTTTCACTAAATACTCTTCTTTTCACTAAACGCATCCCTTCTTTTCACTAAATGCACCCCTTTTCACTAAACGCATGGATCCGTCCTTTTCACTAAATACTCTTCTTTTCACTAAACGCATCCCTTCTTTTCACCAAATGCAATCCGTCTTTTCACTAAATGCAATCCTTTTTTCACTAAATGAAGACCTTCTTAACACTAAATGCATGGATCCGTCCTTTTCACTAAATACTCTTCTTTTCACTAAACGCATCCCTTCTTTTCACTAAATGCACCCCTTTTCACTAAACGCATGGATCCGTCCTTTTCACTAAATACTCTTCTTTTCACTAAACGCATCCCTTCTTTTCACCAAATGCAATCCGTCTTTTCACTAAATGCAATCCTTTTTTCACTAAATGAAGTCCTTCTTTACACTAAACGCATGGATCCGTTCTTTTCGCTAAATGCATCCCTTCTTTCCTGAACAGATGCACCAGAGCTTGGGTCATATGATACCATGTCTACAGCCAAAGATGCGCACATCTGTAATAATACCACCGACGTTATTGTTTCATTTTAACGAAACGTTTTTCATCATGCTTGTCACAAGACTAGTGGAATCTGGAGGACCAAACTGCTGTCGAGTATGGATGTAACTTGGAAGACTGAGCGCAATTGAGGGACGACCGTGACTGTGTGTCCCAGCCATTGACCAATGGTTCGTCCAGCTCGACATAACATGTCGTCGCAAAAAGAACTGTTGTATTTTGTTTGCTTGTTCGTTGTTTAACGCCGCACATAGCAATATTCCAGCTATATGACGGCGGTCTGTAAATAATCGAGTCTGGACCAGACAATCCAGTGATTGACATCATGAGCATCAATCCACTCGATTGGGATACGATGACATGCATCAAAGTCAGTGAGCCTGACCACCCTATCCCGGTAGTCGCCTCTTGTGACAAGTATTGGTTGCTGAAAACCTATTCTAACCCGAATCTTCAAGGGTCTCAAGAGAAAACTATGACATTTCTTACTACAGCGTTCACTGACTCACTTGCCGTCGTAAACACAAACTTCGAACCACAGCATGCACCATTTGTAAGAATAACACATGACAAGTACAGTAGCATTATTCAATTAAGGCCGACAAAGCCGAAACGTTGAAAAATGTATGCTGTATGGAAAATAGTATCTAGTGGGATTTCCCCCGGAAGGAGAAATCTAACTTCTATTTACAAATATTACCCTCATGTTTGTTTGTGAATAGAAGTTACAGACATGTTCCGAAAGTGTATGATTCCAATAATTTCATCAGTATCTCTAGGAATTGGTGGTTTGGTTGGCGCAAAGTTAGAACGATGTAAACAATCTCTAAACGTGGAGGGAAAATCTCTGCCAGCCTTTCCATCGGTTTTGGCAGCGAAACTAGACGATGTAACTACCCCCGTACAAGAGGCCGGAGGGCGCCCGTCATCTGTCTTCCCCGTGAACAGATCCCAAGAGATCATGAGATTCGGTTTTCCTGGATTTGACCAAGTTCGTACCTTCGATAATTATGTGATGTCGTATGACAGACGCAACAGGAACGCTCACTGGGTGTTCGAGCACCTCACGCCCCAAAACCTCGCCTACGACGAATCAGTGCATCGAGGCAACTCCGAGTTCAGGGAGGATACGTCCATTCACCAGTATTTCCGATCTACAAATTATGACTACAGAAGGACTCGCTATGATAGAGGACATCTGGCGGCAGCGCAGAATCACAGAATCTCACAGAACGCTTTGGACCAAACTTTCTTCCTTAGTAATACATCCCCTCAGGTAGGCAGGCGTGGCTCACTAGGGACAGGTCTCTGCCTCAGCACAACTCACCGAGATAGGAGATAACATACGTCTTCTTCTTCTTCTTCTTCTTCTTCAAACATATCAGTTCTTGATTCAGTGACCGGTTGTCAGCAATCAGACACAAAATTGACATTCGATACTCATTAATTGTATTGTTTGGAAATGGACATTTGCCGTGCTTATACAGATTTGAAACAGCATAACATTCAGATGAAGACCACTTCCGTTGTGTAGTGGATGGGACGCCTGCCCGGAGAGCGGAACGACGGTAGTTGGATCCCCGGCCGCCTCATACCAAAATAAGTTTAATAATAATATATTTCTTGTTACCCTGCCAGACGCTCGGAATACAGGCGCTAAAAACAAGGACTGGTCGGTTCGGAGTCAGTATACTGTGTATGAGTGGGGATCCATGTTTTATTGCGGCATGGTATCTCACTGGGCTAGCATTATAAATAGAGATTATTATACGAGCAATTTTGGTCACACTGATTTTACAGGAAGGGTGCCAGCATTCTTGTATTTCCTACACGTGTTTCTTAATATCAGCATGTCATACATGCGAATGTAATCATTTCTTTATTACCAATTATTTGAGCTGACCTTTAGAAAAATGCTCTGATCAATTTTTGAATCTTCAGATATGACGTCGTTTCTAGTGTGACGTCATTCCGATTTTATGTAACAATAAGATTCGAATGACGTTAACAATGTCGTCCGGATAACGTAAACAATACACTGGTGCCCTTGAATTGATATTTGCTCATGTGCACATCCGATTTTTATGAACTCAGTCATAAATAGGCATTATTCCGGACTAGTATAATTAGGCGGCATGCACCTCGCTATGTAAATGTAATAATCTTGAACGCGACATAAAAACCCATTTCACCTCACTAGCACGTGCAGAATGTAATTTGAACGGCTGAGGTGAGGTGAAATGGGGTTTAATGATAAATAGCGACGTGAATGCACGTGTGTGTGCTTGTGACAGCCGGACTAATGCCGATGTTTTATAGTGCTAGCCCACTGAGAACCAATGCCGCAGTTTAACATGAATATCTAATTCTGACACATTATACAGACACCGAGCCGACCAGTCCTTGTTTTAGCCCCTTAATGCCGAAGGCCAGGCAGGGCAACAACAAGTACCATATTTTAACGTCTTTTGGTACGACGCGGCCGGGGATCGAACCCCGACCTTCCGCTCTCTGGGCACACTGTCTACCACTAGACTACAGAGGCGGTCGCACGTACGAGTGATGACAGGTGTATGTAATTTTCGCTACCCTTCATTCGGACGATTTGTGTACATATTGATTACCCGATCTACGAACAGTCTTATGCCTATCTTTACCAACACGTGTATGTATCACGCACTAATTCTAATATTCAGAGCAGACCAGGGCAATACCGAATGGTCAGTAACTTGTACTTTGTCTTTCCATGTATGAAGGTGGGCGAAGGTTTTAACCGCGGCCTGTGGAATGACCTGGAGAAGTACGTCCGTGCCGTGGCGAGGAACAACAAGAACGTGTATGTCTGCACGGGGCCGATGTATCTTCCCCGGTGAGTCCCATTACTGCAAGACACAGACGTGTCGAACCATCGCGGAAGTTGCAATTTTGATTGTCCCCATTGACTTGGCGGAGTTCATACATTTTTATGGGTTGATGAGGAAATTCCCGCCTTGCACGTACAGAATAAACCAACATGGTTGTTACAACATACCACTGTGCACCGAATGTGCTGGTATTATAGTCCCGTTTTGAAAGTTATTGTAACATGATTTCTTGGCAAACTTTCCCATTTTATCGGCTATGCAGCATACAAGCACCCCTGAGAAAATTGGACCGTTCTGCTCATACATATTCAAAGTGTCACTTGGTTTATGCATTTTAACGATTCCTATTGCGTGGATCGATGCTCATGATGTCAATCACTGGATTTCTGTTTTTTTTGCTTGTTGTTTAACGCCGCACTCAGCAATATTAGTCGCCTCTTACGTCAAGCATAGTCGTCTTTTACAGCAATCGTGGGTTGCTGAAGACCTATTCTAGCCCGGATCTATACATGGTGAAGGTACGGGGTCTAGTGGTGTAAGGTGCCGCGATTTGCTGTCCAAAGTTGCGTCTCTTAGAATACTGTGGTGGTGGGTTTGGATTCAGGATTCGCTCTAATTAGGATCCATTTTAGTCCACACCCATGCTCGCGAGTTTCGCCAATGTTTTGTGAATCCTTTTAAGTTCATTACTTGGGCCTACAATGCTTAAGCTGACAGTGTGAAATAAAGCGGAATGTCTGGTCAAACAGCATTCCCAACATAATCTTCCCATCCCAGATTGTAAAACGACCAGTCGCTAAGTAAAACTGCCTATGCCAGTACACATCAATAATGCCTGTTTGTGCAGCAGTCTTCCATTAACCACAGGTAGCAGTGCGTTTAGCTCCGTTACTTGACATTCTAAAGATGTTCCTGCTCATTAGCGTTGATGCAGTGTAGCCGGTAATCAGTGGTAGTCATGAAGGGTGTCCTATGTTCCAGCCTGGAGTCTGACGGGAAGGTGTACGTCAAGTACGAAGTCATAGGAGCCAATCAGGTGGCAGTTCCCACTCATTTCTTCAAAGTGATTGTCATCGAGAATCTAAATGGTCAGTTTGAACTCCAGTCCTACCTCCTGCCCAATCAGATGCTTCCAGCGGACACGCCTCTCAAGAAGTACTTCTGTCATTTAGATTCCATTGAGAGGTCAGCCGGACTTCTCTTGTTTGACAAGATTCCCAGGAACATGTTCAGGAAGATTAATGGTGTGAAGCAGTGAATGGCGAACATGGGTAGTTCAGAGCCCTAGAGTACAAGGTGTTTGTGTGTGTGGTGTTGGGGGTGTTACAGGATGTATAGTTTGATGTGTGACTTTGTGCCAAGTACTTGGAGGTGATTGTTGCATGTTTTGCAACCAAAAGCAGCAGTGATGTTCAGCTAGAACATTTCGGGTGACTCTGCCAAAAATGTGGGTGACATCACCACCAGAATGGTCACAAGGCTGAAACCAATAACCCTGCACCATCGTAAACTTGCTCTTCAGTCTCGAGTTCTGAAGCGATTCAAGTGTTCATATCTTTCACAAACTCTCTGATCGACCTGTTTAATGTTAAGTGCGACCTGGACACATTCTTGTTTTGAACTAACACAGACACTTCTGAACAAAAGTATAAATGTGTGGAAATATAGTTATCCCACAATCAATATTTTACAGTTTGGCATGCTGTGAAATAATGTGAACGGTGTAGAGTTAACAAGATATCGCGAAACATGCCTCGCATTGCAGGAGAAACAAATATTGTGGTCTGTTCTTGCAGATGGCGTGTATTGAAATATGGATAAGTCAACGCACGCGCACGCACGCACACACACACACACACTGAAAATATAATGGTTGCTCCCTTAGTTAACGTTTTTCGTGAAATTGTTCAACATCCAGGTAAATTAAGGAGGAAATAAGTTCCGTCATTGCTAAGTGGTGTTTAAGTAACAATTCAGTTAGTTATGCCTGACCAAAGACAAAGGAGCCATCGTTTAATATAATTAAGAACTCCTCGGGCCATATTTATTATATGAAATATGGTCAAAATGAAGTATTTTTCAGTCTATCTTGATCTCAAGTTCAGTGCTTGGTGAGTGTTCAACGCATCATATACTGTATTAATAAAATATTTTTTAATAAAAATATGTGTTTAGCGTCAATTAGTGTGTATGATTGGGCGTGCGTGCGTGTGCGTGTGCGTGTGCGTGTGTGTGTATAAATGGGCGTTAAGAAAAACACTCTAAACAATCAAAAGTACGTCGTACAATTATTGACCAAGCCAGTTGATGTATACCACGCCTTGGTCATCACAGACTGGGAGAACACCATCTGTATTCACACCCGTGAAGATCCGAGTTCGGGTTCAGCAACTCATGCTTGACGTAAGAGGCGACTAACGGGATCGGGTGGTCAGGCTCGCTGACTTCGTTGATGCATGTCATCGTATCCAAATTGCATGGCTGGATGCTCATGATATCAATCACTGGATTGTGTGGTCCAGACTCGATTATTTACAGCTGGATCATATAGCTGGAATATTGCTGAGTGCGGCGTTAAACAACAAACAAACAAACAAAATACAATTTTTTTATCGCGACATGTTACGTCGAGCTGGACGAACCATTGGGCGATAGTTCATTCAGTGTTTCCGTCTCGAATGCCAAATGTGGCAATCCTTGGTGTGAGACGCCATCATCAACGGGGACACACCTGCAGTTTCACACGCAGTTTCATTACCACGAGGCGGCTTAAGAATCTCCTCAGTGTAAGGCAACATTAGCTTAATATGTTGACAAGCTAGGCCAATGCTGTTATTGCATTTTCTGCCCATGTTATGTCGTGCTGTTTGCTGTCATCTGTATTGTGACGGATGGAATCCGGCCTCATCTTCGCCGCTCAACCTGCGCAGCTTATTGAGCTTGTACGTTGTTGTAATCTCACCGCGACCAGTTTGTGGGCTCAAAGACTAACAAGGGATTTGGGAGAGTCCGGCCATTACTGGGCTGTTATTGTGAAGCACGTGCAAAAACCAGCCCCACTCCTCATCAACTAGAGGCTGTGCGGAGGCAACTCGCCCCCGCCGAGATCACAGAATTTGTCACAGAGAGTGTCATTTGTGATCTGACATGCACAAAATCGTTCCATCTCAGATTTAAAATAGTTGTTGAATATTTACAGCATTGACCGAGCTGCGTGATATTTTAGATGAGTGAATATCGCTCAGCGATGCAGTGGGACGTCATGCCGTTATGTTAATTACTCTTTATGTATGGCTAACGGGGAGCTACTATTTGACACTGAGATACATGTTGACAGTAACGCTGAGACCTAACAATCGGTACACGTTGGTAATCAAATAGGAGCACACACTATTAAAATCATTGTACAGTCATTGGAGATGTTATTGTTTTCTTGCAAAGGACATTCTTGATATTTCACATTGCAAACATTAAAGAATTCAAAACAGCAACTGAAGTCAGACCTGTTTTCTCCACCGGGGTTTTGCTAGTTTTCTACGTTCATAAATGGGTTGTTGGGTGATTACTCCACACAGTTCAGTATGTTCAGAGGCTTATGAATCATTATTGTCTTTAAAAAACGCATTCATTGCCAACAGTTAATCATTTTTTTTTTCAATTTCAGGTAATGCGCTACACACGACTACTGTGTTTGGTGGTTTCTTTCGATTAAGATAGAGCCCTAAAAGTCAAGTGTTCCCTTTTGGGGAAGGGAAACTGTGTATCGGCAGTCATGTTTATACCGGCTGTGACAAATGTAAAGACGCAGTTCACGTTCAACGAAAAATGTGGAACAAAAAGTATTTTGGCAGAGGCTGCAGCTTTTATCAAGGTCACCCTCGTATCTCGCTGCAAGTGTCGTCAAGGTCACCAGTCTCGCTCTTATGCCGCTGCAAGTGTCGTCAAGGTTACTTATCACCCTCGTATACCACTGCAAGTGTTGTCAATGTCACCAATCTCTCTCTTATGCATCTGATGTGTCGTTAAGGTTGCTAATCACCCTCGCATGCTGCTGCAAGGGTTATCAAGGTCAGTAATCTCTCTCTTATGCATCTGCTAGTATCGTCAAGGTTACTAATCACCCTCGCATGCGGCTGCAAGGGTTCTCAAGATGAGTTATCTCTCTCTTATGCCGCTGCAATTGTCGTCTAGGTTACTAATCACCCTTGCATGCTGCTGCAAGGGTTGTCAAGGTCAGTAATCTCTCTCTTATGCCGCTGCAATTGTCGTCTAGGTTACTAATCACCCTCGCATGCTGCTGCAAGGGTTCTCAAGGTCAAAACTCTCCTCTTATACCGCTGCAATTGTCGTCTAGGTTACTAATCACCCTCGCATGCTGCTGTAAGGGTTGTCAAGGTCAATAATCTCTCTCTTATGCCGCTGCAATTGTCGTCTAGGTTACTAATCACCCTCGCATGCTGCTGTAAGGGTTGTCAAGGTCAGTTATCTCTCTCTTATGCCGCTGCAATTGTCGTCTAGGTTACTAATCACCCTCGCATGCTGCTGCAAGGGTTGTCAAGATGAGTAATCTCTCTCTTATGCCGCTGAAATTGTCATCTAGGTTACTAATCACCCTTGCATGCTGCTGCAAGGGTTCTCAAGGTCAATAATCTCTCTCTTATGCCGCTGCAATTGTCGTCTAGGTTACTAATCACCCTCGCATGCTGCTGTAAGGGTTGTCAAGATGAGTAATCTCTCTCTTATGCCGCTGCAATTGTCATCTAGGTTACTAATCACCCTCGCATGCTGCTGTAAGGGTTGTCAAGATGAGTAATCTCTCTCTTATGCCGCTGAAATTGTCATCTAGGTTACTAATCACCCTCGCATGCTGCTGTAAGGGTTGTCAAGGTCAGTAATCTCTCTCTTATGCCGCTGCAATTGTCGTCTAGGTTACTAATCACCCTCGCAGGCTGCTGCATCGGTTGTCAAGTTTCTAGGTTTTCAGATGTTCTTGTGCGTCCGGGAACTTACCTGTGGTCTTGCAGCAAAGCTAACAGTTACATCAGTTTTTGTCATGACACAGTTGTGTCAGGAATCAAAATAAATGTGAAAATCGCAATAGTAAGTTTTGTCAAGCAACATGTGGTAGTGTTAGCCTGGTGTGTTACATATCACAATGTTCCCTTCACGTGACTGTCTGGATTGATTGCAGGCCGCTGTCGCAAGGCAGAAGTACTGCAGTGCGGAGTCAGGCAACGCTCACTCTTCCTGCAAGTTGTGTAAGTGACGGGTGCTACCAGTGGCGCAGGACATGCTCTCCGTTTTGATCATGGCAGTCGAGAGTGAACCTTGATTCGTCAGCAACATCGGCAACGTCGATTTTCCCAGTGCTGACGTTCCCTACACCGCTGACGCCTCTGATTCAAATGCCGTGCAGTAAGTTGTGGGATGACACGTGGACATCGTACACTCAAATGCCATCTGTACAGACGATTTCGCACTGTCTCCAATATCCGGTCCACACTCTGCCGATGGCACGTAAACGTTCAGCATGTTGCAATTGTTGCATAATCGATGATGTTGCTCGCCTAATGATTAAATGTATTTTATAAAGGGTCTTTGAGCGTTTCGTTCCAAGAAAACAATATGCGTCTGTTCACAAACGAGGCTGAATGAAAATGGTAAATCTGGCATACCGCCCCTGTCCTAATGTCATAATATTGTGTTTCGGAGCTTGATTTCTTTGGAAATGTTCTTGCCACATAAATCACTTACTTTCTTTGCCTCAAAACAAAATATCTGCTACTTTCTTTGCATAGTTAAATCAGTATTCTTCCTTGTTTTCTCAAAATCTTGAAGTCGCAGTCGTGTTTCACAGCACAATTCTGTCTTTTTCTGAGTTTTCTGATTTAAGCCTTTAGAGGACAGCCCCAGCCAAGAAGCGCATCATATAAAGAATAACTAAACAGATCAACCAAGCAGTGTTCCAAGAAGATGTGGCAGAACAGCAGCTGCCTCGACAGTATTTCACAAACACAAAGCACGAATGACCATGTTGAATACAATCCTTTCTGATGTACTCAACAAGCATTCTCCAGTTGAGAGATGAAGTCTCACCATCCATCCTGAAGAGAATTAAACAATCTAAAAGTAAAGCTGAGAAACTGTGGTGCAAATTACAGTTAGATGTTCACCGTAAGCAATACAAAGCGACCAGGGACAAGCATAAATATCCGAGAGGAACTACAGCAGATTTACCAACTTCCTACTGAAGACAGTAGCCTCATCCTGCCTACAAAGAACACTACCATTGACCTTTTTCACACTTCGCTTCTTCCGGTTTGAAAGCGTGGCTTGGAGAGCAGAAGGTGAAGGCTGGATAGCACATGAAACACATGGAGATGTCAACAAGCTACGCAATAGGGACAAACTGTGATAATTTAACCATCCCGGTACATTTATCGTAAGTATTGAACATTATTCTTATTCTTATCATTGACAAACTATTCTACTTTTACCTGGTCTCCTTACCCATATAAATTTGAGTCTGGCCGTTCTGTTGTGATTTTAATTTAAAATATCCATGACCACCTGGTAACTCCCAGTGCAGTTTATGGTAGCTGAACAGACTTAATACAAATGCTACTGAGATCGTGTAAAGAATAATTAATTGTTTACACACCATTAAGCCAAACTATTTATTGTGAGTTTAAATAACTTTGAAGGTTGTATTTGAAGTCGAAATATTGACCTTTTGACCATATCTAGATATATGGCAGAAACTAACTAAATTGATATGTTGATATAATGTATCAAATTGTAACCTACTGAGAATTTACAATCGTAACAAATCAGAATTTTGCATCAGTTGCGTATTTGATGTAAATTGTAATGGACTCAAATGCATTCCAATAAAATATTAGAATTCTAGTTCTACTTATGCTGTTGTGATTGTGAACAGTTGTTATTTTGATTGTCAATGTTGGCAGATTAGATAGTATGAGGTGTAATATTTCAACTGAATTATTACATAAGGGTGTGTAAATATTTGAAGTAAAGTACAGTTTGATCTGCAATATTTCTACCAAAATGATATTTACTTTACTGTACCAAATTAATCATGTCATGAAAAACCCAACTAATTAATGGCCAGTAAATGTTCAATCTACATGTGATCTTTATATAATATACAGAAACAGATAACTCTTTAACAGTTTGTATTCAAATATTTCAAATGCATAAATTGATATTGACATTACTACAAACTAAAAGTATAAACAGAATTATTTCTAATTTTCTTGCGTATTGCAATCATAACTCATTTATTCCCTTTGTTTAATTGTGAAACCCATCTGGTTTTATGTCCACAAACATGTTTTGAAACTTTTAAAACATAATGATTTCTTTTGTGCAAGCAATTGCCATGTATTTTTGATTATTAATCATATCAGTTTATATGTAAGAATATAGTTGTGCTTACTGTGTCATTTTGCAATAATTATATTCTTATGATGTAATATTTTACTATTGTTAGCAATCTTTAGAACTAAAGTTTATTTCAATCAAGTCAAGTGGTGTTATAATTTTGATATTTTTTATGATTCAATCAAAATGAGAAATAAAAAAAATAAATATAAATACAAAGAATGAAATTTGTTTTCCTTGTCAAATAACGATGATAGCATGAATTTATCTCATCTTGTGATCTGACAAAGTTAATATTTTCAAGTCAAGATATCATGACCGTACTCAGATAACCATAGTGTCAATGAGGCAGACTGACTGTAGGTGCGACAAAACCTGATATTTCACCTGATTTTAATAAAAATCTTATTTATTTCACTCTAGCAAAAGTATGTTTTCAGCATGGTCAGACTAAACAAAGTATTACATACCAGTAATACAAATATCAAAACGTGTTTCATTAAAACAAGAGTGAATTTCTGTGTGACATTGATATAAAGAGCTGTAGTACACTGTCATGAAATTGCTGCATCTGTTGTGTTTACTGTTTACATAGAATATACTGTTTGAGTTTTAGACATATCAGATGAATTAATGCCTTCAAAATTGTTCTAAAGTAGCATGTAATATTACACACTGTGATAATTTTCCTTAAATTTCTCTATTTCAGAAGAATATTTTTTTCTAAATAAGCTATATTTTGAGAGGTGAATATGCATTGTTTATATATTTTTTTATTGAAGTAGAAATATTATTACAATATTATTGAATTATTCATTTCAGGCCAGCAAGTCAACACAATGAAGTACTAGTATCCGGTGGCGGATGTCTGGAGGAGCTTTCTGCTGACAGTAACACAATGGTTACAATGTGCGTCCTGTCAAAGGACGAGGAAGTGAAAAGCCATATCCATTCAATCAACAAATGTGCTTCCTGTCATATTTTACTTAAATAGGACGAGGAAGTGAAGAGCCTTATTCACTCACAAAACAACATGGCCAATATTTATCAGACACTAAAAAAGCACATTGTATCATTTGTTTACAAGCAAGAAAATTATTTTCTCCTGGAATTTAATTAGGTGCTTTTGACGAACAAAGACACCCGGTCTATGTTAAGTTTTGAAAACTTATATTTTGAGAAATGAATACATGAAAGTTTCGGTTTGTTTTTCTTTGTTAAATGTGAGAAATCCAGATTGTTCCATAAACATAATTTGTACCGATACATATATTTTATCTTGGCTTGATTACCAATTGAAATTGATTCCTTTTTATCTTTTGTTATTTTATCTGTACTCATATCTGATCAAGACATTTCAAACTATTTAGGATAAATGTATTAGTAGCTTCCTTTTGATGTACAATTACCTATCATCAAACAGGATTAGGTGAGGGTGTTCAAGAAGTTGGTGGTTGTATCAATTCTTATATTTCTTCAATTTCATGCATTATTTATATTTATCAAATTTTAGTTTCCTTTTAACTTATTTTAAACAGTTCACACATTATTACTTTTGTCGTGCACGGTGCAATCTCAATCGGCAATAATCAGTTACGTAAGTGATGTTTGAAGAACAAGTAAAGTATCATCCGTCATTGTACACACTGAATAGAGTTACTGCTCCTTCTGAATATTTATTTTGACACACGAATTATTTCGTG
Organism: Haliotis cracherodii; assembly: GCF_022045235.1. Lineage (NCBI taxonomy): Eukaryota > Metazoa > Mollusca > Gastropoda > Lepetellida > Haliotidae > Haliotis > Haliotis cracherodii. The sequence continues at coordinate 2,818,104 of NW_027266282.1, read as the reverse complement.
AACTAATTTCATTTACATCGTAATATGTTAAGATGAAAATCCTAGCAGAAAAAGTGCCTTTTGTCCAGTGGACACATGGCAAAACGATAGTGCGTTGTGCAGCAATGAAATGTGAAATAAACATGATCAACGATCTCGAGTCACACATTGACTGAGCAAATTTGCAAAAGTACACTGACGTGTTTCATCTTATGCGGTTCATTTACGATACAAAACTTCTGTCATTGATTGAATGTACTGTCACATTGTACCTATATGCCGACGAGGTTATGATAAAGCAATCTATTTCTGAAATACGTATTCGATTCACTTCCGGGATCCTGACAGCAAAATGCTAATTCCAGTGTATTACAGGCATATTTTAGTTGGACCTCATGATTAAATGTGAAATATCTTCTGTATAAGGTAGATACAGAGGATACCTTTTTTTGTATTTTGAAATGTCCACCAGTGAATGTCTGTTCCCTATGAGCTGATGCCTGTTAACCTGTTAAATCGCGAATGACACGGGATGGGTTAGGCAATTTTTGGCAGCTATTTATATTTTATCTTAAAACAGATCGACAGTTATTTCTGACTCACTAGATTCGATTAAATATCATTAAAATCATATTCTACGTATAGGAACATCAAATGAAAAGATCAATCATATGCGACTTTGGGTTCACTGTAAACACTACAAAATCAGAGCCCCTGAGCTATTTGTGTATTCAATTAATATTTTAACTGATCATTTCGTTCAAAGTTTACTGATGTCATCAAAATGTATCTCGTGTATCACAGAGGCAGGGGCAAACCTAGGTTACAAGTAACTTTGAACACAATCAGCTGGTAATCAGTAGCCTAATAGGCCAAAGAAAGGGAAGCTTTGGGAAGGGGGCAGATGCACCGTAATATGCCTAGACAACTTGTCTGTCCCCATCCGGAAAAAGTTCATGCAAGCATGACAATCTCAGACACCGTGATAAAAAAAAGGCTATCACAATAAGAGGGAAAATATAGCCCTTATGTTATCAGTCCAGATTATGTACATTAAGTCCATCGACTGTGATATGTGGTGTAAATTTAGTGCCATATAATTCTTTTTAAATATATGGAATGTACATATAGGACTATAGATATCTTATTAAGTGATTGCAATAACATTTAAATCATGCTACTTTCAAGTGATGATCCTCATAAGTAATTAAAATGTATGTTTTTAAGCCTTCAAGCTGGATGATGGATCATCTCGTATCACTGCCAGATGCTACCACTCTCAGAGGAAGAATGAGTCTTCCCACTCACTTGAGCTATGACAAAAATTATCACCAGATTTGTGTTTATCTATTTGGCAAACCAGGTATGTGCTGAATCATCATATTCATGATCGATAATTGGGAATGCTCTACATTGGCACGCCTTAACTAAAATATTAATACCATCATTAATTACCACACATTGAAACAGGGATCGTATCATGTATACATAATCTAATGTTTATGGTATGTTTTTTTCTGTGAATTATATTAGGTCTCCTTAACATTAAAGTGCAAGGCTGTGTAGGATTAAGTTTTTCTCTGCAAATCATGTATTTACTGCCGTTTAAAACAAACTATTTAAATATTGGTTCATGTATTCCTTCCTGATGATGCCAACAGTGGGAAAGTTCTTAAGGCATGCTGTTCATGTACTATTGGACAGAGTGGATCCTGTGGTCATGTTGTGGGCCTGCTGTATCAACTGGCTAACTACAAGATTTTAGGAAGAAGGTCAGTTCCAGTAGATGTAGCAAAGACATCACTACCCCAGACTTGGCACATTCCACGAGGCGACAAGATCAGAGGCCAGACAGTACATTCCCTGCAGGTGAGAGGCCAGACTAGGAAAGAAGAGTCAAGGTCATTGACGTCTACCCTCTACAACCCATTGCGAACGTCTTTGCCGGACCTTTAAGAGCATGCATCATCGTTGCTATCTCTTGATAGTTCTATTTCATTATTGACAGTTCTTCCTGCGTTTCCTTGTCATCAACCTACATTAGCGACAGATCTTGGTTCCTTTCCTAAAGGCAGTCCTTTGAGTTATCAACAGAAACTTCACAGTGATTTTGTTATGAACATATTCAACCCTATTCCTTTTCCTGATTTACCCTTATCTGACCACATGATGCCAACCTATGACAGGGTGCTGTTGGAGAGTCAGTCTGTATCTCTATCTGCTTTGAGTGTGACATAGGATGAGTCAACAGAGATTGAACTGAGCAACCGCCTCCAGTCCAATGAACCAAACTGTCATGTACTGAGTCACCGCTTTACATGCAGGAGAAATCTTCAAAAAACATGGTGTGTTCAGTTTTGTAAAGTGAATTTGTACCACATAAATCTAATTTGGTAAAGTATCCCTTAATTGTGTTTTATTGACAAAACAATTGTTGACCAAATTCTTCTCTGCCATAGTTTCATTTCAAATGAGTTACAGAAAATGTCTACAATAGAGTTTGAAGTAAAACTGTACAATACTATTAAGTTGATTTCACATTCTATGTGATATAATTCATTTTTGTAACATTACCATTGCAGATCGAGAATCGTTTGCTGAGCACCTGAAGACTACCCGACCTAGACGTGCTACCAATCTTCAACGAGCCTGTTGCTGCCCAAGCCTATACTACTCTCAAGAAAAAGGAAATAAATATCTACCCATGTGGTGTTATAGTGAATCCCCATTGCTTCTGGCTTGCCGCATCCCCTGATAGGAAAGGTTACGACCCAATCGCTGACCCTCCTTTTGGTCTCTTAGAGATCAAAAGTGTTGTAGCTTCAAATTTAAATAATGTAGCTTACCTGCAGAGGAAGGATGGTGTGTTGTCCCTTAAGGAAAATCAAAACCATTATTTTCAGGATCAAATGCAACTTGCTGTTTCAGGTTTAACATGGTGTGACTTTTTTGTTTGGTCTCAGCAGGAAACCCATTTGGAAAGAGTAATATTTAATTCTGAAATGTGGTGTAAACTTCAAGCTAATTTAGATGCATTCTTTTATAATTTCATACTTTGAAGTTTACACTGTTTCTTTCGTGCTGATTGGCTGAATGGGTAGACACGTGATCTGATATTTGGAGTTCACACACCTGTGAACGGACAAAAAAAAGTTCTCACGATGTGAACAATTTTTTGTGAAATTGATCGTGTGAACTTTTGCCGGAACTACTTTCCGGGGTTTCCCCGAATTCTCGATCGGTGTTTACGATCAACTCGTTTTTATTTTCATTTTAATCCCTACATTTATCAGCAATAGAATTAATTTAGTATTTTTGCCTGGTCTTGGAACATTTCATCTGACTTATAAATAATTAATGCTTTGGTTCTGCTGTTTAATGTCGTCTAGCTGCTACATGAAACAAAATGGATTGTCCTTACGGTGATTTGGATGTGGAATGTGTTCAATACTAATAACGCAAGTAAAGAAAATTAATTCTGTAAAATTACTGAGGTGAACGGAATTGATTTATTATGCGATATTGACTTTGATGCCTTGTTTTCGGAAATGACAGGAATCTAGCAACAATGAAAACAATGTAGTACCCTGCTCAGATGTGGCCGCTGACACAGAGCAAACGCGACTGCTCCTGGTCAATCCAAAACTTAAACTCGATTCAGTATCTAAAATCTAAGATTTTGAGAAACCATAATACATAAACATAATTTTTTTAAAACAAACAAAAAAACTTGCCTACCTGTTTTACTGATTGGTCATCGGGGACGAGAAAATACCCCTAGACGGAATTAGAAATCTACTATTCCGGTTTCTGAGTTGGCAGACATTCTCCGTGCATTCTACTAGAATTTCTAGGCCGAGAAGCGGCGGCACATGAGGAGAGACGGGCCACAGAAATGAAACTGGTATCAGATCCTAGAGTAGGTCCATCTCAGGTGATAAGAAACACCAGCTAAGCAAAGTATTTCAGCACACTCGACAAATCCCAAACTCCAAATGTAACATACACTGACATTGAAATTTATCACAAAACACACAAGTTTCAGAGCACTCGGTTCAGTCCATTCCGCATCGTCCGAATTGGTTTGCGATTATCCAAACACATGCAACACATTCACAAATCGGTGATATTCCCAATTTGCTCGTGTCATGAGAGGGTTCATGCGTCGGGGTGTTTTCTACAACTGCTCCATAAACGTCATTTTCAACAGCAGTAATTATAAATTTCATCCTCATGCTCCCGTTCGACTCGAAATGCACCTCTTTACAAACTTATGTGACGTCATGTATAAATCCGCGCTTGAAGGTTGACCTCGCCTCGGTGCATATGTTTGTTCAACTTCCTGTAACCTATTTTTAAGATTTGATTTATCCCACATATTGTTTGTAAATTTGTTCAGAGAATGAAATTATGTTGAAATATTTCTAGATTATGCTGTATATATTCAAAAAACTATTTTTCTTTGCGTAACTGAGTATAAGTGGGGAAACGTATGTGACCGAGAGCCGGCAAATACAGACAAAATAACATTGTTGCAATGTTCTTCGGCGAAACCAGAGGACTTCAAATTTAAGGAAACATTGTTACGATATTATTCGGCGAGACTACAAAGTATGAAATTATAAGAATTGAAAGTCAGTTTGGATGGGTTCATTGAAGTGTGAACGATTTAAAGGCGCTGGTTAAACTTCCGTGTGAACGTCCTCGCAAACTCGGAGGTTTACACAGTTTAACCAGCGCCTTTAAATCGTTCACACTTCAATGAACCCATCCAAACTGACGTTCAATTCTTAATTGAGTATTACCTTCATTAATTTATACAAAATTAACAAGGAATGATAAATTATCTTTCCTCTGCAGCTATTTTATAATTTCCCATAGTAATACTAGAATCACCATAAAACTGAAACATAAAGAAGAAGATAAGGTCAGTCAACATAAAGTTTATTTTCATATAATGACCAGATTATCATCCAAGTATTATCATGAAAATGTAGAGGGGTGGCTTACACTATGTATTTACTTTTTGCAGAAAATATTTTCTATGAAACACAAACTTTGTGTGTGTATTAAAAAACAACAAGGATCCAAGACAGATGATCCAATCTGATTTTCCCTTTATAGCTCATGTGGAATATTCATTTTATATATACTTGTCATGTATTCAACATGTTCATCAACAGTTGCAAGTTGAATGATATAGACTGTCAGAGTTATACTGGTATAGAAACTTTCTCCAGTTCTGTGGTCTCAAATTATGGTCCAAGGGTCTAATAATTACAGGGGTTCTGACATTTATGATGTTTGTTTGTTTGTTTGTTTGTTGTTTAACGCAGCACTTAGCAATATTCCAGCTATATGATTATGGTCTGTAGACAATAGTCTGGACCAGACAATCCAGTGATCCACACAATTGGGATTGATGTCATGCATAAACCAAGTCGCCTCTTGCGAAGAGCATAGTCCCCTTTTACGGCAAGCATTGTTGCTGAAGACCTGTTCTACCACGTATCTTCACGGGTCGACATTTATAATGACATAAGGATACTGATCTATTGTAGATACTTGTATCTAACCATGATAATATTTCCAATAACTACTGAAAATAAAGAAGTAATTAAATGTAATGAAGCAGAATTCAGGAGTGTACAACACAGTAACCTCATGTTTGTCAGGTCAGTAACAACACTATTCCAGCTTGTCCAGATTTGAACCATATTTTACTTATGGTTCCTTTGTTGTTTAACACCACACTCAGCAATATTCCAGCTATATGACCCCAGTCTGATAATAATCAAGTCTGGCCCAGACACTCCAGTTATTGAAATCATAAGCATCGATCTATGCAATTGGGATACGATGACATGCATCACCCAAGTCAGCGAGTCTGACCTCCCAATCAGCAAGCATGGGTTGCTGGAGACCTATTCTAACATGGATCTTCATGGATCTTTAATTATGGTGAACAGTGTGCTGTTTTAACTGCTAACACTGTTTGTGACATGTACAAACTTTCTTGAATTATATGCAAAATACATTGTATTTTGAAATAATAATAATATAATAAAAAAATCTTTTAATTCTGACTTTGAAGTTATTTTACAGTTTTATTGTGCTGTATACAAGTAGCAACTGATACTCTTTTAACCTATCTTGTATAAGTGGACGTTCGTAGTTGGTAAGAAGAGCAGCTACTGTCCAAAGTTGGTTGATGGATCCAACAAGATTGAGGGGAATGATGCTGTCCAATATATGATTTTCTTTTACTCTGCGGATGGCTCGCTCAACATGGATACGGAGGGAGGCAATCATTACTGTTTGTTCAACCTCGCTTTTACTTAACTGACCAGGCGAATGTAAGAATGGTGGGATGTTCAGACCATCATTGCTTTCACTTAACTTTTTGCCTATAGTAAATCCCTTGCCAGCCATGACACTATCACCAGGCTCCAGTAGATTTAATATTCCACTCAATTGAACAATTTCAACATCAGACATACACCCAGTATATAAACAAGATCAAGATACAAAAGTGACTGCACCGTGTGGAGCAATACCTAAAAGAGCTTTAAATGTATTTGTAGTCTTATCTTTTAGAGTTTAGATTCATAGAGGATGGGTTTTAATTTCTGTGCAATCAATGATTACTCGTGAAGATGGGTGAGTTAATTTGAAACATGAAGGCATATATCTATCAATTAAAACCCTAGAGGGCCATATGGAAATGCTACCCCGTACAATGTACAACAAATTCGCCCATTTAATCAATTTTCTACTCACAGTACTTATATGGGTGTTTAAACGTACAGATAAATCCAGTTCTAGCAGACCAGCTCTCAGTCTACATAAAAACATAAAAAACTCATCTATGAGCAGCATTGACCTTGGTCTACCAGCAAGAGATACTATTTCACTTGGAACATAGTATGCACTTTGCATGTTAGAGGCACTAGGCTGATTGAAAGAGAAAAATGCACAAAACAGAGCATATGTTCGAAAACCAGTGTAGAATCGTATCAAAGAATTATCAGTGCTAAAACGGTTAAATCCAAACTTTTCAAGATATATCTTATCTTTAAGTTCTACATGATTTTTTTCACAACATTCCTCTTCCTTCTGGCGAAGTGCTTCTTCGGTTTCCTTGAGTTTTCTGTGTAGTTCATCAAGGTGATGAACCTGGTCAACATCATCTGCTGCATCACCTGTGCCCATTGGTATATGTTGCCTGTTATATCAACATGATTGGTAATATTATTCATATATATCATTTATGTTTTCAACACACATCTCATGACTGACATGTATTTTGTTTTCTCCATTAAATTAGAACAACAATATTTCTGTTTAGAAGATGGTTGCAGTTTCATGGGAAGATTATATATTATATATATATCAATATAATTATATTCATTATAAATCAACAAAAAGAGATCAATTTTACTTTTTTATAAAGAGAATCATTTTAATTACCCATCTGTGAGGACTTCTGCTAAACGTTTGCTGGACTGGCTGGATTGCAGGTGTGACCTTTGGACAGATGGTTTCCGCTGTGGGGTGGGGTTGGACCATGCGAAAATAGAGGGCACAGTACCTATAAAGTATCAGTAGAAAATCTTATACAGTGCAAACATATAAAACAAATTCATATGTGCATGATGTTGAAAGGAAACATTGATTTAATTGAGATTAAATCATTAAAATATATATATTTGAAACAGACACAACTTCGGAAACATAACACACACATAGATCTAGCCTATAAATTAAATTAGATGGTAATTAAGATTAACATTAAAAGAAATACCTGGTGTTAAGAGTGTTTAACAGATTGTTTTTCTTATCTCCTCCTCTCTGAAGTGTTTGCCACAAACGACAGTGCATTTTGCTATCTGAAATTTGAATAAATGCACGTCAACCACATTATTAAGAATGTACTTCGATTAGTCTGTCTTACAGACCCTGATAAAAAAAATTATATCAAATACAGCCCATGCAAGTCTATAGTGTTTGGCAAGTCTAGATCACTCCAGTATCTGAAAATGAAGAGAGTGACTGGGCTCCTTTTCATTATATTTTTATTAAGATAACTGAACAACTGTTTTTATGTACGATATGTTCATTTCAGAGACTAGATTTTAGTCTATACTTCGATCAACACAGTACTAGTCACTAGATGTAATTTCAATGCTACACACAAACTAATAATCATCAAAGTTGGTAGTTAATATGTCACCCAAGACATTTGGCGAACAGTTCGATAGTTGGCTACATGTTATATATTACTTATAGATATAATCATTTATCAGTATTCAGTTCGTTCAACAACGTTCACGTTTGTAGACTTGGACAAAAGAAAACACTTCCGCATTGAATTACATAAACGTAGGTCAAGGAGGTATGCAGGTCACTGTCAAAGTACCTTGAAAAACGTACCTCGTCTCTTCCAATAGATATAGTCCATTTCCTCCGCCGATCTTCTGCCCTGGGGAACGCGTGAAATACGCTGATATTGGCTTCGTAGCGCGAATCGCTTGAACATTGCGGGACACAACAGTGAAAGTTACTCGAAGGTCGCGTCATTTTAGACTTCCTGGGCGGTCGCGCGCCGGGTCGGCCTCGTTTTGGATTCAGTGGGAGGAATTATGCATAAATATTGAGAGTTCCGTATTACGTTTTTATACCAGAAGTATTTTATACCAGTAGTATTTCATAAACCGCCTCTGTGGCCTAGTGGTAGAGCGTCCGCTCAGAGAGCGGAAGGTCCGGGATTCGATCAACGACTGTGTCATACCAAAAGACGTTAAAAGATGGTTACCCTGTCTGGCGTTCGGCATTAAGGGACTAAAACAAGGACTGGTCGGCTCGGAGTCTGTATCCTGTGTCTGAGTGGGGTATTCATGTTAAACTGCCGCATGGCATCTCAGTGTGCTAGCACTATAAATCGGCATCAGTACGGACTAGTACAAGCAGCCACACAAACACACACACGGACATGCACGTCGCTATATAAGTGCAATAATCTTGGACGCGACGTTAAACACCATTTCACCTCACCTCACTTAGTATTTCATAATACTTTTCAAAATACAGATTTGAAACATGGTGCTGTATCTGAAGATTTGTTTCATTTTTCCACAAAGCCCAGAATTCGAAAGATGTTTCTTTCTCACAAACATCTTGTGATTCAGTTCACTGATCCAACTACTTTTCTTACTGATGTTTAATTTGTTGAAATGTATATCTGTTGACCTTGATGATATCCCTGTAACTACATCTATATCCACTTCTTTAGCACTCTGCTTGCATGGAATCATTTGAGTCCTGGTCTGTGTTAAGTTTGAAACTAATACTCTGAGGTTCGAGTCAAACAAAGAGTTAATTGATTTTCCATTTTTTTTAATGTTGAAGCCATTTTAAAGTTTTATGATCAGCCCTCACTTTAAATGTATTTCCATGTAAGAATTTTCTAAAATGATGGATGGAAGCAACAAGCACCAAAGGTTCCTTCCGGATGACACAGTTCTTTCCAGATTTTGAAAGTGATCTGCTGAAGTAGAACCTAAACCTGAGGTATCACACCTACTATGCCAATATCTGAGGCATCTGTATCTAAAGTAGATGGCTACTCGAAGTGTGAGCCTGCTATTATTGGCGCAGACACTAGGTAATCAGCAGTTTGAAAGCATTGAAATCCTACTTGAACAACGACCGCTTCTTGGTTGGCTTGTGAAGTGCAGTAGTAATATCAGTCTGTTGTATGAAGCAAATCCTAAGAATTGTTTCGCTTCAATGGCGTCAGTGGGTGTCGCTCAATCTCACACAGCTTGTTTTGTGTGGATCAGTCTCTAACCATTCTCTTTATTAGACAAGAAAAGGGAAGAGACATGTCGTTTAAAAAAATGACATTATTTTGGTTTTAATTTAACCTCACTGTTATGAGGTGAGAATTGTGTTCCTCCACATTACCACTGAAATTTACGTTTTCCAGATAGACTAAGCACACCTCCCATAATAAGCCAGGGAATACTATTTCCCAGAGTCGCTGGAATGTGGTTGGTGCTCCTGAGTAAGATAAATCGTCTGCTCAGAGAGCAGAAGGTCCGTGGTTCGATCCCCGAACGCTTCATACCACATGACGTTAAAAGATGGCACCATATAAGTGTAAAAATCTTGAACGCGACATTAAACCCCTTTCACCTTACCTCACGTCTCCTCACTTGGTGCTCCTGTTAATCCAAAAGGATTGATTCAAATGTAATAAGCCAAAATGGTGTGGTAAATGCCGTCTGTTCTTTATATTCTGGGCTTACTTTCACCTGCCAATGCATGTTCAAAATGGTATAGAATTAGCTTCCAGTCAAGCAATAAAATATATCATGTAATCAAACGGCGATACTACACGCAAAATCTTCTTGTAGACACATTCTTTTTAGTGCAAGCACAATTGGCGCTGGCCAAGAACTTACACGATGAACCTTGCTCAACGTTGAATCAATGTGTTTCTTAACCTCAGCACATTTGGTGGATGAAAACGACCAACTTGGAAGGGATGTGTATCGATACAATGGCACAATGTATACAGGTTGTTGAAACCCCTCTGGTCTGAGAGCAAGCACATTATCAACTTTCTCTCCCTGCAATTGAAAGCTCAGCATCCTCTTTGTCCACTCACTCCAAACAAATTGAGTCGTTGGTTTTGTTTGTTGACATTAAATGTTTTCTACGGTCTCACAGATCACAATGTTAACAGCTGATGGATGGACATGTTAACTAAATGATCTGGTCAGTCCATTTCCCTACCAGTATCTACAGTTCCTAATTTACATTTTTATAGATTCAGAGGTTCAGATGTCCATTTTCGCACGTGAATTTCAAATTAGGATCCAATATCCCCTCTGAATCAGATGTGGTAACCCTACACACCTTTAACTTAAAGCCTCCCACTTCATAACCATCTAATGGCCAGAAGGTAGTGACAGCTTCAGATAAAGACACTCGACAAACAGCTTAGCAGGTGGTGTTTTCAATTTCATGTGACAAACTTGCGGCTTTGACTCAAATACAGGTAACATGTTTTTCACGCCACCCCCCTTCCCTATAACAAATGACCTGTCCCGAAATAATTTTTCTTCACTTACTCGTTAGGTGTGATGCCATTCCGTTATAGCAAGACCAACGTACCTTTAACCGTTGCAACTATAGATCCCCACTGTGTTGGAACCATTCATAGAAATATGTTAACGAATAAGCGATGTCTGCCGTGTTTGGTTTGCTTGTAAATTAGAATATCTGTTTCATTTCAACTATCATGTAGTAAAGGGAGGGTGTAAGTGGAAGATGGTTTTCCTTAGTCTGTAATATCAATCCAGTGTGAGTCAATAAACAAAAGTACTTTCAGCTGGTATGTAATAAACTATCCGTAAAAGCTTTTCTAAATAACATGGCGGCAGGGGTGATACTGGGAGGGTAACGAAGGTGTCACGCCCTAGGAAGTAACTTTTGTATCAACCACTGGTTTTCCAGGGGCAAACTGTCAAGTATACAGTCTGCCGTTTCACAACGGGACATCCAACATGTCATCGAGGTACTATTTCTGAGAGGCATAACGTTTAAACATATATTAATACGTATTCTTGGAGAATAGACGTTTTTCACGTTTTCTATAAGCTATTCATACGACATATTACACACCGACGACTTCTACAGCCTACAAGTAGGACTTAATTATAAATCTCTAGTTCAGGTTCCTCAAACCTATAACTGTCAATGTTATTACTGTCAATATTAAAGTCTTAATAGTGCACTTATCTCCCAGAAATCACAATTGTTAATCAATAGTCAGCAGCACAGTGACAACTAATGTCCCTTGACGCTGCCGTGCGTTGCCTGCTTTGTGCCAGGAGTACTGTTCATCTTCCAATGCCTATTAATGAGCGTTGTACCTGAGCAATATACAATGTAGCGCACCCGCACAACACCTATAATACTCGCACAAGCGCCACTGTGATTACCTTCACATGGACTATCTACTAATGACAGACCGAGTATCTGGACTCTACGTCATTACCGGCTAATAACACGTATTGTCTCGTCGTGGCAGCCCGTTGTACATCTCTAAGGCAGACACACGGGAACTGGTGTATAAAACATGTTACGTCACAGGGTAAGCGATGTGTCAGTCGGACAGTGACAGTAGCCAATATAGTTCCAACTGAAATCTGTTCTTATACAGTGGCGAAGCAACATATACGCAAAACAACTATTGTTTTTAATTGCCTTTCGCGGCAATCCATCGGTCTGTCAGCTAAAGTAACTGCCCTTTGTCAAAGGGAAGCTACTCTAACCCTAGTCTATGAGACGCCACGGCCACGGTCAGACGATGTTAACAGTCGGTCTGTCCTGTCATAGTTAAGAAGTGTAGTCAGATGTACACAAAGCGACAAAACGAAACAAAGTAACAATTCAAACATATTTCGGCCAAATCCAACTATTTTAATTTGAGGAGAAGGTTTCATGCCGCTGAGGTCTACAAGCACAGATGTGCCCTCGCAAATTGTTCGCGAAATTGATATCTCCAAAGTTGCCAAAACTTATAAAATGCCTTAGCTACATTACAGTTAGACACTGATTTTCAGTATATTAGACTGTTCTTTCGATGATGATAGCAATTATCCCTGTAGTTTATCCAGATTCCCGATGCTTAATTCTGACTCGATCGCCGAATGACGAGGGCGCCATGTTTGTTTATAAACAGTGAAAATAGTCCCTACTTGACCTTTGATATTTACATCTCTATCCGCATATGACCCCAACGGATATCGTTTTTATCCGTTGGCTTTATCCTGCCGAGGAACCTATCCATTATATGATAAAAATGTGTTCTTGTACTTCCAGTTTATATAAACATACAATACACAATAGCTGACATATTAATTAAAGGACTTTTTGTATATGAATATTGACATTTGTGAGCTAAAGCAAATTATAATGGCGATATATACAATATATTGTGTGTTGTTCATCATGTGTGGTATATATCCTCTGTGTTAGTTATCATGTGTGGTATATATCCTGTATTTTGTTTATCATGTGTGGTGTATAGCATGTGTGATGTTTATCATGTGTGGTATATATCCTCTGTGTTGTTTATCATGTGTGGTGTATATCATGTTTGTTGTTTATCAGGTGTGGTGTATATCCTGTGTGTTATTTATCATTTGTGGTATATATCATATGTGGTATATAACCTGTGTCTTGGTTATCATTTGTAATATATATACTGTGTGTTAGTTATCATGTGTGATATATATCCTGTGTGTTGTTTATCATGTGTGGTGTATATTATGTGTGGCATATATCCTGTGTGTAGTTTCTCATGTTTAGTGTATGTCATGTTTGTTGTTTATCATGTGTGGTGTATATTCCGTGTGTTTCTTTCTCATGTGTGGTGTACATCATTTGTGGTATATATCCTATGTGTTGTTAATCATGTGTGGAATATAACATATGTGGTATATATCCTCTGTGTTGTTTATCATTTGTGGTATATGTCCTGTTTGTTGTTTATCATGTGTGGTATATATCCTGTGTGTTGTTTATCATGTGTGGTATATATCCTGTGTGTTGTTTATCATGTGTGGTATGTATCCAGTGTGTTGTTTATCAGGTGTGGTACATATCCTGTGTGTTGGTTATCATTTGTGGTATATATCCTGTGTGTTTTTTATCATGTGTGGTGTATATCTTGTGTGTGTTTTTATCATGTGTGGTATATATCCTGTGTGTTGGTTATCATTTGTGGTATTTATCCTGTGTGTTTTTTATCATGTGTGGTGTATATCTTGTGTGTGTTTTTATCATGTGTGGTATATATCCTGTGTGTTGGTTATCATTTGTGGTATATATCCTGTATGTTTTTTATCATGCGTGGTGTATATCTTGTGTGTGTTTTTTATCATGTGTGGTGTATATCTTGTGTGTGTTTTTATCATGTGTGGTGTATATCTTGTGTGTGTTTTTATAATGTGTAGTACATATCTTGTGTGTTGTTGTGTGGCTATGTGTGGTGTATATCATTCACAGTTTGTTTTCTCATAGAACTTCACCTTAAAGATATAGGCACCGATAATGATGTAAACAGTTCAGAAATACGTACCCCTCCTGTCCTATGTTGTGTGACACAGCAGTCCTACATGTAGTGTACGCTCGCCTGATGAAGACTCTGTCTGTGACCCGACCGGAATGTACGTATCCTTCAGAACAATAGAATTATTTTTTCAGTCCTAAATAAATTGAATGGGTCACATTGTACAACAACCAATAATGTTCTTGAAATGCATCGAAGTGTTCTCATATAGTATATATATGGATCTTACATATATGGAGACCAATGTTATAATGACGGTATGTGTGTTGTATCAACAAATGTTTTGGACGCCTTCTATCTGTTTTAACTATTTCTTTTAACAATTACGCCAAAACGTTTGTCAAGTACAAGTGTATTTCTGTGCACGTGTTTACTGGAATAGCATGTTGACGACAGCCTGTATGATTCCATCTATCAATGCATCGACTGAACCGTGGCACGTGATGTGCGCAGGCCTTTCAACGGACACTGGACTGACATGTAAAGCTCAGTACAAAAGCAAGGATGTTATTGTCGCCTTTTCGCTAAGTCGATGACGCCAATAACAGACTGGTTTTAGCCCTTTCCACTGCTGCTTCACGATAAACCCAACTTGTAGCACGTATTGGTAACTGGCCACGCCCTTCCTGTTCAGTCAGTCAGGGTTATTGAATAAAAGGTAAATAGGACTGTACGGCTAAATGTAGAGAGAGCACTGTCTTCTTCAGGAAGGTGGGTGTGTTGGGGAATGCAGTGGTTCCACCTCCCACTTCAGTTTCTCCAACTGTGGACATGTGGGGCTAACCAAGAACAATACGCTGGCGAGCTCTCTAGATAGAGAGGGGGTGGGACAGAGAGAAAAGGAGACACACAGAAAGAGAGACCAAGAGAGTATATTGCCCAAAAATCATTTGGACCGAGTGGTATTGTGTGTAAGTAACGTGGACCGAGTGGTATTGTCTGTAAATAACATGAACCGAGTGGTATTGTCTGTAAATAACATGAACCGAGTGGTAATGTGTGTAAGTAATATGGACCGAATGGCATTGCCTGTAAGTAACATGAACAGAGTGGTATTGTCTGTAAATAACTTTGACCGAGTGGTACTGTCTGTAAGTAACTTGGACCGTGTGGTATTGTCTGTAAGTAACGTGGACCGAGTGGTACTGTCTGTAAGTAACTTGGACCGAGTGGTATTGTCTGTAAGTAACGTGGACCAAGTTGTATGGTCTGTAAGTAACTTTGACCGAGTGGTACTGTCTGTAAGTAACTTGGACCGAGTGGTATTGTCTGTAAGTAACGTGGACCAAGTTGTATGGTCTGTAAGTAACTTTGACCGAGTGGTACTGTCTGTAAGTAACTTGGTCCGAGTGGTATTGTCTGTAAGTAACGTGGACCGAGTGGTATTGCCTATAAGTAACGTGAACCGATTGTTGTTGTCTGTAAGTAACGTGAACTGAGTGGTATTGTCTGTAAGTAACTTTGACCGAGTGGTACTGTCTGTAAGTAACTTGGACCGTGTGGTAGTGTCTGTAAGTAACGTGGACCAAGTTGTATGGTCTGTAAGTAACTTTGACCGAGTGGTACTGTCTGTAAGTAACTTGGACCGTGTGGTATTGTCTGTAAGTAACGTGGACCAAGTTGTATGGTCTGTAAGTAACGTGGGCCGAGTTGTATTGTCTGTAAGTAACGTGGATCGAGTTGTATTGTCTGTAAGTAACGTGGACCGAGTTGTGTTGTCTGTAAGTAACGTGGGCCGAGTTGTATTATCATCTATATCACATATATCGAGGTTACTGCCCTGGCATGGACAATAGATGCCCCGCTGGTCAACTGGCCACAAAATGCCTTTTCGTCCACCTGTATTGATTGCCCGGCACCTACGACTGTGTTCCGGATACACATATACGTGGCCGAAGTGGTCACGGACGTTAACGTGCTTAGATCAATTTTTCCGTTGAAACAGTCAAGAGAACTCAATACATTGTCCAGCAATATTGGTTCCTAAACAAGTATGCAAATAGCTGTCTCGACAAGTAACACTTACTTTTAACTCTCGACAAGTTTCCTTATCACTGTAATCACAGGAGCGACAGCGTGCTTTACGCCATTTTCATCCAGGTTACTCAACGCCGCTAATGGACGGCATCCGGTGTCGTCTGTTGTCTTCGGTCTACAACCGCCATCTTGGATCTGAGAAAGGCTGAAAAAGGCACGTTTAAACAAGCAAAGTCTAGGTCTGGTAGGACCACATTCACCACATGTGATTTACTGATGTATGACAAACTGAAACAAGGGCGACGTGTAGGAGGGGACATACACACATATTATATCATTTTTCTAAACTTACATGCATATTTGAGCATGTGTAACTAAATATAATGTACAATGTTTGGTGTATGGAGCATACGATAAGAATTTAGCGTCAGTAATAAAAGGATCATCTTTGATGTTAAAACCCAAACCATTTCGTCCACTGTACCCTTCTCATAAACAAAACCCAAAGAAGACGGTTTGTATAAATCATATATGTGTTTGAGGTCCTCCTGAAAGATATATATCAAAAATCAATTAACATTTCAGACGGCGGAGATCTTTTATAGCTGGTCTGGTAAAAAAAAAGAATATAATAAACGTCATATCCAATAGAAAAAGACTAATAATAATTGATCAATTACCCCAACAAATATGTTACTTTCTGACAATTTCAGCGATAGCTGTTCCCGTGAAAGACTACTGAAATGCCATTTGTGCTTGATCAAGACATGCAGAGCGTATGTCACACGAGAGAAGATTGATTGTAAAGTGCTCTGTGGCTTCTCTAATGAGACTATTCACACACAGACTTCACAGGCTTTCATCTCCCCCCGACGCAGTCACGTGGCCCTGCCCTGTCCCCATAACTGCTTCCGGTCCGGTCACGTGGCAGTGTTGAACCGGCAGAGGGTCTAGACATTGAGATTTTGACGGAAGTCGTGTTAAGTGGTGAACTCTAAGCTTAGATTTTAATAGTAACTTTAATGTAAATTGGTCGTGGATGTAAGTGACCATGCTTTGGTTAACTTTGAGAATCCTGCATCGGCGCGAACAAACAGATACGCATAGAAAGTTATGATAAGGGCATGCTCTGTATAACTTGTGTATACCAGGTATAACCGTCACTAAAAAGTTTCCATACTTCGTTCCACAATGATTTAATGATAGTATAACTGCTTTTTAAACAACCCAGCTTAATGCACAATCTCAAAACGTATTAAATGGTTGATCTAGTGAATACGCGTACGTTACCGCCATACCTACATCTCGTTGGATAGAAATATGTGGTGTGGTTTATAACTAAAGCGTCAGAAATGTTTCACAAAGAGAAGTTCACAGCTACACTGTTTAATCTGTAAGTAATTGTTTAATCAACTAGTTATCCTTTCAGCACATCGTGCTTTGATCTGCAAGAAGCACTTCGTGACATCTATACGTTAGCAGGTGTTATCAGCACATCGTGCTTAGATCTGCGAGAACCACTTCATGACAACTACACGTTAACAGGTGTTACAAGCACATCGTGCTTAGATCTGCGAGAAGCACTTCATGCCAATTACACGTTATCAGGTGGTCCGGATGAAGATTTAGATTGGGTGGAATGACATTAACCGCTTAGAGATAGTGAAAAAAACCCGACATGACAGGACCTGTGCACTTGAAGTGCAGTAACATATTCGGGCTTACCGCCATCACAGCTTTCTACAGTGTTGTCCTGGGCAGTGTGTCCGACTACCTCCTTTCAGTCATCGCAGACATATCTACAAGAGAATTCCTCTGCAATATTTCGTTTCATATTTGTTCGTTTAGTTCTGAATTGTATAAAACTTTACACCTGTATATAGGACTACTCCAGTGACAGCCATCAGCGCCATTACTCCTGTATCTTGTCGGACTGCATGTAACTAATGCGTCTTCTGACAACTACAGTGTCATGGGGGCTGACAGAAACTGGTTCCAGGGGAATGGGGAGTTCGACAGTTGACCGAATTCTTACATTTCGCGGAAAATACTATTTGTTCAGAATTTCTAAACATGATGAAATTATCCTATAACGTTGATTTTGACTTACGCTTGTGGTGATGAAAAACTAGCACATAAACTGGGCGGCAAAAGAAAGTATAGGTCGAGTTCCATGATCGATAAAAAAATAACAAGAAGAGTTTTGTTGTGATTGATCAACCACAGTTGAATGAAATTGTGCAACCACAGGTTATGTAAGCTCAAGGTAAACAATGGTGGGGTAAGAAATTTCATTTTCAAAATTTGTCTGAAATGTCACCAAAAAATTGTCAGACACTACAAGTTCATTGTCGACACAGTTGCCTTCAATTGCGTGTATGACCTCCAGCTGCCTCCATGCATGCCGTGATACGCCGCCTCATCGATGACGTCAGTCTTCTGATGACGTGGACTGGAATCCGTTGCCACTCGTCTCTCAGGGCCTGCTGCAATTCTTGTCTGTTGACGGGGGGCTGATGGCGTGCTCTAATCTGTCTGTCAAGATGGTCCCACAGCTGTTCAATAGGATTCATATCGGTTGAGTGGGCAGGCAAGGGCAAAACGTCAACGTTCTGCTGGTTTAGAAAGTTCCGAGTCACTCTTGCAGTATGGGGCCTGGCAGTGTCGTGTTGAAACAATGTCCCCTGCTGTTTTGTAAGAACGGAAGCACAACTGACTGCAACACTTGGTCTCTGTACTTCACAGCGTTCAGGTTTCCCTGTATAATCAGCAAATCAGTCTTCTGATCTCCACAAATACCGCCCCACACCATGACACCTCCCCCGCCGAATGAATGGACCTCTCGAATACACGCCGGAGCCAGATGTTCACCTCTGCGTCGATAAACTCGTTCTCTGCCGTCATTTCGAAACAAGTTAAACCGACTCTCATCAGTAAACAGCACTCGACGCCAATTTCTTTCTTGCCAGCGTCGAACCTACCTCGCCCATCGCAGTCTCAGGCGTCGATGTTGAGCAGTCAGTACCATTCCTCGGAAAGGACGATACGCTCGGATTCCAGCAGCCCGAAGTCGTCGTAGTACTGTGCGTGGTCATCCGGTTCTAGTGAGTGAGTGAGTGAGTGAGTTGGGTTTAGCGCCGCTTTTAACAGTATTCCAGTTATATCACGGCGTGTCAGCTTAATGTGGGAGGAAAACCCCAAGTGGTGCAGGTCTCAGACGTTTACCAGTTCGGTGAACCCACGAGCACGGGTATGGTGCTGCCAAACCTAGAAACATAATTGGGGAGAACCGGGATTCGATCATAGGTTTCTGGCGTGCCCAAGGGACGCAACTCTGCACAGCGAATCGCGGCGTCTTAGACGACTCTCTCTCTCTCTCTCTCTCTCTCTCTCTCTGCTCCTGTGGCATTTCCTTTGTGTGCTTTCATCATGTGTGGTTATACCCTGCAGACGAACGCATTTATACGGCCAACATGCACGTGCCATAGGCGGGAAACCATTTTGTTGTCACGAGCGCCGTCAAAGGTGGCGCGTTCGGGTGAGGTGTTTTTTGGTACCTGTTCCTGGGCAGTCATATTCTCAATACCCACTTTCCACTAGTTATCGCTGTTTTAAGGAAAATTACAAATTGCCCACCTATACTTTCTTTTGCCGCTTAGTTTATATATAAAAAACATGCCACAGTCTTACTTTGGATCGGAGTCACACTCAACTGTGAGAACATATTCATTCATCTGCTTCCGTCTTTCAACGACAATGCGTTAATTACTTATCTGGGCCCTTTCCACACAACCATATCAAGGGCACTGCTGGGACAGTCGTCTAAGATCCGCAAATGGCTTTGCATATTTGCGTCCCTTTTGCGTAAAGAAACCTTTTGTCGTGGGTTGGAATCTCGAATTTCCTCCCTGATAATGTTTCTAGTTTTGACAGCACCATTTCCGTGCTCGTGGGTTTCACAAATGTGATTTTCCACACCAAGCTGACACACCACCAACGCTGAAATTTGTTGAAAGTGGCGTCAAACCCAATTCAATCACTCACTCACTCACTCACTAACACGACTCACTCTTTCATTAACTCACCAACTCACTCATGAATAGGTGGAAGTAGGGCTGCCTGTCTACTGGTTCTGTACAAGGGAACTGCGGGATGGAGTGGGGGGTTATCCTGACCTCAAATTGTGTCCCTGCCATTAGCACGGGGACCAGCTCACACAATATTAACTCACAACGATAGATCAACATCAATCGTTTGACCAAACCGTTAAGAGGCGGAAATGGAGGCGAAATTTCAACTGCTTTAAATCAATAAAAACACAACCGAGTCTGACATAACACGGAAAAGCTGCCTAGCCTAGGTCTGTGTACATCGTCAAGAGATGGGGGTTGCTAGTTGACAGAATAGCAGCAGCCAGTATTGACAAGTAAACCTGGACTGTGATGGGGGCGGGCAGTCAGCCAATCACAGTCTGGGAGTCGCAGTTTATAACGCATGGTACCACCCCAGTGGATGCACACACAACCCGGGTCCTGAAGAGCACGAGCAGGAAGGTAGGAACAGTTGACTCACTGATTCTCAGGCGGAGCCTGGCTGTGTATTCGTCACCCATGGTCATGTTTTCACTTACATTTTATGACGTTATAAGAATGACGCCACTTTCAGTGCCAGTAGGAAACGTATAACTTTATAGCTAACAACTTCTGGTTTAATACACACAGCGACGTTTCGCTGTAAGATTCTAACCCCGTTATCCAGCTTGATAACGGTGTAACAATGTACATCGAAACGTCGCTTTATACAATAAACCAGAAGTTGTTATCCACAAAGTTGTAGGTTTTATTATAATTACTTACTCACCAGCATCTAAAAATTCAGTGACAGTGCGACGTGTAATTTAGTTAGAACTATTAGATACATGATCTCATACCATTATTAATGTGGAGTCGCGATTTAATTTAGTTACTTTCCAAGGTGCGTTCCGTGATAGTCCCCGTTGCTTGTGGGGATGAGTTTACACTGATTTAACGCTATCCCCACCCTACCCCCAACCCCGTGGCCGCAGGGAGGGAAAGTGGGTGGAGTCAAACCTTGGTGTTGGGTGTGACCAGCGACCTGTCCCCACTGCTGTTGCAGTGCGGCTAGTATGACCAATGTCTTGTATTCCATATTCAGTGTATCCGTCGATTACAGCAACAACAGTATGACCACTGGGAAATAGCCAGGCATTTTGTAAACAATCAGTGTTGTGCCGTCCTGGGTATCGACTGTGATATAGTCAATTCAATGGCCACCTGGTACAAAGAAAAGGAATATCGATAGAATAGGTTTGGGTTTGGAGACAATTGTCAGGCCAACTAAGTTGGATTCACGTCATTCACACTCGCTTTGTTACTTTCTTTAACACTTACATGATTCAATGGGAGATGCTGTATGAAAACACTGTTGTGCTGATCGTGATCTCAATAACCATATCTGCCGAATATCAGTGACATATACAATGTATATCTTGAAAGAGATTTTTCGATATGCACTTCGAAACTACATATGAAATACTCAATGGCGCTACACAGATTATATTCACCGATAATGCGATTGTATGTTTTCTAAACAACTTTCACACTCATATGGACTATACCTGGCTAAGAGAAACTTTTGAAGCCATATTTTATACTTGAATTAAATAACTTGTCAAAGAAGACAAGAGATTGTTTCTATAAAGGAGCGTGTTAACGTCAGTCCTACTACTACACTGGGTGTACGCTTAAATCAAATGTTAACATTAGGGCAGTATGTAGGTACGTATATTGTATATATATTCTCAAAACATATCCACTTTCACAACATTGTTATTAATATGAAAAATAGGGCGGATATGACGGATACATTCATTTCCTGCCTTTTCTTAATTTTTTTTTAAAAATAATTTTGCTTCAGGTTTTCGTTGTTGGTAAAAAACATTAATAATCGTCAGCTCCTCGTGTACATCTTGAACCAATCATAGAAAGTATAATTTGTTTCTGACTGAAATCACAGACCTTGAGAATGATACTTGATTTGTCCCTCATACGAGTAGATACAGCACGTGCAGCATTGAGTGTTGAAGTCTAAATGTCCACGGTTAACACACGAATACCTGCAGCTTCACAAGATGTATTGCCCGTGTGGAAGCTCACGTTGAAATGGTCAGTCAGTATGCCGTATACATAAAACAGGTAGACATAGATTGTATCCGTAGTTTTAGACTCTTAGTTCAAAGGTAATTAGATTACATGTGTTGTCTGCTATATTTACATGTTTGACACAGATTAACGATTCCTACCAATGTTTCTCGTTTAACACATAAAACAAATGCATGGATGCTACGGCAGCGGCAAGAGCTGATCATGTGCTTGTACATGAATGTCACACCTGTTCTACCGAGGAACACGTAGATTGTGTACGTGACATCCTGGTGTCATACTGACTGGGATATATATAATGTCACACTCCGTGACATGCCATACAAAGTTAGAATAGGTCTTCTACAACACATGCTTGCCGTGAAGCGACTAACGCGATCGGGTGGTTTGACTTTGATGATGCATGTCATCGTAGGACGATACTCATAATGTCTATCACTGGACTGTCTAGTCCAGACTCGATTATTTACAGACCACCGTCATATAGCGGGAATATTGCTGAGAGCGGCGTTAAAAAACAAACTTGAGAACAGACCTTGACACGGTTTTGGAATACAGTTATACATGTATAAAAATTTATCACAATCCTAGTGTATGAGGACTTACAGATTTCCTTTCATAATCCGAGTATGGGTTTTTTAAAATACAATACTCTGGAAATGATTTATGATGTAAATGTTGCTGGTGCTTTTTTTACACTCTTTGACATCGTCCTTACATAACGACTTGAAATATAACCCCACTCACACCATTCAGGGGACCCCCGTTTAATCAAGAACATCCGTGGCAGCATCGAGTATAAATATCATTTCAACTTATCTGTCTAACTGTCTCTGTATTGGTCTTTTAATCAAGCAACACATCCTATCTTGACAATATTCAATAAGACTATTAAGTTATTCAGCTAATGCATCTAATTTACAGTCGAATAGATTCTACAATTGCCACTCCAGGCGCCAGCTCCCATCATTGATGTATTACCTGGGTTAATAACTGTTCCTTAGAATCAGGTCTGAAGCTGGAGATGACACGAAGGATGTGATGGCTAGCGGCTGGAAATTGCAGTGTCACCTCGCGTTTGTGGACATACATGTAGAGGGGCTGTCTACCAACACGACGCCAATTGTCCTCTTACAGAGAGAGAGAGAGAGAGGGGGGGGGGGGGGGGAGAGAGAGAGAGAGAGAGAGTAATATACACGTCAGACTCCACATCTCCTCTACTTGCACAGACCTCGGTCTCAGTCGCATGCTGCTATTTAGAATCAGTTCAGACTAGTGTGGCAGTTGGAATACTCGTCTTGTCTCTGCCCAGGGGATAATTAGAGCGAGAAACAACCTGTAAGTTCTTGTATTCTTTCACACAAGCATTACGTTTAGTTCGGCTTTACTTCCTAAATGCCATCGCTTTTGTTACCAATACCATTAGAAGTGGATTGAGTAGAGCGTCCGGCAATCTCTGGCGGGCTGCCGTTATACAACTTCTTGACATTTGGAGGAACAGCTCAGCTGGTATTAGGGTGCGACCTCGGAGGTTTGGAAGTCCACAAGTTGGATTAATGTCCCACAATGGAATACCCATTTTCTGTCCGCTGGGGGCGTCAGGACCCTAACAACCTATCATTAGATGAGGAATAGGAGATTTATGGGAATATATAGTTCTCCTTGCGGCTGTGATAGTGGATCGAACTGAGGGAAACAACATGGTATTGATTATAAGAAAGACATACTTGAGCATACGCGTGTGGAACACGTCGATAGGAGATGAACATACCCATACCGTTCAGCATCACTTTCCTCTCACAACAAGAAGCCCTGTTGTAACCAGCGCACTGTTCAAAGCGGCTAACCAAACTCGGTGAACATTAAATATCTCACAGCGTGTTAGCGCAATGTGCGAGGCTTGAACGCTCAGCTTTCCTTTTTCTTTCTATTTGTCAGGGGAGCATGTATTAAACCCACGACAGATCAAGAAAGAAACCCACGTTTCACCTCATTATGTCACATAGGCAGTTACGTTTAAACTTTGCCTGACTCAGTTTTACCTAGACGCACAGCTTATAAACACGAATAAAGCCCCCAAATATCATGAATCATGAAGCCATGAAGCTGGATATCACCGTGTGCACCGAAGCATTTGTTCTACTTACAGTTACATAGGCCCGAATCACAAATCAACACCCCCCCCCCCCCCTCACACACACCTTAACACACACGCGTGCACACACGCACACACACACACACACACACACACACCACCACCACCACCACCACCACCAATCAAGCGGGCTGTGAGGGCGACGGGAGCACCAGTGGCATAGAGGCGAAGGAGAGCGGTAATGTCGGGCAAGACAGACCGAGTTAATTAAAGTGTGGCCCTAGGGTAGATAGCCCTGTTCAATACGAACATAATTGAACACAACACAGGCAGCCTAATTGTACAGATTTGTCAGGTGTATTATGAAACCTGCAGATGATCCCTGGGGTCTTGAGACCCGCTTGTCTCATGAAAAGATGGAGTTTGGTAATTGCGAGCGTCACATGGGGTTGATGCAATAACCGCCGCGAGCAGATCTACCGCACGACACTGCGACAGGAGTCTGTTGAGCAGCGAGGGTGGCCCTGCAAAACGGCATTGATTTGTACTGCTGATGTAGCATCTTTAATGCCAGCAACATCATCGACATTTGAAGGACTAACTTAACGCTGAATTTATCGAACATTCATGGCTTGTATAAATCACCCCAATCTGCTACAGGCTGCTACAGAGAAGAAATATACATTTTGTTTGACAAAATAATTCCATTCTATTAATAGGGATATACCAGCTAGACATGAAACGTTTCTCCTACCGTGAAACCCACTGGACTTGTATCGACCTGGTAATCGGTGATGTGGTTAACCCTGTCTGTGCATATATAAATAGAGAGAGCGAGAATGTCACCAGAGTGTCTTGTGATATCAACATGAGAGTTTCGGAGTTTGGCCACTCTTATCGACGAGTGTTGAGGCATTTCAGGCAACCTTAAAATCAATAGCAAACGATGCATACAAATATCTTTTATAGTTCGGCTTGAACTTTGGCGCCCTGTATTTTTTATATACGTGTGCGAACTCTTTATGAAATCCCTACCTACAAAATGCATTAGGCGTGTCATAAATTCCAAACACAAAGACGAAATAGAATTACTTTCTTTATTAAGGTAAGGCCTGAAGAATGATTTTGTATTGACAATATAACAATATTGCTGAACCCGCCATCCATTGACCAGCATCTACATACTTACACACTTACAGAATATTTGCTACCAAACCTAAATTGCAATCCTTGTAACTTTAAATATAAAAGTTACGATGTTATGATATTAGACTTTCGACTTGCACTTCGTGATTTCTTTTTAATCAGTGCCATTGATCACACACACACACACACACACACACACACACACACACACACACACACACACACACACACACACACACACACACACACACACACACACACACCTGTCTCTCACAATATCAAGCGAGTAGCATAATTCATAAGATACTAAAAAGAATTGGCAGAAACGTTTTATTGTCGTCAGTCAACAATGATCAAGGTCCTTAAACAGTTCCGGAAATGGGCCTCTTTGTAGAAACACGACTTCCGCCATAGCAACTGAGCTGAAAATATGTCTTAATAATGGACGAAGGGTAGTGGCTTCATTTGTCTTGAATCCCATTTACAAAAGTGATAAATTAGCAGAAAGGCGGAGGTCATTTGTTGTCGCAGACGACTTCCGGTTCTACAAATGAACACGATTTTTCCATTTTCGGTGAGCGGTGGTGATCGACGTATGTCGAGAAACAAGCAGACCCGAGTGACAGAAATAAGCACAAACACACAATTAAATGGCTCTATACAAAAGATGGTGAAGTCATCATTAGTTTCAACGGGATAAAGAAAGCAGCAGAGCTTTTACCAGGATCGCCTCTATTTGAAAAGCCGGTGGTCCGTAGGCGTATTGGACTATTGTCTGTTCTCTGTGGCTAAAAGTAGCCCCAACTGATCAAATGTAGACACTTCGGCAACTTTCTCGTTACTATTAATAAATGAGGATTTGATGCTTGGTTTCTATAACTGACTTCGTTTAAAAGTTCGGTTTTATAATTGTCCGCTTGTTCATTCTGAACTGGGGAGGGAAACAAACTTGACATCTTGGCAACATCGACCTCGGTTATAGCCACCACCGCCTTGTCAGGTCGCGGGTGTTAGAGACATTACCATGCAGTCCCGATCCCCCAACATTGGCAGGATGTACACACAATTAGGCCAGTCTAGATTGTAACACACGAATGGAACTATTTAACAAAATACCTATTCGTGAGTTTGACCTAAGTTTGTTTAGCTGATACACTAAGACAAAAACCGATCACAGACAACATTCGAAGTTTTACTGGTAACATAATTCGTGCACGAGATATCAGGCACGTGTTTTTTTACAACTGCGACTTGTTTGACCAGCCTTTTGTTTTGTTCAGTCATGTTTTGAGTTTAGAAAAGAATTAACTTCTTGGCCAACCTTGTACGAAACTTGTACGTGTGTTGCCAGACATACAGCCAGGTGTAGCACCAGCACTCAGCACACAGCCTGCACACCCCGGAAAACAGTAGGGACACTCGCGACACGTTGTTAGCTAGAACACTAATCAGAATTTGACTTTATGGTTACCAAACGTTCTGTAACGTTTTAACACAAAAGACGTCCCTTTAATCTAAGGTTTATATAGCCATGACTGACTGAACCAGACAGGATACTGGTTGTACAACAGTGTATCATGTCACGGTGATGTCATCACAGCGGTATGCAAGTAATGAAAACTAATGCTTGGCATGTAGACTATGCAACTGATTATATATGGTGTGAATTATCAACTTCTTTATCACAGTTGCGAAGCCGTGATGGTGTAGAGTCTACGATCGTACAGTGAAGAGTACACAGGAATGTCGCTACAACTGTGATAGTTACCTTGATCATTTATACTATGTTGTCATTAGTAAGTGGTACGGAGCAACCATCTATCCCATCACAGTGCTCCCGATTTAGAATCCCTACAAGTGCGTCCTCGTATCAGTCTGATGCGATAAGCATGATGTACTATGGACCTATCCGGCCCATATTCCTGCAGGGTGCGATTGGGGGTATGTAATCACATTGGAACTGACATGTTCTAAGTGTGTCCTCTGTTTTCAGATGAGGCGGCTGTCCGTGTTTCTACTGGTCCTTCTGTCCATGATGGCCGTGCATGCCACCGACAACGCCAAGTCTCGTAGCAGCGAGGCAGCCAAGGTCACGCAGGCCCCAGAGATGGATGATGATAATGATGAGGAGGAGGATGAGATGGGTGGTTTAGGGTGGTGTAAGGAGGACCAGAGGGTGGCTGCCATCTGTATAGCGTGTGCACAGCTCCCGGCGGCGCTTTCACTCCCACCAAGCGAATGTTGCAGCGACGCCGATGCCCTAGAAATCTGTAAGAACTGTGTTGACGACCCTGTCCGATGTCTTCGAGACGTACTAGATATCGTCACAGATGGCGACAGACCACAACATGAGGAAGAGGCAATGCGTGCTTATGACAAGCGGTACGGAATGTTGTTCTTTGGCCAGAAACCAAAATATGTTCCACCCGGGTCTGATTATGTGGCCGAGAAGAGGTTTGGCACTCTAAATCTTGGTAATATGGGGAAGAGGTTCGACGACCAACTGGACGGTGAACTGGATAAGCGATGGGGAAGCTTGGGCCTTAGTAAGCGATATGGAACCCTTAACCTGGGCAGTTACTTTAACAAGCGTTACGGTATGCTGGGCTTGGGCAACCGTTATTTAGGCTATTTAGGCAGCCGGGACCCGAACATGGGTAAGAGGTTCGGGACACTCAACCTTGGAGGACTATACAGCGACATGGGAAAGAGATACGGGACTCTCAACATCGGCAAGGAGAGAGATCTTTTATCTGAGTCGGAGTTGGGAAAAAGGTATGGCACATTAAATTTAGGCAAGAGATACGGCACTCTAAGCATGGGGAGCGGGTCTGGACCACTGAGCCTGGGCAAGCGATATGGGACACTCGGCATGAGCAACACCTTCGGCTACTTCCCCTACAAGAGAAGTGAGTACGTCCCATACAACGGAGCCATTGGCACAGACATGAAGAAACGATACGGTCGTCTGTTTATGGGGAGGTTTGGCGGAAAGCGGTTAAATTCTGCTAACGAAATCAGGATCAGCCAAATAAGGAAATGAAATTCGAGTGGACAAGACAGAGCATAAGTGACTTATACAAAAGCCATCAGAATGTTATCAAACCTCATTAAAAGTGTTCATTGAAATGTGCCAAGAGATCCTGACAGTGTTATATCGGGATGGCTGCCTCGAAATGGTGGTGGCGTTTCTTTGACGTCTTGCTTGTCATTAAGGTTCAAGATTTTCAACATTACAGTGACTTGTTATACAAAGAGAATATAATCACAAACATGTATGCTGAATATATATCACAAGTGATGTTTTGAAGTGAACTGTGAAGAAAGTAAGTCACCTAGGTGGTAACGCTTAGTTTACAAAGAGACATGAAACTGTTCCATTCGTAGATGTCACAATAGATAATATTGATCTCTGCTGTGATTCTGGAAATCTTGTTTTGTTGTTATTTATTTTGTGTATTTTTATGTCAATAAATAGCACTCGGCGATCTGCCGTGTTATTTTTAGCCAGCTGTGGCTCGCTATTCATCACAGCGTTGCCGGGCTTGTGATTCTAGCATACAATCCTGCTGCTGCTGATGGCCTCGTTCCCCCTGCTTGGTAAGCATGGAGGACATTGTGAGACCAATGTCGTTCGGAGTCGGTGAGAATAATTCACCTTGCACACATGCGGAAATCACAAAAAGACGTTGTCTCATTTTGAATGTACAAATGATGGGAGCTATCCATGAAACATTGGTGTCTGTGCACACTAATGATTCAGGCAACTAATGAACATTATTTTCATGAGGAAATTTGAAAATAGTCTTTTTCCGCTGTTTCATTGCTTGGGGAAACTTGACACTGAAATAGGCTATTAGACGTTATTAGTTCCAGTATTTGGTGTTTTGTGTGAGTTATCATGTCTTAAAATTATTACTGCGTCGGAAATTAAATAAACCATAATATCGTTCAACAAGAACATGATATCGGACAGAAGAATAACACCTATATATCGGTAATTATCACTTGTCTGTCTCAGAGATTAGTTTCAATGACGCAGTACGATATTTTGGTCGTTCGCTGAATTATCACATCCAATCTGCATTGACCAAAATTACACTGTCTCTATCGCAGACTTACTGCAACAACGTTCAAATGACTCAAACGGCATTTTATAATCTCTAAGGCGCCGAACAACCACCAATTTGAATTAAACGCTGATGTTAAGACTGGTAGTGAACAATAGTTTTTCGCTTGAACTGATTGAACTTGAAATGCCTTACATAGTGTCTTCGTCATATATACCATTATGTACCGCTGCCAGGAAACTAACACCATGAACAAGTGAGTGGGTTTGGCTTAACGCCGATTGAAAACACACACACACACACACACACACACACACACACACACACACACACACACACACACACACACACTTAACTACAGTTAGCGATATGTTCATACAAACTGACGGTCGGGTGTGTAGGTAGTCTCAGCGGGTTCGTCGGAATGTAAGGTGATAACAATGAATTCTACACGTCCTAAACCCGTTACATGCCTAAACAGCGAATGTAGTCTGTTTTTGGAATGGGTCCACTGCGGCTGTACTTTCATCGGATTTCCGCTCGGGACGAATGTCGTTGTGTGGAGACAGTGAAAATCTGTGCCCACACTGAACCGTGACGTCACGACCCTCTGTAAACACACTAACGAGTGACTTCACGACCAGCGGACCGTGACGTCACGACCTTCTGTAAACACACTAACGAGTGACTTCACGACCAGCGGACCGTGATGAGCACAGTTGGTCATACTAGAGACTGCGTGCAGACATCGGGTGCTCATATGCAACCATAGAGACCGTCATCACCGTCAATAAAAAAAATTCAGCTCCGTTGTATGAGAGCGTATTAGTGACACAGTCTAATTCTTCATTCACACAGATGATACTACTCCCAACTACATAGCAGATATTTTTATCTACGTATTTCATATAACAACCTATGTAGAAGAAAATATCATCTACTATCGAAGTATCGACTTTTGTAACAATATTTTCTCGAGTTATCGACAATAGTTCAGGATATGTTATATATATAACATCTGACTTAATTAATAATGACCGATTTGTTTTACTTCTTCCTTGACATGCCTTTATTGGGGTGATATATACACATCAAATAAAGCTAATCCTTATTTCAATGTGTCGAAAGTAACTGAAGGATGCCAGACGCCGCACGCTCTTACAACCGTCATGAAGAGAGAAGACAAACTATGAACAAACATATATATAGGTCATTATTCAAAGTTATAGCGAAATTATACATCAACCATAACACATTTGAAGTTGGGAAAATCACTCGAATATGTTGATTCTCATGATTTCTTCATTAGAGAAATGGGGTTTAAAAGGTAAAACGGGACAATGAAGGGGTGGGAATCTCTCAAACTATAAAAAAAACTATATCAAACCAATATTCGTCATCATCCTATGAAGGTACAATTCTACAGCTTGTATTTTTTTTTTAGCGCTGATAGTTTGACAATTTGAAAACATCTCAGTATGTTGTGAAAATGCCGAATATATAAAAACGACCAACATGCTCCGATAAAAATATTTAAATTTACAGTAAATAATAATCACCTTTATTTAAAATACAAATGTTTGTATCAACTAGTATCCAACAAGAATCGCAACATCACAAGACGATATCACTGTCTGAGTAACGACACGCACGATTATAATATCACATTCGGAGATTTAAGTATCTTCTTCGTAGACGAAAGTATCATGTACGTCGATGTAAGTATCATGTACGTCGATGTAAGTATCATGTACGTCGATGTAAGTATCATCTACGTAGACGAAAGTATCATGTACGTCGATGTAAGTATCATGTACGTCGATGTAAGTATCATCTACGTAGACGAAAGTATCATGTACGTCGATGTAAGTATCATGTACGTCGATGTAAGTATCATGTACGTCGATGTAAGTATCATGTACGTCGATGTAAGTATCATGTACGTCGATGTTAGTATCATCTACGTAGACGAAAGTATCATGTACGTCGATGTAAGTATCATGTACGTCGATGTTAGTATCATGTACGTCGATGTAAGTATCATGTACGTCGATGTAAGTATCATGTACGTCGATGTAAGTATCAAGTACGTCGATGTAAGTATCAAGTACGTCGATGTTAGTATCATCTACGTAGATGAAAGTATTATCTTCCTAGATGATAATGTTTTTTAGACAGTGGCACTAACACGCTTCCATACCGTTGCGTCTTTTTCCCTGGCAAAATCATTCTCTCACCTTTGTGCAAAGGGACAGATACTGTTTAGAAAAAAAATGTTCTCAACTTAAGAGGTTTTCCATGTTTATGTTCAAAATGAAAACGCATTAAATTATAAATAAACTCTGATGGTTGGATTTGGAATATGCCTTCAACACGAAACGCTAGTTAAGAATAAAATCGTATTTATACAAGGTTTAATAGTTTGAGCGAGGTGTATAAACGTGAGAATGAATATCCGAGACTGCAACACATCATTCTCCAATTGCTACTATTCAAGCTGCATGATCAGCGTGGCACTTAGAGCCATGCCTCTTTACGCATATTAGATGTACGCTCATTAGGAAATGTTCGTGTACTTTCATGTGTTTTAGTTTTTATAACCGCATTTTCGGGTGCATGTTTTGAGCACTAAACACTGCCACCAACTAAACTGTTAACGGATGTCTCACATAGATTGATTAATATGATATTAAATATCATATTTTCTTGAAAATTTGACTGTGTCAAATGTAACTACAGAAATAGATACAAAACGTGTAACTTTAACCTTGCTTGCGGCAGTGTTGGAGCAACTGACAACTGATACCCCAGGAACAAGTAGTCAGAAACCCGGTTCTCGGTTGTTGCCGGGCCCTCGTGTTTCACTATGTAAATAGACTAATTCATTTTGAAAGCCCGTTCCCGTACTTGGAAATCTTACGACAAACACATAATTGTCTCCATAACCCGAACGGGCAAGTTATTCAACAGACAGTTTCCTTGTGATTAGGTAACCCTATATATGTAGCCCTGCTGGGCCCAACAGCTCAGCTAATACGACTGCAGGTCTGATTGATCTCATTAAAGCATTACACTGCAATTTGAAGATCAAAGTGACATAACACCCGAACGAGTGAATGAATGTTGTTTAACGCCGCACCATTGAGCATTATCCCAGTTATAGTCACGTCCGTCAATAACAAGCCAGCCCAACCACAGACCACCCAATCCCCCTGTCTGTAGAACCGACGACCAATTCCGACCTGGAAACCCGATGGGATAAGGACAAATAACATTGAAGGCGTATCTCACCACTGTCTAGAATTTGGACCAGAAAGTGCAATCTCATTAAAAGTAGATCTTAGTTCTCGCTATCGCTAAACTTTGTTTAGCGGCAGCGAGAACTTAGATCTTATTTTAATGAGATTGGGTAGGCTGGGTTTTTATGTCAACAATCACTTATGGAATCGGCTATTATTCACCGCTCGACTGTGACAGAATCCCAACGTGACAAAAGCTCCATATTCACTCCCGTCCTGCGACATTGACGCCTCAATACCTTGCTGCGACTTTAGGGAGCCATTCGCCTGGAAATACTTAAAATATGATTCTGACATTATGATCCGTGTTAATCCTAGGTGATAATCGTGAGGACGCATGACAAGGGCTGACGAGTCAAGTCAGCGATAGGACAGAAACACAACGAGCAATGTGTTGATACGCCGTACTGCATCGTCCTCTCCCGTGGTGGCGACATCTAAACTCATGTTCAGTGTTTTCTCCAATGACCCAGCAACGAGCTGGTGTTACTGAGTAGCTGTAGAAGCTGGTCTCACGTCCCCTCCCGTCTGGACTTACTATTTCATGTCAGATTCGCGAGTCAACTGATCACGAAGGATTATACGCAGGAGCAAACAATAAAACACAAGGAGTACATGAAGAACCGCGGTATGCAGAAATTCTGCTTGATGGACCGAACGCCACTTCAATGAATAAGTGCACTGTGCTGTAAAAGCTGTATTGCCACGACTCATTATCGATCACACCTTTGGATTCACGTAACTGGAATATAGTTGAGTGCGTGTCAAAAACAAATAAAAACGACTTATAAAAATCTATATCGTGGCGGCTCGTAAAAACGAGTCTACACCAACAAACCAGTGGTCTCATGGCATACAATGACACACAATCATTAGAAAACTAGTTACATCCAATCTCATTAAAATCAGATCTTAGATCACGAGGATCTGAGGACATCCCATTACGGGTCACGTCAGAATGACCTTTCATCCAACCAATCAAAGCGTCGCTTACCAGATGATGAAAGTGACAATCTCATCATGCAACCTCGAAAACGTTAACACGGGGTATTCCGAACGACAGTTACGGCCCGTACGACTGATTCCCTCAAAATTATCGTTTATCTCTCGCTTCCGTGGGTCAAACATTTGAACGGAGGAGGCGTTGCGCAGTACATGGGAAGTACTGTCATACAATTTCAACCATATATTAGACATTCCTGAATGTTCGTTTGTTCAGTTTTCAAAATTTCAATCGAGAACTGTGCCAACATTTTTTTCAAGCGTATTCTGAAATGGAAGTCGCCATGTTGAAACGAGTACCGTAAAGATCGAGAAAGCTGCTTTCTAATTGGCTGACGTTTGTCATTTCAGTGGTTGGTTAAAGTTCGCGAAAGGTCGTTCTGGTGCCCGTAATGGGATTTCCTCAGATCTTTGTTTAGCGGTAGCGAGAACTTAGATCTGATTTTAATGAGATTGGGTTACATCCACACAATTTCTATGACGTTCTTAGGTTACAGGGTACACGCCCTATCCATGGGGTACATCTCATTCCATGTACATATTTTAAACACTGACACATGATTTACTGGCTGTGAAGGGGGTGAAAGCTAGGTCTAAGGTTGAAGTTCTGCCAATTATCACAATACTCAACACATGATATACAGCATATTACACTTTCATCAAAATACGTAAATAAATGGCTGCCTCTGTGACATTTATACATGCCACTTGTTTTATTCTTTGTAACGTTTCAAAGCTACTTCGAACTCCTTCATCAGGTAAATGCTGAGTTAATGCCTTATATTAATCATGAAACGTCGTGATAAAGAATACAAGAAGTTGCTATCCATAAAAAAGTGTCATGTATTCATGTTCTTCCCACTTCTTAATGCCTATCAAAGACTTCACTGTGGCACGGTAAACACTACGACACCATTGGTCGGATTATATACTATATTTTAGTTTCATAAATCAAGATATATCAGAAAGTCTCCCTCAACACAGGAGCAGAGAAAAGACGGGTAAACAATTAAAATATGTTACAAATTGTCCGACATATTGTTCGGCATACCAGATATTGATAAATGCCAAGGCAGCGATGTTACATTTGGATCATAATTCTTCAAGCAGAGTTTAGAGTCGCCTTTTAGATAACCATGCACAGTTTTGGTTTAATAGTATAGGCCTTTCAGGGGAGTAGGCAGGCAGACAGATGACTGACTACTGACACCACATCAGCTCCCTTGAAGGTGAATGTTGTGTAAATTCAAAATATTCAACAGACCTCGTCAGATGGTTGCGTTTCTAAACTCCACATCCACGAGTGACTTGGTGACCCAGGCTCGAATAGGTCTTCAGCAACCCATGTTTGCCGTAACAGGCGACTATGCTTATCGGTCGTAATTCCCCTTTCACTAAGACCATGAATATCCCGAATAACCCCGAATCGAAAGTTTCGAAAACCGTGATGATTCGGCCAATAATGCAAACTTTCGTGGCTAATCGGGTTGAAAAATAAGATTGCCAGGAATGAGTTAAGAAACGTGTGTACGACTGACAAGATTCATGTACGGAACATGCACGAGTTGTAAGAATCACCCACGACTAAGTTACGAATATGCCAAATGTTGTTCTTACTTAATTCTTACATGATTCGCAGTTGACTCGGGACATTCGTAGCTGTTTCGGGATGTTTTCGGATTGAGGACAATACATTTTGGGAGCCACGAATCGCTAATAATAGCCAAGAATGCAAAAGAATCGATTACGAAGCTGTGCGAATGTTTGGGAATCAAATGAGATTCATTTATGAATTTCAAGAAATGATTGAGATTTATCTACGAACATGAAAAAATCCTATTCGGGGTGATTCGGGATATTCGTTGTCGTGGTGAAATGGGGGCACAGGAGGCAACTTGCGGGATCGGGTGGTCAGGCTCGCTGACCTGGTTGATGCATGTCATCGTATCTAAATGAGTGGTTCGATGGTAGGCATTGCAGAATGTAGGCAGTCGCCATGTGCAGGATAGGCAGTCACCATGTGCAGGATGAAGGCAGTCACCATGTGCAGGATAGGCAGTCAACATGTGCAGGATGTAGGCAGTCGCCATGTGCAGGATAGGCAGTCAACATGTGCAGGATGCAGGCAGTCGCCATGTGAAGGATAGGCAGTCGCCAAGCGCAGGATAGGCAGTCGCCATGTGCAGGATGTAGGCAGTCACCATGTGCAGGATGGAAGGCAGTCGCCATGTGCAGGATGTAGGCAGTCACCATGTGCAGATGTAGGCAGTCATCATGTGCAGGATGCAGGCAGTCGTAATGTGCAGGATGTAGGCAGTTGCCAAGTGGAGGATTGAGGCAGTCATCATGTGCACATCACAGTTACATTAATTTGCTGAACAAATGATAAATGAAAAAACTTGAATGCTTTCTTTTGAATTTATTTGCTAAAAAGCAAACAATGATTATAAATGAAAAATAACATGTTCCTATTCATATATTCAATAAATAAGTCAGCCAGAATAGGATGACACAATACATTTTCACAACTTGGTTTTGAAATACAACAAGCAATAGTTATCTAACTTTCTGTACAGAAGATCTACACAAATCTCTGTAGTTTATCAACGCTAATACGTGGGCTATGAGTACACAACCTACTAGCTGGCCAAACTCATATCATCCCAATCCAGAGGATGTTCACTTTTCGCTCTCTACTTAGTATACAGTTCTCTATCTTTCCTTGTCTCTGCTATTTTTCAATACAACTGTTGTGGTTAAAAAAACCTAAGACACTGATTCTAAAGCCTTTCAATTCTGTTTTAGGCATATAAAATAATAAATTACCTAGGTAGCACACATTGAACACATCTCATCATCTGCATGTCTTTTTATCAGCTAAGAACAGCTTGTGTTCCATATGTCCTGCTAATGTATAATTGAAACTATTTCTCAAGTTTGTCTTAGCAAAAGCTAAGCCCATAATAAAGCTTATTTACTACTACAACAAACAGATAGTACACCAGTAACCACCAGTAACTCCCAGTAAGCTACATGTTCTGGTAGGAGGACAGTACAACCATTGTCATGCTTGTTGAGTAACATGGCGGAGCCTCCTTGGAATATCTACCCTCATTGAGTACTGGCACAACGTAATACTTACAAAGCTTGGTCCATAATGCTGTCAGAAGGCTTAGAGGACACAGTTGAACATCCACAACTGACATGTCCTGTAATACTGGCTTAAAATACCAAGCAACATTTAATATGGCACAAACTGGGTGTGTGGCACATTCATCAGACAACAACAACACTACAATAGGTCCTTTCCAACTTAACACAGACGAGTGTCTGTTTCAAACAATAGTATGCATGTCTACCTTTGTTTATTCCAATGATGTAAAAAGAAAACAAAACTATTTCTACATGATGTGTTATACTTGGACTGTACAGCTGTTTCAGACTGAAGCTGTGCTTGTTGTACAGCTGGTTCTAGTAGCAACATGCCAGAATCAACTTATCCTGTCAGTGATGTGTTCCCGCCATATGATATTCAGAATATGTACTGGGTGTTCAGTACTCAATATCATCATGCAGACAGCCAACTAAATTTACAATAAAAATACACAAGTACACAAAATGCTTAAATGAACTACAAAATGATCATCAACATTTGGCATCAAACATTTGCACCAAAGTTCAGCCATTTCATTTGTCCTGTGGTTCTGAGATCTTGCAGACTCGTGAAGAACTAGGCTAGAATAGGTCTTCAGCAAACCATGCTTGTCTTACAAGGTGACATTGCTTGTCGTAAGAGGTGACTAACGGGATCAGGCGGTCAGGCTTGCTGACCTGGCTGATGCATTTTATTGTATCCCAATTGCGTAGATCGATGGTGATGATGTCAATCACTGGATTGTCTGGTCCAGACTCTATTATTTACAGACAGCTTTCAACATAGCTGAGCACAATGTTATTAGACAGCAAAAACATAATAAACACGTCTTACAGCCTTGCTACATGTACAAATGTCATGGGCCAACATTCCAGTAAACGTTTGTAAACTAGTGAATCTACCCCCACAACGTACATGATCTAATTTTGTTGGACATCCTTAAAAAGGCCTTTGTGAAGACTATAATGCATCAAAGATTCTATATATACATTGGTCAAATCACAAACAGAGTTGTTCCCCCTGGGCCATGGATTTGCACGTCCCTGTTACCTCTAGAACAAGCAGCATGATATATTCCTGTGACAAACATCCTCTTAAAACTCAGACCTGATAATTGCTTCAACAAACAAAACATGATCTATGTACAACATGTACAACATGAAGCACAGTACCCTGAAGTAGTGGAGGAACAGAAACTGGCAGATCAATATTGCAATGATCAGAGGATTTGTCAGGTCAAGGTCAAACAGGATTCCCTCAACTATCACAAGAGGTAGAAACTCTAACCTACATTTAAATACCAGGTTGCACTTTGTGCATAGGAATGAGATACGCTTGTGCTGTTTAATCCTTTATGACAAGGTTAATTCCATGAGAAGTTCAATGCTATGTGAAATATTGATGAGATCATGTAAGTGAGATAAGATTATGGCTCCAAAATCAACACTGAATACCTTTCAGCACATTTGAGATATGTTTGGAGCACATCGCTAGGCGTGCATTGTGATAGTCCAATGCGATTGTTGCTGTTACAACAACCTATCATATAATTTTCAAGATGCAGCTAAAAACCAGATATGTTAGCCTTAAAAAAAATAAAAATCGATTCTCAGGCAATGACTTTTGAAAAAAAAGTGTGGGCAGGCGGTGTGTTTTTTTGGCTTGTTCAAACTCTTATGCAACCAAATAAACAACCAAATATTGCTGCCATGACCACAACACGAGATGCGTAGTGAAGCAGTGTGCATGTAAAGGGAAGTAACTGTGTGCTATATTGGATTGCATTGTTTTAAAGTATTAGGATTTATTTATTTGGGGGGAAATGGCAGTGCGGCAGACTTTATGAAGATGCGGGTGGTACCTGAGAACCAAGACCATTATTATTTTTAGCCTTATGTATTTCATAAGAAAGAAACAAGACAATGAAGCACTGAACTGATCAGTAAATTGCAAAAATATTTTGTTGTTAAACTATCACGTAAGGAATGCTGCCGATACCGTTCTTCATCTGACTCACATCAGATGTGGAGCATGCTTCATGAACTGCCCCGAACTGTTCTATGTATGGATAGACAGCAGACAGCAGAACATCTGATACAGCGCAGAGTGTCCCTGGTAGTCCACATAGCCTACTCTGACAAGCAACACAAGCTCTTGACATAACTTTAACACTAGGACATGATGTAAACTCAGTTCATTGTATTTGTTTCATTTCCGGGCAGTATTAAAATAAACAATGAGCTATAAATATGTTTAAAATACAAGGAGACCACAGGTTGATCATGACCTTATTTAAACTGTCACCCAACTCTTATCAATCAAATCCTGCACCAACAAATCTCATCATACAATATATACACATATTACATATTAGGCTTATTTTCTCTTGGAGTACATGGTCTTCTATTCTCATAAAGACATAGAAAGATAAAATCACTTAAAAAACATTATTTGGAGAATATAGTGAGTCCTTAGTTAAGTCAACTTGATTAAATATCAGATGAAGTGTATCTCCATCTTTGCCAGCAAGTGTTTGTACCACATTAAGTCCAGCAGATGTATGTATATAGAACGTAGATCCACAGCCCAACACAAGTCCAGCAGTGTTTCAGTATCACAGCAGTGTGCAATTTCATTGCAGTTCAACACAGAAAACAGATATCATAAGAAGGTGTGGCACACCCAAATAATAGGATAACAAATTCAATGTGAGACAGTGTTAGTACCAATGTATGACAATAAATACATCATGTTCACTTTTTTCACAGAACAAAAAACAAAAACAACAAACTATCAGCTTCCAGCTCTGTAACTGTCACATGGTCTGTGTAATTACTTAAAAACTAAATCAGTTTTAATCCTTTTTCAGCAATTGTACAGACAATATTTGCCAAATTTGCATCATTGTACATATTTGTAAATGTTTTTTTACCAAAATAAAGTTACATATTCACTAGCATTCTTGTTAGTAGGAACTACAAAATTATTCAAGCAACAAGCTTAACCAAATAATAAATCTGAACCACAACTAACAAATCGCTGAAAACACAACACAGCGTACTTCTTTACAGATAAACAGTTTCTTATTGCATATATTTTTCTTAATGACAAAGAATGTTTAACATTTGCTTTACATAATCAAGGTATGTCTTACATCTTTATGGCAAACAGTTTTGCCGGTAAATATTTGCAGAATTGTAGATAAAATTGAGCAGTTTTGTGTAAAATACAGTTTTAAAATATTAGCTAAAATTAGCTTTCCATTCAGAATAATACTTTTCTAGTTCTGCCTTAGCTGGGCATAAGATACACACTTCATCATCCTGGACACTAGTCAAGCAGCTGGGGAGACCTCATGACACTGGTCAAGCAGCTGGGGAGACCTCAAGTATGTTGAGTGGTGCATCAAGCATGCCCTTCTGGAGGTGGCAGTCAGGTACTGCTATGCTGTGGTTGGCTGCAGCACAGGGGCTGAAACAGTTGCCATCTTGGCCAGGTGGACTCTGTAGGCCGGGGTGAGCAGGTCGGCACTCTTGCTGCACTGGGAGATGCTGTATTCAGTTGACAGGCCACCATCTGAAACATTTCACACATCACACATGTACATCACACAACCACACACTCAAACCACAAACTACTTACTACTTACAGGTCATGTGCTATACAGATGACAGTCAGTGCTTACCTCTGTCCACCCATTCGTCCTGTGCTACACAGATGACAGTCAGTGCTTACCTCTGTCCACCCATTCGTCCTGTGCTATACAGATGACAGTCAGCGCTTACCTCTGTCCACCCATTCGTCCTGTGCTACACAGATGACAGTCAGTGCTTACCTCTGTCCACCTATCCGTCCTGTGCTATACAGATGACAGTCAGTGCTTACCTCTGTCCACCCATTCGTCCTGTGCTACACAGATGACAGTCAGTGCTTACCTCTGTCCACCCATTCGTCCTGTGCTACACAGATGACAGTCAGCACTTACCTCTGTCCACCCATTCGTCCTGTGCTACACAGATGACAGTCAGCGCTTACATCTGTCCACCTATCCGTCCTATGCTACACAGGTGACAGTCAGTGCTTACCTCTGTCCACCCATTCGTCCTGTGCTATACAGATGACAGTCAGTGCTTTCCTCTGTCCACCCATTCATCCTTTGCTACACAGATGACAGTCAGCGCTTACATCTGTCCACCCATTCGTCCTGTGCTATACAGATGACAGTCAGTGCTTTCCTCTGTCCACCCATTCATCCTTTGCTACACAGTGACAGTCAGTGCTTACCTCTGTCCACCCATTCATCCTGTGCTACACACTGACAGTCAGTGCTTACCTCTGTCCACCCATTTATCCTGTGCTACACAGATGACAGTCAGTGCTTACCTCTGTCCACCTATCCGTCCTGTGCTATACAGATGACAGTCAGTGCTTACCTCTGTCCACCCATTCGTCCTGTGCTACACAGATGACAGTCAGTGCTTTCCTCTGTCTACCTATCCGTCCTGTGCTATACAGATGACAGTCAGTGCTTACCTCTGTCCACCCATTCATCCTGTGCTATGTAGATGGTGGCTGGCACACAGTACTGAGCCACTCCGAGTTTGTCTGGGTCTGTGGTGTTGGACATCCACACAGGCAGGATCACATGGCAGTAATGCTGGCAACACAGACACAGTATGTAAGTTATCACTGACAACATGTTGTGTACAGAGCTTTCACTTGGTCATCAACACATCAACTGTTTCAGGTTGGGCAAGTTGTTACTTGCCATGAAGACATTGTACCAACTAGTTCATATCAACATACCGAGGCTAGGTAAGAAAGTAAGTTTGAGTTTATGTTAGTTTTATTATGGTATGTCAACATGATGTTGGAGGTAAGACCACACTGAAGCAGGTCCTAGACATATATTTTTAGGCGACATCCACAAGCGTGGTAATGATGCTGAAAGACAAGGATCATAGTCAGGAAAAAATCATGAGCAAAGTGATACAACAGAAACTACTACAATAGAGGTTTGTACCTGTGGAACTCCAACACATTTGTCCAGGACACTGAGATCCCCTGGAGTCAGTTGATACACACAGCCCTCCACAGAGCAGAAAGGGTTGAACTCTATGTTGGGGAAGCCTCCTGCCTCAACATCAGCACCTGGGGATACAAGCTGGCATGAGAACACAAACAGATATCAAGTTCTCTCCACATACATGTACTGGTTAATCTGAATCAATCCTCTCTTACATTCTAAATGATGGAAGTGATAGTGAGTGAGTTGGGTTTAATACAACTTTGAACAGGATGGTAGTGCTTCACAAGTTGTGTAGTGGTGTAGTGGAGACCATCCTTTCAGGCATGTACATACCTTTCTTGTTGAAGACCAGACTAAACCCCATGAGGAGCCCCCAGAACCGCTGACTGACATCTCTCTTCAAGTACAGGCTCATCCTGGAGGACAAAACCTGGTCCTCAGTACTCAGACTACATAGTTCATGCAATACAATTCACAAAATGAAAGTCCGACAACCGGTAGTGTAGATCACAAACATTGCTGGCTGAGTAGGTTAGTTCACTGACTTTGTGTGCTGGTGATTAGGTGACTAACTCTTGGCAGTGTAGGTAGGAATCCCCAATAGGACTCAACCCCAAAAAGTACTAGAATCTGTACTTACTGAGAAATTTATTTCAACAAGTGTATCATCTTGTAGCAATGCAGAAACAAACCTATCATGTATTGTATCATCACATGAAAACTCACGATGCACTGATCTATCATTTCACCCCTACTATACACTACATCTAACAATCTACAAGCTGAAGGTTTGTTCTGAACCTTGTAACAAATGTTTATATATTTGGGAAAATACTTACATACTACTCATTTAATGAGCACCAGCGTTTTCTTCAGTTGTAATCAGCGTTTCACCTTCACTACAAAAAGTAACTGCTACAAACATGTGTCTACACCTCGCTTTTCCTTTTGAACCTACTCTGAAATATTAGGTGATAGTCTTTCATGCCATTTGACGTAGATCTGCATATCGCAATACTTATTGCATAGTGACGTATGTATCGTGATATGTAGTATATCAAGATCTTGTTGTGGTGTACCTGTCAGTGTTCATGTCTGCCCCGTAGGCGAAGTAGTACAGACACCCCTGTGGTGGCCGGGCGTTGATGGAGAAGCACAAAGGAGGGAATGGAGCGGATGGTTTCTCAGCAGTCTTCACTCTGTAGGATATCCAAACAATATACTCATGAAAAAGGGACTCGGCATGCACATCGTTCTGTCAATAAGTCCAGGAATACATTGTAATAATAACTTAAGCATGCTGAGAACAATTTGATGATATCAGGCATACACTGCAGTAACGTGGCATCGGTCATCTAAAGATGCTGCTTTTTGAAGCATTGATCATGTTGATTGTTTTTCTTCACATTTGACCAAAGCATTTTGAATAAATCAGATGTATACTGTATGCACCTACAACATGTACAGAGGACCAAAGAGAAGATACTAGTTTGGAAGAATCATTTGAAGCATCAGTTTTTATCAA
This sequence comes from Haliotis cracherodii, assembly GCF_022045235.1. Lineage (NCBI taxonomy): Eukaryota > Metazoa > Mollusca > Gastropoda > Lepetellida > Haliotidae > Haliotis > Haliotis cracherodii. The sequence continues at coordinate 2,774,500 of NW_027266282.1, read as the reverse complement.
ACAAAATGGGGTTTTCTCAGCAAAGCTCTTTATTTGAAGTACATACTTCTGTTTTGATAATTCCTTGGTTGTTGCTACAACTTTAAGATCCTTGGTGGTGGAGATCGGGTCTTGTCTGCAACAGGCAATAAGAACTACAAACTCAACATTCAATGTCACTCAAGTCTTTTGTAACATCTTTTACAAGTAAAATAAGATGCTTACACGAACGGTTTCATTTTCTCAGAATCTACTTGAACAAGAATAAAACAAACTATACAAAAGAAGAAAGTTGTTGTCTCATCAAGTCAGATGGTCCTGTGTGGAGCTGCCACCTTCATTCTTCAGGAAAACAAGATATAGACAGGCTCTGGGTGAAAAACACTTACCCTATCTCCAAACAAGTAGGCTTCACAATGGGCTGAAATATACAAGAGATGTTTGTTTGTATATCTACACATACATCTTACTACAAAGAAACATATTACAACTACAATCATTCTGTAACCATGGTAGTGAATTGACTTCCCTGCTCATATGAAACATGTAAAGATGTTGGCATGTGAAGGGTGATGCTGATTTCAGCAATAATATATTCATATCAAGGCATTAATCACTACAAATGAACTCCATATATTGAACCTCATATTCAAGGCCTTTTCAAGGCTTACAACTGTCATTTTCAAACCTTTTTTAGTTTGGCAATAAGTCTTAGTTTGTCAACATTTCTTATAAATCCAGCATACTTCAGCAGTATGACCATCACACATTTTCCAACAAGATTTATTTTCACAATCAACAAATAAACAAAACTAAGTCTGTCACAAACTTTAATACTTTCAGGCCTTTTCAAGGCTGTATGAACCTTGAACAAGCACTGGCCGATTCTGAGGTTCCTTCTCACAGCTCACAACCTCTGTGTGAAGCCCATTTTCCGGTGTCCCCCGCCATGATATTGCTGGAATATTGCTAAAAGCGGAGTAAAACCATACTCGTTCACTCACTATGTCGACTGATCCAAGTGCTTGTTTTACTTGGTGACATGGGTAGTTCTATCTGCTTCTACCGAGCCCTCATCAGGCCCAGACATTGCTGTCAGCAGGCTAGCTACTAATCTGTTTACGTCAAAACTTATATAATTACATAATAGATGCAAGGGTTGTAATGTATGTTTACCATGGTTGTTACTGTCACGGTTACATACCTGTTCCACCTCCTCCACAGTTGTACACAACATCCGCAGGAAACTGTCTGCTTTCTCTGGTGGTGCGCCAGCTTCGTCTTCCTTGTCTGGAATCTCGGTCAGTCCTTCACAAACTGTGTCATGCTCTGGACTTTCTTCAGATCCATCCCTTCTGTCCGTAGTTGAGGACTCTTCTGTATGTAACACTTTCTCCTCCGTGTCCTGAGATATGCTTTCAGGCGTTTCAGCTGCCTTTTCTTCACTCCCAGTTCCCCCTGAACCTGTGTCTGCCACCTGCCATCTTGGAGTTGTGATGTGTTCACTAATCATCAGACAGTTCTCACTCATGTCCATACACTTCTTCCGGTAGGCCATGAGAAGTGACTGGTAGTAGCCATCAGACTGGAGCCCAAGGGATGAGGCTGGACACCAAACAGATCCTCCATTCTTGTCATCAACCTTATCTGGACCTGGGTAAAGGTCCTCTCTACTTTTCAGTGAGTGACGAAGATGCTCTGTCTCACTCAGGAGTTGAGCCTGCTGATCAATATTTTTCTTCAGCTCAGATTGAATCAAATCTATTTGATGGTCCAGGTCATCAAATGTGAGGGCCTCAATTTCCTCATCAACATGAGATTCATTTGGATTTTTCAACTTCAAATTTGGTACGTTGTTTTTTAATCTGCCTGAACTTGTGCTGCTTGTCTGACTGCTGTAACTACTGACAGAGTGGCCGCTATTTGGTCTTATGCGAGTGGAACGAGATTTACCTTGTCCTTGGAAATTTGTCTTACATATGGGTTTATCAGATGCAGCATCAACACCACTGTCGATCAGATCTGATGGGTAATGATGTCTTGCTCCTACCCTGTATGAAGAGGGCTTTGAAGGTGAGTCGCTCCTCTTTCCCCTTCCTCCTCTTGAGGATGGGTTACTTTCCTTCCTTTGGGTTCTGCCAGGACTTCCAGGACGTGGAGGAGAGGAAAGACGTTTTTTAGATTCAGAGGCTGTTGTTGCCCTTCCCTTAGTTTTCTTTCTACGATTAGTGACAGGTGGTTTCTCTATCAAATTGTTCACACTGCCATAACAATGTTCAAACTGATTCAACATATCATGAGATGAGAACGTTACATTAACTGATGGATCAGATTCCATGAACGTTTCGTCAAGTGGCGGATCAGATACCAAGATGACCTCTATGTCCTCCTCATCCTCATCCTCTGTTCGTACCTTGTCCAGTTCAATGACAGGCATACTTTCACATGAAGATTTTGTCATGTAAATGTTTGCAGCTGCAATTCTCTCTGACAGAGAAACAAGTGGAAATGGCCTTGTACCTTGTTCTTTGTCTTCACATGTCCTCTTTTCCTTTTGGACAGCATCATGCAGGGGCTCCTCCGAGCTGACGGAACAGACTGAATCATCAACAGGTGCTGCATGTGCAAGGAATTCCTCCATGAAGGATGTGCGAGTAGCAGCTTCAGTAGCATCCCTTGCTGTCTTGTCAGGAGTTTTATTTTGGATGCATTGTTGAGTTGTTGTTGAAGCCAAAGTTTGTGAAAATGTCTGTGAAGATGGAAAATACACTGACTTCTTTGGCGAATAATTCTCTTTGTCATCATCAGGATCCTCAGGTTCTTTGCTCAGTTCTATCTCACTGGGTTTACATCGTGACTTAGAGTTGTTAGAGGAAGAATGCATGTTACCCTCACTTTCATATGCATTATTATTGGAGTCCTTGTCAACCATTGCATAATTCCATGCTTCTACTGTGGGGCTTTCAGCCTCATCAGCAAAACGAACTGATTTATTTGTACTTTTACGACGAGACAAATCGCCAGTTGAGAGGGGTCTGGTTTCTGTTGGTCTGAAGTTGTGAGTGATTTGGGTTGTAGCACTATATGGTCGGACTCTTCCCTCGACAGATGAGTTCCCACTCTGGTGCTCCTCCTGGGCAGTATCAGCCATCACATCAGTCATCTTATCACATGCTCCACCAGTGCACATCTCAGCCTCCATGTCATCATCTCGGCCCTTCGCTTCCATCAAGTCCTTCGTGTCGTTTCCAAGAAGACTTATTCTCTTCTCCAGCATTTCGACCATCTCTATTACCTCCCTTGATGCAGTTTCCAGTTCAGGTGGAATTACCTCCCCTAACACAGGCTCATCAGTCAGAGCCTCCACACTTCGGCCGGATGTCAGGAACACTGTGCTGTAGTCTCTGCCTGAGTCCCGAGATGATCCTCGGAGCTGGGTCTCACTGGCTTCGGGTGAAAGAATGGGAGATGCAGAGGACAAGTCTGAGGGCGGAGTCAATTCAGTAATACCTAAAAATAAAAACATTGTTTCTGGTAGTAATCAGGCACAAATATTTCATGTATTCATTTAATTTAACAACTGTGCATTTGAGCACAAACCTTCAGTGACTAATAAGGATGTACTGAGAGAACATGTGGTGAGACTAACTCTCTGTAACATTCTCTACCCCTGGAGTGAACCTGCCAAATAGCATCATCTATCACATGTTTCAATCTCAATCACATGTTTAGCTCGATCTAATGTAACACAATCAACATGGTGATGCTAAAATTGTTTTGTGTCTGACTTCTGTAAATATGGGTTTATAAAATACCTGTGGAGGCAAGACACTATTTGAGATGTTTGCTAAAGAAACGATGCATTGAGGGATTCAAGCATAGCTTTGTTCCACTGTAAAACAGTCAACTTCCATTCATGAATTTGAAGATCATGCAGTAAAACACCAAGTGAAAAGAAGGAGGGGATAACAACTCTTTCGTCATTATGGGCCTTGCATTGTCAAGGACTGAAGGTAGTGCAAAGTACTGGACTTTCTCAGAAACTAGGATGAACATTCCATCAGGCAGCTTGCTTTAACAGCAGGACACTCCTGCAATGACGTAGCTGTGTGTTGGTCTACCTTGTTGAGTCTGTGACGGAACTGTCATCACACTGGGCAGGGAGGAGGTGGAGGAGGAGGAAGCTTGGGGAACCCTGAAACACAGAATTATTACTGCAATAAACCCACAGACCCTGTGCTTGCAACTGGAAACCAGGCCTGACAACCCATAACAAAGTCACAACCAGTAATGTACAACAGGAACACCTTCATCACAAAGGTGGAAATATTAACATTAAATTTATTGCCAAGAACGTCCACGATTCATCACTTTGTTCATGGTCTCTATAGTTTTAGATGATACTAAAAACGAAGAAGTTAACAATGCATGTAACATTCACTGACCCATGTCCCCTGATGGGGCTGCACTTCCTACATACCCGTGTCCCCTGATGGGGCTGCACTTCCTACATACCCATGTCCCCTGATGGGGCTACACTTCCTACATACCCATGTCCCCTGATGGGGCTGCACTTCCTACATACATGTGTCCCCTGATGGGGCTGCACTTCCTACATACCCATGTCCCCTGATGGGGCTGCACTTCCTACATACCCGTGTCCCCTGATGGGGCTGCACTTCCTACATACCCGAGTCCTCTGATGGGGCTGCACTTCCTACATACCCGTGTCCCCTGATGGGGCTGCACTCCCCACATATCTGTGTCCCCTGATGGGGCTGCACTCCCTATACACCCGTGTCCCCTGATGTGGCTGCACTCCCTATACACCCGTGTCCCCTGATGGGGCTGCACTCCCTATACACCCGTGTCCCCTGATGGGGCTGCACTTCCTACATACCCGTGTCCCCTGATGGGGCTGCACTTCCTACTTACCTGTGTCCCCTGATGGGGCTGCACTTCCTACATACCCATGTCCCCTGATGGGGCTGCACTCCCTACATACCCATGTCCCCTGATGGGGCTGCACTCCCTACATACCCATGTCCCCTGATGGGCTGCACTCCTTAATACCCATGTCCCCTGATGGGGCTGCACTACGCACATACCCGTCTCCCCTGATGGGGCTGCACTCCCCACATATCTGTGTCCCCTGATGGGGCTGCACTCCCCACATACTCGTCTCCCCTGATGGGGCTGCACTCCACACATACCCATGTCCCCTGATTGGGCTGCACTCCCTAAATACCCGTGTCCCCTGATAGGGCTGCACTTCCAGCATACCCGTGAGTGAGCTGCCGGATGTCTTCCTCCAGCAAGTTGTCCCGGTTGTCATCCACACTGGAGGCGACAGATGTGCGGTGTATAGACTCCACAGTCCGTGGTCGGTCCATCAGGTCCTTCAGCTCACCAGCATTCATACTGGACATAATCTGCTTCCTGCGCTGCAAGGATTTGCTCGGGCTGGCGGTGTACGTATGTGTGTCTGAAACAAGGAGATCACACATATAACTATATTATAGCCACCCAATGACAGGGTCAGAATAATATGTAGACATAGCCTGTACCCAATTCTTGTGTTTGACAATAGACACTCTTTTTGAAGAACTTGATCATTTTGAACACATTAGATGTAACAGAAACCCCTATTATGTGACTATAAAGCTTGTTATTCACAGCATCATGTCATGAAGAATATCAATGATCACTGACAATCACAATCTAAAAAGGAAAAATAAACACAACGAAAAACTTCGGACTGATACCTGCAATAATTCCTCTACAGTGTCCAATGTGTGGGCCTTGAACTTTGACTGGGTAGAGTGGCTTCAGTCTGCAACAATATCCAGTAAACAATCACAAGACAGAAACACAGGTGTGTTAGGGGTGTGCACAAGAGGAGGGCTGGGGAGGGAGTTGTTCGTGACCACCCCCTCAGTAATCTAATCTTGATTACAGCCATATCACTGCAGCATATACAGATCTACAACCACTCATCATATACGCATCAATCGACAACGTTGGCATACGATGACACACAGTCCACCACATCGTACATTTTGAAGACCCCACCACTTTTAGTCAGCCCTTACGAACAAGGGGTATAACTTTAGGGGCCAGTTTGAAAAAACAAGGCTTTCAGGAATACAGGTCATCTCTGAAACATGGAAAAAGTGCATTGGAAACAAAATACTCTATCACCTTCCTATGATCACAGCTGCAAGGCGAAGACAATGGTGAGGTGCTTTCAGTATCATATTACCACACACAATACAGCTTCATCACACCATGCATATGTCCACACAGTTAGCATCATACAGTCCCAGCCCTAGCAAGCTTGTTCCCCATAATCCAATCTAGCTTTCTTGTTTGTTTGTTGTTTCATACTGCACTCAGCAACATTCCAGCTATATGATGGCAGTCTGTAAATAATCGAGTCTGGACCAGACAATCCAGTGATTTACATCATGAGCATCAACCCATGCAATTGAGATATGATGACATGCATCAACCAAGTCAGCGAGCCTGACCACTCGATCCCATTAGTTGGATAGCTGAAGACCAAACCTAACCTGGAATCTTCACTGGACACTTGGCTTTCTACACATTACTTGACTTACTAAGCACAAAAGGCTACTTGACCCTACAAGCATGCTGCCACTATGCTTGAGTGGGAGATGTACATGCAATTAAGTCAACTCAAACACTGTATCTACAAGGCGGATCAAGTCAGTTGGCAATACATATACCGATGTAGGTGTTGTATTCAGCGTTGTCCAGATGGTCTGCTGGTACAGGCAAACAAGTGGTCAGCAGCGTGGGGCATGATGTCCATCTGTGAGGACACACGACCAGCCAGCTGACATTTTCAACATAAACAGTATTAAGCCAGTATAGCAATCTGGACATGTTTTCTGTACAACGAAACAATGTCATGTAGAGTAATTGATGATTATGGACCCGTGAAGATCTGGGTTAGAATAGGTCTTCAGCAACCAATGCTTGTCCCCCATGAAGATCTGGGTTAGAATAGGTCTTCAACAACCCATGCTTGTCCCCCATGAAGATCTGGGTTAGAATAGGTCTTCAGCAACCCATGCTTGTCCCCCATGAAGATCTGGGTTAGAATAGGTCTTCAGCAACCAATGCTTGTCCCCCTTGAAGATCTGGGTTAGAATAGGTCTTCAGCAACCCATGCTTGTCCCCCGTGAAGATCTGGGTTAGAATAGGTCTTCAGCAACCCATGCTTGTCCCCCATGAAGATCTGGGTTAGAATAGGTCTTCAGCAACCAATGCTTGTCCCCCTTGAAGATCTGGGTTAGAATAGGTCTTCAGCAACCCATGCTTGTCCCCCATGAAGATCTGGGTTAGAATAGGTCTTCAGCAACCCATGCTTGTCCCCCGTGAAGATCTGGGTTAGAATAGGTCTTCAGCAACCCATGCTTGTCCCCCGTGAAGATCTGGGTTAGAATAGATCTTCAGCAACCAATGCTTGTCCTAAGATGCGACTATGTTTGTCGACAGTGGTGCCTATGCTTTTCATAAGAGACGACTATATGCTTGTAATGAGAAGTGACTAGCAGGATGGGGTGGTCAGGCTCACTGAGACTTGGTAGATGCATGTCAACTTATCCCAATTACGTGGATCCACGCTCATGATGTCAATCACTGGATTGTTTGGTCCACTCGATTATTTACAGACCACTGTCATACCGCTGGAATATTGCTGAATGCGGTGTTAAACAACAAACAAGTAAACTCAATGATTATGATGATGTAAGTTGTCAACTCATATGAGTAAGTAAAGAAAACAATTTGAATACATATATGATACCATCATACCAGTTATTCACATAACATGCAAAACACAATCAGTGCAGACAATAAATACTCCATCTGGCCGACCAGCAAATAACAACGTGCAGCATGTGAGTGGAATATATGTCAACATGCTAGATTACTATCATTCTTTCTATGTCAATACACTACTCAAAACCCATCATCTTAGCTGCAAATCATTATTACTACATTTCCCAGTAGCAGTAATGTGATGTTATTTCTTAAATATTAAGTTTACGTCAATAATAAACACAGACACAATATTCTGTAATGACCTGTGATGTTCCTAATTCATACAACTAGCTGATTAAATCCTTGACTACCTTAGTACCAAGGCAATACATCATGAGTAAACACTGATCACTTGCCAGCAAATGTTGTCTGTTTGTTTCACAAGAACATGTAGAAGCTGCTCAGAGATATGGGCACAATGTGACGCTGTTCCCTAACCCCACCCCACCCACTCTACCACCACCTATCCTCCCCCCAACCCCCCTTCCGCTCCCATCTGCCCCTTGTTACATCGTTAGTAGGATCACTCAGTACACTGTGCTGCTGGGACATCAACATACCCATACAGTGTCTCCATACATCTGCTAGTGGTAGAGCTACTGTGGAAACCATCACACACAACTATAAGACAGACACAAAATCATTGGACCATGATAACTTTTTATTAAGCTACCTTATCATCGGCTATGAAAAAAAATAAAAATATGAAATAAGGTCAACCTTTTTAACAATGGATAACAAACAAAAAGTAACCAAAAAACAAACTCAAACGTGAAGCTATATGCATTGTTTTTTCTTCAGAAACAGGCTTCATCATATGTTGTCAACTTCCATCAGGAAATTGTGACAATGTGCATGCCCAAATATAGAGTTGAAAAATAAACTGGTAGCGCCATATCGTCTCATAACAACATTTAGGCCATGTTGACTGGTCAACAGAAATTGAAGATAACACACTTTCTTTTGAGTTAGTAGATGAATGTTCCTTGTAATATAAGGATTGTCTCAAAGCATAGTAAAATGGTATATAATGACTCTCTTGATAAACTAATAATGTATTGAAGATACATTAGGATCCTGTCTAATAGGAAAGAACAAATTCAGTCCAGATATATGTACAAAATATTCAACACAAATATTCAGATATATGTACACAATATGTGACAGAGAAGTACTGAAATCAGTGTTCAATACCAGGAACTGGAAATTGGTTGGTACTCGTATGTCAAGTTTGTCACGAATGACTGTTTATCTATGACCATCAGTTTGCAGAGTATATTTTCCAGAAATTTACATGCCAAAGTGCTTATTTTCAGCCGTTATTCACTAAAAAAATATTCTTATTCAAGAAAGGAAAATGTAGGATACATGACTGAAAATGACTAATGAGTAGATTTATTTAATGGTTGAAAATATACAACATGAACAAGGTAGGATCTGTGACCTCAAGATCATGTAAAGAGCATGTCGGACATGTTGAAATACCAATGTCAGTGTTGTCAATAATATCGCCACTGAATGTAGACTAGGAGGTGCCATCTTTTCAGTTACTTAAGTCAGTAAGGACATTTGATGCACTAGATGTGAGGACTATGTCCCTCTGATACCTACTTGGCTTTGAGGAGTTTGCCCCTGGGCCTGTGTTCACTGCCCTGAGTGTCCAGCTGTAGCATCTTGTTGATGTGGTAGGTGGCCAGGGCCATCCGGTCCTTCAGCTCCTGGGAGGGGCTCTCCGACTCCTGTCACACAGAGGGGGGATACACATACACTCCTCATGCTCCACTGAACAGAAGCTCTTAGTGACACAGAACTAACATCATACCTTACAGACAACTTCTACAGCAGCAAAACATGTAGTACAAACAAAGTGTTGGTAATGAAGAGAGTCATTGATACTAACTGGTGGCACCGGGACGACAGGCTTGTGTACGGAGTGCTTGAATGGCATCTTGATGTGTGAGTTTGGAGTCGTGACTTTGTTATTGGCGGCAGGCAGGGTTCTGTGAGACATGGGTGTAGTCACACCACTCCGGCTGCTCCGAGTCAAGGTGTGTCTGCAGCAACATACAGTGCATAAGACATAATATTATCAATCCAGTCTTGCAGCTGGGATAACCATCTCCACCATCATTGGAACCTGGTGGAGCACAGAGTACAGGCTACCAAGAACATATCAGATCAGCAAGAGAATCAAACCATTACATTGTAGTAGGTCATGAGTACACCTACCTGGCTGATACACTAGGCCATGAGAACACCCACCTGGCTGATAAACTAGATCATGAGTACACCCACCTGGCTGATACACTAGGTCATGAGAACACCCACCTGGCTGATACACTAGATCATGAGAACACCCACCTGGCTGATACACTAGGCCATGAGTACACCCACCTGGCTGGTACACTAGATCATGAGAACACACAACCTGGCTGATACACTAGGCCATGAGTACACCCACCTGGCTGATACACTAGATCATGAGTACACCTACCTGCCTGGCTGGTACACTAGATCATGAGTACATCTACCTGGCTGATATGCTAGGTCATGAGTACACCTACTTTGCTGGTACACTAGGTCATGAGTACACCCACCTGGCTGATACACTTGGTCATGAGTACACCCACCTGGCTGATACACTAGATCATGAGTACACCTACCTGCCTGGCTGGTACACTAGATCATGAGTACATCTACCTGGCTGATACACTAGATCATGAGTACACCTACCTGCCTGGCTGGTACACTAGATCATGAGTACATCTACCTGGCTGATACGCTAGGTCATGAGTACACCTACTTTGCTGGTACACTAGGTCATGAGTACACCCACCTGGCTGATACACTAGGCCATGAGTACACCCACCTGGCTGATACACTAGATCATGAGTACACCTACCTGCCTGGCTGGTACACTAGATCATGAGTACATCTACCTGGCTGATACGCTAGGTCATGAGTACACCTACTTTGCTGGTACACTAGGTCATGAGTACACCCACCTGGCTGATACACTTGGTCATGAGTACACCCACCTGGCTGATACACTAGATCATGAGTACACCCACCTGGCTGATACACTAGATCATGAGTACACCTACCTGGCTGATACAGTATGTCATGAGTACACCCACCCGGCTGGTACACTAGATCATGAGTACACCCACCTGGCTGGTACACAAGGTCATGAGAACACCCACCTGGCTGATACACTAGGTCATGAGTAAACCCACCTGGCTGATACACTAGATCATGAGTACACATACCTGGCTGATACACTATGTCATGAGTACACCCACCTGGCTGGTACACTAGATCATGAGTACACCCACCTGGCTGGTACACAAGGTCATGAGAACACCCACCTGGCTGATACACTAGGTCATGAGTACACCCACCTGGCTGATACACTAGATCATGAGTACACCTACCTGCCTGGCTGGCACATTAGATCATGAGTACACCTACCTGTCTGAAACACTAGGTCATGACTACACCTACCTGGCTGATACACTAGGTCATGAGTACACCCACCTGGCTGATACACTAGATCATGTGTACACCCACCTGGCTGATACACTAGGTCATTAGTACACCTACCTGGCTGATACACTGGATCATTAGTTCACCCACCTGGCTGATACACTGGATCATTAGTTCACCTCCCTGGCTGATACACTTGGTCATGAGTACACCCACCTGGCTGATACACTAGATCATGAGTACACCCACCTGGCTGGTACACAAGGTCATGAGTACACCCACCTAGCTGATACACTAGGTTATAAGTACACCCACCTGGCTGATACTCTTGGTCATGAGCACACCCACCTGGCTGATACACTAGATTATTAGTTCACCCACCTGGCTGATACACTAGGTCATGAGTACACCCACCTGGCTGATACACTTGGTCATGAGTACACCCACCTGGCTGATACACTTGGTCATGAGTACACCTACCTGGCTGATACACTTGGTCATGAGTACACCCACCTGGCTGGCACACTAGATCATTAGTTCACCCACCTGGCTGATACACTAGATCATGAGTACACCCACCTGGCTGATACACTGGATCATTAGTTCACCCACCTGGCTGGTACGCTGGCAGAGGAGTACATGGAGAAGCGAGACATCCCCCTCTGACCGATGGGAGTGACAGGCTTGGCACAGCTGGTGGACTGTCTCCTTGCCATGCTCTGGCGATCATGTCTAGCAGATCCCTCTAAAAGTATCAACAGGATTATTACATATTCATTTCTACATTATAATCACATGATAATTGGATTTCATATTTTGCACCATCTCTGTACAAAGCAATGCTGGAAATAATAGGGGCTCCTGTGGTCCCTGAGATTTGCTGCTGTAATATTGCAACCCAAGGCCCCTACTATTTAATTAATAACATTAGGATAACGGTATGACAAAGACCATTTCATCCTTAATTTTTAACCACAAAAGATAGAGGTGAGGTGAGGTGAAATGGGGTTTAACGACGCATTCAAGATTATCGCACTTATGTAGCAAAGTGCATGCATATGTGAGTACGTCTGCTTGTACTAATCCGGACTAATGCAGTGAGATAAGCCACAGATTAACATGAATACCCCACTCAGACACAGTATACTGACTCTGAGCTGACCAGTCCTTGTTTTAGCCCCTTCATCCTGAGTGCCAGGCAGGGCAACAACTAGTGCCATCTATTACTATCTTTTGGTATGATGTGGCTGGGGATTGAACCCACGACCTTCTCTCTCTCGGCAGACACTCTACCCACTACACCACGGAGGCGGTCTACATAAGATAGGATATATACATGATATGCTTCATGAGGGTGTATTGGAATTATGATGAAACACAGTATCAATATCTGTCCAGTTTGTACAAACTCTATGCTAAGGTACAGAGCAAACATCATCTTCTCAGCATGGAGATGAATCACCAGTTTCAGGTCTTACATTATTAATTCATATGTACAATAAGATTATGGCCCTGAGAACATACTCTCAACTCTGCATAACTCAATGAAATGGATGCAACATTTGAAGGATGTTATAACCATGTGATAAAGGAGTTAAACTTACTGAACTGCCAGTTACAATACATGTACATATGAGTACATACAAACACTTGTATACTTTTTCTCCAAACAACCTGAAGCATGTACAGTTTACAAATCAGATAAATGCATGTTATTGTCGAGGATGTGTCTGTCAAACCAACCATGGAGTTGAACCCATCATGACCTTTTCATATCTTCCCATTGAAGCATATCAGCCAAAAAAAAAAGATTTAAAGGATTCAAATATATATGTGTACAAGCATTCATGTATGACTTGGTTTTGACTGAGCAGAATGGCTTCCCTGGTTGTAACGCCACCCTGGTTATAACGCCCAAATCTTCCTGGACAAATGCTGGTATTTCAACCAGAGTAGTTGGTACATACATTTCCTTTACTATCATCTAAGAAATGTCCTTCAATTTGACAAGTTAGCCACATAGACATACACACCTGTGGATAGATTTCTTTTATCATCTGGAAGGGTGTCCACTGACAAGAACGGCTCAGGCTATTAAAAAATACAACACAATGTGACATATCATTGCAACATGCACACCATACAATGTGTGGTGTTGGGGAAAACCCATAACTGCGATGTGAAACTAACTACCGGTAGTTGTAGACATCAGTACTTTTGTGTTGGACAAAACACAACTCCCAGATTATGTTTGGGATATAACCAAGGAGTGTTTTATCTTGCTTAGATACCGACAAATAAGGATCACAAAAAGACACATGTGTCTGAATAAATAAAAATAAACCATGTCAAATATTGAGCAAAAACAAATAGTTTGGCTAGTGAAGTTTGCACATGGAATATGTTTCTTGTGACATCAATGAGATTGCTGCTATTTCTTTCAATATACATTTTGTTTCTGAAATCAATCGGATGTGACTGCACAGTTCAACATGATCAATTTACAAGTACAAAGAAAAACATATTTTATTACATATTAAAAGTACTAATTTGTAATATTTCCAAAGCAAGACTTATAAAACTTTTCTTTCTTTTGGTTCAGTGGCCAAATTGGCAGCAAGCTTAGAATCAATAACAAAATATCATGCGATATTCAGGTTTGTATAAACTGTTCTTAGAAAAGTTAATTCAGGCATGACAGGTCATTGTTTTTAAGGTAGATGTTTGTTAAGACTTACCGAGAAGCAAAAGGTTATTACAATGACTGTAAAGAACTATTCAGGTACAGGTTCTCATGAAGTGGATAAAAACCTACTTCAGCTGAGGTACAGATTCTCACGAAGTGGATAAAAACCTACTTCAGCAGAGGTACAGGTTGTCATGAAGTGGATAATAACCTACTTCAGCTAAGGTACAGGTTCTCATGAAGTGGATAAAACCTACTTCAGCAGAGGTACAGTTTCTTATGAAGTAGATAAAAACCTACTTCAGCTGAGGTACAGGTTTTTATGAAGTGGATAAAAACCTACTTCAGCAGAGGTACAGGTTCTCATGAAGTGGATAAAATCTACTTCAGCAAAGGTACAGGTTCTCATGAAGTGGATAAAACCTACTTCAGCAGAGGTACAGTTTCTTATGAAGCAGATAAAAACCTACTTCAGCGGAGGTACAGGTTCTCATGAAGTGGATAAAATCTACTTCAGCAGAGGTACAGGTTCTCATGAATTGGATAAAAACCTACTTCAGCAGATGTACAGGTTCTCATGAAATGGATAAAACCTACTTCAGCTGAGGTACAGGTTCTTATGAAGTGGATAAAAACCTTCTTCAGCTGAGGTACAGGTTCTTCCGAAGTGGATAAAAACCTACTACAGCAGAGGTACAGATTCTCGCGAAGTGGATAAAAAACTACTTCAGCAGAAGTGCAGGTTCTCATGAAGTGGATAAAAACCTACTTCAGTTGAGGTGCTGTGTGTTAAGTGATGCTTGTACTTGCCTCATGTGCCTTTATCTGTCTGGCTCTTGTTTTCAGTGATGAGGAGGTTCCTTCTTTTTTGACAGACATTCTAGACTTGACTGACGTATTTGATGAGTTTGGAAACGGGCTGACACATTTCTCGTTTCTTTTGTTGATGGTATATTCAAGAGCCATGGCAAGGACAGCATCTGGGTCAGTCTTGGAGAGCTTGTCTGGCCCCTCTGGAGTCACTCCTGACATAATGGAACTGGTTATCTGGCCGGGGCCTTCATCACAGCTGCGACTGTTACCTGCAACGTCACTGCACATCATGAAGGAACTAGGGACATGCTTGTCAAACATCTATCTTTGAGTCATCACACATCAATAATCAAGTTTGATTTACTCTAAGTCACACCCAAAGCACTTCTATTAGAGCAAAATATATTTGTTTGTGTTTAAGCTTAAGTTGTTGTTATGGATATTTACACTGAACAGTTATCAGACATTTCAGAGACAGTAACATATTATGATGCAACTTGTAACAAGTTGTAATACAAGAACTGTAAACCCAGTAAGTGAATACTTTGTCAAATCTAGAGCCAGGTCTCATCATGTTAATGGTCATACCTAACATGGCTATTACCTACAACAATATTTGGCAAGGGTGGAAACTGGACTTTAATAGTCCCTTGCCTCAGGAAGATGTTTTTAGAGACACTATTGCTGGGACCCTTCCTGCAAAATTTTAGATTCAACATTTGTTCATAGGCCTTGTAGTTTGAGAGGGAAGTAAAAAAGTCAGTAGGATTAGAAAAATTGAGGTACTTAAACGTCAAAGGTTGTACCTTAATGTCAAGGAAAACATAATTTGTTATAACACATATACTGTTTACGATAGTGTTGTCATAGGTCAAAGTGTGATCTTGTAATACATCATCAGTATTGCTGTCCAATTATGACATTATTCATGAAGCATGCGGCTGCCATATTGTAAGGTCAATTCCATGTACCAATGTGACACAGAATAAGCACAGTGTTACTACAACACTGATGTCTTTATATGTTTGCAACTTGAACTTTAGACCAGACAAATAGAGGTAGCTTCTTTCATGAGCCGACATTAATCAAGTGAATGCTCTTTTAACAAACATAATGATATATTACTAATTATGATACAGCTAAAGTTAAAATCATATCTGATGTAGTTGATGTCAACAGCAAGTTACATCATACACAGCAGCTGATATGTGAAACAGTTTCCTTGAAAGCCCAAAGCTTTCTTTCTTATGTCTGTGCCTGGTCCATTTTCCACTGGTTTGCATACTCTATGTTACTCCATCATGGGATATGAATGCTTCGTGGAATAGGAGTGACGTATAGTTTTACTCAGCTAATGAAAGAGGCCAGTAATAACTCTCAGACATCAAATGAGCCCTGCCTTGAACTTTGTGTGAACCCTATCATTGCCTAATTTTGACATTGTTTGAAGCAATGTGTAAAGCAGAGTCCGGCCTACCTTTAGAATACAGTACCACAAACTTTTCAAACACATCACAATACCCTAAGACGTAATTTGTAGTATTTTGTTTACACAGGTGAAACAATACTCTGTGATGTCAGGGGTCATCAAGTGTACATGTGCATAAGCTCCTACCAGTGATCTATCATCTCTTCATGCAATGTCATTCAATAAGCCTAGCAATATTGAGAGTTTTTAATATTTGTTTGCTAAATATAGCCGGTGGCGGCGCATTTCATGGCAAGCGCAAGTTAATGAAAGCACTTTTATTTTCAATATATTTATTATTTCGTTTTTCTCGTAATTCAAGTGGCTAAAAGGGTTATAAATGGCAATTAATATATATATATTATTTTTTCTGTGCATTAATTTTCATTATTATGCACAAGAATGTAGTTTATTAGGGATATTTAATTGGTGCTGAACACATCCAAATGTCGCCAGTGTTAGGGTAGGTTACCCCGAACTTTATCCTTAGCCCTTGGATCCCCTTTACATTAATCACCCCTTTACGATCATTATGGTTAGGAACCCGTTTAGTGGCTATTAGATTACCCTAAGTCTATCCTTAACCCTTGGATCCCCTTTACGATCAATCACCCCTTTACGATCATTAGGGTTAGGTACTCGTTTAGTGGCTATTATAGATTATATAGTGGCTCCTAATATTCTTCCCACAAAAACGTCGAGTAAAAAGGATGAAATGGTTTTGTGTCGAATATTTTGGCTACTGGAAACTGTCCTGGAACATTCACACAAGCCACTTTCACCGGCTACATTTTTTCAGTACTGATTCAAAAGTGAACTCACCGTTGTGTCGTCACTAGTCATGCTTATTCCTCCATCGTTCCTTACTATTATCCACATCATCCTTACAGTGTTCCCTACCACACTTTTCTGTCACAAAAATCACCTGACGAATTATTAAATACCATATCATTCATGCACACTTGCGAGTTCAACGTCTGACGTCTGACGCCTTGAGCCGTTTTCAGTTCGCGGCATATCGGCTCATTCCTCACCACCCGGTATCTTGTAGATTACGGAATGGGACGAGTGTGCCAAATGGCATCGGGATCATTCGTAAGTGTCCGTAGACTAAAGTTACGAGACACCATGCCTACCCGTAACCTTCGTAAGTGTCCGTCACCTATTCTACCCTTTTCGTTCAGTTCCATAACGTCATAGGCATGACTAGGTAAATTTGCACTAAGTTTAACAGTGTGGACGTAGCTCAGTCGGTTAGCAGTCAGGCTAACAATCCGAAGGTCGCGGGTTCGCGTCCGACGGATTCTCACTAAAACTGGTTGCTTGTCTTGAGACATGTGACCTACGGCAGAGATCGTCCTCACGAGAAGTTGTGGTACTGTATTCTAAAGGTGCTCCTTACTATTTCATTAATTTTCATTATTTTGCATAGGAATGAAGTTTATTAGGTATATTATATTTGCGCTGAACACATACAAATGTCACTGGTGTTAGGGAAGATTACCCTGCTCTATGCTTAGCCCTTGGATCCCCTTTAATATCAATCACCCCTTTACGATCATTACGGTTAGGTATCCGTTTAGCGGCTATTATAGATTTTATACCACTCTCCTAATATTCTTCACACAAAAATGTCGATAAAGCAAGGTGAAATGGTTTAGTGTCAAATATTTTGGTTAATGAAAACAGTCCTGGAACATTCACACAAGGCACTTTCACCTGCTACATTTTTTCAGTACTGCTTCAAAAACTAACTCACCTTTGAGTCGTCACAAGCCATGCCTCCTTCGTCCTTACAATTATCCACATTATCTTTACAGTGTTCCCTACCGCTTTTTTCTGGCACAAAAAATCACCCGACGAATTATCAGATACCATGTCATTCATGCGTACCCGTGAGTTCGATTTATGACGCTTGACGATGTTTTCGGCCATATCGGCTTATTCCTCACCACTTGGTGTCTTGTATATTATGGAATAGGATGAGTGTGCATTGGGATCACTCATAAATGTCCGCAGACTAAAGTCACGAGACACAATGCCTACCCATGTCACCTATTCCACCCTTTTCGTTCAGTGCCGTAACAGTTTCGGCATGACTAGGTAAATTTGCACTCCTCACAAGAAGTTGTGGTACTGTATTCTCAAGGTGCTCCCAGATTCTACAAGGCAATGACACATGACACATTGTCATTTGTTAGATGTTATCTCACCCCTCATTGATCTTTCACAGGTCATGGAGGAACAACCACAATCAGTGAAGATTGGATGATGATTTCAGTACTGCATACATCATTTTCTGCATGCAAAATTTAACATACTTGGCCCAGATGACATCATATCTCCGTATTTATGCTCAAAGGATACTTAATCAAATTCCCACACATAATTGTTATTTATTAATGGCATGTACTGTAATATTTACTTTGTGCACAAAGCCTTGTTCTAAATATATGTAAATGATTAATGGATGTTTTTGCGAAGATTTTTTTCCATGTGTAAAAATCTTTACGCCCACAAAAATTAACGTGAGTCGCGTTATCACTCAGGTGAGAGAAGTTTGTAGGCCCTCGACATCACAACGCATATAAAATACAATGTACACTTTGTAACCTAAAGTGACACTGTCTGTTTTCGCGCAGAAAAGTACCTAAACTGGCTGATTTAATATTATGCATTCCATATTGTGACAGTCTATGATAACAAGAGATAGCGTCGTTAGTAACACATACCTTGCTACCATTGCTGCCCTTTCGACGCCATATTGTTTACATCCTGATCACTCCAAGTAACAACGCAATGCGCGAAATAAAGTTCGTTTTCGCATACGAGAAAATGTGATGTGTAACAATACGATTATGCAAGAATTGTACCTACGTCATAGTCACGGTGTAACAATTCTTTATAATGACAATATTACGTCAAATGAATGCGAGTAGTAAATAGATCCCTCCGCTCCAAGGTAGGTAACTCTTCATCAACATATTTTCATTAAAAGTGCATTTGGCAGCCAGAAGTGGTTTCCAAGTTCGACGCCAGGATGATTCCAGTAATTCTATGCAAATTTGTGTACTTTTCATTCATTCTATTTAAATACGAATATTGAACATTTAGACTGTTTTATATACTTCGGAAATCTTTGGCATAATATTATGTAATTATAATCTGTTTTGTTTTTTGTTGTTTAGTGAGTTACTCCATGACTAATCAATACTATTCTGCCACTCCATGGAGGTGGTTTGTAGTACATGTATGGGGATTGCAACGGTTGTGGGGTAATGCACATGGATGTATGTGGAATATCTGACATTTTAATCATTGAGATATAAGCTGTTACCAAGGCAAGAGGGGTAGCTGGAAACTGCACTTATAAAAGTCAGTTAACTCCCTTGCCTTGGGAAGATGATGTTACATGATTTATGTGATAAATATGGGTATGTTTTGAAAAGAATGAATATATGATTTAATTGGGTTTATGGCCACTTTGAACAGTTGTAGAGGTATTTAGTTGTTCAGGGCTATTCACTGCACCTCTGAATAGAAAGGTTCTTGTCAGGCTCCCAGAGATAAGTCTTGATACTTGTACCATCAATAAAGAATGAATAGCTCTGTATAAACTGTAATATGTTTTATCTTGAGGGATTTGCTTATGTATGTATGCCAAAAAGAAAGATCTGTAAACCTAAATGTTTAAGTAGTATTGTCATAATCTAGTGCCATTATACTATCCATATTGATCATGTTTATTATTAAATTTTGTATGTTTTAGGGCTGATTTGAACTACATTATAGGAATGTACACATCCACGCTACATGAAATAAATCCCTCACAAGCTACAAGTACTCACTTATCTTTGAAAAGTCAAGAGTGAGTGAGTATGGTTTTACGCCGCTTTTAGCAATATTCCAGCAATATCATGGCGGGGACACCAGAAATGGGCTTTCGGCGTGAAGAGCAAACGCTTTAACCACTAGGCTCTCTGACCGCCCATTGAGAAGTCAGAAGTACCACTTAACACACTCAACTATAAATTTGGAAATGATTCAATTCTAATTGGTCATACAGAGGTATCAAATCACAATAAGTACCTCTCGTTGAAACAACTGGTTTGATGGCTACATCACCACTAGAGGCAGCTAATAGTTATAGAAAAGTACTTCTTTCTCAGTGGACATATTTAAATATTTTCTGTACAATTATAGGTTACAAAATGCAGAATTACTCTAACTACAATATTCCAAATATGTGTGACAATGAATGGTGGACAGAAACATGACAGAATCATGAAGAGGGTGTATTTATAGGCACTTTTCTGTAGCTGGGATCAGATCACTTGCATCACAGTTAGGGGACAGATACACAATAGTGATGTGTGGTGAGAACTAAACATGGTGATGCTGGCTTAGTTGTGGGTGGTCCCCACCTCATTTGGGCTTATCAAGGAGTTTTGTGCACAATTTCAATGCATGTCATATTTGCAAGTAAGTTTAAGTTTAATTATGTGAAAAGACTGAGAATATACAGCGCCATACCTTGTTTAATGGCTGGTATTGGTGTTCCCTTAATGCAGTCTTGAAAACCCACACGAGACATTGAACTCAACCAATGCTGCTTCAAACCCGTGAAGATCCAAGGTAGAATAGGTCATCAGCAACCCATGCTTGCCAAAAAAGGCGACTATGCTTGTCATAAAAGGCGACTAACGGGATTGGGTGGTCAGGCTCGCTGACTTGGTTGATGCATGTTATCTATCTCAATTGTGCTGATCAATGCTCATGATATTAATCACTGGATTGTCTGGTCCATACTCGATTATTTACAGACCGCCGTCATATAGCTGGAATATTGCTGAGTGAGGCGTAAAAATCCCCCAAAAAACAAACAATGCCGCTTCACTCAATACATTCGCCAACAGCAAATAATTTGTGTTTAATTCTGTTCTAGTAGAATGGAGATGAACAAACTGTGTTCAGTGTAGAGCAGGTGACCTGTATATTTATCAACAATGAAGCTAATTAAGGCCATTCCAGGAGATGGTTATGCAGATTCTAGAGACACAAATGCTTGCATCATGATGTAACACTAAATACACGAGTATGAAGGTCAAGGTCATTCAGATATTAAAACAAATAAGATGAATTATAATGACTTGACAGCATCATCTGTAGAAACAGCTGACAAAGAATTCATACAAAAAACCCCAACTCATTTTGTAAATAAAAATGTTTATTGGTCATGATCTATTACAAAGTTACCACATACTATATGACTTGAGGCTGAACAATATGGTGTGACAATGTCCAGACATGTGGATACAGCTCAACTCATACTGAAAGACATAAGGGCTGTTGAGCTGAAATATCCCAAATAAACATTCTTGCCCCAGAGTGTACCGGTACATGAAACACTGTGATGTGACACCCACGGTGGCGCTCCTAACACCTTCCTAGTTGGGGACAGGACATGGGGCAATCATGATGCTTTTGACAGTCAATTGATCAAAAATGTTTTAATACAAATGAAACCCGTGTACAACCCCCCATAAAGCTAAAACAAAGAACTACTCATGTAATCTCAATTGCACAAGTCTGTCCACATACTCATGTTGCTAGATGCCAACCTGTGACATTGACATGTACAGTGGACCTTGACAGCAGGAAACCGACCTGTGAAGATCAAGGTTAGGATAGGTCTTCAGCAACAATAGGTCTTCAGCTACAATATAGGTCTTCAGCAACAATATAGGTCTTCAGCAACACATGCTTGTTGAGACTAACGGGATCGGGTGGTCTGGACTTGGTTGATGCATGTCATCGTATCCCAATTGCGTGGATCGATGCTCATGATATCAATCACTGGAATATCTGGTCCAGGCTTGACTATTTACACACCACCATCATTTTCTATGTGCAAAGCGTGAAACAACAAACAAGTTAGGAAACCCTCCTGGAGGATCTTGTTAGGAACGCCAAAACATCCAAGAAATATAACCCATAATTCGTTAAAGTGGACATTTGCTAAAGTGGCATGTTTGCCTGGTTGTGTACAGTCTTGACCTACAAGGCTTCCCTGTACTCTAGTCCATCCAATACACAGTTGGGCACTTTCACCACCCTTGAATATGGATGATATTGGTAATCAAAATTCTATTCTGGCATGTGAATGCTTCTAATAAAAATGAAGAGAATAAAAAGTGTGTGGCGTTCCTGTATATTGTTAATGTGCAACATTAAAAACAGGGAAACTAAGACGTACAATTGCAATACAAATCAACATACCGTATTCGACGTAATAAGCGCCCCGCTCTCATAAGCGCCCACAGCGATATTTGCTAATATATTGGCTAGTGAACAATCCCAATTAGCACTCCTTCTGATTGATCAATGTACACAAGACTTATTTATTCGCGTATAATACGCACTCGTGTGTTATATGCATTCTCAATTATGGGCAATTAAATTCTGGAAAAATGTATCTGTCGCATATAAACATTTCAGTGTGTCAGCAGAAACCACGAAATTTATCTTTCAACTCTCTTTTTTCCACCAAAATAATATTCTTATAAGAGCCCCCTATTTCTAATTTTGAGAGTGCCCTGGGCCCTTATTACGTCGAATACGGTAATCTAAAAGAAAAACAAAAGAATATGATGGAAAAGAAAAGCATGAAACAAATCCCGATAGTTAATTAATGATAAAGGCAAACGTGAAGACAAGTAATTATGACAGAAAGGATGGAATGCAGAGCCCAAAACACAACCGAAACCGTTAGTATTGCTGCACGAGAATTCCAAGAAATGACTGTGTTTATGTCAAATAAATCAAACAAAAAGGCTATATCGCTAGTGAATACTACAGCTGTCGGGATTAGGAATCCTGAAGACTTAACAGAAAATGAGAATTGTTTTTACCATGATAACAGAGATAGGTACAAAATAACCATTTTATTAATGAATTTGTTGTCTTTCCAAAAAAGTTAACGGAAATGTCAAATAGGAATTTTCACACACAGAGCCTTTGTTCTGACCAGAACAAATACATTGCAAACTTAAGTATCCTTTCTCTCCCCTCCATCCAAAGACAAAACAAAACGACAAAATAACCAAACCCCATGTTTTAAGATAGACCCATCACAAAATCCCTCTTTGAGACACTTGACAGTTTCACAAGGTAGAACATGTGTGAAAGTTCCTGTATGACCGGAACAAATGTCAGTGTGATAGGAGCCAAATCTTGATGCGATATGAACCTCCAAAGGAACAAATGTTGGTTGTAAATGTTCTGCTGAAACTTACATACGCATGGAAGCAAATCTTGTTTACCATGTAATCAAGAGCACAGTGTAAAGGTGAAATACAATGTATTATGATTCTCCAGAGTACTGCGTGAGTGAGTGAGTTGGGTTTAACGCCGCTTTTAACAGTATTCTAGTTATATCGCGGCGTGTCAGCTCAATGTGGGACACGCCGAAGTGATGCAGGTCTCAGACGTTTACAACTTCGGTGAAACCCACGAGCACGGGTATGGTGCTGACAAACCTAGAAACATAATCGGGGCGAACTGGGATTCGAACCCACAATCATAGGTTTCTGGCATGTCCAAGGGACGCAACTCTGCACAGTGAATCGCGGCGCCTTAGACGACTGGGCCACCCGTGCCCCCCCCGGAGTAGTGACAGCAGATGACACTGGTGCAGTGACTACTGTAAAAGTTGTAGGTGTTGTATCAGACCAGGATACCTGGAGATACCTGCAGACTTCATCTGCACTTCAATAATAAATCTGGATATGTATTCAGCACTTCAAAATGTCAACAAAGAGAGTCACTTAGCCAAAGTTGCCATCAATATTCAAGAGCAATTTCCACATGAATACCAGAACTGATGACTAAACACTAAAACATCATTTGAACAAAATGTGATGGCCTCATAACAGCATAAGGAGAAACATACAGACCCTCAAGAGGGGAGAAGTTTACCGGGTCAGTATGAATATTGAGACAATAAAAAAGAATGGTCAAGGCAAAATAATTAATTTGCAAAGAGTGAAACATAGGTGTTGCATTCCACAACAAACCACACACATACCATGCATACCAAAGTTCATTACATTTTGAAACAAAATGGCAGAGTAATGGCCATAGCAAGCTTCAACTTTCAGAGGTCAAGTCAAGGTCAAAACATAAAACATTAGGGAGAAAATCAGGAACATATATATTATTCCCAATTACCAACTAGTTATGTATAAAATTGCCATAAATATAATAGAAAACATAGAAAATTAGGTTCAAGCATCTTGAACAATTATCATTTACGGGAAGAAGTATTTGAAGTTTGACCTCGTAACTTCACATATACCAATTTCATTACATTTTGAACAAATGACTTGAACATAAGCTATAAATAGCCTTTTCAATATGGCTGATGTTTCAGAGAAACGAGGTATGTTTTGTGTTTTCCAATATGCCTGCTGGCAGCCATATTTGGTTTCTGATTCAGATGCTTTGATGATATTCTGTGTCTGAGTGGGGTATTCATGTTAAATTACGGCATGGTATCTCAGCGGGCTAGCACTATAAATCGGTATCATTCCAGACTAGTACAAGCAGCCACACACACACACACACAAGTGCATGCACGTCGCTATATATGTGCAATAATCTTGGATGTGATGTTAAACCCCATTTCACCTCACCTCACCTCATATAGTATTAATATGGTGGTAGCTTTATACCAATGTCAGCATGATCAGAAGAACATGGTTGACTCAAAATACACATAATCCTCAATACAGAATTTCAAAAATAAGCTTAAAGTGTGTATTTTCAGTCTGTTTTTGATACAAACATGTTTGTGACATAATCATCATGATCATGCAGGAACGAGATATTGCATAGATTGATGTGTTTCAAGTCATCTGTTGTGATGACTTGATGACTGTAACAAGACAACAGTGGTGAGTATCATGTCATGATGGAAGGGAGTACAAATCTGGGTTATTATATCTTATACAACATGACAACATGATGTAGTGGTAAGGCATCGGCACGAGGGCAGCGGGGATACCCTGCTACCATACTGAAACACATGCCTTGCCTCCCGCCTCCACCACAAGTGTAACTATGGACAACTCAGAGATGCTGACCCCGAACTCAGGCCATTGGGGTTCAAATAAAGTCATTCAAAAACTAATTTGTAATCATTGTCAGATTGACGGGCTGTATTGTTTTGATTACTGGATATGTTTCAATAAAATTATATATGCTGTACACAGGATAGGCCAAATTGGATTCAAAGTATCACGATTCTGGCTAAATTGCAATGGTTGCCATCTCTGAGAACTGTATTAACAATGCATAACACACTGCTGCTTGTAATCATGGTAGTGTTTCAGTTCCAGGCCAGAACTTTTGTTTCTGTTGCTAATGTTTCAACCTGTCTTGAATCTTGCCATGAAATATTGCTATGTTTTTTAAAATTATTTAATTTTTTATTTCAAGAGCTTTTTTTTATGATGATGATCATGTTAATCAAGCAAATCTTATTTCAACATTTCTTGCATAATGTCATACCGACCACAAACATGAAATATGTAGCATGTATGGTGAGTTTAAAGAAAAAGTTGTAGTCAAAATGAGTGAAAAAAAGACTTGTCCCATTTGGCTGTTATGTATATGTCAGGCTCGGGTCAAGGCTTGGATGACTGATGGCAGTGATGCTAGACATGTGTGTTCAGGCTCAGCAACCAGGAGACTAGCGGAGGAGGAGGAGGAGGACATTGGGAGGAGGCTATGCTGCCAACTTCTGTCGCTTTGTGCTGGGGGCAGCTGTGTCCCCCTTCTTCACTGTGTTGTCTTTATCTGGGTCCACGAAGTCCTTCCCTGTTGTGTCGGTCAAGTTGACACACTCTTTGATGGCGCTGTTGGACACCTGGAGATACACAGACACTTATAGAGGATTGCCCGGGCAGCCTCCAACACTGACACACACAATGGGCAACAGATCCTAAATATCCTATAACAGTGCAGTTGGCCATTGCTTGACATCATGACAAATTCTCCATCTCAGGCACAGGAAGGAGCTCACTCCGTAAGTGGCAAATTAAGGGACTGACTCAAAAGTATGTACTGATCCAGTCTGCCACTGATCCAACACGGGACATTTACTCAGATGCTATGTTATATTTTGGTCTTTTTCACGGTTGGTATTGTTGAGTGCTTTTAAGGGGCTATTAACAACCGTTCGGCTCAAAGTCAGTACACTGTGTCTGAGTGGGGTATTTTTGTTAAACTGCGGCATAGTATCTCAGTGGGCCAGCACAATAAAATAGCATCAGTCCGAACTAGTACAAGCTGCCTTGACCTCATATGGGGGTCAATTAAAAGTTGTAACAGTCAAGATCCCGCCTTTGGGGCCTATAAATTAGATTTCATCAAATCAAATCAAATCATTAAAGCTCAAGCCATATTATCCCGAAGCCTCTTTAAGACCAAACACTGAGTGACTTTGAACTACAAGGTCATCCATCCATAAGCGAGAACATTATTTTTTGTACACATTGGTGGTGACATAAAGTCTGGATAATAAACTGCTTATACTTTTTGAATGACACTATTTACAAGTCATTTCAAACTGACTTGACATTTAACCCAGGTATGGCACATAACAGGTACTCAAGTTATTGTGTACACAAACATTTTTATGGCCAGTTCATACCTTCAGGTCATCCACTCACAAGTTGGACATTTTCCACAGGGGCATAAATGAAATATATAAGGTATGTAATCTCTCACAAGCACTTGGTTGAGAAAACCAATTGCAGTTGGAAGTCCTGACTTATTAAATGATTTTGTCCAACTTTCCATTTGATTTTGACTTGAGGTAGACTGATCATGACCCTGAGAGTTCCACAGAGGGAGGTTACTCACCTTGACTAGTGGGGTGTACTGGGGATGGTGATGCTCGTACACAGGGTTGTTGCTTGCACGGTTGTAGGCACACAGGAAGGCCCAGCGGCGGTCGGGGCTGGTGTTGGCGCTGGAGGTGTGCAGCAGGTTACTGTGGAAGAACAGGCCATCACCTGTGGACACAGCACTCTCTAGGTTATACCAGCAGTGTACTATTACTTACTGTATCTCCCTGTAAACAATTACACATACCCCAGACACTACCTCCCTCCACCCCAAGCCACTACCTCCATCTACCCCAGACACTACCCCCCTCCACCCCAGACACTACCCCCAGCCACTACCTCAATCTACCCCAGCCACTACCTCCCTCCACCCCAGACACTACCTCCATCTACCCCAGACACTACCTCCCTCCACCCTAGACACTACCTCCAGCCACTACCTCAATCTACCCCAGCCACTACCTCCCTCCATCCCAGCCACTACCGCCCTCCACCGCAGACACTACCTCCCTCCACCCCAGACACTACCCCCAGCCACTACCTACATCTACCCCAGACACTACCTCCTTCCACCCCAGCCACTACTGCCCTCCACCCCAGACACTATCTCCATCCACCCCAGACACTATCCCCAGCCACTACCTACATCTACCCAAGGCCACTACCTCCCTCCACCTCAGACACTACCTCCATCTACCCCAGACACTACCTCCCTCCACCCCAGACACTACCTCCAGCCACTACCTCAATCTACCCCAGCCACTACCTCCCTCCATCCCAGACACTACCGCTCTCCACCCCAGACACTACCTCCCTCCACCCCAGACACTACCCCCAGCCACTACCTACATCTACCCCAGACACTACCTCCTTCCACCCCAGCCACTACTGCCCTCCACCCCAGACACTACCTCCATCTACCCCAGACACTACCTCCATCCACCCCCGACACTACCTCCATCCACCCCAGACGCTACCTCCATCTACCCCAGACACTAACTCCCTTCACCCCAGCCACTACCTCCATCCACCCCAGACACTATCTCCATCTACCCCAGACACTACCCTATCCACCCGAGACACTACCTCCATCCACCCCAGACACTACCTCCATCTAACCCAGACACTACCCTCATCTATTCCAGACACTACCCTCACCTACTACAGACACTATCCTTTCAACCCCAGACACTACCCTCTCTACCCCAGACACTACCTCCATTTACCCCAGATACTACCTCCATCTACCCTAGATACTACTCTCTCTACCCCAGACACTACCTCCATCTACTCGACACTACCCTATCCATCCCAGACACTATCTCCATCCACCCCAGACACTACCCCAATCCACCCCAGACATTACCCTATCTACCCCAGATATTACCCTCAAGATCTACTCAAGACACTACATTGCCACCCAAGACACTACCCTATCCACCCCCGACACTACTCTCATTTACTCCAGATACTACCCTATCCACCCCCGACACTACCCCCATCCACCCCCGACACTACCCCCATCCACCCCAGACACTACCCCCATCCACCCCAGACACTACCCCTATCCACCCCAGACATTACCCTATCTACTCCAGACACTACCCTATCCACCCCTGACACTACCCCCATCCACCCCAGACACTACTCTCATCTACTCCAGATACTACCTTATCCACCCCAGACACTACCCTCATCTACTCAAGACACTACCTCGTCCACCCAAGACACTACCCATATCCACCCCTGACACTACCCCCATCCACCCCAGACACTACCCTCCCCTACTCTGTGGGTGTCCTCACCAGGCTTCATCTCCACATGCAGCTGCTCCAGCTGGCCCTGCAGCTCCTTGACCCGGGCCAGGTCAGCCCCGGTCTGGTCTCCAACAAACAGGTGCTCTATCCGACCACAACGATGAGACCCCTCTAGAATCTAAGTTTAAGCAGAAGGTATATTTCCTTTTGTATTGTACACCTCATGACCTCATTTATCTATCAAACCTATAGCACTTAAAAACACCTAAAGTTTCAGCCACTGACTCCGTGACTCACTGGCCAGAAATATATTGTTGGTCGATAAAAACATTAAATTAAATCTGTGAGACACGATTGCAGGTATCATCAAAGCACAGGCGTTAAAAGTATAAGAATGTTAAGTGATTACAAAGGCTGGATAGACGGACAGAGTGGCAGACAGGGCACCATCAGCTAAGGCGAGCTCTACACACTGTTGGTGCAAACTGTACTGGGAAGAATTCTCTGCATTCTGGCCACTTTCCCAAATACATCAGAAATACTTTTGTCAAAATGGCTACCATGGAAAGGTAATAACTATACAGTCAAGTCTCGTTAATCCGACAATCGGCTTTATCCGACACAAATGATTGGAATTGATTAAATCAGTGCTCTTTAGACCCGTTAATCCGACAGTCTCGCACTCTGACTCCGACACATCTACTTTGCAATGAATTGCTGAAATCACTCATTAATCAGTCTCGTTAATCCGACAATTATCAGCGTACTCCGCGGTCATCTGCCCGTGTTTTGATGCGAGACGAGTCACATGCCTATATTACCTCAATTTCATTTAACTCGGATACAAGTCCTGCTACCACTGAGGACATCCCTTTACAGGTCACCTCAGAACGACCTTTCGCGAACTTTGACCGACCAGTCAAATTACTTACAGGAAGTTGACATTAGCCACTAAGAAAGCAGCTTTCTTAAGCATTGCGGCATTAGTTTCAAATTAGCGACTTCCCCAAAAAATTACTATGCTTTAAAAATCAGTCAATTTTGAATTTGTCATACAGTCCGTAAAAGTAGTTTTGTGTTAAACCTTAGTGGTTGTATGATTAGAAAACACATTCCGCTGACAATGTAATACAACAATATGAATATTTCATTTTTCATTTTCCTAGGTGTTCGTATCGTTATCTATCATGTAGTTGTCCAATTGTCGATCACGAACGTTTGTACTACCTAATTTCACTTATCCGACATACTCGTTAATCCGACATAATCATATGCACCAACAATGTCGGAGTAACGGGACTTGACTGTATAAATTTCTTTGGTGAGACCACCCATGCAAAGTTTCAGCTTCATAGCTTCTTTGGCTTTCGGAACTACAATGGCTCCCGTGACTCACTATGGTCTGGTGGCTGGGGAACAACCTGACCTGCATCTGAGCTGACCTCAGATTTTATTTAAACCTATGAGCCTGAATGTTTTTCTAAGAAAAACACCTTGCAACAATGTAATTTTTTTGGCAGGCAATTTATTTTCTTCTGAACAGCCTGAAGCATTATAATTTGATAAAATCCCAGGCATCTCCCCCCCCCCCCCCCCCCCCGTCAAACACAAACACACACCCCTCTCTCTCCGGACTATTAACTGATTGGCTAGCTACAGTGAAGACAATCACTAAAGCTTAATGAACCAAGGACCTAATCTCTTGCATATGTATCAGGGGCGGATACAGCTTTTTTGACACAATTAAGATCTATTTATTGTCTTTGGTGGTAATTTATACAGAAATAAAGATTTTTTTCGAAATAAAAAAAAAGGCACACCCCCCACCTCTGTATCCACACATGTGTATTATTCTAAAATCAAAAAACCATTGTAAACAAAGTGCCTGACCTGAAGGCAGCCATTAGCCTTGGTACATGCATCGATGGAGATGAAGACAGTCAACATGTCAGGGAAGAGGCAGCCATTTTTGTACCAGTATCTGGAAGAACAGCATCACCACATCTTACAATAACATGGTACATTTCTTTAGCTGTGCTACTTTCAAGTAACTTAATTTCACACAAACAACATGAAAGCAACTGTTTGCTTACTGTCCTTGTTTCCCAAGGCATATCAATCACTTGTCAACCTTTTCATTCTAGAAAATCTTCACCAACCTACACACAGTCCATGTAGTCCTAATGCTATACAAGATTGCCCACAGAGTGTACCTTCTCCATCCTTGAGCCCAGCTACCCAGCCATGCTTGCCCCTCCATCCTTCACCCCAGCTACCCAGCCATGCTTGCCCCTCCATCCTCCACACCAGCTACCCAGCCATGCTTGCCCCTACATCCTTCAGCCCAGCCATGCTTGCCCCTCCATCCTTCAGACCATCTACCCAGCCATACTTGCCCCTTCATCCTAGCCATGCTTGCCCCTCCATCCTTCACCTCAGCCATGCTTGCCCCTCCATCCTTCACCCCAGCTACCCAGCCATGCTTGCCCCTCCATCCTTCACCCCAGCCATGCTTGCCCCTCCATCCTTCACCCCAGCCATGCTTGCCCCTCCATCCTTCAGCCCAGCTACCCAGCCATGCTTGCCCCTCCATCCTTCACCCCAGCCATGCTTGCCCCTCCATCCTTCACCCCAGCCATGCTTGCCCCTCCATCCTTCACCCCAGCCATGCTTGCCCCTCCATCCTTCACCCCAGCTACCCAGCCATGCTTGCCCCTCCATCCTTCAGCCAACCTACCCAGCCATGCTTGCCCCTCCATCCTTCAGCCCAGCTACCCAGCCATGCTTGCCCCTTCATCCTTCAGCCAACCTACCCAGCTATGCTTGCCCCTCCATCCTTCAGCCAAGCTATCAAGCCATGCTTGCCCCTCCATCCTTCAGCCCATCTACCCAGCCATGCTTGCCCCTCCATCCTTCAGCCAACCTACCCAGCCATGCTTGCCCCTCCATCCTTCAGCCCAGCTACCCAGCTATGCTTGCCCCTCCATCCTTCAGCCAACCTACCCAGCCATGCTTGCCCCTCCATCCTTCAGCCCAGCTACCCAGCCATGCTTGCCCCTTCATCCTTCAGCCAACCTACCCAACCATGCTTGCCCCTCCATCCTTCAGCCAAGCTATCAAGCCATGCTTGCCCCTCCATCCTTCAGCCCATCTACCCAGCCATGCTTGCCCCTCCATCCTTCAGCCCAGCTACCCAGCCATGCTTGCCCCTCCATCCTTCAGCCAACCTACCCAGCCATGCTTGCCCCTCCATCCTTCAGCCAACCTACCCAGCCATGCTTGCCCCTCCATCCTTCAGCCCAGCCTTGCTTGCCTCTCCATCCTTCAGCCAACCTACCAAGACATGCTTGCCCCCAGTGTGTGCGGCAGCTCTTCAGCCAACCTACCCAGCCATGCTTGCCCCCAGTGTGTGCGGCAGTTTTTCAGCCAACCTACCAAGACATGCTTGCCCTCAGTGTGTGCGGCAGTTTTTCAGCCAACCTACCAAGACATGCTTGCCCCCAGTGTGTGCGGCAGTTTTTCAGCCAACCTACCAAGACATGCTTGCCCCCAGTGTGTGCGGCAGTTCTCCAGACAACCTACCCAGCCATGCTTGCCCCCAGTGTGTCAGGCAGTTCTTCAGCCAACCTACCCAGCCATGCTTGTCCCCAGTGTGTGCGGCAGTTCTCCAGACAACCTACCCAGCCATGCTTGCCCCCAGTGTGTGCGGCAGTTCTCCAGACAACCTACCCAGCCATGCTTGCCCCCAGTGGTGAGGCAGTAGTTCTTCAGCCAACCTACCCAGCCATGCTTGCCCCCCGTGTGTGAGGCAGTTCTTCAGCCAACTTACCCATAATCCTGATGCCAGACATGCTTGCCTCCAGTAAATGCTTCCTTCATCATCAGCTTGGTGTGGTAGTGATAAACTTCACCACCAAGCAACTGGAAATAAAAAGAAGGCTTGTTTTGTTTTACACAACAGCCAATAATATTACAGTCCTTTTGACATCAGACCTAAAAATAAACATGACATTGGAACATATGTTTTCATCCCTAGTTTCCAGAGGAGATATTGCTTGGGTGAGATCAAGGGACAGCTCTACAATGAAACTGCATCACAATGCTTTGTAGACCACAATCAAAGGCAGTCACAATCAAATGACATCACTTACGTCTTTGCCACTGTTCAAGTCCAGGTTCTCTCTGATTATGTATCTGGTTTTGTTAACACCATGGCTCTTTGATTTCACCAAAATGGTAAATGTCAGAAGACTTGCATCACTTTGGGTTTTCCTCCAATATTAAGCTGACACGTTGTGATAAAACTCACTCATTCTCTGCCACTGGTTTGAGCATCGATCCACTCAAATGGGATACCATGACATACACCACCTAAGTCATTGAGCCTGACCAAGTGATCCTATTAGTTGCCTCTTACGACAAGCATAGTCACCTCTTATGACAAGAGAGGGTTGCTGAAGACCTATTCTAACCCAGATCATAAGAAATGCTCTGCCACTGAAGCTGGTTAGCTGTACTTGTTACATCAAAACACTTCTTATTATTGGTTATCGTGATTATAATCTGAAAAAGTTGGAAGAACGACTTTTGATGATCAAGTGAATCTCACCCTTGTGTCCATTAAGATCAAATATATCATCGATCAAAGTCAGGCAAGCATTGGAGTTTCAAACTTTTATCAACTTGTAGCGAAATATTTGCTATCAAATTACAAAACAGACCAACTTGATACAAAGTTGCAGCAAACATTCCATGACAAGCCTTGTGAAAAGTGTGTACATCACTCAGGCATCTACATCTCATGTGCTACCTTGGCATGTAAATACCTGGAAAGCTTCGGCTGTTAGCACTACTAATAAACCCCATTCATGGAAACAGCTGCATTACTGTCTGGAATAAATACCCTGGATCCATCTACTACCAGTGATTTATCTAGGATTCAAAGTGCTCTTAGCAGGAAGATTGGAAAGAAATTGTTATTGTGTTCAAACTTGGGATTTCTATTAAAGTTCTTATTTTTCTAAGCTCAGGGGCATTTTAACACCAAATTGTAACATTGCATTCATGCAATAAAACTAAGCATTAAACATGTTAAAGCCTCTTATGACACCTTTAAAAAGCCATAACATTAGTTATAACCATATTAGCATGAATTGGGAAATGTTAAATTGCAATTTGGGAAATTATACTGACCTTTTCTCCAAACTCGGGACTGAATATCGACCTCTGATCAGGTCTAGATACATCCCTGACCATAGCATAATTTAAGCAAAATTTGAATAGCACAATGCATTAAGAGTTTTCCCATTAATCTGTGCTAGGACAAAGGAGGATGTGACATCACTTTCAAACCAAAGCTAGGTGGTGAGTGGGTATGATGGTTTGAGGGGATTTGTCAACATAGCATGGAGACAAAATCCTGACAATACACTGGGTAATCTATGCATGGTGGCAGGTGTGTGTTTGTTGTGGTGCCCACCTTCTCCGATGTGCTGACAACCTTCTCACACCGCCCCACCATGCCAGTCACATCATCCCCGGGGTGGCTCCAGATGCATAGCTTGCTCTGGCGATCCTCACCATCAGAAACCTGAAACACAGCAGTCTCTCCAACACAGAGCATCTCTCTAATATAGATCTCCCTCAACACATATATCTAAACTCAACACCAACATAACACAAGAAATCTCATCTCAGTGTGACCTTCAAAATTATGGTCTTACAAATCATATAATGTTTTCTTACATCACAAAAACATTTAACAGGTTTTACACACCATAATTATTAACAGAGACTCATAATTAAGACTTAGATCAACTGGCCTTAATTATAGGCACAAGTAACATGGACTTCAACCTCAAAATGCCAATCAAGAACTGGCTTCAAAATAAATTTGGTTAAAAAGTACACCGCTTTGGTCAAATTCTAACTATTCAACAATCTTAAGGTTAGCATGTCAACGTATCTGATCTAGGCCAGCAAGGCTCATCTTTAGACTGAGGGCAGGGCAGGAACTAGCAATACAGCACCTTCCTTGACAACAACGGCCTGGCTTTTTACTTACCAAGCAGCCGCCATATGACAATCCAAGAACAAAGTTGTACTTAACTCAAAATATGTGACATGGTGTTTAGTAAATAAGAAAAAAAATTACATTGCTATTTATGGCTTTTGGATGGCCATGTTTAAAATTGAATCAGAATTCTGTAAACAGATTTTTGAGACATCATTAATAGAGTTGTACCCAAAATTCAGGTTCAAAAACATAGCTTTCCGCAGGTTCAGAGAAAATGCAGAAAATGTATGATACACTGAGGTACATGAGATGAAAGGTTACATCGACATATGTGAGACTGCACATAAACCATACACACTGCATACATGCAGAAATGGCAGAGGAATGGACCAGTGATGGACAAAATCTGAAATTTCAATATGGCTGCCATAGTGCCTAGGTTAAAACTTTGATAGGAATTATTTGAGACAGACATCATCATGATCATTGCTAGGATCATCCCAAAAGATTTTTGACATCAGGGATTGTAGTTTGAGAGATCCCATTTGGGTGAAGGGGCAGCCAATGTGCCATGAACTTCCTCCAACCTTCTGTTCAGGTGTGTTCATGAATCAGATGACTCTACTGTTCACCAATGTTATAGTGTAAACCCACTACCTTGGTGTATTGTTGACAACTGCTCATGATAAGTAGACAACACTGAACATCCATGTCACAGCTTGCAATGCACCAAAAGGTATGGAACATGTTAAATATAATAATAAATGAGAGAGCCCAAATGATTAAAGTCTTCATGATGGCAAGTAAGACATACTTCCATCATGTCCACCAGAGCTCTGTTTAAAGGCCACATGATCGGAGATCTAAGCGTACCGTACCCCGTATGCATGCTTTACGATGGCATCACTGCCTTCCAGGGTGTCACGGACCTTCGTCAACTCTTCACTGTCTAGGAGGCCTCTGAATAACAATATACCATGATGTATACAACCACAGCTTTCAGCATGTTCAGTACTACTGGGGTGGGGTTATCACATGAATGCAGTGTCTGAAATAACTGCCTGCACACCTGCCCATAGCTGGTATTGTTTCTGCCGGGCTGCATGAAATTTTCCTCTGCCTGCCCAACTGTCTAAAAGAAAATTTTAAGACTACTTACATATTCACTTATATAATAAATCCTCGTAGATTCTCTGGCGATTGTTTGCATTACCTCAACTGAATTATAACTTTATTTGTCTCTTATTTTTGCAATTTTTTAACATAAATAATGTCTGAATGTGAACAGGCAACTTTTAAAATGGACAGGCAACATTTATGGGTCACCTGCTCGACTGGGGTTTTAAAATTAGTGCATGAATGTAACTAGCATCCATACATAGCAGAAGTAACTCAGTGAGATTGAACCACTTCCTTTCTGTCACATGACATGGCATGTGCCAGTTATCACAAAAAATGTTTTGCACAGCTTTCATCAGTATTTCAACAACATCAGGGCTAAGCAGGCCATGTTATCTCCACAGGGGGAACCAGGACTTCAGCACCATGTGATCAAAACTAAGTACTAAGTTGCATTAAATTCTTATAATACCATCAGTTCATGGCATCATTAAAATTGGTTGTATGAATAAACTGGTCAGTGAGTTGGGTTTAACGCCTGTTCTGAAGCGTCCGGGAACAAGTGTCATATTCCTGGACACAGTGGTTGATTCATGGGTACACAACAGCTTCATGGAAAGCGTTAAAGTTGACATGCAGCACGTGCTTCTTGCTTAATGAGCGTAAAATGCACATGCTCTGCAAACAGTGAATTTCAGTTGGCTTCTGGCGTTCATAGGAGCAAGTAGTAAATGGATATCTCTCTGTAAGTTACAAAATAGTGAATTAGAATAGTACGGAAATAGAATAGAATAGAAATAGTTGAGAGAGCTACCCATTTACATTGTTTACATACGCTAATCAAACAACAACTTCATTTTTAGTTTCAAATCCATTTCATTTTATGTTATTACATTTCCATTGTTTATTACATTACAAGGGGAATTCACGTTTAGTTGATTACAAGGGGATTTCACGTTTAGTTAATTACAAGGGGAATTCACGTTTAGTTGATTACAAGGGGATTTCACACTTAGTTGATTGCAAGGGGATTTTACGATTAGTTAATTACAAGAGGAATTCACGTTTAGATGATTGCAAGGGGATTTCACGTTTAATTGATTACAAGGGGATTTCACGTTTAGTTAATTACAAGGGGAATTCACGTTTAGTTGATTACAAGGGGATTTCACGCTTAGTTGATTGCAAGGGGATTTTACGATTAGTTAATTACAAGGGGAATTCACGTTTAGTTGATTGCAAGGTAAGTTCATGTTTAGTTAATCTGAGTTTAGTCTTCCACTGCGAACCAACGCCTCTTTGATTGATATTACAGTTATATCTTGGCATGTCAGCATAATGTGGGAGGAAAGCCCGAAATGATGCCGGTATCAGATTTACCACTTTGGTGAAACCCACGAGCATGGGTA
Organism: Haliotis cracherodii; assembly: GCF_022045235.1. Lineage (NCBI taxonomy): Eukaryota > Metazoa > Mollusca > Gastropoda > Lepetellida > Haliotidae > Haliotis > Haliotis cracherodii. The sequence goes on along the minus strand of NW_027266282.1, from coordinate 2,737,006 downwards.
AGGTGCTGACAAACCAAGGCAAAGAATTGGGGCGAACCAAGATTCGAAATAACATTCATAGGTTTCTAGCATGCCCAAGGAATGCAACTCTGCACAGCGACCGGGCCACCTGTGCTCCCCAGTTGTATGAAACGCTCATAAGAACATCATCAAGTTCTTGAGCATTCAAACATTTTGTTTGCAACCATGAGTTTGTTGAATCTTCACTGACAGACTTTACTCTGTATGCTTGTCAACAACGTTGGTCCTTGGAATAGGCCCCACAGTCATCAGTTTAAAACAGTAACAATATAACTATAACATGAAGTGATATACTTGATAATATACATGTAAACCTAGGCTGGGGTGAGGTTTTTTACTGACTTATAAATACTGTACCTGACAAGTATGTAGCCCGCCTCATTGAAGTCTGACAGCATCTTGGGAGTGACCTCGAGGTCACCGCCTGTGTACGTGTATTCTGTAACAAAACATATTTGGTTATATACCATAGTATAGCATGTACTTGTTTTGGTTGGTTGGTTTGTAAGTTGTTTACAATATTCCAGCTATATGACGGTGGTTTGTAAATAATCGAAAATAAAACGATGACATGCATCAACCAAGTCAGCGAGTCTGACCACCTGATCCCGTTAGTCGCCTTTTACAACAAGCATAGTCACCTTTTATGGCAAGCATGGGTTGCTGAAGACCTATTCTACCCTCGAATCTTCACGGGTCTACTTGTTTTGGAGGATAAACTGTAACTAAACATGCGAAATGTGGTTCACATCGTGTTCAAGATTACCTCACTTATATAGCGACATGCATGCACATATGAGTGTGTGGTTGCTTGTACCAGTGTGGACTAATGTATAGTGCTAGCCCACTGAGATACCATGCCACAGTTTAACATGGATACCCCATTCAGTATACTGACTCCAAGCCGACCAGTCCTTGTTTTAGCCCCTTAATGCAGAAGAGGGCCAGGCAGGTTAGCAACAAGTACCATCTTTTAACGTCTTTGAGTATGTGGTGGCCAAAGGATCAAACCCACGAACTTCCGCATGGACACTCTACCACGAGATTACAGAGGCGGTCATCCACGGAGATAAAACAGAAGTCACTAGAAAACAGACATTGTTACTAGTATTACACATTGTGTATTGGTAGATTTCTTTGGGTATTCAAAATAATTTTACTCCCTTGAGTCCAGTACTTTTAAACTAATGAGTAAACATTTTTCTTTATGATTCTGCTTAAAATGCTGTTGACTTGATAAACAAGGGAATATGGATATAGCAGTCACCATTTCCGTCCGTCCATCAGCTTTTTCCGGAGCAGAACTCCAAAACCTTTGCTTATTTCTTTTTGAAACTTGCAATAAAGATCAGTCTAGTGGTGAACTGGTGCCTTTTGATGATTAAGGAAGTTTATTTTTTTATATTTTCATGATGACAAGTTGGACTTTACTGAAACTGAGGGTTGCGCTCATTTCCGGAAATCAGTCTAGTGTTGGTAGAAGGTATCCAATGGCAATGAAACAAATGCCTGCATCCGCTTAGTAAATTTAAACCTAAATACAGGTACCCAGTCTTCTCATCATAGTTATACTATTGGGGCTGTGGCATGAGCAGAAATGACATTTTCAATATGGCTGCCATTGTGGCCATTTCTATAATTGTATCAATTTAATCTGAGGATTATTATCATGTATATAGCTTGTATCATACATAAAACAATTCAGCTGTGTTAACTCAGAGGTTTCAATGGTGATGTACAACATGCAGTAAACTAGATGAAACTGTATTACATGAAGGTCAAAGGTTGTATCTGGGTCAAAAATCCAAATAGATAAGAACATGAGGCCATGATGCACACCACCCATCCCTGTTTGATGTCCACACAAATGACGAATGATGATGATATAGCAAAAGGCACCACTTTAGACCCTGGTAATTTTATTTACTAATTCAAAAATGCATATTATGGACTATAATTTTAGACTGGTTCACCTCGTTTTCAGTGCTTTTCTGGCAGCGCTGCGCGAAGCGACACCTATCAAGGATCAAAGAATGAGAAACTGTATATCATAACAAAGGTATACAATAAAGAGCTGCAGCCAAACTGACGTGTTTTGTTGCAGTGCTTAATCAATCATTGTATTATCGGTAATCCTTAGGTCTGTGGTTTTTGCAACTGCTGAAATGTGCATATTACATAACATGTAGTACATTCACCACATCAGATCTGGATAGATAACCCAATGATAGATGAAATAATTACCCCTGACACCATGCGAACCACTGATTGCTTTATTACCTTGACACCCCATAGCCAGCGGGGAACATTATTGACATATTTGCAGTCCTTGTCAGGTAATGTGAGTAGTCCTACCACTATTTATACCTGTAATACAGTCATTAACGGAGCATCAAGTGAATGCAACACATACACAGGTGGAGGGTTATAACTTATACCATGAATTTATTTTGTTTTAACATGGATGACAAGGGATCGAGTGAGTAGTATCTGTTGCATTATATGCAATTTGCCTGAAAAATAAAAACTTGAAGAATAGTAAAAGGAAATTTACAAAAGCGCTTTATGATGGAGCAAAGAAAGGCTGCTACCATGAGTACTTTATAAAAATGTAATGTGTGATACGAGTTTTGGTAACCAAAAAAAAAGAGGGAAATCATTTTTACGAAACGATCGACTGGAGTTTCTATGGTAGGCCACCACAGCATGTAACTAACAAACTCGCAGACGAAGTCGAAGGCCGAGCTACCTGTAGTAGGGTCCTGATAGTGGCTGTAGTAGCTGAGAGCTGCGATAGGGTCCGACAATCAAGACAAGTCTTGACCCAATCGCGGATCGCAAGTGCTGAATCGATGTACAACAAACGTATCTTTTGCGAAGAGAAGTGACAATCATCTTGTTATGTTAAGGATCTTTAAATTGATATATTACCTCGAAGTGGCATCGTCAATTTGCTTCTCAAAACAACAACAACAAAAAACAACTACAACACTCTCGATCGATCTCCACTGATCAGCTGTTCAGCTGTGCGGTACCGGAAACAGGTCACCTTTCATTCGGAGAAATATCGGCCTTTTCCGGGAGAACTCGGGGACCTCCGAAAACTGGTATTCGCTAACTGTTGCGCTGAGGCAGTCAGTTGGCACGCCAAAATGTCCATAACCAACGTATTATTTCCCATTTATGGGCGAGATTTTATCATGAGCGATAAGTCACAACGTAGTTAAACCAAGGATCTGCCATGCATAACCCACTGAACTAGTTTCTAATTTACATGGAGGTTTTGAATGAGAGAGAGAATTTATCGATGTCAACTTAATTCTTTATTATGAGGAGTATAAGCTAGCTTACTCCTTCATCACTTAGTTCCTACATGCTTGCTAATTTCCTATGCAAGTAGTTTAATTCCATCAACTTTATAATGACAACAGGTATAATACACGAGATATGATAATGATGATGATAGATGGCTGTAATACACCCGATAATCGAGCGTGACAGTCCTTGAAGATTGTCTGAAGCCATAATAAAGCAAAGGCCACTTCGTCTGCACTGCGATCCTCATATAGTCCCAAACTCCGAGGGCAGATTCCAAACAATACACAAACAGTGATTCGGACTTTCGTGATACATGTACGATTAAATCATTTCATAAGGTTAGGATCAGAGGTGGACCGGAGTTTGCTTCCATTGATTTGATTGTTGTTTGGACTCGGACTGGGTGTGGGGAACGCAGGCTTCAACCATAGTCACTTATCGTCTACAAGAACCTTTAAGCATCAGCTTCAAACAGAGCTAGACTGTCACGAGACATGTTGTGCCTGCTGCGTTTGTGATCCGACGTGAGAAGCTTTTGAGTTCTGCGAGCTGATGCTTTCTTCATTGCCAAAGAAGTTTCTCTAATAATGGAATGAACCTTCTCCTGTGGAATGCCCTTTGAACTCAAAATATGACGCTTAGTCAATGGCGGGTCAGCCATCACCATACCGTGGAATGTCTGGATCATTGTTGGCGTTGCCGACATCACATGTCAACCAGGGTCGCCTTCAAGGCGTTCGCTGCCCCCTCTTTACCGTGGCATAGGAAAGGGCATCCTGTGTTATCTTCATATCTTCATGGATGTCATTTAGTGGTAGCCCGTTTTTCTGCAAGTTCTTGATCACTTCTGCACGTTTCCCACAGCCCACAGGCCTCAGACCCCATTTTTCAAAATGCCAAAATATTTCAGTCATTTCAAAATTATTTTTCCACCAGATTGATAAATGGATAAAAAGTTATTAAGAAATTCAAAAGGCCTTAAAAATCACAATAGTTTAATCATGCTAGGATTAGAATTATAAAAACCTTATACACTCACTGACTGTCGTTTTATTTCAATCCTATCATTTTCAGTCAATTGGTGATGAAATGGACCATAACAATGTTTGGAATTAATTATCAAAATAAAGTGAAATTTCATTCATTTTACACATTGACTGTAACACATATAAACTACAGATATAATTCGTACATTTTATAAGACAATGTTAGCTTTTGTAGGATATAAACCGTACTGCTGTTACCAGGATTCAGCATTATACGTGAAAAGGGGATATCCTGGGCTAGGATTTGGGGGGTCCATGGGCCAGGTGTCGCGGCTGAACTGGCATACATAACCATCATGGTGTTTCTATCAGGCGCCATAGGTAACCATATATCGAGGACATATAAGGAAGCTATTCTTAAGAATAGATGTTAAATATAAGATGTATTACTATAACTGAATCCAACCACGCATAGAAAACATGACGCACCAAACATGCGTTGTAGATAACAAGATATAAAATATGTAATGTAATACGCGTGTTATATAAAAGTAAGACCTGGATTATATAGATAACAGCTGTATTATATTAATACGACATGAATAATACAAATATGACATCCACATGCATTATTTAGACAGACCATGTGTTTCATAAAAAAGTTCTTTTTTACCAAAATAAGCCACAATGACATTGAAATTTAGACGTGACATAAATATCGTTCCATTTATATAAATATTTTCGATAATGTGGTGTTTTTTATATATATAAAGAACACCATAGCCTATATTAAACACATCTCACATGCCGTATTCGACGTAATAAGCGCCAAGGGCGCTCTCAAAATTAGAAATAGGGGGCTATTATTAGAATATTATTTTGGTTGAAAGATCAATTTCGTGGTTTATGCTGACACACTGAAATGCTTATATACGAGAGATATATTTTTCCAGAATTTAATTGCCCATAATTAAGGGTGCATATAACACACGAGTGCGTATTATACGCGAATAAATAAGTCTTGTGTACATTGATCAATCGGAAGGGGTGCTAATTGGGATTGTTCACTAGCCAATATATTAGCAAATATCGCCGTGGGCGCTTATTACGTCGAATACGGTATAGTGAATATGTCACGAAGACAAAACAACGCTTTTAAAGGAAGCGGACACACAATCATTAAATAACAGCAACACTTTATAAAAGCCTTTGGCATTGACAGTTTAACATTTCTCCATATAATTATATGCATCCTCTGCAACTTGGGTTCAGATCACACTGTGGAGCTACCACGGCAGGCTTTACATGAACTTATGCAAACATGCACGATCATGACACTGAATTACACTGTGCCCTTTTTATACAATTAAAAAACATTTGACAGGATTTTGACATGAAGCATTCTAAGAAACAAGTTATGAAAATATGATATTAAGCATTTCCTTCTCAGGCAGAACATACAGATCCCACAATCATTCAAGGAGATGGACAGGGTAAGGTTTTATGGATTTCAGCAGAACGCGGCGTCAGAATTTATGGGACTAAAGTGCTTCGTCTTTAGCTAGCTGAAGACACCACTCCAATCAGTCAACAGACATGTGTAAATGGTTAGTAAAAGTCAGAAACTGGTGTTCTATAAAACGTAAAAAATAAGTAATCTCATGGAAACTTTGCATCGTGAACATTCCAATGGCCAGTTCAGTAATATGTAGGTGTTATTATCTCAACCAAATTGTCAATGTAATGCACTGAGATTATTATACGAGCATATGTGTCATACTGATTTTACGAAACGAGTGTCAAAAATCTTGGATTTCCCGAGGGAGAGCGGTGGTAATTACACGAATTATTACACGATGTAAGGTATGGTGAGGTGTATTTGCCATCAGCTCTATACGGATGTGGGGTATGGGGAGGTGTATCTGCCTTCAGCTCTGTACGGATGTGGGGTATGGGGAGGTGTATCTGCCTTCAGCTCTGTACGGATGTGGGGTATGGGGAGGTGTATCTGCCTTCAGCTCTATACGGATGTGAGGTATGGGGAGGTGTATCTGTCTTCAGCTCTGTATGGATGTAAGGTATGGGGAGGTGTATCTGCCTTCAGCTCTGTACGGATGTGAGGTATGGGGAGGTGTATCTGCCTTCAGCTCTATACGGATGTGAGGTATGGGGAGGTGTATCTGCCTTCAGCTCTGTACGGATGTAAGGTATGGGGAGGTGTATCTGCCTTCAGCTCTGTACGGATGTGAGGTATGGGGAGGTGTATCTGCCTTCAGCTCTATACGGATGTGGGGTATGGGGAGGTGTATCTGCCTTCAGCTCTGTACGGATGTGAGGTATGGGGAGGTGTATCTGCCTTCAGCTCTATACGGATGTGGGGTATGGGGAGGTGTATCTGCCTTCAGCTCTGTACGGATGTGAGGTATGGGGAGGTGTATCTGCCTTCAGCTCTGTACGGATGTGAGGTATGGGGAGGTGTATCTGCCTTCAGCTCTATACGGATGTGAGGTATGGGGAGGTGTATCTGCCTTCAGCTCTGTACGGATGTGAGGTATGGGGAGGTGTATTTGCCTTCAGCTCTATACGGATGTGGGGTATGGGGAGGTGTATCTGCCTTCAGCTCTGTACGGATGTGAGGTATGGGGAGGTGTATCTACCTTCAGCTCTATACGGATGTAAGGTATGGGGAGGTGTATTTGCCTTCAGCTCTGTACGGATGTGAGGTATGGGGAGGTGTATCTGCCTTCAGCTCTATACGGATGTAAGGTATGGGGAGGTGTATTTGCCTTCAGCTCTATACGGATGTGAGGTATGGGGAGGTGTATCTGCCTTCAGCTCTGTACGGATGTGACGTATGGGGAGGTGTATTTGCCTTCAGCTCTGTACGGATGTGAGGTATGGGGAGGTGTATCTGCCTTCAGCTCTGTACGGATGTGGGGTATGGGGAGGTGTATCTGCCTTCAGCTCTATACGGATGTAAGGTATGGGGAGGTGTATTTGCCTTCAGCTCTATACGGATGTGGGGTATGGGGAGGTGTATCTGCCTTCAGCTCTGTACGGATGGGACGTATGGGGAGGTGTATTTGCCTTCAGCTCTGTACGGATGTGAGGTATGGGGAGGTGTATCTGCCTTCAGCTCTGTACGGATGTGGGGTATGGGGAGGTGTATCTGCCTTCAGCTCTGTACGGATGTAAGGTATGGGGAGGTGTATTTGCCTTCAGCTCTATACGGATGTGAGGTATGGGGAGGTGTATCTGCCTTCAGCTCTATACGGATGTGAGGTATGGGGAGGTGTATCTGCCTTCAGCTCTGTACGGATGTGAGGTATGGGGAGGTGTATCTGCCTTCAGCTCTGTACGGATGTGAGGTATGGGGAGGTGTATCTGCCTTCAGCTCTATACGGATGTGAGGTATGGGGAGGTGTATCTGCCTTCAGCTCTATACGGATGTGGGGTATGGGGAGGTGTATTTGCCTTCAGCTCTATACGGATGTGAGGTATGGGGAGGTGTATCTGCCTTCAGCTCTATACGGATGTGACGTATGGGGAGGTGTATCTGCCTTCAGCTCTATACGGATGTGAGGTATGGGGAGGTGTATTTGCCTTCAGCTCTGTACGGATGTGACGTATGGGGAGGTGTATCTGCCTTCAGCTCTATACGGATGTGAGATATGGGGAGGTGTATCTGCCTTCAGCTCTATACGGATGTGAGATATGGGGAGGTGTATCTGCCTTCAGCTCTATACGGATGTGAGATATGGGGAGGTGTATCTGCCTTCAGCTCTATACGGATGTGGGGTATGGGGAGGTGTATCTGCCTTCAGCTCTGTACGGATGTGAGGTATGGGGAGGTGTATCTGCCTTCAGCTCTATACGGATGTGGGGTATGGGGAGGTGTATCTGCCTTCAGTTCTGTACGGATGTGAGGTATGGGGAGGTGTATCTGCCTCAAAACTCAAAACGGATGTGAGGTATGGGGAGGTGTATCTGCCTTCAGCTCTGTACGGATGTAAGGTATGGGGAGGTGTATCTGCCTTCAGCTCTGTACGGATGTAAGGTATGGGGAGGTGTATCTGCCTTCAGCTCTGTACGGATGTGGGGTATGGGGAGGTGTATCTGCCTTCAGCTCTGTACGGATGTAAGGTATGGGGAGGTGTATCTGCCTTCAGCTCTGTACGGATGTGGGGTATGGGGAGGTGTATTTGCCTTCAGCTCTATACGGATGTGAGGTATGGGGAGGTGTATCTGCCTTCAGCTCTATACGGATGTGGGGTATGGGGAGGTGTATCTGCCTTCAGCTCTGTACGGATGTGACGTATGGGGAGGTGTATCTGCCTTCAGCTCTGTACGGATGTGGGGTATGGGGAGGTGTATCTGCCTTCAGCTCTATACGGATGTGGGGTATGGGGAGGTGTATCTGCCTTCAGCTCTGTACGGATGTGACGTATGGGGAGGTGTATCTGCCTTCAGCTCTGTACGGATGTGGGGTATGGGGAGGTGTATCTGCCTTCAGCTCTATACGGATGTGAGATATGGGGAGGTGTATCTGCCTTCAGCTCTATACGGATGTGGGGTATGGGGAGGTGTATCTGCCTTCAGCTCTGTACGGATGTGGGGTATGGGGAGGTGTATCTGCCTTCAGCTCTGTACGGATGTAAGGTATGGGGAGGTGTATCTGCCTTCAGCTCTGTACGGATGTGGGGTATGGGGAGGCGTATCTGCCTTCAGCTCTGTACGGATGTAAGGTATGGGGAGGTGTATCTGCCTTCAGCTCTGTACGGATGTAAGGTATGGGGAGGTGTATCTGCCTTCAGCTCTGTACGGATGTGGGGTATGGGGAGGTGTATCTGCCTTCAGCTCTGTACGGATGTAAGGTATGGGGAGGTGTATCTGCCTTCAGCTCTGTACGGATGTGGGGTATGGGGAGGTGTATTTGCCTTCAGCTCTATACGGATGTGAGGTATGGGGAGGTGTATCTGCCTTCAGCTCTATACGGATGTGGGGTATGGGGAGGTGTATTTGCCTTCAGCTCTATACGGATGTGAGGTATGGGGAGGTGTATCTGCCTTCAGCTCTATACGGATGTGGGGTATGGGGAGGTGTATCTGCCTTCAGCTCTGTACGGATGTGACGTATGGGGAGGTGTATCTGCCTTCAGCTCTGTACGGATGTGGGGTATGGGGAGGTGTATCTGCCTTCAGCTCTATACGGATGTGGGGTATGGGGAGGTGTATCTGCCTTCAGCTCTGTACGGATGTGACGTATGGGGAGGTGTATCTGCCTTCAGCTCTGTACGGATGTGGGGTATGGGGAGGTGTATCTGCCTTCAGCTCTATACGGATGTGAGATATGGGGAGGTGTATCTGCCTTCAGCTCTATACGGATGTGGGGTATGGGGAGGTGTATCTGCCTTCAGCTCTGTACGGATGTGGGGTATGGGGAGGTGTATCTGCCTTCAGCTCTGTACGGATGTAAGGTATGGGGAGGTGTATCTGCCTTCAGCTCTGTACGGATGTGGGGTATGGGGAGGCGTATCTGCCTTCAGCTCTGTACGGATGTAAGGTATGGGGAGGTGTATCTGCCTTCAGCTCTGTACGGATGTAAGGTATGGGGAGGTGTATCTGCCTTCAGCTCTGTACGGATGTGGGGTATGGGGAGGTGTATCTGCCTTCAGCTCTGTACGGATGTAAGGTATGGGGAGGTGTATCTGCCTTCAGCTCTGTACGGATGTGGGGTATGGGGAGGTGTATTTGCCTTCAGCTCTATACGGATGTGAGGTATGGGGAGGTGTATCTGCCTTCAGCTCTATACGGATGTGGGGTATGGGGAGGTGTATCTGCCTTCAGCTCTGTACGGATGTGACGTATGGGGAGGTGTATCTGCCTTCAGCTCTGTACGGATGTGGGGTATGGGGAGGTGTATCTGCCTTCAGCTCTGTACGGATGTGAGGTATGGGGAGGTGTATCTGCCTCAAAACTCAAAACGGATGTGAGGTATGGACTATGTACATTGTACTATGTTTGTACTATAGAGAGTCATACTGACAAAACTTTTCTAAAACTATTCGGACATTATGTTCTCTAGGCTGTGGTATAGTGCGCAAACAAGTGTTCACACATGGAAGTGTGCCAGTATTGTACATGACAAAAATTCCTCAGCCGATTCTCACCTGTATATGAAAACTATAGCATGTAAAACCATTTAGAAGTACCAGTATATATATTACACAATGGTGTCTAAAAGTTCCTTCGAAAGTGCAGTGGTCACAATTAGTAAATAGCAGTTAGTAAATAAATAAAGACCGAAAGGAGTACATGTACATTGATACAAGAGAAGACCTCTCGTGTCGGAAACAGTGAGTGCACCTCTGACCATCAACAGCTCTACTTACTTGCAGAGGAATATCCTGAGCGCACGTCACGTTGTGTTGCAGACCAATATCCATCACAGTATGCAAATGTGACTTTGTCAAGCACAGTCTCCTGTGGTGTAGATTACTCGAACAAGGGCGAAATGATTTCATTTGAAACTTTGATCGACAATCTTGAAGTAGATGTGGATCGTGCATCCTGGGCCTAAGGCCTGTATTACGTGATGGACAAACACATCGGAAGTTTTGACAACAGCGTTGAAGATGATGGAGATACTGGAATGTTAGGTGCCGTGAGAGTTCTTATAACTACTGTATAAGGACTTGAAAGCTATCATGAAAAATATTGCCAGATGGACCAGCTGTAATTATCGACAATGCCAACAGATTAGGTATGTATTCATAAACATAAATAGCCCGAGGCAATACAGAATTATTTCTATATGTATGATAAGTTATGTGTAATATATATATAAAAAAGGTATGGGTTCTATGAACAGCATCTGTGTCTTATAGATAATTCATGAATAATATAAACGACATGTACATGCATTATTAAAATTGGTCATATGTTCCATAAAAAGCGTATGTATTACCAATATATACTAGTATATGTTTATATATACATATTGTTCATTTCCCATGTATTAAAAACAGCTTACATACAGAGAACTTATACCTTACCCTGAAGACTAAGACGAAAGTCAAGGGGCCTCTCTTCACGGAAGCGGACATAAAATCCCACTGACACAATCTGCCAGACCGCATACTATGAAATTGTTGTTATTGTTAAATCCAAACACCCAAGCCCGAACCAGCTGCATTATCTCCACGGGGACACCTCACTGTGCCCTCGCTTTTGTTCTGGGGAAAAGGGCAGTCAGCCATGGCACATGGGGAGACAATAGGGTGATTAACTATAGTCTGTTGCAGAAAATCAGGTATACATTACAAATGTACAGATATAATACACGATAAGATACATTGCAAGAAGCATATTAAGATACGTATTCAATTAAAATCATATATGTGAAGATGGTTATTGATTTCATTAACATATTTAATGGTTAACTTAACACACATCTTCTACATGTTCTGAAACATACAATCTGGAAATCAGTCATATGACATGGTTTGTTATGGACGGTTAATATATCAATGGTGTACATGTACAACCATCGTCAAACATATTTACAGGCCAACAAAGGAGGACGCAGTATCGTTATACTCAACAGGAGTTCTTCTGTCGGTCATACGTTCATTCTTTTCACTGAGGAAACTGAGAAGCCTGAAGGTCTCAGCATTGGACTGTTCCTTCCTGATGTCTACCTACTTTCAGATGTTGGGGTGGTTAGAACAGGCTTGCTCTCTCTCACCGTTTTTCAGGTTTGGGAGGAATTTTGAATGACAATGTCCTTGGCATCTCCAGGATCGTGTATATCAGGATTAGTTGTGATAAAGCTGTTTGAAGTGTTGATTCTGGCCGGACAGTTTTTTCTGCAGCAACACCAATGTACAGTAGTGTTTCTTCCGTCCTGATTCTAAATCCCTGACCATTATGAAGTAAACTATGTCGGGAGTTAGCAACAAACCGAACACTTACATGAACATTTGCCAATGATTGTGGGATCGGTACCAAAAATATATACACATGGCATTCTTACCAAACAACATATAAATTTCTTTTATGAAAGTCATCTTAACCCTCATGGTGCCTGGCATTCAGCTGGAAATTATAAGTAATATCTAATATGTAATAGACATATAGTAATAGTAATATAATAATATCTATATGAAGTGAAAACAAAATTACGACAATATGAATTACTTCGATTAAAGTTGTCCTCAATGTATAATATAAAGTTTATGTACTCAAAACTCTGATCAAACTTGTTTCACGACGACCACTAGAAAACATACACACTTACATTCGCACTTACTTTGACCTTTGCTCAAAATACAGTACTTGTATTACCAGTCCAAGAAATACAACGTTTTCTTTCATATTGTGTTATAAATGCGACTATTGAAGTGTATTTACACCGAGGTATATACATATGTACATTCACGGACATCCATGATAGTTTACTTAAGAAATGACTTTCACTTTGTGTGAGTTCATTGGAGTATGATCCTTCACAGAGTGAGGGCCAAACTGTATGGACGTTGGAGCTTGCGAAAGAACGCTTATGTATGTTCTCGTGCTAGGGAATTCCCAGGGTTTTCCCCAGGAATGTGGAAGTAGTCCGTCAGTGTTTACGTCATTTGAAGAGTACAGTCTCGTGAAAAACGTATGAACGTCAAATTGTGTCGTTCATACACTTATGAACGTCAACTTCGCGGTCATGTGACCTCTCGTCCAATGGAAAAGCTATGTATCGTGTAGACTTCAAATTAAAAAAAATAATTTCCAGTACAGTTCAACATTTCACCCCATTCTACAAAAGGAAACGTTTGAAATAGAGAATTGATCGTAGGTCAATGAAAGTAATGGATTTATTGGTCACAAAAGCTAAAATAGTTTCTTGGTGTTGAACTTCGAAAGTGTAACCAGCAACATCTTTAACATAAATGTTTTTTAGTAATTATATCTTATATCTAAACTACAGCTTGGATGGAACATATACAATTAAAATTGTGATCGGTAGGTCAGGCTCGCTGACTTGGTTGGTGCATATAATTGTATTCCAATTGCGTTGATCGAGGCTCATGGTATCAATCACTGGATGGTCTGGTCCAGACTCGATTATTTACAGACCGACGTCATATAGCTGGAATATTGCTGAGTGCGGCGTTAAAAAACAAACCAAACCAAAAATTTAATATTTATGTTATTGTTTGAACCATTTGAAATTCTAATATGTGAGGCTAAAATATTATAAAGGTGGTTTAACATTGAATCAGTTTTCACAACTTCCTCAATGTAAAACATTCCATTCCCTTACTCAACTATATGTCCATTATTGTCTTGGAATACCAATCCTTCAACTGAAAAGCACATGTCAATATTCCAATATAAGAAAACTGCGCAAAATATTCTAACGGTGTTAGCTAGGCAAGTGATGAACGGTCTCATTTACACGTCGGTCGCCGTGGAATTCTTCCCAATCGTGATGTACTAGATCTACTTAATTTATCAATGTACGTTTTTCCTAAACTGTGAATATATTTGTATACGCAATGGTCAAATGTAACAACTGTTATATTTGGGATAGTATTCTCTAAGTAAGATACAAATTCTAGGAATTTTGGGGTTGAGTCCTATCCGAGATTCGAATCTCCACTCGCATGCAGAGTGAGGCACCTACTCACCAGCACAAGTCAGCGATCTAACCCACTCAGCCACTGAGGCTTTCACAAAAATGGAGGTCCGACAACTGGTAGTCTGGATCACATACTTTGTGTACCCCTCTGATAAGAGTAAAATGGTCAATTGACGACCAACACTATCAACTTGCTGTCAAACCTAAAAGAAAACTACCCGACAGACAATCCTATCGGCGTTCATGATCAAATCAATGGGCACAACCATTGTAGTACTACTCACTTTATTAGACCAGTCAGTCCCCGACCACCTCAGTCAAGGCGACAAGGACATGGAAACTATGCCATAAAGGAAAACGCCAATACATCGCATAAATCATAGGGTCTATGGACAAGTGGGATTTCTGACAAATGGGATACCTGACAAATGGGGTATCTGACAAATGGGGTATCTGACAAATGTGTTTGACCAACAAAGCCCCCGTTCACGGTGATGGTCGCCTGCATACGTTCTTGGCAAAGCAAAACTGTTCTTAACCCTTTTTAACCCTTACACATTCTCCTATCCACAATGAAACAATGACCATTTTACAAGTAATCTCTAGTCGGGTTATATTCCTAGTGATTTAAAGACTTAACAACTGATCTGTTTGTATGCATGTATTGTGAAAACCGTTGATGGTGGAAAGGCAGTTAGGACTTTTTTTGTGTGATTTAAGTACAGCTTTTGATTGGGACTGGCACCGTGGATTATTAAACAAACTAGAGACATATGGTATTAATGGAACATTATCAAAAGTTATTTAACGGATAGAAAACAAGGGAGTAGTTATGATCGGATGTAAATCTGAACTCAACTTTGTATTGGCTGGAATACCTCAAGGGTCTATACTTGGACCGCTACTGTTTTTGCTTTACATCAATGATTTTCTTAATTGAAAATATAAATAGTAGTAGACCTATTGCTGATGATACGTCCTTGTACATCGTCGTCGAAAACCCAGCCGACGCAGTGTCAGCATTAAACGAAGATCTGATTGATATCCAAATCTGCGAAAACGTGGCAAATGAAGTTTAGCCCAAGAAAACTGAAAATATCTCATTTTCCCGTAAAATAGTCCCATTAAATAGACCAAATCTCCAAAACGGATGGAATCATTGTAATAAAAGTTGAAATGCATAATATATACACTTACATTCCCCTATGGACACCATTGTATTAACAATTTCTGCCGGATGATAAACTGTTTTAAAAGTTTAAAATACCACCTCCCTTGGAAAAGTCTTGAAATCATATACAGATCATTTACCATACCAATATTCGATTACTGTAGTATAGATACGGGAAGAATTGACACTGGAAAGATTTAACCTAGATGCTCTAAGAACCGTATGTGTTGCAACATGGGGCACAGGCCATGAAAAACTAAAAGCAGAAGTCCGATACTTTCTACATGGAGTGTGGACTTCCACAAGGATCAGTGCTAGGTCCGCTGTTCTTTATACTGTATACATACAGTCAACAACTGGTTATACAGATTCATGGACTTAAGCAGCTGTCATTTGCGGACGACACGCAACTGCTCAATGCATTTAAAGCAACAGAAACATCAGTATCACTGAGTCACATTACTGAGTGCTCTATTGACATTAAGTCGTGGATGTCATCACACGGCTTCCGGTTGATCATGTACAAAATGCTGTCTTTGACATACAAGTGTGTCAACAGACAGGCTCCAGCTTATCTCTCCACTCTGCTCTAGCTTCATAATCCACCAAGAACTCTTCGATCAGCAAATCAACACCTGCTATCTGTTCCTCAGTATAGACTTTTCCAGCTATGGACTAAAGACTTTCAGTGTGGCTGCCCCAAAGTGTTTGAATGATATTCCATTTGAGATTAGACTTTCGTCAAACATTTCAGACATTCAAAGCAAAACTAAAGACACATTTGTTCAAAAAAGCTTTCCAGAGTGACATTTGAATGTAGCACTTTGAGCATGAACTGCTACATGGAGGCTAACGCATTATTATTATTATTATTATTATTATTATTATTTACAGATTAAATGCAGCAAAGAGAGTTTGGGTGATCCTGGCACAGTCAGGCTGGTTAGGCTTATCATCAGCTCAGGGCACTTGCCCCCTCTACACGCAGCCCAGACAGTGAATGGGACTTCTCCCAGGAAGCGCTGCCTAGTCAAACCCACCCAGAACTTTTCGGAGAATGTGAAGACTCTCCAACACTGCAGCCTTCTGCATTACCCAGATTGTCAGAAGGGCTGTATTCCTGGTAGCAAACCCGGGTACTCTCCCAATGTCAGTCAACAGATTGGGAGGTACCAAACCTAAGGCACCGAAAACAATGGGGAGTCGGACAACTTGGATCTTAGGATACAAGTGACATTTCGAAAGCGAGGTCTGCATATTTGCCATGTTTTCCCTCAATCTTGTCAATTACATTACTGTCAGAAGGGACAGAAAATTCAATGATATAACTGATTTCATTGGATTTATCAAAAAGGACAAGATCAGGTTTGTTGGCCTGGATATGTCTGAAGCCGTAAAAGGGCCTATTCCAAAGGATTTTGTATTTATCATTTTCCATTGCGCCCTCTACATATTCTGGGTCGCACCATGGACCTCTGTATCAGAACCACAAGCATGGCGAAGACGGTAATAAAATGATTTAGCCACCCCATCATGTCGCTTAAAATACTGTGTCTGTGCCAAAGCTGGTCATACACTCACAATGTCTTGGACAGTCTCATTAAGTTCATTACATAACCTACATTTCATACGGTTTCGAGTGGGAAGTGGCTGGTCTTGAGCAGCAAACAGAAAGCCTTCTTTTTCACTTTTCAGACCAGACGACCTCATCCAAGTGAAGGACTCTGCAGGATTGCTGATCTTCTCAACACACTGCACATAAACTAGATGAAGTGGTCGTTCAGGAAGCCTCTCCTTGAAAAACTGAGTCTGGGCCAATTTGATATGGCACTTCACTTGGTTGACACTCATTTCTGTACCGTCCAACAGTACAGAACCATCAACAAAATTAACACCAACATTGAGATTATGTCACACATCCTTGGCTTGTTTTAGAAAACTGTGGAATGCCTTGTTATGTTATCATCATGAATCTTGACATGCTTCACAAGAGGATCATCAGACAAATAAATGTGTGCAAAAGTGCACAAAACAATTCTATCATGAAGAACCCCAACGTTAATTAAACTACATCCTCCAATGATTATTGGTAAATATAAGCGATTGAGGGAAGAGCGAGGGTGGTGGCATCTATTGTCTGACATGATTCTTCGTGTGAGGGTGTCAATACCCTGAATTTCTTGTTTAGTCCAGTCAACAACACCAAATGAATATGCAAGGATGGGTACAGCGTAAATATTTGTGGCTTTTACTTTATTGCACGCATTTAGCTGTGAACTCCAGATTTTCTTAAGTCTACATTTTTCCTTGATATGGGTATTCTGGAGTTTGTCCCTAATCTGCATCCCCAAGTACGTATTGGCCTGACCTTCCACGAGATGGTCAATAACTCCTCCCCCAAGTAAACTAACTGATCCTCCCTCGTTTACCTTGCCACGTTCCAGAAGAAGAATGTTGCATTTGTCGAGTCCAAAGGATTATTTGATTATTGATTATTTAGTCAGCACATGTAACCATGCACTCTGGAGGCTGTCAGAGGCACTCAGTCGTCTAATTATTGGCATGCATGAAACAGGTATGTTATACAGAGCCATTGGACGTCATGTTGGATATGACCATACTGTCATCAGCTGACTCGTCAGAAAACACCGACAGACACATGAAGTCCACGACCAGGACCACTCCAAAAAACAAATGTACCGGAAGACAGGGCACTAGCATGTCCTGTGAGGCGACAACCCTTTGTTTTCAGTAAAGCTCTGAAACAACAATGGCTTCCCAACAGGCATCCGGCCAGCAGCACTGTCCGAAAACAGCTAAACTCATTTGGGTTGAAGTCGTGAAGGGTCATCAGACGTCCCTTGTTAACTACTCATCATCAGAGACTTTGGCTTGGTGTATGACTCGACATCATTGAAATCTGAGGATGTGACGATGAACCATTGGTCTGAAAGCTGATTCTTGCAGCACATCACAGATTGGCGAATGCGGGTTTGGAGACACGGAAACACTTTGTATACCCATAGGAACAATGTACCAACAGTCCCGTATAGTGGAGACACGGTCATGGTGTGGGGAGCAATATCTCATGACTGTAAGCTGGACATGGTAACAGTATAAAGCAATCTCAACGGCGGTTCTTATATCCAGTATATCCTCAATCCTGTTGCTGTGCCACATTTTGACAATCATGCACTAGTCACTCGACCTGTGATTATGGACGACAATGCTAGAACCGACCATTCTCGTGCTGTGACTGCATTTCTGCAAGGACACACTATTGACACCTGGCTTGGCCTGCTATGAGACTAGATTTGAATCCATTGGAACATCTTTGGGACATTCGTAGATGTCGGCTGTAGGCAATGAATCCACCAGTACAGATTGTGGCAGTGTTAGAGGCTGCATTAAATCGGGAGTAGCAGTGGTTACCTCTTGATCACAGGAGGAATGACGAGAAGGATAGAATCTGTCAGGGCACAGGGTGGTTACACTCCCTACTGATTTTCGGGATTGTGATCATCTAACAACGAATGTTTTTGGACGTATTTTGTTGTTCATACCTGATTATGGAACCTCCCAGATCCAGAGTTTTCGTTGTTATCAATTTATTCTCAATTGCAGAACTATCGCAACTGCGTTATTAATGCAATTAAAATACTGAATTTTGCATCATTCTCTGTGTTTTCATTGGTCCCGAGTCTCATCTCACACAGAACATTTACTTCTCCACCACAGCCCAGGGCACACGAATGATACCTTGTTGTTGGACAGATATGGTGGCAAAACCAGGTGCTGCTTAATTAATTTCTAGGTGTGTATATATCACTGACAGCCTAACTTGTCCTTGTTGTCACTACTATGAAGCCCTGCAGCACTACTTCTTTGTTTGTTGCAATTATAATGAAATTGGAAGCAAATACAGTACACAACAGTGGCTGAGTGGGTAAGATTTCAGACTTTGTGTGCTGGTGATTTGACATTTGACCACTTTCTAAATGGCATTGTATGTTCAAGGAAGATGATGTGTAATTGTCACTTGATTTTTGATTTAGGAAGAGGTATTAAATAAGAGTTGTTTACCAATTCCAGTGGAAATGAAATATGTGTAAACCACAAACTGCGAAAAAGAGGGTCACTCATCCTTGGCACGGAAATGTCCTAAACGCTTGCTCCTCAACAAACACCCACATAAAACGCCTACAGTCTGGATAATTTCTATTCAACCAACTGAGGTCGAAGACCCCAAGGGAGCACTACTCACTCTACTTAGCAAACAATGCAATCTGAGAGCACTGATCCGCCTGCTCACACTGATCCCCATGCCTCCCTCTATATTCGAACTAATGCACATAACCAACAAATCAGTAAGGCAAAGAAAACAGCCAAAACACCAGCTCATGGTAAAAACAAAAGGCCCATATCACACACAAAAAGAGTTTTCGAGTTCATTGCCATGGCGCTGATCAAAATTACAAGCAGAAGGTTGAGTGTCATAGCTATTGTCAACTGCATCCTCAGTCTGACTCCCAGAATACTGAAACACAAAGGAGGAAAGAAACAGTTCCAAAATAGGATATGCACTAAAACTCAATGAGCGCTCATCTAACCAATCATGGACTTGCTCATAAATAGCACTGGGCCCTGAAGTTAATGCACTCGTCAGGAAACAGGTGATAAAGCAGTGTGTAGCTCAGGATAGAAACTCAGCGAAAAAGCCAAATTCACATTACCTGGGTACACCCAATATAGAAAAGACAGAAAAAGCCATGCCTGGAAACAAAGGAGGACTTATCACCGTTGTTCAGGTCAGCTGTACCCCAAAAACTAGCAACACAAATGTAATGATGTCATTGGCGTTAAATGAGCAAAAGGTTACAAAGAAAATTTTTGAAATGTTTTATAATTGGTTTGGACATATGGAAAAATCCCATCAGAACAATTTTCAAACTATTTGATTAAAAAATGACACCCATCCTTCTTTTTTTGATGCGACATATGGGGCATAAAAGATGAGAGGTAGTAGAAAGGGTCTAATATCGAGAATGTAAATAGTATCTTGGTGCAGGAATTAACACTCCAAATGTAATTACTTTTTAGGGTAATGTGGACGGTACCCTTTGTTTATAAACACTACGGTGAAATGCATTAAATACTGGCGAAAACAACTTCATATGTCATCTAATAGACTTCCACATAAAGCATATATTATTTAATCTTGATTCAGTTGGTAGACAGAACTGGGCATGTAATGTTAGACTGATTCTGTTTAGTTCAGGTCTTAGCTATGCCTGGGTTTTCCAAAATGTTGGATGTATAGTTGGTTTTCTTAACCCTTTTCAAGCCAGATTGAAAGATATGTACAGCCAAGAATGGACCAATATTTTATCATTTAGTACTAGATATGAATATTATACACTTTTTAAGATAAGCCTAGAAGCATGGAAATATGTAAAAGATTGTACCCAGTGTACATTTGCTACCAATGTTGCTTGTGCTCGAGTTGGATGTATAAGGCTTAATATGGTCATGATACTGGGAGACACCACAAAATGTACACATTGTAATCAAAACAAAGATCTGCATTATTTCACCATTATATGTCCATCCTTAAAAGATATTCGAAAGCAATACATACCAAATAAATGTGTAATTGGAACCGTCACTCCAACAATTTATTCGCCTTATGGCAACCTCAAATTATCAAGATTTAAAATAAGTTATATTATATTTCAAATATGCCTTCAATACTAGAAATGTATAGAAATGAAACATGTGATTCTATCTGTAAAATTATCCTGTTCTGTATTGTATACACAATTCATTTATTTCGGCCTATGACCTATAATACAATAAACAATTGAATTGAAACTGGAAAATGGCAATGAATTACGCCGGCTAATGTATATCAAAGGGTTACCCACAAAACAAACAGGGACCAGCTAAAAAAGAGGGCAAAAATGGGATAATCTTTGGTGACGTTAATGCCAACAGCCCTTTATGTGAAGACATAAACAATTCGTGCAAATACAGCTAAATAGTAGAGAAATTGGTTGAAGACAACAAATTCATAACTCTAAAGAACGACTGACCCACACGTTATGACCATGTCCTCAACACATGTGATCAATTGACCTGACAATACCCACAAAGAAGCTCGCCCCACATTGCCATGATGACACTTCAGAAAGCGACCACCTTCACAAGCTCACATACATGGGTTATCCACCACAAAGGTTGGGACAGGGAAATAGCAAAAGCTCGGAAAGCGAAAAAAACTCTAAACGGGTCAAAAAGGGATAAAACAGCCAAACAGTCACTCAAAAAGCCAAAAAGATAGACACCTCATAGGCGATTCTAAGCAAGAGTCATGGGCAGACGTTCAGCAAATCTCTAAATAAATAAAATAAATGCTAAAACAGCTGGAGCAAAATACACGCAGTCATGAGTAAGCGTTTACCTACAAAAGTTCCAAAGTTAGCAAATGCCCAAACAATCAAAACAGCCACAAAGCATGCATCTTGTCTACAATAAACTATTTACTCTGACAGAATTTGATGATGCCATACAACATAGAAAAGGCACTGGACATGTTCTTGACACCGCCAGCTACGAGATATTGGAAAACATACATAGTCAAGCGTACAGCTTACTCACTGAGTTGTATAACATGGTATGGTCCAAAGGAGAAGTCCCAAAAGTATGCAAACATGCTGTTGTTATCCCGCTTCTGAAGCAAGGGAATGACGAAGCCCTACAAACTCTTATCAACCTATCTCGGTCATTTCAAACATGTGCAAAGCTATGGAAGCCATGGATACAAAAAGGCTCACGCATATCTTTGAAACAGGCAACCACATCAAACCTGATCAAAGCAGATTCTGGAAAGGACATCCAAGTCTAGATGATGAACGAAGACAGGAAAGTGAAATAAAAGAAGCACTTTTAGAACTGAAATATCTAGCAGCAGTATTTCTGGACATCAGCAAAGCCTTTGACATGGTACGACATGACGAACTACTCACAAAACCAGCACAGAATTGGGTAGAAGGGAGCATTATCAGCCCGATCCGGTTTAACATCATCATCATCATCATCATCAATGATCTATTTGATTATGTCAACTCTCCTACCCAAACTTCTAAATTCACTGATGACTGAACAATAGAGATGTTTCACATATCCGAAAAACTACTGCAATCAACTGCCCTTGACGGAATAGATCAATGTTTCTCCCTTTCAAGTGAAGAAACTGTAGGAGTTTTATTCCATAAGCACGGGGAAAGATACTATGATACCCTGTCTCTCCATAAAAGGCAAACTAATCAAATTCGAAAAATCCACAAGATTCTAGGAGTGATCCCAGATCACTTGGAGGAAACATATAGAATATGTAAAAAATCAGATGTCATAAATACCTGAACGTATTGCGGGCACTTTCAGGCACACCTTGAGGGAAACACAGCTGAATATATACAAATCTGTGATCAGTTGAAAAAAAATATGGTTCAGGACCAACCACTGTGTTGAGGCACCAAGCCCATTTTCTAGCTACAAATGCAGCAACAGATAATTCGCTGAAAGCACTACAAGTAGAAACAAGAGAAGTCCCATTGAAACTAAGAAGAGAGCAGGCAATATTAACGTTTTTGGGACCATTTGCAAACCCTCTGGAGAGAGAAATATGGCGAGACAAAAACATCCGTGATGAAACCATAGATCTGCGATATTAGTACGTGCACTCATCCAAAGTCACAATTGTAATGACATTCAGCCCCAGAAAGTCATGACAAAGGTTGAAGTTCCAAAGTTGACACTGCTTTAACATCAGAAGTCACTAGAAAGGAAAACCCAACCCTACTATGCTTTGTAACTATCACGAAAATTCAAAATACCTGAGACAGCTGAGGCCATATATACACTGATGGATCCACAAACCCTATCAACAACAGTGCTGGTTACGGGGTCCATATCTATAGCTCCAAACTCCAAGCACATTCGGTCCAACTGACCTGATGGTCAGTCAGTATTCACGGCTGAATTGGGGGCAATTCATGTGCAATCAAACTCATACCGGAACTATCTGAATCAAAGGCGGTCATTCTGTCAGACTCCCTTAGAGCACTACAAGCCATCAGCCTCAGAAACTCTAGACCAAATCAGGTCAATACAATTCTACACGAATACACCCAACAATCGGATCAGGGGAGAAGGGTGGAGCTACGTTGGATCTTATTTCACAGAGACATTCATGGAAAAGAAAAATCAGACACTGGCGAAGCTAGATCGAGCCAAAACAAAGATAAAAGCTTTTCCCCTTCAGCTAACTAGAGATAAAAAGCAAAGTCAAAGCCTCCATCGACCAAAAATGGCAAGCCCATGGGACGCCAGTAATGTCAGCAGATGGCTATACAACATTTAACCCCAAATTCTAAAAATGGGACCTTAAACTCACATGAAAGGAATGTCAAGGCTAAGCTGAACCCGGGCCCAGTTAAAACAAGTGCAGTTAGATCATCGATCTTTCGTAGATCTCCTACAGCCAAAGCAAAAACTAACTCTATTTCTGGAAGATGGTCAGCGCTTCGAACGTCGAAATTCTATTAATTTCTAAAAATAAAATCCTATCAATACGAAAATAGAAATCTAATCAATACCAAAACAAAAATCTTATCAATACTAAAACAGTCTTAAAGTGGGAGGAAAGCCCGATGCCCTCTATAGACGTTTACCACTAGCACAGGTATAGTTAGTGGGGACAAACCTAGAGGCATGAGGAAGTAACTCACGATCACAGGCCAACTAGGGAAATGACGTTGAATGTACACTGAAAGGCAAAAGGAAATCGCCATCTGATTGTGGAAGTGATCAGGGACAATCCCATTACAATGAGATCTTAGTTCTTGGTACTGCTGAACGAAGACCTGAGGACATCCCCTTAAGGGTCATGTCAGAACGACCTTTCATCCGACCAATCAGAGCGTCGCTTACCAGATCAGGAAAGTGACAGTCAATCATGCATCTTAGAAAAAATTAACACGGGGTATTCCGAATGACAGTTATGGCCAGTATGACCAATTCGTTTAGATCTCGTTTCAAAGGGATAAATTTTTGAACGGAAGAGACGTAGCATATGGTACTGGGTACTGCCATACAATCTGGACTATATATTAGACATTCTAGAATGTCCTTTTGCTAAGTTTTAACATAATTTTCAAGCGTAGTCTGGAATGGAGGTCACCATGCAGGTTAAACTAGTACCGTAAAGATCGGGAAAGCTGCGTTCTGATTGGCTAATGTCGATTGCTTGTTAGTCATGTCATGGGTCGGTCAAAGTTCGCGAAGGTCGTTCTGACGTGACCCGTAATGGGATGTTGACATGTCCTTGCTTAGCCGTAGCGAGAACTAGGGTATAATTTGAATGAGACTGGATCCGTGATTATGAAGAATGCTGTTAGCTTGCCGGTACCTTGATAGTAACCTGGCTATAGTCCTGGGGTCGCAGTCAAATCGCCTGGAACAGCAAGTGCTGACTGTCCTGTTTACAACATTCCTATTGCCCTCCCTCTTTCGGACCGCTTCCCTGGTCTAGTGGTAGAAGAGCGGAAGGTCCGGGGTTCGATTCCTGGATGTTATTACCCTGTCTAGCATTCGGCGTTAATGGGCTAAAACCAGAACTGGTCTTCTCGGGTTCAGCAAACTGAGTGGGCTATTCATGTAAAACTGCGACATGGTATCTCGGCAGTATTCCTGACTAGTTAGTTTGTTGTTTGACGACGCACTCAGCAATATTCCGGCTCTATGACGTGGGTATTCCTGACTAGTACAGGCACACCCACACCCACACACACACACACACACACACGCACACACGCATGCATGCATGCACGTCGCTATATAAGTGCAATAATCTTGAACTCGAAGTTAAACCTCATTTCACCTCAGCCTACCCTTCCCTTTCATCTTCAGTATAGCGAGGCATTGTTTCTCAATTGACAGTGGATCAGTCCGTATGAGGGAACAGGCACCGAATCACACTGTCCTCTGGACGTGAAAACATGTGACATCAATCACTTCACAATGAATGGATGTCATAGTGACAGACACCAATAATAGGCCGACAAAACGCATTTCCATCCTCATTAACAAAAGTACGGACCTCGTGTTGTGGCAAATAATTCACATGGCGACTTTCTTTTGCCTTTCTCAAGGGATTGCAACGTATCCTCTTCAATATTTGATATCATTTTATTCGAGTCAGATGAAGTTGTCTCAAGTCTGCATGATGTAAAATAAATATTTAGAGAGTATCCCTATTAAAAGACGCAAAATGCTAACGAATCTCTTTTCTTTTACAAAATATAGATTTCGTGAATTTCAGAAACGCAGATCATTCCATGTGTAATTGTGTTAGTGTCGTGGCATGACTACCCCTACAGGTGTGATGCTGGTTGGAAATATAGACGATGTAAACACAAAAGTAAGAAATAAATAAGAGTGCCAAGTTAGATATACAAACCTATATACAGCCAGCATGTGGCACAAGCCTGGTGCTTTCAACTAGGTCGTTGACGAATCGAACAAAAGTGCCTCAAGACTGTGTCCCATACCTGCAGACTTCCATGTTCCATTTCTTGTGTGTCGTCGTATATTGATATCAACGCCGCGTTTGTTTGTTTTGATTTGTTATGGGCTTCAAGAGTGTTCGAATCTAAATTAAGAAAAGACGTAATATAGCTATGTATACACTGGCGTGAAGCAACTGTAAGTCTACCGCCGCTCGGTGTTTGAAGGCAAACAGTGACGGTTCCCGCTCGATACGGAGGCATATATTTACTAGCTTGAGTGTATGCCGCAGTTCGATTCCATCTGGGTTATCATTACCGTCTACGTCCTTCTCTTGCGTCAAGACTCAGTTAGGTTGACACCAGGGCCCTGACGGGTTCACAAAAGTGAATCGAATACCAGAGTCATAAAACCAGACGCGGATGCGAGAAGTCGATCTCAACGATAGTCACGTGCATAGCCATCGGTTACCCGGCTTCTGTCAAGGGCCGGCACGTTTAACATTATTTATGACTTTTCATTACAGATTTAGCAAATACAAATGTCATTATGAATAGTCTTCACGAAAAGCAATCCACGTGCCTCTTTACAAAATTTGCAAAGGAAAATATTACGTATAAATTTATATATATTTATTAACTGTCATGAAAATACATAGAAGAATAGGAAGAACACATGTACTGATATTTGCATTTCATATTGAATCTAGCAGTGTCTAATGTTACCCCCAGGGGCGGTAAGGTAGCCTACTGGTTACAGCGTTCGCTCGTTACACCGAATAATCGTGTTCGATTCCCCACATGGGAACAATGTGTAAAGCTCATATCTGGGTGTCCTCCGCCGTGATATAGCTGGAATATTGCTAAATCGGCGTAAAACAAACTTACTGACTAATGTTACAACCAACCCCATCCACCCGTGTATCAGTTGATACGAACCTCTCTGTGATCTGGCATGTTCATGCAGCCCATGCACCAGTTCATTCTAGCTACCAACAGTTCATTCTAGCTACTATCCCGGGCTGTTAGGTTGGGATATCTGTCCTTCAAACACAGGAGTCCATCCGTGGGTCCACAACACTTTATTTGTGATATAACAGTTACTGCATGTGCATAATCACGACTGTGGTGATGGGACAGACATGGCCAGGCAGCATATCAGAGGCGTCAGAGAGCCAACCTGCCTAGCCGCTGTCCGAGGGTCAAGTCCCGACTAACAGAAAGCGTACTATCTTTAACCCTCACTGTCAGACTGCAATGTATCGTGTTACGTTACATACATGGTCAGCCTGCAGTATCCCGCACCTCATCCACAAAGTTAAGCTTCAGTGGCCAACCGGCCATTCTCTGGCATTAATTAGGAGCCACTGACCTGCACATGACTCTGTGCTGTTGGCCATAGTAATAACAGCCCAGCTGGTGTTATAATTTGATTTGGGCAACGATGTGAATATTTATCTATATATATATATTTAACTTATTTAACTCAGGGAATATATAAGACATATATATATTCCCTGATAAAACCTATACTCTGCCAAACTGCCTATGATATACGCCCTTTCTGTAAAGAAGGACGTGTCCCACGTCCTTATAAAGCATTGTGAATGAGGTAGGTATTAAATTACAATATACATGATACAAGTTAAATATTAAAGCATGAAACATGTTATGAAATTAATACAATAGGGTAGAGACGGTATAGCCATACCATTCAGATTGTACTGATGTGACAAATTATACAAGGAATAGTATCAACCATGGTTGATTCACAAACCTTAAATGAAGAATTCATTTTAAATTTAACAACGTCCATCGTAAGCTGCATATTAATTATCCATAACTAAGTATAATAATATTAATAGTTTCAAAATAGGAAAGCAGACTGAGATATATTCTGTGGAACCCGATTTTCTTTTTGCTACAACAGACGGCACATTACAATGTGTTAATTAACACCAGATTACGTCAAGTACATGGATCAACACAATAAAATAAAGTACACCATGTATAAATAACATTGTTACACAAATACGTTTCCACTGAGCAGTGAGGTAGAAAATATTTTTTTTTAAATAGAGCTTTACAGGAATCATGGTAAGGTGCCATGTACCAATTCACCGTCACTAATAATATACACGACGCTCAAGTCTCACACAGTTGCTCACAGATAGCTTATCATTCTTACGGTAAATGATCAGTCACACATATAAATTCTCTCTCTCTCTCACATACTTTTATCTCTCTCCCTTTCTACCTGTCTCTCATCTACTCTCATCACATCACTCCATTCAAGTCAACTATACAACTTATTAATACATCATATCAGGTTCACAAGCATCCTCATACACATCATAAAGATTCATCATAAACATCATTTTTATTTTCAGGCGCATAATATTTCTCTTACACTACTGCTCATGACAAACAAAGCATTACGAGCGGATATCAGACGTACTTAAAACATACATTCATACATCAAATAGCAGTGAAACAACGCCCTAATCAAATTGAGATATTTTAGTGCATATTAATAAACGTCGGGAAGGGGCACAGGCTACTAAGTTGACGGGACATATACAGCCAGGTGCCTGCTACAGCTGAGAGAAAAAGGAAAAGGGACAGATAATTGTATACATGTACAAAAAAAGCGTTAAGTGGTGACGGAAAGTAATTGACAGGGGTGGGTGGATTGAGGCGACACTCCTGGGGACTCAGATGGTATAACCCACAGTGGACGCACTTGTATGGGTGTGTGTGCGCATGGTACAGTGGGGGTGGGAAGATGGGAGGTGGTGGAATGGAAAGGGGAAGGGGAGGCCAGTGGGAGGGAAGGGTTTGATGGGGGAAAGCCTTGTTTGGGGAGGGTTGGAAATCAGTTGTTGAGTTGTGTCGCTCCTCCTGTATTCTGTTCAACTTTACTTTGAGGGATGTAACGACAGACATGATTCCCTCCATACCAGATTCTTTGTGTATGTCCTCTGCTATCTGGGCACTCTCTACCATATCTGACAACGTGGCATGGCGCCGGGTGAGAATAAACTGAATGATGTGAGGGAGGGCATTTCTGAAAATGAGGTCTTGTATAAATTGATCAGTGTTACATTTCAAAAGAGATGCCTCATAACGAATAGATTGAAGAAATTCACAAAAGCCTTCGTGCTCTTTTTGGTTTCTATCAATCAGGTCATTTTTGCGGTTTATGACTTGAATTGACGTTGGGCCATACCATTTTAAAAACGATTGTTTGAGTTCAGGCCATGTCATGTTGTCTTTACATGGAAGTCCTTCATACCAAATTAAAGCAGTTTTGGATAAATATAGGGGGAAAACGTTAATAATTTCGTCACTGGTGTAATTTTGAATTGAGGTAAATTTCTGAAATCTACCTAGCCATGAAGGTGCAGAGCGGGGATCATGTCCGTCAAACAAAGGCATGGGGAGGGTCGTGAAGCTGACGCGAGATGGGGGCTGGACAGTGTGTCGGCCAGCGGGTGGGGAGGGGCATGGAGGGGGAGAACAACAACGGCCATCACAATGGGGGTTAGTAATGCGGCAGTGATGATCAAGAGGAGTTGAGGTTGCAGGCTGGAGAGGAGTACATGGGGAAATTGAGCGAGGTGGGGAAGTCTCAGCAGTTGTATGTTTAGTATTTCGTCGGATCCTCCAAGGAAAGCAGGAATTACTGGAGGACCCGTCATCAGAGTTTTGAGTTTTAAATGAAAAGAAAGGCATCGCAACTTTAAAGAATTAACAAGAATGACCAAATTGTATAAACACTTACCCAGTGGAAAGATTAACTAAAACTTACAGAACAATCACTATAGCCACTGAAAAATCACAAAGTCACTGACACAAGGTGAAACAGAGTTAGTTGAAATTCTTTGCCTTGATGGAGTCCTTGTTTTTTATTTGTTTCCGCACAAAGGATTCACGTATAGGGGCCGTTGTACGTGCATTCGTTGCTTGCAGTTGTGAATGGTGAGGAACTCACAGAATTCTTGCTGTTGTTCCCACTTGCCGTAAAAAGACGTCACTATTGTTAGATGTGACGGAAACCTTTTCACAAAGCTGCAAAGCGTCCTAATTGTGGATTCCGTGGCACAGTTGAAAGGCAGTGTGGTCAACTGTTCTCCGAATTCACGATGATAGTTGCTGTTTTGACGTGAGTTGTGATGTGGACCCAGGATGGATGGATATCGCCTGACTTGTGGGGAGATTTCGCTCACGAACGTTGTTGCAGAGAGGTTCCGAGATCTTGGATTCCACCATGTATCCCGGGCTGTTAGGTTGGGATATCTGTCCTTCAAACACAGGAGTCCATCCGTGGGTCCACAACACTTTATTTGTGATATAACAGTTACTGCATGTGCATAATCACGACTGTGGTGATGGGACAGACATGGCCAGGCAGCATATCAGAGGCGTCAGAGAGCCAACCTGCCTAGCCGCTGTCCGAGGGTCAAGTCCCGACTAACAGAAAGCGTACTATCTTTAACCCTCACTGTCAGACTGCAATGTATCGTGTTACGTTACATACATGGTCAGCCTGCAGTATCCCGCACCTCATCCACAAAGTTAAGCTTCAGTGGCCAACCGGCCATTCTCTGGCATTAATTAGGAGCCACTGACCTGCACATGACTCTGTGCTGTTGGCCATAGTAATAACAGCCCAGCTGGTGTTATAATTTGATTTGGGCAACGATGTGAATATTTATCTATATATATATATTTAACTTATTTAACTCAGGGAATATATAAGACATATATATATTCCCTGATAAAACCTATACTCTGCCAAACTGCCTATGATACTACCAACAGTCAATTCTAGCTACCAACAGTTCATTCTACCCACCAAATGTTCCTGCTCCATGTCTTCAGTTCATGCTCCCCACCAACAGTTTCGGCTCCATGTCTTCAGTTCATGCTCCCCACCAACAGTTCATGCTCCCTACCTACAGTTCATGCTCCCTACCTACAGTTCATGCTCCCTACATACAGTTCCTGCTCCATGTGTTTAGTTCATGCTCCCCACAAACGGTTCCTGTTCCATGTCAACAGTTCCTGCTCCATGTCAACAGTTCATGCTCCATGTCAACAGTTCATGCTCCCTACCTACAGTTCATGCTCCCCACCAACAGTTCGTGCTACCTACCTACAGTTCATGCTCCATGTCTTCAGTTCATTCTCCCTACCAACGGTTCATGCTCCCTACCTACAGTTCATGCTCCCCACCAACAGTTCATGCTCCATGTCTTTAGTTAATGCTCCCCACCAACAGTTCATGCTCCCTACCTACGGTTCCTGCTCCATGTCTTCAGTTCATGCTCCCCACCAACAGTTCGTGCTACCTACCTACGGTTCCTGCTCCATGTCTTCAGTTCATGCTCCCTACCTACAGTTCATGCTCCCTACCTACAGTTCATGCTCCATGTCAACAGTTCATGCTCCATGTCAACAGTTCATGCTCCATGTCAACAGTTCATGCTCCCTACCTACAGTTCATGCTCCCCATCAACAGTTCGTGCTACCTACCTACAGTTCCTGCTCCATGTCTTCAGTTCATGTTCCCTACCAACGGTTCATGCTCCCTACCTACAGTTCATGCTCCCCACCAACAGTTCATGCTCCGTGTCTTTAGTTCATACTCCCTACCTACAGTTCATGCTCCCCAACAACAGTTCATGCTCCCTACCTACGGTTCCTGCTCCATGTCTTCAGTTCATGTTCCCTACCAACGGTTCATGCTCCCTACCTACAGTTCATGCTACCTACCTACAGTTCATGCTCCATGTCTTTAGTTCATGCTCCCTACCTACAGTTCATGCTCCCCACCAACAGTTCATGTTCCCCACCAACAGTTCATACTCCCCACCAACAGTTCGTGCTACCTACCTACGGTTCATGCTTCATGTCAACAGTTCCTGCTCCATGTCTTCAGTTCATGCACTCCACCAACAGTTCGTGCTACCTACCTACGGTTCCTGCTCCATGTCTTCAGTTCATGCTCCCTACCTACAGTTCATGCTCCCTACCTACAGTTCATGCTCCCCACCAACAGTTCATGTTCCCGACCAACAGTTCGTTCTACCTACGTACGGTTCCTGCCCCATGTCTTCAGTTCATGCTCCCCACCAACAGTTCATACTCCCCACCAACAGTTCGTGCTACCTACCTACGGTTCATGCTACATGTCAACAGTTCATGCTCCATGTCTTCAGTTCATGCTCCCCACCAACAGTTCATGCTCCCACCTACAGTTCATGCTCCATGTCAACAGTTCATGCTCCATGTCAACAGTTCATGCTCCCCACCAACAGCTCATGCTCCCCACCAACAGTTCATGCTCCCCACCAACGGTTCATGCTCCATGTCTTCAGTTCATGCTCCATGTCAACAGTTCATGCTCCATGTCAACAGTTCATGCTCCCTATGTACATTTCATGCTCCATGTCAACAGTTCATGCTCCATATCAACGGTTCATACTCCCTACCAACAGTTCATGCTTCCTACCTACAGTTCATGCTCCCTACCAACAGTTCATGCTCCATGTCAACAGTTCATGCTCTATGTCAACAGTTCATTCTCCCTACCTACAGTTCATGCTCCCTACCTACAGTTCATGCTCCCTACCAACAGCTTATTCTACCTACCAACAGTGCATTCTACCTACCAACAGTTCATGCTCCATGTCATCAGTTCATGCTCCATGTCTTCAGTTCATGCTCCCCACCAACAGTTCATGCTCCATGTCAACAGTTCATGCTCCATGTCAACAGTTCCCTAGCAACAGTTCATTCTCCATGTCAACAGTTCATGCTCCATGTCAACGGTTCATTCTACCTACCAACAATTCATGCTCCCTACCTAAAGTTCATGCTCCCTACCTACAGTTCATGCTCCCTACCAACAGCTTATTCTACCTGCCAAAAGTTCATTCTACCTGCCAACAGTTCATGATCCATGTCAATAGTTTAAGCTCCATATCAACAGATCATGCTCAATGTTAACAGTTCATAAATTCTCTATTGCCATGTATCAGGACTGGATCTTACTGTGTAGATGTGTTAGATGTTTGATTTCCAGTTAATTGTCAACATAAGAAAACATGAATTTTTTTAATGTCCCTGAGAAGTGATGCTAAGATAGAGAAGTTCTGGATGTCAACTGCATTCACCTGATGAAGGAGTGAGTATATATACTCCGAAACTTTTTGTTCCCTATATTAAAGAAGTTGCGATCCATAATATACCCCCCCCCCCCCCCCCCCCCTGACAGAACAATGTGGGTAGTGTACACAGCACAACAAACAGACAGTTAAATTCAGATGTCAATATTTAAAACCAATATTATTTAACTTAACTGTATGTTAATAAGGAGGAGGTTTGTGGTGATTAAGCGGTATGTTGTTTTACTTAAAAGGGTTATCAATCCTCAAAAGAGAATAATATAACATATATTTTTACACACCCAACACAGAGAAATAGAATAACATAGCATTGTGATGAAATATTAATATTCAAATAAATAATACATAATACATGAAAACATATTTGTCAAATACATTCAACATATTCACAAAAGTGAAACTGATCATCGAAACCTCGGGTTAATTTAGGAGGCTATGATTGACATTGTGAGGAGGAACTAGCAGCTATCGAAACTAATCTTTAGCCCAGATGATACATGGATTAAATGCGTTATGTTAATGTACTGCTAACAGACCCGAGACACCAGCATCTATATATGTAAATACACCGCTAATATGTGGATGTGATAGTGACGATTATCTATAATAGACAAGCGATGTATTGATGAAACGTGCATCTGTGCCACCCGCACCGGCTCAAACATAATACCACCAGACCTAAGTTAAAACACGGGTGTGTTTTTGTCAGTCTTTGAGTAATTAATGAGTGCAGCCAGTTATTGATTATACATATGTACGGAGCACGTGCAATCAAAATGATATGAATTATAGATAGCCGGACTATTTTACAGATACAAATTAGATATGACTGGAAAGTACAGTACCTTCGACACACTCTATCGAAATACACTATCCTAGTAGACATGCACACAAGATACAATACCTTGGACACACTCTGTCTTAATACACTATGCGAGTAGACATGCACACAATATACAATACCTTGGACACACTCTATCTAAATACACTATCCTAGTAGACATGCACACAAGAAACAATACCTTCGACACACTCTATCTAAATACACTATCCTAGTAGACATGCACACAAGAAACAATACCTTGGACACACTCTATCTAAATACAC
Organism: Haliotis cracherodii; assembly: GCF_022045235.1. Taxonomy (NCBI): domain Eukaryota; kingdom Metazoa; phylum Mollusca; class Gastropoda; order Lepetellida; family Haliotidae; genus Haliotis; species Haliotis cracherodii. The sequence continues at coordinate 2,703,012 of NW_027266282.1, read as the reverse complement.
TATCCTAGTAGACATGCACACAAGAAACAATATACCCGACACACTCTATCTAAATACACTATCCTAGTAGACATGCACACAAGATACAATACCTTGGACACACTCTGTCTTAATACACTATCCTAGTAGACATGCACACAATATACAATACCTTGGACACACTCTATCTAAATACACTATCCTAGTAGACATGCACACAAGAAACAATACCTTGGACACACTCTATCTAAATACACTATCCTAGTAGACATGCACACAAGAAACAATATACCCGACACACTCTATCTAAATACACTATCCTAGTAGACATGCACACAAGAAACAATATACCCGACACACTCTATCTAAATACACTATCCTAGTAGACATGCACACAAGAAACAATACCTTGGACACACTCTATCTAAATACACTATCCTAGTAGACATGCACACAAGAAACAATACCTTCGACACACTCTATCTAAATACACTATCCGAGTAGACATGCACACAATATACAATACCTTGGACACACTCTATCTAAATACACTATCCTAGTAGACATGCACACAAGAAACAATACCTTCGACACACTCTATCTAAATACACTATCTTAGTAGACATGCACACAAGAAACAATACCTTGGACACACTCTATCTAAATACACTATCCTAGTAGACATGCACACAAGAAACAATACATTGGACACACTCTATCTAAATACACTATCCTAGTAGACATGCACACAAGAAACAATACCTTCGACACACTCTATCTAAATACACTATCTTAGTAGACATGCACACAAGAAACAATACCTTGGACACACTCTATCTAAATACACTATCCTAGTAGACATGCACACAAGAAACAATACATTGGACACACTCTATCTAAATACACTATCCTAGTAGACATGCACACAAGAAACAATACCTTCGACACACTCTATCTAAATACACTATCCGAGTAGACATGCACACAAGAAACAATATACCCGACACACTCTATCTAAATGCACTATCCGAGCAGACATGCACACAAGATACAATACCTTCGACACACTCTGTCTAAATACACTATCCGAGTAGACATGCACACAAGAAACAATACCTTCGACACACTCTGTCTAAATACACTATCCGAGTAGGCATGCACACAAGAAACAATACCTTCGACACACTCTGTCTAAATACACTATCCGAGTAGACATGCACACAAGAAACAATACCTTCGACACACTCTATCTAAATACACTATCCGAGTAGGCATGCACACAAGAAACAATATACCCGACACACTCTATCTACCATTACTCGGGTAGGCATTCACGCAAGATACAGACTGCTAATAACTATGCATAATGTCAACTTAAACATAACAATGTATTTACACAGGATTGACATGATCTATTCACAGCAGTATTACAAAGAGATCATCTACAATACACACAAAGCTAGGCATATTCAAATAACTACATTTACTTGTGGGTTAAGATTTAATGTAGTAAAAGATCTACCTCATTCTTTAATCTACCAGATATGGATCTAGGTGTAGCGGCAGTGCCGAAATACTCCATTGGGGGCATTGACGATAACAGTGTACACGTGTTACGTTTCGTCAGCTGATCAGCTACTTGTGTTACACGGATGTCGACGTCGTATGTTTAGATGGTGGACATAGTCGTAAATTCAGATAAAGTTGTTGACGTCTTAATTATATCTGACCAGCATACCAAGAGATACTGACCCTCCTCCGAATTATGTTATCAATTATTTGACCCTTAGCGTGTTAAAGATACTGGAACGTGGTCGCTTTGTTTGTAAATTCCCCTTTTTCACCTTTTATATAATTTCTCACTACACCAAGTCCTTGACATATCGCCGGAATCGTAATAAGATGTTTCTAAAAGTCAGTTTTCCCATGTTAACAATATCCCCATTGCTCTTTGTTCGTGCCGAAATTCTCTTAAACAAATGATCATCATGGATGTTTATATTGTAACAGATGGAGGATAAACTGAAATAGTTGGCAGTTTCACTGTAGGTTTAAGTGATAACTGGAAACGGGTAGCCATGACGATTGAGGAGAACATATGCACAAATCGTCCCTTTAAAATACCGGTCTCCTTCAAACACACCAGGTCGCACGGGTGGAAGATAACGCTAATGCCTAACCGAGAAACATCTGGGATGTTAAGCCTGGGATGTCAACACATAGTACAGAACAAATAAGCCTACTATTTGGAACCTGGCGATACACACAGCTAGGTGCCTTATCTTGTACTGGGTGATACACTTTGTAAGCTGGGCCACATCTCCTATATTTGTTATTTCTAAAACAATAGTACCTGTTGATAACTGTTAGGACGTATGTTTTGATGGGAAAACGTAACCGGAAAACAAACATGAGAAGAGACCGAAATGTACGGACAGTGACCACAACAGCATGTTCCAATGTAAACTCTATCGACTGTGAGGCTGCCATGGCTTTAGGAATGTTTGTTTTGTTTTTGTTTGTTGTTTAACACTCAGCAATATTCCAGCTAAATGACGGCGGTCTGAAAATAATCAGGTCTGGACCAGACAATCCAGTGATAGACATCAGCATCGATCCACGCTGTTGGAATACACTGACGTGCATCAACAACGTCATCGAGTCTGACCACCCGATCCCGTTAGACGCCTCTTACGACAAGCATAGTCACCTTTTAAGACAAGCGTGGCTATAGTAACGGCTTTCAAGGGCCTTAGAATGGGTAATCCGACGAACTAAACGACGCGGCATTCGCAGATAGTAATTCTTTATATTTGACTTTGAAGCAAGTATTTTTCTAATACCTGAATGGCGCCAAGGTTTGATTCGACCCCAGTGGAGATATTTGAAAAAATTAATTTCCTATTAGCATAAATGACGACAGGTCACTTTAATGTTACATAAATTCTTATTTTGAAGTTTAAGGGATTTCCTTTGCATTCATTAGAAAATTCTGAGAAAGTTTATGAATACGGCCCCTGGTCTCATCCGTCAAGCATATATATACTAGTACATCATATGTTATATATACCAGTTTCAAGTATATACTTCATAAAAAAAAATACCAATTTGAAAGAGATGAAATTAACATAAGGTAATTTTAATGCGAACACTGCAGTGAAGAAATGTACTTTACAAGCATAGACGCGCACAGTCACCTAGAATCCGCGTTTAGTTATTTTTTGTTTTGCTGAACCAATAGCGCTCGATTGTCCACGTGAACTACGTACATGCCCACACATCTGGAGCCTTGCGGAAGTTTCGCCGACAGAAGCTGTTCCCCCTACACAGAAAAATGGCGAGAACACTGGGTCTGGGGCAAAACATCAATACGGGCGAGTCTATTTCGGAAAATGGTTGGACTCTCCGATATAAGCTGGTGGCGAGAGAGAAGCGCTCATTCAAGCTCGTATACAGCTCGACCACGAGCCTGAGTCACGCTACAGATACCAGCACAGCATATTCGTCCAGGTAAGTGCATGTTTTAGAGAAGTGTCAAGCCCAAGTTTAGATGCTGACAGACAATATTGACAGTGCAGCAGACAGGACAATGCACGTCTTTATTCACAGGCTACGATAACAGCCTCGATCGTCCACTTGGGGAGAGACATCGGCTGTTAGATGACACCTCACTTCTCAACAGCTTGTCAACTTAACAGTGATGCAATATGTAAAACAATTTCATTTCACCCGTAAAGATTCTTATGTGCCGTTATATTGTAAAGTTTGGTTTGTTTGTTGTTTAACGCCGCAGTCAGCAATATTACACCAATATGACGGCGGTCGGTAAATAATCGAATATGGGCCAGACAATCCAGTGATTAATATCATGAGCATCGATCAATTGGGATCGATGACATGCATGAACCAAGTCAGCGAGCTTGAACACCCAATTCCGTTTGTCAAGCAAAGTCGTCTTTTACGGCAAGCATAGGTTGCTGAAGACCTATTCTACCCCGAATCTTCACGGGTCTATATATATATATTGTAAAGTGTTACACGACATTAAAGGGGCACTGATCTAACGCATTTCCCCGGGACTGGTTGTTGCCTTTGTTATTGTTTTTTCCCAGTGAGTACCCGGATGTATAGCAGAAATCTAGACTAGTTTGTGACCTCTGCTGCGCCATTCGTAAGCGCATTCGTCATTTTTATGGATACCGGTAGTAATAAGGGCGTATGGTCACATTGATCAACAAAATGAAATACAGTTTTCGAGATAATAAGGAAAAGTAGGTATCTTTGTGGGTAGCATCGGTAATGGTGACGAAGTTTGGATAAGTCACTTGCTTGGTAATTTTGCGATTTTCGTTTACACTATTTTGACATGCAACACAAAGTAAATATTTCACCTGAGCATTGTTTTTTTTATAGTGTGTATATTTTGTTACTGTCAAAATGTGTAACATATTTATTAAATATTTTACAAAGTGACTGAAAAACATTTCCATCTGTATTATTATGATAACGAATTCCAAACATTTTGATGTTTAATGTCATCACCAATTGCAAGAGACTGAAAATGTTACGTTGAAAAGAACATTTCTATGTTGTTTGGCTTCTAATCCTACGTAATAATCTGTTGTGATGTTTGTAGGCCCTTTTGATCGTCTTAATCAATCTGGACAGATCTTTTAGTCAGAATGGCTGAAATATTTACACATTTTATAAATTGCCGGAGAGAATCACATTTTACAAATTGACGGTTATATATACACGCTTACAAAGGAAAAGACCTGTGAAAACAACCTCTATCGCGCATTGAAGAATTTCCCAACCAAGGCGTAGAGAAACAAGAACGAATCGGTTCAAATGAAGGAAAACAAAATGCAAATACCATAATTACAACGTACCAAATTTATGTGTATAAATTTGAGGCAGCTTCCTTGTTCGAGGAATGTATCCGTGTATATCCACACAAAGGAACAATATCCCACTCATCTGCAGCTGTACAAAGAAACTTATTCGATGTCACGTGTCTCTGTAACAATAAAATATTTTAAAAGATATATAGAACCTGTGTTCGTTTCTCAACTGATCACTTAGATTGTTTCAGGTGTTTCACATAGGTGTCAAGTCTCAAGGGTCGGCTGAGAAAGCCCACGTGACAGCTATTTTCATTACGTCCACGGTTCCTAAAAAATCCTTTGAGTGATAGATAACAATGATCAATCAATCAACGTATTATCAGTTAACCCTTTGAACAAAGTATGTTGTTTTTACATCGGCACTTCACGCCATGATATGAGTGTATTCCCTTTGTTTTAGTAAACCTAGACATGTAAACACTCACTTTTGACATATACACTGTGCAAGATAACAGTGATTAATCAATCAACATATTTTCTGTTAATCCTTTGATGACTAGGAACGATCCGTTGATTTACAAAAAAAAGAAAATGAACTGATCATTCATCTCTTGCTGGGCTGCCACGTGCATATAACATAACACACATTTCACCTCACTTCAAGCCTGGATTTAGATTGAATAATTACCCCCGACACAATAAATGCCAAATGGGAACCTTTGTCAGGTAATCTAAGTGGTGCTACCACTAATTGTACCTGTAATAAATTCATTAACTGAGCATCAAGTGAATGACGACAAATACACAGGTGTAGGGTTAGACGAGAAAACGTGGATGACAACAAGGGAGTAGTAATCGTATTATCGACACAGTCCGAAATCTGAAAATGCTTTCACTGCATGGATACTTTTTTTAGCATTAAACTATAACCATCTGGGGTATTTCCAAATTACAACATCCGATGAGCTCCGCCGCTCTTTTTGTCTGTTTGTTTAGGCTGAAGAAATTAATTAACACGCGCACTTTGTCGAAATCTTTATAGATCACAGTTAACCAATCAGTGTTTATGCAAAAATGCGTAAAACAAATATTGCCTCCAGCCTCCAAGTTTATTTAGCTGTCCTTGCAGACGGTAGCCCAGTCTCTAGTCACGCTCAGTTGCGTTGCGTATCATCCGGGTACTCACGGGGGAAAAAACAATAACAAAGGCAACAACCATTCCGGGGAATTGCGTTAGATCAGTGTCCCTTTAACTATGCCTGAGCTTGCGCTGGTCGAGGTATAGCAGATATACTGTATAAATAATTAAATATTAGTTCTAGAGATACTATAGGCTTTCTTGAAGTTATCTAACACCACCTTATTTGTCTTCAAACCCATATTTGAGAACAAATAAGGTGGCGTTAGATTACTCCAACCATATATATAGAGAGAGAGCGATAGAGAGAGAATTTCGGGCTATAATGACACTATCTGTCTGTCTGTCTATCTCTCTATCCAGACTCAACTATCTATCTATCTATCTATCTATCTATCTATCTATCTATCTATCCAGACTCCATTATTTACAGACTGCAGTCATATAGCTTGAATATTGCTGAGTGTTGCATTAAACAAACAAACAAACCAACAAACATAATATTTTCAGGTGAGTGCAGATTAAATTTGGGATTTCTGGATACACACTTATGTCATGTAAACATCAGTGTAAAACAACATGACAGATTTGACAGAACTGAGGTGGCGTCTGTAGTGAAATATGTCTTTGACTGCCGGAACATCACTGCACATTGTCCATGGGATGGTCACTGGACCGTACTACGAAACTGGGCCAGGCACTGCAAGAAGAGCAGACAAAACTCCCTCAAACTGTCATTGGGAGATTGATTTGGACAATGTCACGCCATATAAATGAATGTTTGACCAATTATGGGGGCATGATCAATTATTAATGAAATTGTGTTAAACACTCTTCTCGAGTATATGAGAGAACAGCCAAGACTTTAGGAATGGTTTATACTGCTGTGTTTAATATTGTCAACATACAGAACAGTACTGTAGATTCAAGGACCCTCTCATCAATATAAAAAAACAGGGTGGAAGAAGAAAGTTGACTCCTTTTCTAAGTCTGTAATCCACAGAGCTTTACACAAACTATATGCACGGAAGGTTGCACCTCAGTGAAAGAAGTATGAAATGAAATAAAGGGCACAATTAATGTGTCGAGAACAACATTGACCATAGCATTACTTGAGATAAGGTTTTAAGTATACCAAGAGGGGAGATAGTCATGACTTGTTTCGTGAACAAACTTCCATTGCAAAACCACTGTAAAGTACCAAACAGTGCTCTCATAACATAGAACATTACAGAAATTACAGTAAGTTTCTACAATATACTATCATGGTCCGGAGGTTTACACACCACACTAGCATCTAAATATAGAATCTTCCTGATGACTGATGACTGTCCAAACACTATGCAATGAGCGTCTTCCAAGTCCCAACACCGCCACAATCACTGTTACACAATCCAATACGCTGCCATGTGACACCATAACCATCACCCAATACATCATCTCTGTTGTTGTTTGTTAGTGTGTGTGTGTGCGTGCTTGCGTGCGTGTGTATAGATAGTTGTTCGGTAGTTCAGTAGTTGTAAAATGTTTGCTGGAAACATACCTCCAATTAGGTGCCTAGCAACCTTTTCTTGTCATAAGGAATCAAGCATTTGATATCCTGGGGGGGGGGGGGGGGGATTTTGTGTGGGGACTGGATGTAGTGGGGACTGTAGCTTCAGTTGCAAACCAGATATTTTTTTTTTCTAATCTATTTCATGTATTTTTTTGTGTGTCTGAATATTTTTTTGGAAAAAGCAGTATGCTTTAATGTATTTTTCATTCATTTCTTTTCAACAGCCTGAAGCATAATTATATTTTTCATGACATAGTTTTCCTAAAAAATTTACCCTCACATAGACTTAAGCATGAGCGGAGACCTTCCCACAGCACAGCATAGCATGATTTTTGAAAATACAACAGGAAATGTGTCCCATAATCTTAACTAACTTCAGCAAAATATGACAAAATATTACGTCTCTGTTGACACCAAGTTTATCAGGGCTTGATATATAGACTAGAAGGGCACAAGTGCAGCATGTTATTGAAAAGTGAAACCTGATATTTTTGTCTACATGCATTACATGCATGTCAAAATGTTTCCAATTTGTGACTGACTAAACCTTTATTGTCAACACAACATCAATCTTTGAACACAATCAATACCTCTGTGCTTTGCCATGATATTACCGTATTACCATACTACATCACTGATCCCTGTGTAATGTGTATTGCCTTCTGACATCATCAAACTGTGGGTACTTCAAGGTAATGCTCTGTACAGTAGCTTCATCGATCACTGAAGTTGACCACAGAATCATGTTGTGATATTTGCCTCATTATAACTGTAACAATAAGTACTGTAACAATCAGTACTGTAACAATAAGTACTGTAGCAATAAGTACTGTAACAATCAGTACTGTAACAATCAGTACTGTAGCAATAAGTACTGTAACAATCAGTACTGTAACAATCAGTACTGTAACAATAAATACTGTAGCAATAAGTACTGTAACAATCAGTACTGTAACAATAAGTACTGTAACAATCAGTACTGTAACAATAAATACTGTAACAATCAGTACTGTAACAATCAGTACTGTAACAATAAATACAGTAACAATCAGTACTGTAACAATCAGTACTGTAGCAATAAGTGCTGTAATAATCAGTACTGTAACAATCAGTACTGTAACAATCAGTACTGTAACAATAAATACTGTAACAATCAGTACTGTAACAATCAGTACAGTGTACAAGTCATGACAGTCATCAGAGAGCTGAGATTTTATTTATTTAGATCAATGAATGAAAACAGGCTGGGACCATGGTACATCCTGGTTTGTCTGGTGCAGCTGGGTTTTCATGTCTCCGTGCACCTGGTGCAAGTTAAATAAAGTCCTGAATTTATTGTGTGTATGGTGTGGGTAATTCTTGAAATATCAGATATGGTTTTGTATTGCAAGATGTCTTGTAACTAAAGTTTCCGATATGTTGGTGAGTTTTGTACTCTTTAACGATCAGTTACTCGTTCAGTTATCAAATCCCTTAAATTGAGTTCTGTTCATTCTCAAACTCATAATGTTGAGACAAAACAAACGCCATCCATCAGAACCAGTTTCGATCACATTCATTTCGCGAAGTGGTGTGATCAACAGTCTCGTTAGTAGAGGTGAAAGTTGATGCAGTTAATGCTATCTCTGTAGGCCTGATGCCGTCGACAGTCCAGTTCACTGGATTTCCATCACTGCAGAGGTAATCAAATAACAATGCATTATCAGTGCTGTAAAATTAAAAAAATTAATCAGTGAAGTGAAAGATATGCATTTATATGTGTAATTGATGAATATATAATTACATAAAATGTACTGAAAAGTAGGAAACTGGACGACTGAGTGTGTCACTTTTGCCTGCATATGATCAATTAATATATTTCAGTAACTATTCACTTGGCTTGAAAAACTCCCCCATTAATCATCACAAATTTTCACGAGAACTTTTGACATGTTGCATCAACAGGAGGCTCACTCTTCGTTCATCCTATCAAATGTGCAATAAAAATCACATTTTCCCCGAAATATTTGATCAACAAACAATATGATCATGGGACTACTATGGGATGAACCCCCAAACGTACTGAATTTGATGAACTATGTCTTTACACAGTACATGAATGGAGTAGCACATTCAGGCCCAGACAAGGTCAAGCCGCATTGCACTTGTGATGAACCGTCACGTAGGCAGTGTCTCCCTGTCATTATTGCGGTAAACTTTCAAATAAATGACTTGCATTTTAGTATTTAAATACAATTATAACTGAACATATAAAGAGGCTGTACATGATGCTGATATCTCAAATAAGAAATAAACGAGAAGTGGGAGTTGTTTATCATAACATAAAACACTGCAGGGAGAAGAAGCCACTCGGGGCTGTGCCCTGCATTAGTTTACTGTATTTGCCTTTGGAAATGTCTCCTGAATTTGCCAGACTAAGAGCTGGCGTGATTCACGTTATGACATTACATCTTGTTGTGTTCATTACATTTTGGTGCTGTTTAGTATTTAAACTGTTGACAACATATCCATGTGAGTTGGTAATGGTGTGTGGTAGTACCGGTACACCAGTATATTGTGGTACAAATCTTCAGCAATACGTATTGAGATACGTTTGTAAATGTTGCAATATATTGGGGCAAATATGAATAAGTATATTTATGTGTTCCTAATCGATATGGAGATGGAAAATAGTATCTTTCTGATACAACTTGCCTCTGATGACCTTTTTATCAATTAGCGTGTGCACATCACGACTATCAAGCTCCTCACAGAGATAGCCCATTCACGGAGCTCTCTACACCGACAATATAACGAAGATGTCTCTCGCTGGGAAGGAGCCTGATGGTATCTGACATTAATACAGCGGATAACTCTGATTAACTCATGAAAATGTAAATTGGCAATATATTGCAATACGTATCACAATTAGGAGATAAATATACTGTGTTTTCAATGTAGAGCTAGGTTACCTGTAGATTTAACTCCGCTAAATTAAAATTTCAAGGAAAAAATTTAGCACGGTTAAATCTACAGGTAACCTAGCTCTACATTGAAAACACAGTATGTTTATCTCCATTCTACCATGACTAAATAAAATGCAAACTCTTTGGTGTTAGCAAATATACTGAGTGAAGCGGCATGGGTTGAGTTCAGTGTTTTGAGTGGGTTATCGATCTGAATTACGGAATCACCTAACAAAATATGCTGCTGTATATACTCAAGCAGTTTGTTTACACCGTAATACTTCACTCGAACATATGACAGGCATTGAAAACATATAAGCACAGCAACTTCGTAAGCTTACATGAGGTGGGCATCCCTAAAGAAAACAAAGCAAGCTTTGCAAGGCTTTCGCTCTACATCGCACGTCACTATTATGACGTCATATCGCTCATTGTGTCGCGAAAGATATGACTTCAAGGTCGTATATAGAAAAGCGCCAAAATTTCAAGCTTTCTGTTGTCTCCAGAACGTAAATACATTCCCTTTGTTGATTTCTGTCATGTTTTTCTGCACGAAATGTATTGCCACACATCCTTTGAATATTGTAGTAACCACATCTGTGCATTTTGTAACCTGTAATTGTAGATATAGTTATTTAAATATGCCTACCGACAATGACTGAAAATAGTATTATTCTATGAATATTAGCTTCCGCGGTGATGCCGCCGTCAAAACAGCTGTTTCAATCAGAGGGGGTTTATTGTGATTTAATAGCCTCTGATTGACCAATCAGAATCGAGTAAATTCCCAATTCATGGTAGAATACATTTTCAAAACCTTTACATTTTTTCATCTTTTTTTGTGACTGATGCTGTTGCAATTTGAAATGTGTTTTGACTGAATACTGTAGTACTTTATAACTCTGGGAACAATACAAATTCATAAAGAAATATATTCTTTGTTCTTTCTTTGTTTGTTGTTTAACACCACATTTAGCAATATTCCAGCTATATGTAAATAATGGAATCTTGAACAGACAATACAGCAATTGACATCATCAGCATATGCCTTTAACATTTACAGCTTAATAACTCAGTCAAGTGAGTCACATATCAACATGATCAATGTCTGATTCAAGATTGTCAGTGTCATATGGCAATAAATTTAGCAAATATACAGCTGAGGTTGTCAGGAACCTGTGGCAATACAGTGTGTTATGGTGATAGCTTCATACTATGTTTTCCATATGTATTGGCCATGTAGTGGTATATATGTTTCATACGAGAGGACAGCATAAATTACAGAGTAATACCTTTGAAACTTCTCTGAGATGTCGTGTACTAAAACATCCACGTACCCATGGAAACAAGCATCACAACATTTTGTATAGCAACTACACTGAAGGCTCGGGAACGTAAGATATTACCGTATATCGCTGTGTATAAGGCGACCCCACGTATTAGACGACCCCCCTGTACACGCCTTAAAAATCAACCCAAAATCCTATACTCCGTGTATAAGGCGACCTGGAATGAAACACATCACAAGTCTGACTGATATACCGGTAGAAGATTTAACATGCGCTTGCCGACTGTAGCGTATTTCGCACACGGACATCACAAGTTAGTTAGTTAGTTACTTTGGAGATTTAACGTGCGCTTTCCGACTGGTGTGTATTTCGCACACATCACAAGCGCGCACACAAACCTTATATATGCAATAAAAATATGTTTATCTTGCGGTTTTTTTTTCTACAATGATAGGTCGCGTGTGTAACTCCAGCACACGTTGCCATTTTGTGTTTACACGGTACGACACCAAATTGGTGCCCGTAAAATAAAATTCATTTATGAAGTAATAACATATAAGAGACAATGGTGAGTAATTTAATTTTAGGTACGAAAAACTCGCCTTATACACAGCGATATATGGTATGTTTTTTTGCAATTTTATCAACAATGACTAAGAAGTGCATATTTTCATTCAGGTTAGCTAGAAATACAATGTGATTTTAACACCATGAACATATTAATGAGTTTATGGTTGATGGTTTATAAAGAAATCAAATGTTAACAGACGGAGAAAGCATTTCAGAATATTGGTCTTGGTACATGACTGAAACATTTGTGAGTTACTGAGATTAGAAGCCAGTGTGATACCCCTCATTCCATGGAGATGGGGGTGGGTGTTCACCATGTGTGACCTGGCTGGCTGGCTGCTGCATCCTTGTGGCATGATGACAACCACGAGGTGACCAGAATCAAAGTCAAATAAGTCACCATGATCTACCGGTACCTTATTGCAGAGCTTATACCAGCGTTCACTCCCTCAATCATCCTATTTTCCCAGTAACATACACACATCAGTGTGCAACAAGACACATTCTTATCTTTGCCAATCTGCTGTAGTAATGTATCCCAACTGCGTGGATCGATGCTCATGATGTCAATCACTGGATTGTCTGGTCCAGACTTGATTAGTTACAGACCGTCGTCATATAGCTGAAATATTGCTGAGTGCGGTGTTAAACAACAAAGGAACAAACGAAATAATGTAGCAAGTGATAATAATGACACATAATATAGTTTGGTTTTTTCACACTCCCAGTAGCAGCTGAACACCAAAAAAAAGAAATCTTTTGGCTTTTGATTTGAATGTATTTAAATTGACATGCTGATTATATTTAATTTACATATCTCATGCAATAATATACAAAGAATGAGGAATATTTAGGTGGATTTGCATGATTTTTTATTTCATCTATCCAAATAAACTAAAGAACATTGGCACCGAAATGTAGCTCACAGGGCTGTGTATTGACCTGGATTTTGTACTGCAATATATCGCCATACTTTGACCTGTATTGTGATACATATGATATGGCATAGAATACAGTAAATCAGAAAAAAATGATAAAGATTATCTACTCTAGCATTGACATTTGGATAAGTGACGTTCAACTGTAGTTACAAATGTGGGCCTAGACTTTTCAAGACGGGCTAGTCACATGCCCGCCTGACTTGATGGATACGGTTGGTTGGTTTGTTGTTTTACGCTGCACTCAGCAATATTCCAGCTCTATGACGGCGATCTGTAAATAATCGAGTCTGGACAAGACAATCCAGTCATTGACATCATGAGCATCGATCCACGTAATAGGGATCGATGACATGCTTCAACAGAGTCAGTGAGCCTGACCACCCGATCCTGCTAGTTGCCTCTTATGACAAACTTAGTCGCCTTTCAGGGCAAGAATCATCTTCCCGAGGCAAGGGAGTTAACTGACTTCAAAAGTCCAGTTTCCACCCTTGCCGAACTAGGCTGGAATTCCTGGGCTCGATCGTAGCGCCACCAGTGGCTACTATGAGTTATGTCCCTTCTAAACTTCTCTTTTGGACCAATCAAATGCCACCTCTGGCATCACTTGCATTTGCTTCAAACCAAAATGAAGCGCTCAGTCAAAACGATCTAATCGAAAATCAAGATCTATATTGTGATAAAACGGGTCTTACTTCGCGAAGTGCATCAAATCATGTGAACAACATTTTGATCTCATTGTGCGATTTTTATTGGACTATGCATCGACTCGTTAGTCCAGCCAAAATGTAACTCCATAATACCAGCCTAATTCGGCAAGGGTGGAAACTGGACTTTTATAGTCAGTTAACTCCCTTGCCTCGGGAAGATGGGCAAGAATGGGTTGATGAAGACTTATTCTACCCCGGATCTTCACGGGTCGGCTTGTTGGAAGTGAAGCCCATAACTGATGGAGACAAACCAAGAGGCTTCAGTAAATCTCATAAAATCCCATTTGAAAGTATTTTAACCACATATTAACATGATTAACAGACCCGTGAAGATCTGGGGTAGAATAGGTCTTCAGCAACCCTTACTTGCTGTAAAAGGTGACAGTGCTTGTCGTAAGAGGCAACTTACGGGATCGGGTGGTCAGACTCGCTGCATGTTATCGTATCCCAATTGCGTGGATCGATGATCATGATGTCAATCACATGATTGTCTGGTTCAGACTAAACAACAAACAAACTATAACAAGCCTATTAACATACTTTAAAAAAATACTTTAAATGTCTGTGTACACATTTTCATAATGTCGTAGGCATACATTTCACCAGGTGATTAGTGTTTGATTGTGTACTGCTAGAAATGACTTCTAGAAATGGGGAAGGGACACATAGAATTATTAACTTTGGTGGAAAGTTAATATGTTTTCAGTTTTCAGGTGTACCATAAGTCAAGATGGCTGACAGTACCTCGAAGACAAAGAAGAAAGTGGTGCTTGCATACAGCGGGGGTTTAGACACCTCCTGCATCCTGGCCTGGCTGATAGAGGAGGGCTACGAGGTCATCGCATACTTGGTAAGTAACAGACCACCTGGCTGATAGAGGAGGGCTACGAGGTCATCGCATACTTGGTAAGTAACAGACCGCCTGGCTGATAGAGGAGGGCTACGAGGTCATCGCATACTTGGTAAGTAACAGACCACCTGGCTGATAGAGGAGGGCTACGAGGTCATTGCATACTTGGTAAGTAACAGACCACCTGGCTGATAGAGGAGGGCTACGAGGTCATCGCATACTTGGTAAGTAACAGACCGCCTGGCTGATAGAGGAGGGCTACGAGGTCATCGCATACTTGGTAAGTAACAGACCACCTGGCTGATAGAGGAGGGCTACGAGGTCATCGCATACTTGGTAAGTAACAGACCGCCTGGCTGATAGAGGAGGGCTACGAGGTCATCGCATACTTGGTAAGTAACAGACCGCCTGGCTGATAGAGGAGGGCTACGAGGTCATCGCATACTTGGTAAGTAACAGACCACCTGGCTGATAGAGGAGGGCTACGAGGTCATCGCATACTTGGTAAGTAACAGACCGCCTGGCTGATAGAGGAGGGCTACGAGGTCATCGCATACTTGGTAAGTAACAGACCACCTGGCTGATAGAGGAGGGCTACGAGGTCATCGCATACTTGGTAAGTAACAGACCGCCTGGCTGATAGAGGAGGGCTACGAGGTCATCGCATACTTGGTAAGTAACAGACCGCCTGGCTGATAGAGGAGGGCTACGAGGTCATCGCATACTTGGTAAGTAACAGACCACCTGGCTGATAGAGGAGGGCTACGAGGTCATCGCATACTTGGTAAGTAACAGACCGCCTGGCTGATAGAGGAGGGCTACGAGGTCATCGCATACTTGGTAAGTAACAGACCGCCTGGCTGATAGAGGAGGGCTACGAGGTCATTGCATACTTGGTAAGTAACAGACCGTCAGGCTGATATGCATTCTTGGTAAGTAATTCAGACCGCCTGGCTGATATATAAGGGCAAGGAGGTCATTGCATACTTAATAACAGCTACGAGATCTTCACATACTTGGTAAGTAACACAGACCGCCTGGCTGATATATAAGGGCAAGGAGGTCATTGCATACTTAATAACAGCTACGAGATCTTCACATACTTGGTAAGTAACACAGACCGCCTGGCTGATATATAAGGGCAAGGAGGTCATTGCATACTTAATAACAGCTACGAGATCTTCGCATACTTGGTAAGTAACACAGACCGCCTGGCTGATATATAAGGGCAAGGAGGTCATTGCATACTTAATAACAGCTACGAGATCTTCACATACTTGGTAACACAGACCACCTGGCTGATATATAAGGGCTACGGGTTATTGCATACCTAATAAGGGCTACGAGAACATCTCATACTTGGTAAGTATCACAGACCATCTAGCTTCTCAACCACTCACTGTTATAATGGTAATTTTTATGATAGTTAACCGATGACCAAACTGTTATCACTCTTGTCAACTCATTCTATTTTGTGAACACAGGCCAACATAGGACAGGAAGAGGACTATGACGCTGTGAAAGCTAAAGCTATCAAGTTTGGAGCTACAAAGGTAAACACTTTGTATTTGGATTGTAGTTAGTACACTCCCATGCATGAATTTGACAACTGCTTCTGCTGCAAGTGATCCTGTAGAAACTACTCACAGTTTACCCATATTAGAGTGAGTGAGTGAGAATTGTTTTACGCCGCTTTTAGCAATATTCCAGCAATATCATGACAGGGAACACCAGAAATAGGCTTCACGCATTGTACCCATGTAGGGAATCAAACCCAGGTCTTCGGCGTGACGAGCGAACGCTTTAACCACTTGGCTGCCCAACCGCCCCTACCCATCTTAGAAAATATCTTACCATGGACATCTTGCTAATTGCAATGGGGAATTCTTTTGGTGATTTTCATGAGAAGGTGAGTGATTAAAGTCGAGATAAACAAATAGCTCACTAGACTGTTTGTGGTCACTACTTTCTCAAACTGTATAAATGTTCACAACAATTGTTATATACTATCTATACAATGTTGCCATGCCTTGTTTATATTTTGGTAAAATTCAGGTTATTGTCAAGCAAGTTTATTTCATTGTCGCTTTGAAAGGCACACTATGTCTCTACAAGCAGAACACTGGTTTTGTGTGGTGTGTACATCAGAGGTCAAGGTCATCTGGTCCTTCTGGTTGAAAGTGGTTGTATCCTTCTTTGCCATATGCCATGGTTCTTGCTCTGGGGATGTCTGGTTAGTCATTCATTGCTTTGATTATGTTATATTGATATATTTCATTGATGTGATAATGAATGATAATATGTTTCTCAAACAAGTACTGGGTACACACACAGGGTGATGTTAAACATGATGGTCTACTTGTCATACAAGTACAGGGTACACACACAGGGTGATGTTAAACATGATGGTCTACTTGTCATACAAGTACTGGGTACATACACAGGGTGATGTTAAACATGATGGTCTACTTGTTATACAAGTACTGGGTACACACACAGGTTGATGTTAAACATGATGGTCTACTTGTTATACAAGTACTGGGTACATACATAGGGTGATGTTTAACATGATGGTCTACTTGTCATACAAGTACTGGGTACACACACAGGGTGATGTTAAACATGATGGTCTACTTGTCATACAAGTACAGGGTACATACATAGGGTGATGTTTAACATGATGGTCTACTTGTCATACAAGTACTGGGTACACACACAGGGTGATGTTAAACATGATGGTCTACTTGTCATACAAGTAAATGGTACATACATAGGGTGATGTTTAACATGATGGTCTACTTGTCATACAAGTACAGGGTACACACACAGGGTGATGTTAAACATGATGGTCTACTTGTCATACAAGTACTGGGTACACACACAGGGTGATGTTAAACATGATGGTCTACTTGTTATACAAGTACTGGGTACACACACAGGGTGATGTTAAACATGATGCTCTACTTGTTATACAAGTACTGGGTACACACACAGGGTGATGTTAAACATGATGGTCTACTTGTCATACAAGTACAGGGTACATACACAGGGTGATGTTTAACATGATGCTCTACTTGTTATACAAGTACTGGGTACACACACAGGGTGATGTTAAACATGATGGTCTACTTGTCATACAAGTACAGGGTACACACACAGGGTGATGTTAAACATGATGGTCTACTTGTCATACAAGTACTGGGTACATACACAGGGTGATGTTAAACATGATGGTCTACTTGTTATACAAGTACTGGGTACACACACAGGGTGATGTTAAACATGATGGTCTACTTGTTATACAAGTACTGGGTACATACATAGGGTGATGTTTAACATGATGGTCTACTTGTCATACAAGTACTGGGTACACACACAGGGTGATGTTAAACATGATGGTCTACTTGTCATACAAGTACAGGGTACATACATAGGGTGATGTTTAACATGATGGTCTACTTGTCATACAAGTACTGGGTACACACACAGGGTGATGTTAAACATGATGGTCTACTTGTCATACAAGTACAGGGTACATACATAGGGTGATGTTTAACATGATGGTCTACTTGTCATACAAGTACAGGGTACACACACAGGGTGATGTTAAACATGATGGTCTACTTGTCATACAAGTACTGGGTACACACACAGGGTGATGTTAAACATGATGGTCTACTTGTCGTACAAGTACTGGGTACATACATAGGGTGATGTTTAACATGATGGTCTACTTGTTATACAAGTACTGGGTACATACACAGGGTGATGTTTAACATGATGGTCTACTTGTCGTACAAGTACTGGGTACATACATAGGGTGATGTTTAACATGATGGTCTACTTGTCATACAAGTACTGGGTACACACACAGGGTGATGTTAAACATGATGGTCTACTTGTTATACAAGTACTGGGTACATACACAGGGTGATGTTTAACATGATGCTCTACTTGTTATACAAGTACTGGGTACATACATAGGGTGATGTTTAACATGATGGTCTACTTGTCATACAAGTACAGGGTACATACATAGGGTGATGTTTAACATGATGGTCTACTTGTTATACAAGTACAGGGTACATACATAGGGTGATGTTTAACATGATGGTCTACTTGTCATACAAGTACTGGGTACACACACAGGGTGATGTTAAACATGATGGTCTACTTGTTATACAAGTACTGGGTACATACATAGGGTGATGTTTAACATGATGGTCTACTTGTTATACAAGTACTGGGTACACACACAGGGTGATGTTAAACATGATGGTCTACTTGTTATACAAGTACTGGGTACATACACAGGGTGATGTTTAACATGATGGTCTACTTGTTATACAAGTACTGGGTACACACACAGGGTGATGTTAAACATGATGGTCACCAATATGGTGAGGATTGAGTGAAACTGTGAAGCCAGTGAGGGGTTGACAGTGTGCTGCCGGGGGCCAGTTTGTTCTTCAGTCACTTTGCATTGCACACGGTATCCCTGACACCACCGTTCAGTCGGATGTCGTAAATCTGCAGCATCTGGGGATGTACTGGAGGGAGCTGCCAGTTTAGGGTTATTTCGTAAACTTCCTTGCAATTATTATCAGCACATTACTCGCGACTTGGCCCACAGTCACATAATCACTTACTGTCAAACGTAAATTCATCGCTGTAACAAGGTCAAACTTCCTTACTTGGCTTAATGAAATCAGCGTCAATTTGCATTAAGAGCATGCTGCTGTCAATTGGCTTTGCTGTATTATGTGAATTTCATAGGAAGGAGGGTGTTTGTGTGGGCTGGGAGGCAGAGTGAAATCCCCCATCTCATACAGGATCAATACACAAGCTAATCTCATTTCATGGCGGTTGACTGTGACTGAAATAGATGTGCCAGCAGTCTAGAACGGCTGATACAGCATGGTGGTGTTACCAGAGCAATTATTTGTTCATTTCATGGCAGCCTGAATGTCAAGTGACTCTGCTTGAGACGAAATCAGACTCAGTCATGAAGCTACTTGAAATTATATCTTTCTTGCTTGTGAATCTATATAAAGTTGTTGAAAGAGTTATAAACAGTTGGTTAATTATGCAAGGAGTTGGTATGTCCTTGACATAATTTAATGTTAATACAGAACAGTCAACTGTCATCAAATGGCAGATGAAGGCTGGGTCTAGTCCTGCACCATGACCATGGAATATATTTATTTTATGAAAAAAATAATAATCTAGAAATGCATACAAAAGCAAGTCTAGCTCTATTCCACGTGAAATCAGCATAGGGAATTTTTTATTTTATTTTTAGAGTCAAGAAGGATTTTGTGTAATATAAGATTCCAGAGACTAAATGTTAGTCTAGGCTGGGGCAGATGTATCTAGTTGGACAGGACCTGCTTCTCAAAGTGACACAGGCGGATGGGTAGCCTAGTGGTTAAAGTGTTTGCTCATCTGGGTTTGACCTGGGTTTGATTCTCGACATGGGTACAATGTATGAAGCCCATTTCTGGTTTCCCCGCCGTGATATTGCTGGAATATTGCTAAAAGTGGTGTAAAACCATACTCACTCACCCCCATGTGTGTCCAGTCATCCAGGAAGTCAGATGATGGCCAAGACACGCAGCTATGAGAGATGATAATGGCAATGAATCTGACAACTGCTGGATAACACTGCACACACTCTCGCCATGTTCAATACCACACTCTTTGGTTTTGTGGTTCACAGAGCTTACCAATTAGCTTGGATTGGGCAGAATACAAATTGGCACAAATTAGCTAACTTTGTCCCATGTATGTGGTGATATCACACAGTGATTGGGAAGGAAATTTCCTTCATGGGCCTATGGCCAAATGTTTACATATGTATGGGCAATTGTTTTGCAGGTATGGGCTATTCATTTTCCTATATGGGCCATATAAGACCGGTTTATCCCTTTCATTCTTAATCTTGAACTTCAAACAATAACGTGTCATTTCATTAACAAATATTGCTGTGCCGCCTTACAATTGAAACTACAGTCGTCCCTCGCAATAATGCCCTTCACAATGCCGCCGACTTGCTTAAACCATGGGATAATCAATAGCTCCCATAAATATCATTATTTTCCCCTCAAATTCATGTCTTTATGTTATCGGAAAAAGCATGTCAACAAATGACTACTGAATTAAGAAATTCGGCTTCGTCTGCAAATTTTTTAGTAGATCCATAGAATATTAGTTTCATGGTCCTGTGGCAGATTGGCCCAACTCACTATTTAATTTACATAAACCACGATCACTTTACCAATATTGCCTTGAAATGAACCTTTGTTGCCAGAGAATGGATACAGCTATCAATTTATAAATGTCATACTTTGACTTATTAAGAGGTCATATTGGTTGCATCTTGACTGTTATTTGTCAGCATAATGTTTTTTTGCAATTGAAACAGCAAAACCGCAGGAAGCCTCAACAGTTACTTGTCAAACTGTTACGTACATGAACATTATCGGTCATGTCAGGTTGAATATCATTCGTGGTCAACTCGTGTCATCTTGCAGGTGATGGAAAGGGGCGAGTGGTGACGATGGAAGAAAATACGGTGTAACCAAACCAACATGCCATATAAAGAATAGCATGGAGTAAATGCAGGATGTAACCAGTTATAATCAACGTAATTGGAACATTTTCAGAATACGTAAAAAACCCAACAACTTTGTATAAATGAGTACTGTAGCGTAAACCAAGATGGTGGCAAATCGGTGTTTCATTGGTCTTGATGATGAAATTGAATTTGGTATTGCGACGTGTATGTAAACAGTATTGTGTTGTATTTTTATTAAATAAAAATGTGTTTGAAGTGATATTATTCTGTTAAACTCACATGGATTATGCTTGAGATTGCATGGATGTCTGCCTACATACCATCAACAGTGAAATATTGTATTCATTACCTTGGCCAAGTGTGTGATGGGAATTCCCAACTCCCAAAAGTTATAAAAGGCAAGTAATAAATAAAATACTAAAGGTGCTCCCATGTAATACCAATTTTATTAAACAAGTGAATGGTTCTGGTGTCTAACAAGCAAAAACGAGTTGGATACCAGAGCTATTCGCACATTTCCTAAATTAATATTACAAGGGAGTTTGTTAAGTATTCTACAGGCGTGTGGTGGTTGGTTCCCACTCCAAGCAATGACCCATGTACATGGATGTGGTGATTAGATACAGCAGCGAGCAGTGTCCTTTTTATGTCACGGGTGATAAAATTATTTAATGGTTTGTGACGTAAATGTATGAAATCTTGGAAAGTGTATGGACAGTAAACATGAACTATTAGAGCATGACTGGTGGAGCACTGATTTCTAAAGGTTTATTGGAATATAGACACAACATATTTCAGTTTTCAAAGTATGATAAGAACTGGAAGGATCATCTCCTCGAAGCAATTGTGAACACTGCCTACATCAAAGTCTAGTTTTCACCCTTGTCATTTCAAGCTTTTAAGAGCTTTTACTAAAGCACATATTGATAGTTCACTTAGAGAACGCTTTACAAAATCAACACCCAGGTTCCGAAAATGTGGTCTCTGGTATGGCCACAATCATAGCCTATTGAATTTGCACTAAAATTATTCCAAAAATTAAGCAACGACAACTATTTTAGAAGCGCTTTAAAGTTTTCAGTCAACTAAGAAATGTCTTCAGTGTGGCATTGAGTCATGTTGTTTGTCTGTCGGGGAGGAAATTTCAAATGCTTTTGTGATCTGATCAACCAGGTTGATGCTGTTATGGTAGTAATGTATGTAAAGCCATTTGAATTAAGAACAGCGATATGACTGGAAGTTGGATTGGACTACTCTGGGTGTGTCGCCTAGTGACAATCGAGCCAAGAAAAGTCGTCTTGAAATGGCCAGGGTGGAACTTAGGCCAGGGGACAGTCTTGGCTTGGGAAGACTCCTTGTGAAAGTACATGTATATATGAGCCTTGTTTTGACAAATGTTGCTTGAATAATAGAGTTTTTAGAAATACGCATTCAAATGATCATAATTGTTAAGGTTCTAAGTCTTGTTACAAAAGTGATATCACTTACATAACTTACATAAAATGCAAACTTATTGATGAGAACTGTTTACAGAATGTTTCCAGAATGTTCAAGTGTATTAGCTTGGTCAGGGGCATCAATATGATACGTTGGTCATGTTTTTGTCCTTCAGTATCAGTTCAGAATATGGATTGAAGGAAGTCAGAGGCAAATTTTACTAAATGGTAAATTTGCGAAGTACATACAGCACCTCAATATGTTTCTGGTGTTGACTAAAGTTGTTGTTTTTTCTTTGACAAGTTGACTGAAGCTAGTTATTTACTTATTCTACTTATTCGATACCTAAACAATTTTTGTTCTCAGGAATCAAATGATGCTATACAAAATACAAAGAGGAGTCATCTCAGACCCAACATAGATTTGATTCCATTAAAGTTTAGTTTTCAAATTTTGATTATTTGCAGGCAATAAATCAGAGTTTCAAAATTAGGACTTGCAACATCTTTTATCAGAATGTGAGTCATTATGTTGAAATGCCTACTGATCGGGTTTGAGAAAGAAGTGTTCTCAGCAAAGTTATTGCACATGTATTACATAGATTCGATACGGCTGGTAGACCAAAAAGAATGCAAAATTCAGAAATGTCAAGGTAAGACATTTTGACTTCCAGTATGCAGTAGAACTTCATAAAGAAGCATTGTTGATGTGACCAGACTGGAAGTGGAGACTTTACCAGATCTTGATTTAAGGAACTTGTTTCAACTGGCCACAAAACAAAACCACTGGTTGCACCCTGGTCCTGGTATCAAAGGCGAAACAGTGTCACATATATCAATGATCAATGACCTATTGCTGTTAAACATAACAGGAACATGTGCACATTATCTTGAAGTACCCACTTTTTGTTGACATCAAGCCCAATTACGGTAAATTACACCCAACACAGGGATTAGTGATGTATTGTGGAATACAAAGCTAACAGATTTTGAGTGTTTTCAAAGATTGATTTTTTGTGGACAAGTAAGGGTTAGTCTGACATAAATTTGAAATCTATTGACATGTGCTTGGTGCATCGGGGCATAAATATCACGTTGCATTTTACAATAATTGGTTGCACTGGTGCATGAATTATGAGCTAAATTGATATCCCTGTTGACTCATGTCTACATTGTAATGTAAGGTGTCATTATTGGTCTCAACATATTGTGCCCGCCTCTGTAGTCTGGTGGTGGAACGTCGGCCCTGAAAGTGGAAGACCCAGGGTTCGATCCCCAGCCGCATCAAACTGCGCTTGGCAGTAAGGGGCTAAAACAAGGACTGGTCGGCGCGGAGTCAGTATACTGTGTCTGAGTGGGGGTATTCATGTTAAACTGCGGCATAGTCTCTTAGTGGACCAGCACTATAAAGTAGTCTGGACTAGTACAAGCAGACACAAATACACTCACACGCATGCACATCACTATTATTACGCAATATTCTTGGATGCGACGTTAAGCTCCACTTTACCTCACCTCAAACTATTGCTTTACTTTCAGATGATAGTTCCTGACCTACAGAAGGAGTTTGTAGAGGAGTTTATCTGGCCAGCTGTAAGATCTAATGCTCTCTACGAGGACCGATACCTGCTGGGTACAGCCTTAGCTCGGCCCCTGATAGCCCGGTGAGTTGATATACACACCTGCTGGGTGGGGCCTTAGCTCGGACTCTGATAGCCCGGTGAGTTGATACACACACCTGCTGGGTACAGCCTTAACTGGACCACTGATAGCCTGGTGAGTTGATACACACACCTGCTGGGTAGGGCCTTAACTGGACCATTGATAGCCCGGTGAGTTGATACACACACCTGCTGGGTAGGGCCTTAACTCTGCCACTGATAGCCTGGTGAGTTGATACACACACCTGCTGGGTAGGGCCTTAACTGGACCACTGATAGCCCAGTGAGTTGATACACACACCTCCTGGGTAGGGCCTTAACTGGACCACTGATAGCCCGGTGAGTTGATACACACACCTGCTGGGTATGACCTTAACTGGACCACTGATAGCCCAGTGAGTTGATACAGACACCTGCTGGGTAGGGCCTTAGCTCGGCCTCTGATAGCCCGGTGAGTTGATACACACACCTCCTAGGTATGGCCTTAACTGGACCACTGATAGCCCAGTGAGTTGATACACACACCTGCTGGGTAGGGCCTTACCTCGGCCTCTGATAGCCTGGTGAGTTGATACACACACCTGCTGGGTATGGCCTTAACTGGACCACTGATAGCCCAGTGTGTTGATACAGACACCTGCTGGGTGCAGCCTTAACTCGGCCTCTGATAGCCCGGTGAGTTGATACACACACCTGCTGGGTAGGGCCTTAACTTGACCACTGATAGCCAGGTGAGTTAATACAGACACCTGCTGGGTATGACCTTGACTGGACCACTGATAGCCCAGTGAGTTGATACACACACCTGCTGGGTAGGGCCTTAGCTCGGCCTCTGATAGCCCGGTAAGATAATAAAGACACCTGCTGGGTATGGCCTTAACTGGACCACTGATAGCCCGGTGAGTTAATACAGACACCTTCTGGGTAGGGCCTTAACTTGACCACTGATAGCCCGGTGAGTTAATACAGACACCTGCTGGGTATGGCCTTAACTGGACCACTGATAGCCCGGCGAGTTAATACAGACACCTGCTGGGTAGGGCCTTAGCTCTGCCTCTGATAGCCCGGTGAGTTGATACACACACCTGCTGGGTAGGGCCTTAACTGGACCACTGATAGCCCGGTGAGTTAATACAGACACCTGCTGGGTATGTCTATGTCACATACCGCAGTGCTGTGATGCACACACAAGTGTATATATACTATCTCTGTGTCACATGCCACAGTGCTGTGATGCACACACAAGTGTATATAAACTTTCTCTGTGTCACATGCCACAGTGCTGTGATGCACACACAAGTGTATATATACTATCTCTGTGTCACATGCCACAGTGCTGTGATGCACACACAAGTGTATATAACTATCTCTATGTCACATGCCACAGTGCTGTGATGCATACACAAGTGTATATAACTATCTCTGTGCCACCTGCCACAGTGCTGTGATGCACACATAAGTGTATATAACTATCTCTATGTCACATGCCACAGTGCTATGGTGAAGATTGCCCAAGAGGAGAAGGCCGAGTTTGTTGCCCATGGAGCGACTGGGAAAGGGAACGACCAGATTAGGTTTGAGCTGGGAGCCTACGCACTTCACCCCAGCATACAGGTGTGTAACCCTTACATGTAACTCTTGGCTAAAGGTATCATTTTGTTTGTTTGGTGGGAAGCATTTACTTTTCTCCACTGGAATTTCATTTTTAAAGACAAAGAACGAACAATTTAATCCCTGGATGATCCGCAGTTTCTCACTTTGGACAATAATAAGTAATTGGTTTTATCTTCTGTTGAGTATTTTAATCACTCTCATTAAAATCAGAGTTTAGTGCTTGCTACAATTACACAAAGATCTGAGGACATTATCCCATTACAGGACATGCCCTGATTGATCGGATGAAAGGGCCTTAGAGGTCGCGAGAGTGAAAGTCTGAATGTAGGATGAGGCCCTCCGAATGACAGTCACAGGCTGTACCGCAAGAGATTCTCCATAGCCTTTGGGAAGTACTGCCACACAATGACAGTCATAGGCTGTACAGGAAGACTCTCCATAGCCTGTGGGAAGTACTGCCACACAATGACAGTCATAGGCTGTACCGGAAGAGACTCTCCATAGCCTGTGGGAAGTACTGCCACACAATGACAGTCATAGGCTGTAACAGAAGAGACTCTCCATAGCCTGTGGGAAGTACTGCCACACAATGACAGTCATAGGCTGTAACAGAAGAGACTCTCCATAGCCTTTTGGAAGTACTGCCACACAATGACAGTCATAGGCTGTACCGGAAGAGAGACTCCATAGCCTGTGGGAAGTACTGCCACACAATGACAGTCATAGGCTGTACAGGAAGAGACTCTCCATAGCCTGTGGGAAGTACTGCCACACAATGACAGTCATAGGCTGTACCGGAAGAGACTCTCCATAGCCTGTGGGAAGTACTGCCACACAATGACAGTCATAGGCTGTACCGGAAGAGACTCTCCATAGCCTGTGGGAAGTACTGCCACACAATGACAGTCACAGGCTGTAACAGAAGAGACTCTATAGCCTGTGGGAAGTACTGCCACACAATGACAGTCACAGGCTGTAACAGAAGAGACTCTCCATAGCCTGTGGGAAGTACTGCCACACAATGACAGTCATAGGCTGTACCGGAAGAGACTCTCCATAGCCTGTGGGAAGTACTGCCACACAATGACAGTCATAGGCTGTAACAGAAGAGACTCTATAGCCTGTGGGAAGTACTGCCACACAATGACAGTCATAGGCTGTAACAGAAGAGACTCTCCATAGCCTGTGAGAAGTACTGCCACACAATGATAATCATAGGCTGTACCGGAAGAGACTCTCCATAGCCTGTGAGAAGTACTGCCACACAATGACAGTCATAGGCTGTACCGAAAGAGACTCTCCATAGCCTGTGGGAAGTACTGCCACACAATGACAGTCATAGGCTGTAACAGAAGAGACTCTCCATAGCCTGTGAGAAGTACTGCCACACAATGACAGTCATAGGCTGTAACAGAAGAGACTCTCCATAGCCTGTGAGAAGTACTGCCACACAATGACAGTCATAGGCTGTACCGGAAGAGACTTTCCATAGTCTGTGGGAAGTACTGCCACACAATGACAGTCACAGGCTGTAACGGAAGAGACTCTCCATAGCCTTTTGGAAGTACTGCCACACAATGACAGTCATAGGCTGTACCGAAAGAGACTCTCCATAGCCTGTGGGAAGTACTGCCACACAATGACAGTCATAGGCTGTACAGGAAGAGACTCTCCATAGCCTGTGGGAAGTACTGCCACACAATGATAGTCATAGGCTGTACCGGAAGAGACTCTCCATAGCCTGTGGGAAGTACTGCCACACAATGACAGTCATAGGCTGTAAGGGAAGAGAGACTCCATAGCCTGTGAGAAGTACTGCCACACAATGACAGTCATAGGCTGTAACGGAAGAGACTCTCCATAGCCTGTGAGATGTACTGCCACACAATGACAGTCATAGGCTGTAAGGGAAGAGAGACTCCATAGCCTGTGGGAAGTACTGCCACACAATGACAGTCATAGGCTGTAACGGAAGAGACTCTCCATAGCCTGTGGGAAGTACTGCCACACAATGACAGTCATAGGCTGTACAGGAAGAGAGACTCCATAGCCTGTGAGAAGTACTGCCACACAATGACAGTCATAGGCTGTACAGGAAGAGACTCTCCATAGCCTGTGAGAAGTACTGCCACACAATGACAGTCATAGGCTGTACAGGAAGAGAGACTCCATAGCCTGTGGGAAGTACTGCCACACAATGACAGTCACAGGCTGTAACAGAAGAGAGACTCCATAGCCTGTGGGAAGTACTGCCACACAATGACAGTCATAGGCTGTACCGGAAGAGACTCTCCATAGCCTGTGGGAAGTACTGCCACACAATGACAGTCATAGGCTGTAACAGAAGAGACTCTCCATAGCCTGTGGGAAGTACTGCCACACAATGACAGTCATAGGCTGTACAGGAAGAGACTCCCCATAGCCTGTGGGAAGTACTGCCACACAATGACAGTCATAGGCTGTACCGGAAGAGACTCTCCATAGCCTGTGGGAAGTACTGCCACACAATGACAGTCACAGGCTGTAACAGAAGAGACTCTCCATAGCCTGTGGGAAGTACTGCCACACAATCTCAGCCATCCATTAGACATTCAAAATTTTTTTTTGTTTTGTTGATTTTTGAAATAGTTAACTGAGAATATTTTTCAAAGCGTAGCCCAGCACTGAAGTTGCAATTTTGAAACTATTTCTGTAAAACTTGAGAAAAGTTATTTCTGATTGTCTGATTAATGTCAACTTCCTCATTTCATTGTTCGGTCATAGTTCGCAGAAGGTAGTTCTGACGTGACCTGTTATGTCCACAGGTCTTTGTGTACCGGTTGAGAGATTGAGCATTTTAATAAGACTACTTTCTTGTTGTTAGGTGATATCTCCATGGCGACTGCCCGAGTTTTACAAGAGGTTCCCTGGGAGGAAGGACCTGTTTGAATATGCAGAGGTAATTTTGCCACTTGGCCATGGATCTCTCACAGACGCATATAAGCGATTACCTATTTTGATCGCTCAAAATGAAAACAGAATGAAAATCCTGTTGTTTCCCAATGGTATGTGTGTGTCTCATGATAACTGAGAATTGTTGTTTTGTCCATTACATTGTCAGTTTACAGTGACAAGCAGTAAGACTTTCACCACCATGCCATTTGTCTGGGTTTTTGTTTCAGCAAAAAGGCATCCCATTACCTGTGACACCCAAGTCCCCCTGGAGTATGGATGCCAACATGATGCACATAAGGTGATGGCTGCAGGGGTAGAACTGGGGACACAGGTAGGGGGTAGGGGCACTGGGTGCTACAATGTAAGTACAGCATCGGACATAGTCACCAGGTGGGGTGGATAAGTAAGGCTGGGGACATAGATACTGGGTGGAGTAAGTGAGGCTGGGGACATATATACTGGGTGGAGTAAGTAAGTCTGAAGACATAGTTACTGGGTGGAGTAAGTGAGGCTGAAGACATAGATACTGGGTGGAGTAAGTAAGTCAGGGGACATAGATACTGGGTGGAGTAAGTGAGGCTGGGGACATATATACTGAGTGGAGTAAGTAAGTCTGAAGACATAGATACTGGGTGGAGTAAGTGAGGCTGGGGACATATATACTGGGTGGAGTAAGTGAGGCTGGGGACATATATACTGGGTGGAGTAAGTAAGTCTGAAGACATAGATACTGGGTGGAGTAAGTGAGGCTGGGGACATATATACTGGGTGGAGTAAGTAAGGCTGAAGACATAGATACTGGGTGGAGTAAGTGAGGCTGGGGACATATATACTGGGTGGAGTAAGTGAGGCTGGGGACATAGATACTGGGTGGAGTAAGTGAGGCTGGGGACATAGATACTGGGTGGAGTAAGTGAGGCTGAAGACATAGTTACTGGGTGGAGTAAGTGAAGCTGAAGACATAGATACTGGGTGGAGTAAGTGAGGCTGGGGACATAGATACTGGGTGGATAAGTAAGGCTGGGGACATAGATACTGGGTGGAGTAAGTAAGTCAGGGGACATAGATACTGGGTGGAGTAAGTGAGGCTGAAGACATAGATACTGGGTGGAGTAAGTGAGGCTGGGGACATAGATACTGGGTGGAGTAAGTGAGGCTGGGGACATAGATACTGGGTGGAGTAAGTGAGGCTGAAGACATAGATACTGGGTGGAGTAAGTAAGTCAGGGGACATAGATACTGGGTGGAGTAAGTGAGGCTGAAGACATAGATACTGGGTGGAGTAAGTGAGGCTGAAGACATAGATACTGGGTGGAGTAAGTGAGGCTGGGGACATAGATACTGGGTGGAGTAAGTAAGTCAGGGGACATAGATACTGGGTGGAGTAAGTAAGTCAGGGGACATAGATACTGGGTGGAGTAAGTAAGTCAGGGGACATAGATACTGGGTGGAGTAAGTGAGGCTGGGGACATAGATACTGGGTGGAGTAAGTGAGTCAGGGGACATAGATACTGGGTGGAGTAAGTGAGGCTGGGGACATAGATACTGGGTGGAGTAAGTAAGTCAGGGGACATAGATACTGGGTGGAGTAAGTGAGGCTGGGGACATAGATACTGGGTGGAGTAAGTGAGGCTGAAGACATAGATACTGGGTGGAGTAAGTAAGTCAGGGGACATAGATACTGGGTGGAGTAAGTAAGTCAGGGGACATAGATACTGGGTGGAGTAAGTGAGGCTGGGGACATAGATACTGGGTGGAGTAAGTAAGTCAGGGGACATAGATACTGGGTGGAGTAAGTAAGTCAGGGGACATAGATACTGGGTGGAGTAAGTGAGGCTGAAGACATAGATACTGGGTGGAGTAAGTGAGGCTGAAGACATAGATACTGGGTGGAGTAAGTAAGGCTGGGGACATAGATACTGGGTGGAGTAAGTGAGGCTGAAGACATAGATACTGGGTGGAGTAAGTGAGGCTGAAGACATAGATACTGGGTGGAGTAAGTAAGTCAGGGGACATAGATACTGGGTGGAGTAAGTGAGGCTGGGGACATAGATACTGGGTGGAGTAAGTGAGTCAGGGGACATAGATACTGGGTGGAGTAAGTAAGTCAGGGGACATAGATACTGGGTGGAGTAAGTGAGGCTGGGGACATAGATACTGGGTGGAGTAAGTGAGGCTGAAGACATAGATACTGGGTGGAGTAAGTAAGTCAGGGGACATAGATACTGGGTGGAGTAAGTGAGGCTGGGGACATAGATACTGGGTGGAGTAAGTAAGTCAGGGGACATAGATACTGGGTGGAGTAAGTAAGTCAGGGGACATAGATACTGGGTGGAGTAAGTAAGTCAGGGGACATAGATACTGGGTGGAGTAAGTGAGGCTGGGGACATAGATACTGGGTGGAGTAAGTAAGTCAGGGGACATAGATACTGGGTGGAGTAAGTAAGTCAGGGGACATAGATACTGGGTGGAGTAAGTGAGGCTGAAGACATAGATACTGGGTGGAGTAAGTGAGGCTGAAGACATAGATACTGGGTGGAGTAAGTAAGGCTGGGGACATAGATACTGGGTGGAGTAAGTGAGGCTGAAGACATAGATACTGGGTGGAGTAAGTGAGGCTGAAGACATAGATACTGGGTGGAGTAAGTAAGTCAGGGGACATAGATACTGGGTGGAGTAAGTGAGGCTGGGGACATAGATACTGGGTGGAGTAAGTAAGTCAGGGGACATAGATACTGGGTGGAGTAAGTAAGTCAGGGGACATAGATACTGGGTGGAGTAAGTGAGGCTGAGGTGATAGATACTAGGTGGGGGTTAAGTAAGGCTGAGGTCATAGATACTGGGTGGGGGTTAAGTAAGGCTGAGGTCATAGATACTGGGAGGGGGTTAAGTAAGGCTGAGGTGATAGATACTGGGTGGGGGTTAAGTAAGGCTGAGGTCATAGATACTTGGTGGGGGTTAAGTAAGGCTGAGGTCATAGATACTGGGTGGGGTAAGTAAGGCTGAGGTGATAGATACTAGGTGGGGGTTAAGTAAGGCTGAGGTCATAGATACTGGGTGGGGGTTAAGTAAGGCTGAGGTCATAGATACTAGGAGGGGGTTAAGTAAGGCTGAGGTGATAGATAATAGGTGGGGGTTAAGTAAGGCTGAGGTGATAGATACTAGGTGGGGTAAGTAAGTTTGAGGTCATAGATACTGGGTGGGGTAAGTAAGGCTGGGGTCATAGATACTGGGTGGGGTAAGTAAGGCTGAGGTCGGTTGGGTTAAGTTAGGCTGAGGACATCGATACTAGGTGGGATGGGTTAAATAATGCATAGGACATAGATACTAGCTGGGGTGGGTTAAGTAAGGCTGAGGACATAGATACTGGGTGGGGTAAGTAAGGCTGAGGACATAGATACTAGCTGGTTTTGGTTAAGTTAGGCTGAGGACATAGATACTGGGTGGGGTGGGGTAAGTAAGGCTGAGGATATAGATACTAGCTGGTTTGGGTTAAGTTAGGCTGAGGACATAGATACTGGGTTGTGTGGATTAAGTAGGACTTTAAGCTCGGTCGATGTGGCTAGAAGGTAGCCAGGGGACATGGAACGTGGGAAAAGAGGGCGGCAAGGAGGTTGTGGGTTGGTGTGGAACTCTGTCCTCCAGCTGGTGAAGATGTGCTCCTTGTTGCAGCTATGAGTCGGGCGTCCTGGAGGACCCGAACCATCATGCACCAGCGGATCTCTTCCACATGACTGTGCTTCCAGAGAAGGCGCCGGACAAGGCCGAATGTCTGGACATTGAGTTTAAAGCAGGTATAAAAGATGAATGTGGACTATGGGGAGTTTGTTGTGTGGAGTGTATGGAAGAGTGGACTATGGGGTGTTTGTTGTGTGGAGCGTATTGAAGTGTGGACTATGGGGTGTTTGTTGTGTGGAGTGTATGGAAGTGTGGACTATGGGGTGTTTGTTGAGTGAATGTGGACTATGGGGTGTTTGTTGTGTGGAGTGTATGGAAGTGTGGACTATGAGGTGTTTGTTGTGTTGAGTGTATGGAAGTGTGGACTATGGGGTGTTTATTGAGTGAATGTGGACTACAGGGAGTTTGTTGTGTGGAGTGTAAGGAAGAGTGGACTATAGGGTGTTTATTTTGTGAATGTGGACTAAAGGGAGTTTGTTGTGTGGAGTGTATGGAAGTGTGGACTATGGGGTGTTTATTGAGTGAATGTCGACTACAGGGAGTTTGTTGTGTGGAGTGTATGGAAGTGTGGACTGTGGGGTGTTTGTTGTGTGGAGTGTATGGAAGAGTGGACTATGGGGTGTTTTTTGAGTGAATGTGGACTACATGGAGTTTGTTGTGTGGAGTGTATGGCAGAGTGGACTATGGGGCATTATTCTGTGGAGTGTATGGAATTGTAGATTTCAGTGTTTTTATTGTGTGTTGTGGAGGGTGGGGAGTGCAGATTTCAGAGTGTTTATTGTGTGTTGTGTGGGGAAGGGGATTGGGATGCTATAATGATTCCAAACTCAATGTGTTTGTCAGGTGTGCCAGTGAGAGTGAAGAACTTGGAGGATGGGACGGAGAAAAACACACCTTATGATCTTTTCGTGTACCTCAACAAGGTCGGGTAGGTTCACTTTGTCCTTACAACCACCTCAGGTAGGTTCACTTTGTCCTTACAACCACCTCAGGTAGGTTCACTTTTCTGACTCTACCACCTCAGGTAGGTTCACTTTGTTGACACAACCACCTCAGAAAGGTTCACTTTGTCCTTTCAACCACCTCAGGTAGGTTCACTTTGTCCTTACAACCGCCTCAGGTAGGTTCACTTTGTCCTTACAACCACCTCAGGTAGGTTCACTTTGTCCTTACAACCACCTCAGGTAGGTTCACTTTGTCCTTACAACCACCTCAGGTAGGTTCACTTTGTCCTTACAACCACCTCAGGTAGGTTCACTTTGTCCTTACAGCCACCTCAGGTAGGTTCACTTTGTGCTTACAACCACCTCAGGTAGGTTCACTTTGTTGACACAACCACCTCAGGTAGGTTCACTTTGTCCTTACAACTACCTCAGGTAGGTACACTTTGTCCTTACAACCACCTCAGGTAGGTTCACTTTGTCCTTACAGCCACCTCAGGTAGGTTCACTTTGTGCTTACAACCACCTCAGGTAGGTTCACTTTGTTGACACAACCACCTCAGGTAGGTTCACTTTGTCCTTACAACTACCTCAGGTAGGTTCACTTTGTCCTTACAACTACCTCAGGTAGGTACACTTTGTCCTTACAACCACCTCAGGTAGGTTCACTTTGTGCTTACAACCACCTCAGGTAGGTTCACTTTGTCCTTACAGCCACCTCAGGTAGGTTCACTTTGTGCTTACAACCACCTCAGGTAGGTTCACTTTGTTGACACAACCACCTCAGGTAGGTTCACTTTGTCCTTACAACTACCTCAGGTAGGTACACTTTGTCCTTACAACCACCTCAGGTAGGTTCACTTTGTCCTTACAGCCACCTCAGGTAGGTTCACTTTGTGCTTACAACCACCTCAGGTAGGTTCACTTTGTTGACACAACCACCTCAGGTAGGTTCACTTTGTCCTTACAACTACCTCAGGTAGGTACACTTTGTCCTTACAACCACCTCAGGTAGGTTCACTTTGTGCTTACAACCACCTCAGGTAGGTTCACTTTGTTGACACAACCACCTCAGGTAGGTTCACTTTGTCCTTACAACCACCTCAGGTAGGTTCACTTTGTCCTTACAACCACCTCAGGTAGGTTCACTTTGTCCTTACAGCCACCTCAGGTAGGTTCACTTTGTGCTTACAACCACCTCAGGTAGGTTCACTTTGTTGACACAACCACCTCAGGTAGGTTCACTTTGTCCTTACAACTACCTCAGGTAGGTACACTTTGTCCTTACAACCACCTCAGGTAGGTACACTTTGTCCTTACAGCCACCTCAGGTAGGTTCACTTTGTTGACACAACCACCTCAGGTAGGTTCACTTTGTCCTTACAACCACCTCAGGTAGGTTCACTTTTCTGACACAACCACCTCGGGTAGGTTCACTTTGTCCTTACAACCACCTCAGGTAGGTTCACTTTTCTGACACAACCACCTCGGGTAGGTTCACTTTTCTGACACAACCACCTCAGGTAGGTTCACTTTGTTGAGAAGGTGGTGTAGGCGGGTACCAGAGGGAGGCGTGAAACCACTGTCAGACCCTTTACTCAGATGACAGTTCCCAGGCTGCCTCCTTGTCAGGAGACCACACAGATGGATGTTGTAACCTTAGCAAGTATACATCCGGGCCAGAGGACACCATGGGGCTCAAGATATTTACTTGTGTTTGTTTGTTTGTTTGCACACTCACCAATATTCCAACAATATGACGGCGATTTGTTAATAATCATGTCTGGACACACAATCCAGAGATTGACATCATGAGCATCGATCCACAAAATTGTGATACAATGACATGCATCAACCAAGTGAGCGAGCCAGACCATCCGGTCCCGTTAGTCGCCCCTAACAACAAGCAAGCTGAGGACCTCTTCTATCCCAGATCTTCACGGGTCTCATGAAAATTTGAATTCATAATGTCTCTTACGTCAAGCATGGGTTTCTGAATACCTATTCTAACCTGGATCTTCTCGAGTGGTTTACTTTTGAAGAGAAGTCATCACTGAATGCTATACTACATGTCTGTTTATCGAGATAGTCAGTGTCATTTTTAAACATGTGCTTAGCTCACACTTTGTACATGTGCATCACATGCTGTTCATGCATGATGTGAAATTCCGTCGTGATGAGATGTTGAATTCAGATGCAGCACCACAGTATTGTAAATGTACACCTCAACACATTCAAATCATTTGTTCCCTTATTAATTGTTGATGGTTTTATTCCAGATTATGGCATAAGGCAACATTCATTTATGATTTAGAAAGGTTTGACTGTCTATGCAGAAGGCCTCTGTATCTCACACACTGTAGTCAAATGACACAGTTAAGGTGATGTTCTCCATGTCAGATATTTGTGTATGTTGGCCCTCCCCAGCTCTGTAACTCGATGTCCCAACTGTAGTTACTTGCTACTAAACTGCTAAAATAGCCATCCTTATAGAACTTGTACATGTACTTGACTGATTACATGAGCATTGCATTGATTTCCCAACCAATTTGTGCTACTGTGTTTACTGTGTCAATTCTGCTATTGATTTGCAATCAGCAAGCACGAGAACATATTGGCTAGGTTGGTTATCCTGTCTTGATGTATGGCTATTGGACATTGACAATTCGTGGTGACACGGTGCTAGGTGACAGACTCACCAGCGATGTACCAGGGTTGACTGATAGCCTCTGAGCCTCACACAGAAGACATTTCATCAAAGTGAAATCTTTTGATTGGTCATTAGATGATGCCATAGAGGTATATCCACAAACAACATGAGTGAGTTGAGAAAACTGGATTGCTGTGACAAGTCAGTAAAATAAGCAGGGTCCTTTGTCCTTTGGAAAATAGACTAACTTGAGGACGTGCAGTGACACCAAAAGTCATCTATGAAGATATGAGCACAACACAAGGGAAGGAAGCCCTTCATATAACACTGTAAAGAGGTGGGCAGCAGAGTTTTAAGCATTGCAGGGAGAGCCTTGAAGATGACACCAGGAATGATCCAGAGAAGCCACAAGATGGTGATGACCAACCGATGAATAACAGGCATTTCCAGGAGAGAGTTCATTACATTATGACAAAAAGTTTGGCAGAAAGTATCGGTTTGTTGGGTTCCAAAGCTACTGACATCTGATCAAACACAAACAAAGCACAACATGTTTAATGATAGTTTTAGCTCTGTTTGAAGCTGAGTCAGAAAGATTCTTGTAACATGTGTGGCTGTCAATGAAACCTGGGTTCAGCCAAACAACAGTCAAAACTATTGAAGCATTTGACATCACCAGCACTAAAGAAGGCAGGGACTGTCCCATCAGCTGGCAAGGTAATGGCCTGGGAGATGCCAAGGTGTCATCATGGTGGACTATCTTCCAAAAAGTCAGACAAAAACAGAGCATATTTTGCTGCATTTCTGAGGCAATTACAGGATGAAATTAAGACTGAGAGACACAAACGCAGCATAACCATACCTGCTGAGAACAAATGTAAAGAAAATACCAACTTTTATTCACTGGAACATTGTGACAAACCTTTGATGCAAGAATATGATTAAATATGTAAATGCTATAATTTGTCTATAATAGATCATTGTTGTGCAAGTCATGTTATCAAGTAGTCTTCACAGGGTTTACCTTTTCATCATTGCTGATGATGATATCAAATGAGACTTGTTGGTGGGTGTGAAGTCAAGGTGTGAGTGTAGTGCTACAGTCACTAGGGGAGTGTCAGACTTGTTGGTGGGTGTGAAGTCAAGGTGTGAGTGTAGTGCTACAGTCACCAGGGGAGAGTCAGACTTGTTGGTGGGTGTGAAGTCAAGGTGTGAGTGTAGTGCTACAGTCACTAGGGGAGTGTCAGACTTGTTGGTGGGTGTGAAGTCAAGGTGTGAGTGTAGTGCTACAGTCACCAGGGGAGAGTCAGACTTGTTGGTGGGTGTGAAGTCAAGGTGTGAGTGTAGTGCTACAGTCACTAGGGGAGTGTCAGACTTGTTGGTGGGTGTGAAGTCAAGGTGTGAGTGTAGTGCTACAGTCACCAGGGGAGAGTCAGACTTGTTGGTGGGTGTGAAGTCAAGGTGTGAGTGTAGTGCTACAGTCACCAGGGGAGAGTCAGACTTGCTTTTGGGTGTGAAGTCAAGGTGTGAGTGTAGTGCTACAGTCACTAGGGGAGAGTCAGACTTGCTTTTGGGTGTGAAGTCAAGGTGTGAGTGTAGTGCTACAGTCACTAGGGGAGTGTCAGACTTGCTTTTGGGTGTGAAGGCAAGGTGTGAGTGTAGTGCTACAGTCACTAGGGGAGTGTCAGACTTGTTTTTGGGTGTGAAGTCAAGGTGTGAGTGAAGTGCTACAGTCACTAGGGGAGTGTCAGACTTGTGGGTGTGGGGAAAGCATGATAGTTAAACCTGGTGAAGCATTCATAAAATGTAATCTATGTAATGTTGCCCTGGTAACATGAAGATGTGCAACTTTATTTTGATTTGAGTATTTTGAGCGATGGAAATCAGAAATATTGGCTGTTGATGCTGAAGTCTTTAAGCGGGTTGCCATGTCTGCTGCTGAAGTCTTGGATGTAGATTGCCATGTCTGCTGCTGCTGTCTTGGCTGTGGGTTGCAGTGTCTGCTGCTGAAGTCTTGGTTGTGGCTGTGGGTTGCCATGTCTGCTGCTGAAGTCTTGGATGTTGGTTGCCATGTCTGCTACTGAAGTCTTGGTTGTGGCTATGGGTTGCCATGTCTGCTGCTGAAGTCTTGGCTGTGGGTTGCAATGTCAGCTGCTGAAGTCTTGGCTGTGGGTTGCCATGTCTGCTGCTGCTGCTGTCTTTTCTGTGGGTTGTCATGTCTGCTGCTGAAGTCTTGTCTGTGGGTTGCCATGTCTGCTGCTGAAGTCTTGGCTGTGGGTTACCATGTCTGCTGCTGAAGTCTTGGATGTGTGCTGCCATGTCTGCTGCTGAAGTCTTTGCTGTGGCTGTGGGTTGCCATGTCTGCTGCTGAAGTGTTGGATGTTGGTTGCCATGTCTGCTGCTGAAGTCTTTGCTGTGGCTGTGGGTTGCCATGTCTGCTGCTGAAGTCTTGTCTGTGGGTTGCCTTGTCTGCTGCTGAAGTCTTGGCTGTGGGTTGCCATGTCTGCTGCTGCTGTCTTGGCTGTGGCTGTGGGTTGCCATGTCTGCTACTGAAGTCCTGGATGTGTGCTGCCATGTCTGCTGCTGAAGTCTTTGCTGTGGCTGTGGGTTGCCATGTCTGCTGCTGAAGTGTTGGATGTTGGTTGCCATGTCTGCTGCTGAAGTCTTTGCTGTGGCTGTGGGTTGCCATGTCTGCTGCTGAAGTCTTGTCTGTGGGTTGCCATGTCTGCTGCTGAAGTCTTGGCTGTGGGTGGCCATGTCTGCTGCTGTCTTGGCTCTGGCTGTGGGTTGCCACGTCGCTATTGCTGTCTTGTCTGTGGGTTGCCTTTCTGCTGCTGAAGTCTTTGCTGTGGCTTTGGGTTGCCATGTCTGCTGCTGAAGTCTTGGATCTGGCTGTGGGTTGCCATGTCTGCTGCTGAAGTCTTGGATGTGGGTTGCCATGTCTGCTGATGAATTCTTGGATGTGGGTTGCCATGTCTGCTGCTGCTGTCTTGGCTGTGGCTGTGGGTTGCCATGTCGCTGCTGCTGTCTTGGCTGTGGCTGTGGGTTGCCATGTCTGCTGCTGAAGTCTTGGATGTGGTTTGCCATGTCTGCTGCTGAAGTCTTGGATGTGGGTTGCCATGTCTGCTGCTGAAGTCTTGGCTGTGGCTGTGGGTTGCCATGTCCACTGCTGCTGTCTTGTCTGTGGGTTGCCATGTCTGCTGCTGAAGTCATGGATGTGGGTTGCCATGTCTGTTGTCATGGCTTTGGTTTGGCATATATATTGCTGTTGAGTTGACCTTTTTGTTCATAACAACATGCAAAGCAATTTTCTTTTCTTCTCAGAATTTTGTATATCCAGGTGAGCTACAGTGTTGAAAGCACTATTGACATCATTAATGACGTGACACATCATCAATGTCTGCTGCAAAGAAACATTGAACATGTTAAAATAAACAACACAATCTGAGTCAATGCGTTTTTTTATCAATGGTAGATATTAATCAATGGTATTTATTATTTAAATAGGGGGCACGGGTGGCCCAGTCGTCTAAGGCGCCGCGATTCGCTGTGCAGAGTTGCGTCCCCTGGACACGCCAGAAACCTATGATTGTGGGTTCGAATCCCGGTTCGCCCCAATTATGTTTCTAGGTTTGTCAGCACCATACCCGTGCTCGTGGGTTTCACCGAAGTGGTAACCGTCTGAGACCTGCATCACTTCGGGCTTTCCTTCCACATTAAGCTGACACGCCGTGATATAACTGGAATAATGTTAAAAGCGGCGTTAAACCCAACTCACTCACTCACTATTATTTAAATACTATTTCAGGACCTTGGAAATCATATTTTGGTATTCTTATCTTCAGGGGCAAGCATGCTATTGGCCAAGTCGACCTGGTGGAGAACAGATTCATTGGCATGAAGTCAAGAGGTGAGTGTTGTGCTACAGGTGAAGACACAAGATGAGATTGTTGTCACTAAGGGAAGGCATGTTTTAAAATAAACTGACGTCCAAAAGAAACTTTACCAGAGTTTGAAATCACACTTGCTCAAAAACAACAAAACATGCATGAAGTAAAGTGTATTGAGAAGATCAATATAACAACATAATCAACACTGAAAATGACAATCATACCGCGACCGAGAATGACGTCAGAGCCCCACAAAGTTCGGTGTTGTACAAAACTCGAGCTTTCAGAATCATGGACAATAGGCGAGTACATAAACAATCGCTCATGTTCAATAACAAGTCATTAGTAGCGTGTGTGACCACCAAATGCCTCAATACACTCATAAACTCTTTGACGCACAGAAAAAGTCAGTCGTCTGATGAGGTCACGTTGGATTTGATGCCATTCTTCTTGGAGGGACAAGATCAGTTCCAACGCGACGATCCATCAAGTCCCAGAGGTGTTCTATGGGGGACATGTCGGGTGAGCATGCAGACCACGGCAGGACGTTGACGTTGTTGGCTGGGAGGAAGTTAGTGACAATTCTGGCTGTATGGGCTCTAGCGTTGTCATGCTGATAAATGACACAACGTGGCTGCTGTTGGAGAAATGGTAGGACAACTGGACGAAGAATGTTATCCATGTAACACTGAGCTGTCGAGTATCCGTCAACGATGACCAACAGTGTCCTCTCCTGCCCACAGATCCCTCCCCACACCATGACACTCCCTCCAACATATGGTACGACCTCCTGTACGCAACACGCCGCCGTTCGTTCACCCCTTCGGCGGTAAACACGTTGTATTCCATCAGCCCTAAACATACAGAATCGACTTTCGTCAGTGAAGACAACCCCCTGCCAGTCACGTCGTTGCCAACGTCGTACAGTCCGGGCCCATCTCAATCGCAGACGACGATGTTGCGCTGTCAATAGCTGTCCTCTGTATGGTCTAAAAGCCCTGATTCCATGAGCCCTGAGTATCCTGGCCACTGTCTGTCGACTAACCCTGTGACCTAAGGCATTTGTCACCGATGAATTCACTGTCAGGATGCAATTTCAGAGGTGAAGGTACGCAAGTACCGGTCATCATGGGGCGTGGTCACCCTGGGTCTGCCTTTTCTTGGCCTGTCAACAGTCAGCCCTGTCTGTCTGTAACGTTGCATCAAGATGGTAACGGCAACACGGGAGCAACCGAAGGTTCGTGCAATATGGGCGTGGGTGGCTCCCATCTGTACCATACCCAAGGCTCGTTCACATTGTTCGGCTGTGAGTCATGGCATTTCTTTTGTGTTTTTTTATCACTGTGGATGTCTGACTTGCTGTTGCAATCGTTTTATACCCTTACCCGCACGTGCATTTGCAGTTGTCCGTGGTACACATGTTTTTCACTTTTTCGCGTGTTATCTAGCAAACATGTAAGAGACGATTAACATTTTCTGCATACACTATTGTTGTATTTA
Organism: Haliotis cracherodii; assembly: GCF_022045235.1. Lineage (NCBI taxonomy): Eukaryota > Metazoa > Mollusca > Gastropoda > Lepetellida > Haliotidae > Haliotis > Haliotis cracherodii. Next base: position 2,661,310 of record NW_027266282.1, on the reverse strand, counting down.
GGTTATGTGTTTTAGATAGACTTCGTCGAAAAAAAAATTATACTTTGTCTGAAATTTATATTTTCAGTTGGTAAAGTTTCTTTTGGACGTCAGTTTATTATTGATGTGTTTTAGCTTGTATCACATGTATAAGGGAACTTTTAATTGACAAATTTTTCAACTTCCAAATGATTTTTCAGGTTGTGTTTGTTTTAAATCATCTGACATCTTGTGTTGATGGAATGACAAAGGTGTGTTGTGTTCAGGTGTTGGTGGTGTGACAAGAGTGTGTTGTGTTCAGGTGTTGATGTGACAAGAGTGTTGTGTTCAGGTGTTGGTGTGACAAGAGTGTGTTATGTTCAGGTGTTGGTGTGACAAGAGTGTGTTGTGTTCAGTTGTTGGTGGTGTGACAAGAGTGTGTTGTGTTGTGTTGGTGGGACAAGAGTGTGTTGTGTTCAGTTGTTGGTGGTGTGACAAGAGTGTGTTGTGTTCAGGTGTTGGTGTGAGATGAGTGTGTTATGTTCAGGTGTTGGTGTGACAAGAGTGTGTTGTGTTCAGGTGTTGGTGTGACAAGAGTGTGTTGTGTTCAGTTGTTGGTGGTGTGACAAGAGTGTGTTGTGTTCAGGTGTTGGTGTGACATGAGTGTGTTGTGTTCAGGTGTTGGTGTGACATGTGTGTGTTGTGTTCAGGTGGTGGTGTGACATGAGTGTGTTGTGTTCAGGTGTTGGTGTGACATGTGAGTGTTGTGTTCAGGTGTTGGTGTGACATGAGTGTGTTGTGTTCAGGTGTTGGTGTGAATGTGTGTGTTGTGTTCAGGTGTTGGTGTGACATGAGTGTGTTGTGTTCAGGTGGTGGTGTGACATGAGTGTGTTGTGTTCAGGTATCTATGAGACACCGGGAGGCACCATCCTGCTGGCAGCTCACATGGACATCGAGGTCTTCACCATGGACCGGGTAAGTAAGATTTCCAAATCTCATTCTCTCGAACACAAGTATATTTAGATTGGCAATAGCTCGTTTTCGTTGCAGTTCGCATTCCTTATATATTGAAACGGGAAGATACAACAATGTACCTAGAAACTTGAGGATTTGTAAATTATGTAATATTGGTTATGTGGAAAATGAATACCACTTTTTGTAAATTTGCAAAGCCTATGATAATTTAAGACAACAATATATCCATGAAATGTTTAATGTCTGTCCTACCCTGGATAAATTTAATATGTTAATGTCTGACTGTACCAAACTACAATTCGAAATACCGCAATGTATTTGTATTATGCCTTTATCTACCGTGAGTCAATAATTAATGCTGTGGACCAAAATATGTACCATGGGCCGTTGGCCTAAACATGTACGAAATAAAGAAACTGAAACTGAAGTTTGAAGGACAAATATAATATTTCACAACCTTAATGTAAGCTCGTATGACCTGGTTAACCACTGTCTGCCCCTTGTCCATCTATCCACTGGAAACTTCATCTTCCCTTCGACATTGGGTTCATGAACAACATGGTGACTGCCATGCAGATTTCAGTTGACCACATGATTTACAAAGCATGTGTACCACAAATTGGGTGTCGACAGATATTTTGCAAATCTTTTCATATTTTTAAGCAGGGCGCTCAAGTGATTTGATGTACTTCGTGAGTGAAGACACATTTTATTACAATAGAGATCCTGATTATTGGTCAGATCGTCTGAAAATGCAAGTGATATGAGATGTGGAATCGAGTGGTCAATAGAAGGGCCATAACTCATAACTGAGACTGGTGGCGCTAAGATGGAGCTGCAAAATTCCAGCCTAGTTTGGCAAGGGTGAAACTGGGCTTTTATAGTCAGTTAACTCCCTTGCCTTGGGAATATGTGGAAAGTGTTGCATTTTCAACACTCCATCTGACTCCTGGACATGATGGTGTTACTAGCCCAGACTCTGCTTGGATCATTAAAGCAGTGGTGTCTCCAACCATCTTTATATATGACCAGGAGTATTAGCATTGGTTGATATATGTCTCGGGCATCAATTTAGCAATGTAAAAACAAATCCAACCCTTACTGTAATGCCTATCTGATCTTTGAACTCACTCAATACCATTAAGCTTTAAAAACCATACTACATCACAAATCCCTGTGTTGTGTGTGTAGCGGCCATAAAATTTCCGAGTCCCGCGATGGGATTCGAACCAGGGACCTTCTGATCCAAGGTCGGACGCCATGTCCACATGACCAAAGAGGTTAACCCCGTCAGCAAGCTGACAAAGTAAGGATGTCATCTGTAGGATGGTTCCACGCCCTGCTACATACTCCCCCGTCAACAGAAGGCACGTCCCGGGCCCCATAGCAGGGTACTGAGGCTTATTTTGCTCAAATCTAATATGAACGTGCTCAGCCCCACGTTGGGCGCCAATGTAGCGGCCATAAAATTTCCGAGTCCCGCAATGGGATTCGAACCACGGACCTTCTGATCCGAGGTCGGACGCCTTGTCCACATGACCAAAGAGGTTAACCCCGTCAGCAAGCTGACAAAGTAAGGATGTCATCTGTAGGCTGGTTCCACGCCCTGCTACATGTGTAATTCATGACACATGACACATGACAGTCATCAGACTTGACTTACTTGTTTACCCTAGTTTATGCATCAGATGGGACCAGGGTGCAGCCTGGTTTTTTTCCGGTGAACACATGGTTTGCATGTCAACATGCACCTGGTGCAAGTTAAATCAACTTCCTCAATTCAAGCCCTGTATCTCGTGTGATTTGGTTTTATTATTTGTTGTGGATATTTTGAACAAGGACCATTAGGATATTTCTTTAGGCTATGATCAGCCATGAGTTACTCACACTGCAAGTGTAAGGCCTGTGTCATAGAGCTGCAGTACCGCTGGCTCCCATCAGACACTCACTCGCTGACTCCCATGTACGTGGACGCGTTTTGAAGCAGAATAATCACATTTACATATAAATAACAAACCCGTGTTAAGTAGAAAAAGAAGGGAGCTGAAAAAAATCACTACAACTCGTTTTCTTGTTAGCCACCTATGATGTGCAACTAAATCATTTTGTGATTTGTTTTAAAAAAATTAAATGACTAGTTGTATAAATCTTCGGCTTTCATAGACAAATTTCTTGGAACACAAAATATTTGAAGTGAGAACTGAACATTTAGAACAATGTATATGTAGCAGGGTACCTTATATTCTTCCTATAGTTATATCATTATTCATACATCATCATCATAATCATCTATATGTTCAATGTTTGTCTTGTCTACAGTTGAATATCAATATCTAAATCTTTAAACAACTCAACACTCTTATTTTCAGTCTCTGGGAATCTCTCACCAGATCTTACCCTTCAACCTTCTGTCTATCTTTAGACATTTTTCACACCTGTAGGGTTTCCCTCAGTCTATTTATATCTTGCATTAAGCACTTCCTTTGATGCTTAATGCAATCAGTCTTCTAATTGGCCACCCTGGTCCTCTACAGGTAGCTTCCTTCCATACCTGACTTCCTCCTCACTTCATGTGCTGCTGCTGAGGAGGAAGGACATTTTCTTTTCTTCAGGTATGGAATGGCCATATTTCAATCTGTTTTCATCTGCTTCTGTCAGAAATTAATATCTATATTAGGGTGCTGAATTAAATTGAATAATATATATAATATCATTTAAAGTAATATTAAATTAAGTAAATGGTATATTGATACTATAAAACTTGCTTGTAAAATAATTAACCACATGGTCCATTTTGGCCCATGTGCTTTTCAAGTATCCTATAATGAACATATAACAGTAATTTAACATTAAAGTTAGTTTTAGTATGGTTTATCAATGGCTTTTGTACTTTTATATTTAAGATAAATAATACCTGTAAACTTGCAAATATATGACTTCATGTGCTGCTGTTTAGGAGGAAGGACATTTTTTCTTCTGGTAGTTCTTCAACAGCAGCCACCCCCTTGCAATAAATCCATTATCACCATCTGCCTGTGTCTGTGTTTCCCAACGGCCCGAGCCGGATAAATACCACTACCCCGGCTACATATAAATTTATGGTGTATTATTGATATTGTTATTATTATTATTGTTGTTGTTATATTTGATGTTTCAACTGTTTGTCCCTGGGGCTGTATATGTACGCCGATCTCATGTCTTCTGTTCTGTGTGCAGGAGGTCCGGAGGGTCAAGCGGGACTTGGATGTCAAGTTTGCTGAGCAGGTCTATAGAGGTACTGACATGTAGACTACAACACTAACATGTAGACTACAACACTGACATGTAGACCACAACACTGACATGTAGACTACAACACTGACATGTAGACTACAACACTGACATGTAGACTACAACACTGACATGTAGACTACAACACTGACATGTAGACTACAACACTGACATGTAGACTACAACACTGACATGAAGACCACAACACTGACATGTAGACCACAACACTGACATGTAGACTACAACACTGACATGTAGTCTACAACACTGACATGTAGGCTACAACACTGACATGTAGACTACAACACTGACATGTAGACTACAACACTGACATGTAGACTACAACACTGACATGTAGACTACAACACAGACATGTAGACGACAACACAGACATGTAGACGACAATTAACGCAACACTGACATGTAGACTACAACACTGACATGTAGACTACAACCCTGACATGTAGACTACAACCCTGACATGTAGACCACAACACTGACATGTAGACCACAACACTGACATGTAGACTACAACCCTGACATGTAGACCACAACACTGACATGTAGACCACAACACTGACATGTAGACTACAACCCTGACATGTAGACCACAACACTGACATGTAGACTTCAACACTGACATGTAGACTACAACACTGACATGTAGACTACAACACTGACATGTAGACTACAACACTGACATGTAGACTACAACACTGACATGTAGACTACAACACTGACATGTAGACTACAACACTGACATGTAGACTACAACACTGACATGTAGACTACAACACTGACATGTAGACTACAACACTGACATGAAGACCACAACACTGACATGTAGACTACAACACTGACATGTAGACTACAACACTGACATGTAGTCTACAACACTGACATGTAGGCTACAACACTGACATGTAGACTACAACACTGACATGTAGACTACAACACTGACATGTAGACTACAACACAGACATGTAGACGACAACACAGACATGTAGACGACAACACTGACATGTAGACAACAACACTGACATGTAGACCACAACACTGACATGTAGACTACAACACTAACATGTAAAAATCTGTTAACAATAAATCATGTTGATCTGAGCTCACTTGACGAAGTGAGTTACTCAGTTAGAAGCTTTTGACAGATTTCTGTTTGTGTTCATGAAGGCTTCTGGTTCAGCCCTGAATGCGAGTTCACTCGCTTCTGCATCGCCAAGAGCCAGGAGCATGTTGATGGAACAGTCACAGTGAAGCTGTACAAGGGGGCTGTGCACATCCTGGGGCGTACTTCCCCTCTCTCACTTTACAATGAGGAACTTGTCAGGTATATTTCTCCTTTTGCTCTTATTTCCAACTTGTATGTCAGCTGATGTGTTGTCAGACCAAGCTGTCGCACTGTAATTCTGTCTCTGTAAAGAATATTATATTTGGAATGACATTTTCTTAGTAAAGTACAGATTCTCGTACTTTTTTGGGTTGAGTCCCGTCCGGGAATCGAACATTGTGTATTCATAGCTTTCGGCCATGGGAGCCATGCCAATTTACACTTGTCAGAGGGGTACTAGCAAATCCAGACTAGTACTTTTCGAGTTGTTTTGTTATTTCGTATTTACAGCTACATAACACTTTGTGTCGATTTTTAATTTGAGAAAAACAGTTTTTTTTCATTTCCTTGAGTACTTTAGTTTGCCAAACTATAGTTAATATTAAACATTTCCAGTTTACTTTGATATTACAGGTTTAATATACTGCAACATTCAAATGCAGTAACATACAATACAATAGTTTCTATCCTCATTTCCATGGTTTGTTGACAAGTTGTCTGTGCAGACTGAGACAATGCATTAAGACAAGGGGCTAACTTTAAGGGTTAGCTTGGCCAATCAGTTGATGGCTTGTTAAAGGCTAAAACATGAAGGACACATGAACTAAATGTAGATGTTCCTTACCACTTATAATACATGGAAGTGAAACACAGAATAGCAGACACTGATGAAGGATAAAATAAATATATTCAAGGGTTACATCTGCCACAATTATTTGGAGGAATTTTAGAAAATTCTTGTGATAATTTTGTGGTAGCCTTGGGATTTATTTTGGTAAATTAAAATAGTTAGAAATTTAGCAGATTGGTAAGTTGAAGGGGATTTTGTGCAGCTGATATAGTACCTACCTTTGTAGTCATTTTTGTAGAAGCTTATACCCACACGGGCGTAGTGACAATGACCATGGCACACTCCTTGCATGCTAGGCTGAAGCCATGATTGTGAGACCTGAGATGTTAGGGACGTGTTCATTGGTTGTGTCTATTTTCCTGGTCACATGGTCCGCGTGTAGGCTATATTGGCCTACCCTGGGTAGGGAATCCTCAGTCTTTTCACCAGTAAAGTATGTAGTCAACCCACGCATCGTAAATCAAGACCCTTTTCACTTTTCATTAGTTGTTTGTATTTTGGTTTGGGATAATGTTGTTAGGTTACTGTTAGTTATGGGTGGGGAGAAATAGAGAAAAGATTAAATTAGGTTTGTTTGGGGACATTTTAATTTAGGGAGTTAAGTTAGAGGGGTGGTTATAAGGGTGAAGAATGTTTAACTGTCGTGTGTAGGGGAGGGGAAAAGTTGGAAGTAGTTTTCTGCAAATTAAGTGAATGAAGGTTTGCCCCCTGTTGTTGTTGTTGTTGTTGTTAAAATCAACTTTAAATAAAACTTTACTCTTTGTGTTTTATCTATAATTAGAATTGATAATCTGGTCAGGAGCCTCCTAAAGCATTTAAACAAAAGAATACTGTGCAGAGAGAAGAGAACACAAGGCAAACCACTGCAGTAAAACATCAGACATTTTGTCCTCAATGTATATAGTTCTACTGTATGTGGGCGGCTTTTTACAGGCTTCAGAGGGTACCTATTACAATATTCAGAACTTTCACTGGCTTGAAAAGACCTTGAATTTAAATTCTAAAAATAGATTAATTGTGCCTTGCAAAGGCCTTATGTTGTAAATATAAAAAAAATCTAAGTATATTTTTTTCATCCTGTTGAACTTTTATTTTGAATGAGCCTTAAATGTTGGTGATATAGTTTTTGAAGGCCTTGAGGCTTGTATTAACAGTCTCTGTTGCCTTGTGTTATAAATTGTACAAATACCCCAAAAGCATTGTGAATAAAATGAACTCATCCTTGTGTCTTGTTTCCAGCATGAATGTCCAGGGCGATTACGAGCCAACAGATGCAGGGGGCTTCATCAAGATCAACGCTCTCCGGTATGTAAACACAATACCTGCTGCCACACACTGGTACACTCAATACATGCTGCCACACACTGGTAAACTCAATACATGCTGTCACACACTGGTACACTCAATACATGCTGCCACACACTGGTAAACTCAATACATGCTGCCACACACTTGTAAACTCATTACATGCTGCCACACACTGGTAAACACAGTACATGCTGCCACACACTGGTAAACACAATACATGCTGCCACACACTGGTACACTCAATACATGCTGCCACACACTGGTAAACTCAATACATGCTGTCACACACTGGTAAACTCAATACATGCTGTCACACACTGGTAAACTCAATACATGCTGTCACACACTGGTAAACTCAATACATGCTGTCACACACTGGTAAACTCAATACATGCTGTCACACACTGTTAAACACAATACATGCTGTCACACACTGTTAAACACAATACATGCTGCCACACACTGGTACACACAATACATGCTGCCACACACTGGTACACTCAATACATGCTGTCACACACTGGTAAACACAATACATGCTGTCACACACTGTTAAACACAATACATGCTGCCACACACTGGTACACACAATACATGCTGCCACACACTGGTAAACTCATTACATGCTGTCACACACTGGTAAACACAATACATGCTGTCACACACTGGTAAACTCATTACATGCTGTCACACACTGGTACACTCAATACATGCTGTCACACACTGGTACACAATACATGCTGTCACACACTGGTACACAATACATGCTGCCACACACTGGTACACAATACATGCTGCCACACACTGGTAAACACAATACATGCTGTCACACACTGGTAAACTCATTACATGCTGTCACACACTGGTACACAATACATGCTGTCACACACTGGTACACACAATACTAGCTGTCACACACTGGTACACTCAATACCTGCTGCCACACACTGGTACACACAATACTAGCTGTCACACACTGGTAAACACAATACATGCTGTCACACACTGGTAAACTCAATACATGCTGTCACACACTGGTAAACTCAATACATGCTGCCACACACTGGTAAACTCAATGCATGCTGCCACACACTGGTACACTCAATACATGCTGTCACACACTGGTACACACAATACATGCTGCCACACACTGGTCAACACAATACATGCTGTCACACACTGGTACACTCAATACATGCTGTCACACACTGGTAAACGCAATACATGCTGTCACACACTAGTAAACGCAATACATGCTGTCACACACTGGTAAACACAATACATGCTGCCACACACTGGTACACACAATACACACAACGAGTCCATCTTTAGCAGGGAATACTGATTTTGTAAATGGCATGTGCAATTTCAAGAGGGAAACATGCAGGAAGCCCGTACAATGAACACTACTGACTTTAAGCTTATCAACTCGACCAGACAAGAAACTTCCAAAAGTTTAATTGAATAAATTCCAACTTATAAAAACCCCAACACCTAGCAATTGTCATTGCCACCGCTTCTCTGAACCTGAAGTGTTTGTGTGAACATGGCAGTTGTGTTGGCTCCATGGAAAACCATTTTGACTCCTTGTTTTTTTCAAGTGACAGTTCATTTCATGTCCCTTATGTCCTGATGTCCAAATCTCCATCTTTGCAGGTTGCAGGAGTACTGCCGTCTGCGACAGAAGGTGGCGGATCAGAAGAAGTAGACAAGTGTCAGTCCTGGCTGTCTCAGTGTTGTAGCTATTAGAAACTTTAACATCCCCTTTATCAGGAGACACTTGTTGCCGCCTGTCAGAATTCTACACATTGTGTATGATAAGGACTCTTGGTCCCACATTATGGTAATCAAAACTCTATTGGTCAAATCATTTACCCTAAGTAAACATTTTGGCATTTGCTCATGCTTGTACCATTCAACTGGTAGTGTGGCGTTCTGGCTCACTCTAGCAATGACACATCTGATCATCTGTAGGGTAGTTTCAACATAGCTAGGTTGAAAACCATTTGCATGTGAGCCATGACAATACTGTGGCATGTCTTGGTTCTGGGTACTTACTGCTGGGCTGTCAACTCAAACATTTGGTTTAGGTTTTAGTGGAATGTAGCAATATGAAGTTCTATTTTCAGGTGATTTTTAACACATTCATGGCAGTTATTATTTTTATATTGTATGAGTGTTGAATTTATATTATTATTGTTGTATGTTTATGGCTTCAGAGTTTAAGCCCATACCTCTGGTTCATAATTCATAATTATATGAAAGACGTTTTATTTGACTGAAATCCTGAACATGTAAATGTTGACAAGTTCATGTGAAGAAACACTTCAAACATTTAATCGGTTGCGATTTGAAGAAAACACGTATTTGTATTTCAATCAAGGGGTTTTCTTTGCTAACAACAAGAATATTTTTTTTGTATATTTTGTTCCAATAAACAGATATAAAATTCTCCCATTGTGTGTTTTCATTTGTGCTTTTGACAACCTTAAAAGCTTGCCACCATCTTGGATAAAGAATTCTTATTTTGAGACTACAAACACAGTTAGTATAATACCTCTATCGTGAAGGTTAAATCCTTTGTTTAGTAACACATCTATGCTGTAATTCTCTTCTTTGATAGCAGGATAAAGCTAAACTGAACTATGGCAAAGGGACTAATTTGTCTTTGATGTATTGAGCTGAAGCATTGCTTATGTTGATGGTTGACACCCTTGTTTCTTATCAAATCCTTGAACAGGCAACATTGTTTTTGTTTTTTTGCTTTCCAGATTTTTGTCAAATTAATAATGTTTTGTGTTGCTTTATATTAGACCAACCTCCTGTGAGTGCTGCTTAATGTGTTTGAGTTCAAGCACATGCCTATGACAGACTTTGGAGACTTCTTACCTGGTTTAATGCCTATTTACAAAAGATTGGAGTACATTTAAGGTCAAGGTCAAGTTCGAACTTCCTGTCAAAAAAGTGATAACTTGACTATTCATAGGTGACGTGAAATGGGGTTTAAGGTCGCATTCAAGATTATTGCACTTATATAGTGTTGTGCATGCATGTGTGTGTGTCTGTGCTGTCTACTTGGACTAGTCTGGACTAATGCCAATTTTATAGTGCTAGCCCACTGAGACATCCTGTCAGTTTTAACATTAATACCCCACTCAGAAACCGTATTAAACTGACGCCAGTCGTTGTTTTAACACTTACATGCCGTGCTCCAGGCAGGGCAACAACAAGTACCATCTTTTGACATCCTTTGGTATGATGCGGCTGGGGATTGAGCCCATTCCCTTTACTCTCTGGGCAGATGCTGTATCCACTAGACCACAGAGGCGGTCGACTACTGATACGTAATTTGATGAAACATAGTAAACATGATGTCTCAGACGGGGTCTTGATCGCATCATCTTTTTGGTTTCACTGTAGGTCAAATAATGAGACATGGAAAGTTTGCATAGCTGTAAATCAGTAAACAAATGTAAGAAATGTCAGTCTCCCTTGATCGAATTAATAAGGCCTTGTCCGTTTGTTTTTTAACTCTGCACTCAGCAATATTCCAGCTATATGACTGCGGTCTGTAAATAATGGAGTCTGGACCAGACAACCATGAGCATCATGAGCATCGATCCACGCAATTGTTATAGGATGACATGCATCAACCAAGTCAGCTGCCTGACTACCTGATCCGGTTAGTCTCCTGTTACGACAAGCCATTTGACATGTTATCTGGACATACTGGAGTATATGGCCATGTCAGGTTCACTGCACAGTAGGTGGAAACAATGACATACTAAACATCGCTCACATTAAACAATATAATGGGCCAACATGGCAATCATATTGAACATTTTTTTATGGTCATTATTTGGCCATTGATGTTCAAAATGTAATGAAATGTGATTCATGTTTAGTTAGGGGATCTACATATACGTTTTATGTGTTAATCTAAATTTTGACCTTATTGCTGTGAAATCTGAAATTTGTCTGCCATATGATTTCAAAATGTAATGAAATTTGGCAGTTATGTACTTTGAAGTGGGGCTCAGCATGGGTCCCATTTTAAGCAAATGTTGAAGTATATTTGACCTTTGACGCAACTACAATGTTATTCCTTGAACTCAGAAACCAATGGAACGTCATGAACTTGTTCTCACCCAATGACACCCCAATTGTAGAAAAATGTATTTTTGTGGAAGTCTATGTGTCGGAGTGGAATAGATCACTGAATTTCTGTGCTGGCGATTAGGTGCCTCACTCTGGCTGTGTGGTTTCGAATCCCGGATGGGACTCCCAAAAGGAATCTGTACTTTATCCTGATATAACATTTGTTACATTTATGTTGGACGTGCGATTCAATCAGCCTACCAAGGAGAAACACGAAAGCCATGCACGTTATGTCTATTGATAAACCTGCACCAGTGTTAGAAAGAAATACTTTGTTAAATACATCAAGTAATCGCTTTACCCAAAATAGCCTTTTTCATATCATGAAATGACTAGAAAAAAAAGGTTATTTCACGAAATGTCGTCACTTAACTAAAGGGCTGATTTCACTGTCTGACTGCAATGTAATATGTTTTTATGTTTGTTGTTTGACGCCGCACTCAGCAATATTTCAGCTATATGACGTCGGTATGTAAATAATCGAGTCTGGACCAGACAATCCAGTATTTGACATCATGAGCATTGATCCACGCAATTGGGATACTATGACACACTTCAACCAATACTGAGGCTGCTGTTTGGAGACAGACATTGCTGTTAGTGTGTCAGCCATGAGTCATACGTTAAGGTAAAATCTTTTTAATATATCAGCGTCTATATTTCGATTCACATTTTACATCCTGTGTGTTTATAAAGCGCACAATGCCACACTACCATGAACAATGTAGCGACGCGCTGTACATTAGGTCATATCCATGTTATCCCGACTGTATTGTACACGTCATCAGGGACGCTGGTCAAATCTTACATAACCACGTTTGGTGTTCCCGCAGTCAAACATATATTGGCTACATGAACAGCTGAATTATCTGTCAAAGACACGACTCTTTGAAACGTCCTATTTTCCATGTGATATCCTTCTAAGAACTCTATGATCTATCGCACAGAAGTTAATGTCCACCAATCAATCTTCCCCAAAGAGGTACGTCATATGAAATATATTGGTAGATTACCTGATTGTGTGCCATTGTGCACCGATTGTCATTGTGTTCCGATTGTGTGCCTGCCTGATTGTGTCATTGTGCCCCGACTGTGTGTCTGCATGATTGTGTCATTGTGCCCCGATTCTGTGCCTGGCTGATTGTGTCATTGTGTCCCGACTGTGTGTCTGCATGATTGTGTCATTGTGCTCCGATTCTGTGCCTGGCTAATTGTGTCATTGTGCCCCGACTGTGTGTCTGCATGATTGTGTCATTGTGCCCCGATTCTGTGCCTGCCTGATTGTGTCATTGTGCCCCGAATGTGTGTCTGCATGATTGTGTCATTGTGCCCCGACTGTGTGTCTGCATGATTGTGTCATTGTGCCCCGACTGTGTGTCTGCATGATTGTGTCATTGTGCCCCGATTCTGTGCCTGGCTGATTGTGTCATTGTGTCCCGACTGTGTGTCTGCATGATTGTGTCATTGTGCCCCGATTCTGTGCCTGGCTAATTGTGTCATTGTGCCCCGACTGTGTGTCTGCATGATTGTGTCATTGTGCCCCGATTCTGTGCCTGGCTGATTGTGTCATTGTGCCCCAACTGTGTGTCTGCATGATTGTGTCATTGTGCCCCCACGGTGTGTGTTCTTGATTTTGCCATTGTGCCCCGACTGTGTGTCTGCATGATTGTGTCATTGTGCCCCCATTGTGTGTCTGCATGATTTTGCCATTGTGCCCCCACTGTGTGTCTGCATGATTGTGTCATTGTGCCCCCACGGTGTGTCTGCATGATTGTGTCATTGTGCCCCCACTGTGTGTCTGCATGATTGTCATTGTGCCCCCACGGTGTGTCTGCATGATTGTGTCATTGTGCCCCCACGGTGTGTCTGCATGATTTTGCCATTGTGCCCCCACTGTGTCTGCATGATTTTGCCATTGTGCCCCCACTGTGTGTCTGCATGATTTTGTCATTGTGCCTGGCTAATCGTGTCATTGTGTCCCGATTGTCTAACATATGCATATATTGAGCTGCCTGAGTGGGATATGCATATTAAAACTGTGGTATGTTCACATGCACATGCATGCAAACAATGTTTTGAATTGAAAAATGGGTTATGTAACTAAGGATTACAAGCCTTAAGATGCACATGCCATTGCAAAATGTATTGAATCATAAGTAATCCATCTTTCCGAGGCAAGGGAAAAGTCCACTGGAAATAAGGGAGTAAACTGACTTTTAAACTCCCGTGGAAACTTGATCTTTACGGTCAGTTAACCCCCTTTTACCTCGGGAAGATGAAGAAATCAAAATAATCTTGAGTAAAGTGAACACAAGCTGCAAGCGACACGAAGCGGTTACTCATGACGGATTCCAGCCCGAAAATGGCCGAGGCGGTCGTACAATCCTTCCAAAACAGTACAGTTGTAGTTTATTGTGGTCTTTCCTGTATGCAGTGTGGTATGTTTTTGTTAGTTGTTTAACGCCGCACGCAGCAATATTCAAACTGCATGACGACGGACTGTAAATAATTTAGTGGACCAGACAATCCAGTGATTTACATCATGAGCATCTATCTACGCAATTCGGATACTCTGACATGCATTAACCTGGTCGGTCTCTTAAGGCAAGCATAGTCGACTCTTACGACACGCATTGGTTGCTGAAGACAAATTCTAACCCGGGTGTTGTTTCCTACGTGTGGTAATGATTGTCGTAGGGTTTGGTTTGCTGCATGCGGTTTCTTTGATGTGGGTTATAAGGGTGTCTACTCTTTGATATGATCTATCGTGGTATCTCCTAACAGTGATATGGCTTGTTGTGGCCTCTCCTATATGTGATATGGTATATGGTGGTATTTCCTATCTGTGATTTGGCTTATGGTGGAATCTCCTATCTGTGATATGGCTTATTGTGGCATCTCCTATATGTGATATGGTTTATGATGGCATCTCTTAACTGTGATATGGTTCTAGTGGCCTCTCCTATCTGTGATATGGCTTATGGTGGTATTTCCTATCTGTGATTATGGCTTATTGTGGCATCTCCTATCTGTGATATGGCTTAATGTGGCATCTCCTATCTGTGATATGGCTTATTGTGGCATCTCCTATCTGTGATATGGCTTATTGTGGCATCTCCTATCTGTGATATGGCTTATTGTGGCATCTCCTAGCTGTGATATGGTTCTAGTGGTATCTCCTATCTGTGATATGGCTTATTGTGGCATCTCCTATCTTTGATATGGCTTATTGTGGCATCTCCAAGGTGTGATATGGTTCTAGTGGTATTTCCTATCTGTGATATGGCTTATTGTGGCATCTCCTATCTGTGATATGGCTTATTGTGGCATCTCCTATCTGTGATATGGCTTATTGTGTCATCTCCTAGCTGTGATATGGTTCTAGTGGTATCTCCTAACTGTTATATGGCTTGTTGTGGCCTCTCCTATATGTGATATGGTATATGGTGGTATTTCCTATCTGTGATTTGGCTTATGGTGGAATCTCCTATCTGTGATATGGCTTATGGTGGTATTTCATTTCTGTGATTTGGCTGATGGTGGTATCTCCTATCTGTGATATGGCTTATGGTGGTGTCTTTTATGGTATATGGTGGTATCTCATAACTGTGATATGGTATATGGTAGTATTTCCTATCTATGATGTGGCATATGGTGGCATCTCCTATCTCCTATCTGTGATATGGCTTATGGTGGTATCTCCTATCTATGATATGGTATATGGTGGTATTTCCTATCTGTGATATGGTATATGGTGGCCTCTCCTATGTGTGATATGATATATGGTGGCATCTCCAATCTGTAATATGGCTTATGGTGTTATCTCCTATCTGTGGTATGGCATTTGGTGGTATCGCCTGTCTGCGATGTGGTATATGGTGGTATCTCCTATCGTCGATGTGGTATATGGTGGTATCTCCTATCTATGATATGGCTTATGGTGGCCTCTCCTATCTGTGATATGGTAGATGTTGGTATCTCCTATCTTCGATATGGTATATGGTGGTATCTCCTCTCTGTGATATGGCTTATGGTGACATCTTGTATCTGTGATATGGTGGTATCTCCTATCTTCGATATGGTATATGGTGGTATCTCCTATCTGTGATATGGTATATGGTGGTATCTCCTATCAGTGATATGGTATATGGTGGTATCTCCTATCAGTGATATGGTATATGTTGGTATCTCCTATCAGTGATATGGTATATGGTGGTATCTCCTATCAGTGATATGGTATATGGTGGTATCTCCTATCAGTGATATGGTATATGGTGGTATCTCCTATCTGTGATATGGTATATGGTGGCATCTCCTATCAGTGATATGGTATATGGTGGTATCTCCTATCTGTGATATGGCTTATGGTGGTATCTCCTATCTGTGATATGGTATATGGTGGTATCTCCTATCTGTGATATGGCTTATGGTGGTATCTCCTATCTGTGATATGGTATATGGTGGTATCTCCTATCAGTGATATGGTATATGTTGGTATCTCCTATCAGTGATATGGTATATGGTGGTATCTCCTATCAGTGATATGGTATATGGTATATGGTGGTACCACCATAAGCCATATCACAGATAGGAGATAGGAGATGCCACCATATGCCATATCATAGATAGGAAATACTACCATATGGTATGGTATATGATATGGTATATGGTGGTATCTCCTATCAGTGATATGATATGGTGGTATCTCCTATCAGTGATATGGTATATGGTGGTATCTCCTATCAGTGATATGGTATATGGTGGTATCTCCTATCTGTGATATGGTATATGGTGGTATCTCCTATCAGTGATATGGTATATGTTGGTATCCCTATCAGTGATATGGTATATGGTGGTATCTCCTATCAGTGATATGGTATATGGTGGTATCTCCTATCAGTGATATGGTATATGGTGGTATCTCCTATCAGTGATATGGTATATGGTGGTATCTCCTATCTGTGATATGATATGGTGGTATCTCCTATCAGTTATATGGTATATGTTGGTATCTCCTATCAGTGATATGGTATATGGTGGTATCTCCTATCAGTGATATGGTATATGTTGGTATCTCCTATCAGTGATATGGTATATGATGGTATCTCCTATCAGTGATATGGTATATGGTGGTATCTCCTATCAGTGATATGGTATATGGTGGTATCTCCTATCAGTGATATGGTATATGTTGGTATCTCCTATCAGTGATATGGTATATGGTGGTATCTCCTATCTGTGATATGATATGGTGGTATCTCCTATCAGTGATATGGTATATGGTGGTATCTCCTATCAGTGATATGGTATATGGTGGTATCTCCTATCTGTGATATGGTATATGGTGGTATCTCCTATCTGTGATATGATATGGTGGTATCTCCTATCAGTGATATGGTAAATGGTGGTATCTCCTATCTGTGATATGGTATATGGTGGTATCTCCTATCTGTGATATGGTATATGCTGGCATCTCCTATCAGTGATATGGCTTATGATGGCATCTCCTATCAGTGATATGGCTTATGATGGCATCTCCTATCAGTGATATGGCTTATGATGGCGTCTCTCAACTGTGATAAGGCTCATGGTGGCGTCTCCCAACGAATATGGTTTTTCTCCTTACTGTGCTTGGTTCATGGTTGTGTCTGCTATCTGTGAGCTCGTCTCGCCGAAGACCTAGGTTCGATCCCCCACATGGGTAATTTGTCTTAAGCCAATTACTGGTATCCCCCGCCGCGATACTTCCAAACGCGTCGTAGAGCCATAATCACTCTCTCTGTGATGAGGTTTATAGTGGTGTCTCTATCTGTGATATACTTTCTAATGGTATCTTCTAAATGTGATATGCTTTATGATCGTATGTCCTTTCTGTTATGTCTGTGAAGGCGGTATCTCCTATCTGTGATATGGTTTACTGACCTGTTCCCAATCATTGATATAGTACCTTTGTTTTATCCCAGTGATATCACGACCTGTCACCGCCACACGGTTACCCGAGATACGCGTCATGTTGGTGTCTCCTGTCAGTCATGTGGTATAGAGTGATGTTTGCCATCTGTGATGCAGTTCATAAAGGTGCTTCAGAACATCAAGTTGTTGTCAGGTCCAATCCGGTGTAAAGTCTTCAAATAGGTAAAGTCGGTCGCGCGATATTATACATAACGTTCTTGTGGTTCCCTTGGTGTGCTTATGTAGAAGTTGTTTATAAACTCAAAGTAAGAAACAACATACTCGAGACAACCTGGTTCCTTGTTATCTGATCCTTGTGCCTTAGTACCCGAACACTTGTCGGCACAAGATGTCGCCGCTCGAGTATGTGTGGTCGCAAACTTGAATGTTGGATTACCTAACATCGCCTCTATCATTCAAATCTAAAGCCGCCGAATTGTTTAAATAGATGCCTGGGAGTGTGAAACAAAATATTCATAAAGAGCGACAAAAATGCGTCCACTGAAGCATAGGTGGGACATACTATCTCCGGCTATCTCTGTCATCACAAACCCGCAACACGAGTAGGGCCAACTGTTTTATGCTCAGACACACCAACAAGAGGTAATTTATTGAGTTTACATGCAACACACATAAGGAGGTTTGCACCTCTTCAAGGGTAATGATTTCGTTTATTAAGTATCTGACGAATATAAAACAATATCTGAATCTGTTGGGAGCTGATCGCTGACTGTCACAAGAGGTTGTTCTTTCGTATAGAACCGGCCACCCATCCACGGGGAAATCGTCGTGTCAATAGACCAAAATAGGGAAGGCAAAGTACGTCGACACGTGCCATTGATCCCGTATCACCGAATACTTGAGAATGTTGTTGACATATTTGCTGTACAATGGCTGAACATCTCAAATGAGGTATACACTGACCTTAGCGAGGTATAACCCTTTGATCGCGTTGCCTTCCTGCTGGATTTGCGCCCCTATCACCACGTTCTGGGGGGTCGACTGGTTTATCTTTTACCAATGTCGGCAGTGTATAATGGGACATGTGATCGGGGATAATATATTTTGTATTGTGTCAAACTACAGCTTCCTATACTACAGGTTCACTGAAAACAACAATACACGTGTTTCAGTGAAAGAACGTCCCATATTATCCTCGCCACGTATGCTACAAATGCGTAAAACACTGGGGCATGGTTTCAAACAGCATGCCCAAGGGTGAGTTTGATGATAATCATGTTTTAATTTCTTAATGAAATCAATCATGAATTCATTCCTATAAACCAATGGTACATCTTCACCGAAGGTATACATTTTGTTTTAGGTTACACACCACCAAATGTTTTCCCATAGACTTCTATAGTAACGTTATATATTTTTTTTAAATAACTAAGCATTCAACAGCTATTACCTGTACGTGTGTGCACAGTTTGGCCTTAGAGCAGCAATAAAAAAAATAAAAACTGACCAGCTTAGCCAGCTCCTTTTCCAAGTACGGGAAGCTAAACACACCACCCCCAGTTTCGCACCAAATGTCACCTACTTGAAAATAGCTGTGGTCACATTCAGCATAAGTCATCATGTTGAAAAAGACAGCACTAAATATAGAAAAACATGGTCAGTTTTAATAACTGGATGGATGTACATTTGAAAGACATAAAAATCTTACAGAATATCCTCCAATCACAGCCTGCAGATATCTCTCGATCTGCACTGAAGGCTGGTTCTGATTTGGTGTAGTAGAACCTTTATGGACCATTCATCCCTCTCGCGACGGCTTTTGCGAACAAACACATATTTCATGCTTAAGAATAAGTTTGGGTCAGGTTGTTTATCTTTGAAAACATTTCCCATTTTAGGTTGGTTTATTTTTCATAATTAGGGTAATTTGAAGTACGTCAGTAAGCCCTGTTTTGAAAATAAGATCAAGACTGGTTTGCAACAAATTTACGCAAGTGACATAAAATACGGACAATACCAGGATTATGGGCAACTTTATGGTCGGGGGCTCCAGGTTATGGTTGGTTATGGTTGACCTTAAAAGTGTGGTGCCAGGCACATTGGTTGAGGGCAGGGGTTGTAGTTCACATCGAGGTACATCGAGGTACAACGACGGTACTCTAATCAACCAATCACACCCACCTGACCGCCTCATTCGCAGTTTTGTCGAAATCCGCAATCTTCTGTCTCGAAGGGACTGTTCATATCAACTAATCTGAAATGATAATTGACATTGACCGATTGTAAACTAAACTGGTTGTCTGGATGATGTTGCACACCTTTGTTTCTACTCATCAGCGCGTCTCCAGCCGCCCTACTCACATCCTGTATACCTGCAATCCTCCCCTACAAACCAAACCCTCTATCAACCGTCTTTTCACAATTCCCCTTATAAGCTCATTCAACAAACACCAATCCCCAACCAACCCGCGTCTATCTTCCCTTCCTTCCACCATCTGCTCACCTAACTGTCTATCTTTCTTTCCCTCCATTAGTTCACCAACCCCGGTCTATCTTCCCTTCCCTTCCGGCCTTCGTTAGCTCACCAACTCCCTTCTATCTCCCATCCCCTTCGTTACGTCAAAACTCCCGTCTATCTTCCCTTCCATTCGTTAGCTCACCAACTACCGCCTATCCCTCCTTCCTCCATTAGCTCACCAACCCCCGTCTATCTGCCCTTCCCCCTCCATTAGCTCACCAACCACCGTCTATCTTCCCTTCCCCCTCCATTAGCTCACCAACACCCGTCTATCTTCCCTTCCCCCTCCATTAGCTCACCAACCCCCGTCTATCTGCCCTTCCCCCTCCATTAGCTCACCAACACCCGTCTATCTGCCCTTCCCTCAATAAACTCATACAAGTTCCATCTGTCTTCCCTTCCCTCCTCCATTAGCTCACCAACACCCGTCTATCTGCCCTTACCCCTCCATTAGCTCACGAACCCCCGTCTATCTGCCCTCCCCTCCCCCATTAGCTAACCAACTCCCGTCTATCTTCTCTCATCTTCTTAAACTCGACCGATTCCCGTCAATCTTCCCTCCCCTTCTTTAGCTCACCAACCACCGTCTATCTTCCCTTCCCTCCTCCATTAGCTCACCAACACCCGTCTATCTTCCCTTCCCACCTCCATTAGCTCACCCACTCTCGTCTACCTTCCCTCCCCTTCTTTAGCTCACCCAATGGCCAAACGCCTCAAGCATCCTGCTTAAGGGTGTCCGGTAATTTATATTACATCAATTTACTTCCAGCAATATTGGACACCTTTCGGGCTTCCGGATCAGGTTGACAACTTTCCCGATTGTGTACCCCGATGGCATGGATCATCGCTGTTCATGCTTTCAGTCAGTGGTGTACTTAGTCGATCCTGCCCCAGTTGTTTACAGACCGTCGTGATGTAGCTGGAATATTGCTGACTGCAGCTTTTAACATCACTCAACCCTGCCATGATGGATCTATTGCTTACTACTTATTATACAAAGTGTTAATAGTCTGATTAACCCTTTAAATATATATGACGACTCCTGGAAAACTGTCTTGTGAAATTTTGGCTCGCCTCCCAAGTGAATTCTGTACCTACATATACGTGCTTCCTAGCTGCACCTGCTACCTCCTTACAGCCAGACAGACGCTCCCCCTCCCTCTCGACCCCCCTACGTTTCTCCCCTCACTGCGATCCATCTTCAGGCATTATCTGTTGATTTGGTAATTCAGTCGTGCCTCATTACCTTCCTGTCCCCCACCTTGCCCCTCCTCCCTCAGTGTCTTTGATATCCGACACACGTAGCGTAAGACAGACACAAGACGCCCTGTCAATCCGGGAAAAATTGTAGGGTTTACACCTTTCAGGCAACTACACTTTGATGTGATGCCACCATCTAGCGTACATTATTCTCACACAGAGAGCTACACCCTCTCATTGCGGGAATCTCACACACAGGATCAGTGGGCCTCAAATATACTTGTTCCTCTTGAGACACACATGATGCATGTTCCTTGTAGACAGCGTGGTTACTTTCCCATAGATGGCGTATTTTGCATGTCTAAGATTTAGCATGAATATAATGACTATAGGTAATAAAAGTATTCCTCAACTTACGTGTGGTCGGGCTTTTCCGAGATTACTGTACAATTAGGAATTAACGTAATACACCTGTCGTGTGCCCTTTTGGGGATTCTTTCTGATTCGCCTTGGTGATGTTATACTGAGAAACAGATAACGTCCGCAGTGGATCTATTCCTCTCCCGGTGACTGCCACGCATGCACAGGATAAATAGTTTGATAAATATCTACCTATGTTGAAATTTTGTCCGTGCGCGATTACACTTGCACACTTGTCAGTCCGAAGAACTTATTTGCGTTTTCGCAAACATGCCCATAGCTGTTTAATGTGTTGCGCCTTTTCTTAACAGTGTATAACAGGTAGCCAAAGCCTTGTGAATGACTGAAAAGTGACAGCGCCCACTCCTAACGTTAGATAGTAGCGAGCACGTGTCTTATAGTAGCATCCATACACGAAACTAAACAGCCTTCGCGAAGAATAATGTCTCGCGCTATCTCCAAAAAAGTTTTGTAGTTTTCTGTCAAGTACTTAAGCGAAGAAGTCGCATACTCTGCGTGTAGAAATTTGTCTGTCGTTGTGTTTGTAGTCGTGTGTAAAGCCTGACACCCCCATTCTACCGACGGCCACACACGCGCTCCCTGAAAAGCTAAGAGCCTTGCTACACAAACAGGGCAGGGTGGTAGGTGTATGTAAACTGCCCCGGGCTCGGTGCTGCGGGCGCTCTGTGTCCACCACAATAGCAACGTTAGTATCAGCCTGTGTATGACAGTAGGTAGAAGGTGACGTGGTGTCAGACAGTCCTCTCAAGGGTCATTGAGACTGGGACAGAGGGCACCCTGCAGTTGCACACAGAATAGGTTTAGCACGGGTAGTTAGGGAGGGATTTCGATCGTCGACATCAAAGAGAGCTGAAGATTAGATGCTTGTGCTTGACAACCCGTCTCTAGAATTCAATGTTTGACCATGAGAGCATGAAGTGCATGGAACGTAATCTATGAAGCCCGATGTACCACAGATGCCAGACGCAGATGTAGAGTATTTAGGAGTTAGGTGTATGCATGTTTTGGTACAAAGTGTACGCTGTTTATTCGGTATTATATAGAATATGTGAAATAAATCAGAAAGTGCAATGTATGTTGATGAGTCTATACAAATGAACAGTTCAGATTCTAATGATATCATTTTGAACCGTTTGACCTTTCGACCGGGAAAGACTTCATGTTTCATTATCTCACTAAATTCACTTAATGTAAAACATTAAATTAAGGGTTACCTGAACTGAATCATTGATCTCAGTCTATGTATTGAGCAATAGTGAAGATGGCCTTTAAAATGTGTGAAAGAAATAACGTCCACGATACACATGGTGCACCAGGAGCATCCCGTCGAGATGTTGTTGGAATGTTGCTTCATTCAAGCCGCGTTAAACAGTCTCATTCCTCCCTGGTGGAATCGGCCCCTATCAACCTATGCTTGTCGTACTAGGTGACTAAATGTAAAGGTTGGCTTAGTTGATTGCGTATCATAGCTGACTGTTGGGAACGTTGCTCATGATAACATGAATCACTAGTTTGTCTGGTCCAGATTGGATTATTGACAGGCCGACTATTGCTTGACTATTGCAGAGTGTGGCCTCAAACAACAATCACTGAATGTCTTTGACAGACAACGAGGACCTTCAGCAAGTTAGTGACTCGTCCCTGTGGATCCGCCCTTCTCACCTATGTTTACATTGGCTCCATCAAGCGTTTTGTGAGGTTTCCATAACAGCCATGTTAAAGCTAGTTTGAGCCATTTTGCAAATTAGGTAATTTGATTACATTTGGCGTGTAATTACTAGTGTCTCCTTGTGCTAGATATATTGTACCTGTTTATATGTACAATGTATATTAACATATTCCGATGGTTGTTGTAAGCCATAATGTCGTAAAGGGACACAAATGTCCTCTATAAAAGAAATGAAGTTTAGTCGGTACAATCCAGTTTTAAGTGCCTTTTAGGGCTTGTCAAGACTAACACATAAATAGTAATAAAACATTCCAATAAATCTTATGAAAATCAACATCTACGATAATTAGCTATCATACTTAGTTCATGTGGTAGAATTTTACTTTTATGTCTATAACATCCAGCTAGTCACCCCAGTTCCTAGTCGTTAAGAGGTAGACTTTGATTTAATATGTGCATCAGTGAATAGGGTTTAGCTTTAAGTCCAGAGACCATTACCTCGAAAATACAGCATGTGTCGAGGGAGTATAACTCACACGTCACATGTGATAAAATGTGTTTATAATGTCCATAAAAAAAGATAATAAAACATCATTAATCTAATTTGCAACATTGGATTTACCAAGGTGTTTGCGGCAGTGTGAAGCCGTCACGAGTTCACTAGACCCCGAAAATACGTTTGAAGCTGTAGATGAAAGGAGCGAGGGTGCTGCCTGACAATACAACTGATGAAGAGATGTTTTCTGTGTCACGGCACATGCTCCACGCGTCACTTTTTGTCTGCTATAATTAAAGACTTTTTGCCGAGAAAGGCCTGATACAGGTTCACCACTGTAACATCCACCGCAAAGATATCTTTAATCTAATCTCTGCTTTATAAGTGTAGGAATTTGATTTATGAGCGTATTACTAGCTGGGAATATCGGCACCCCCACCTTGTAACCTCTTCCCAGACTGTTCGGCGTATTACTAGGGGGAGAGGGGCAATATCGACACCCTCCACCCCTGAAACCTCTCGCCAGACTTTGCTCGGCGTATTACTAGTAGGGAGGGGGAATGTCGACACCCTCCACCCCTGAAACTTCTCGCCAGACTTTGCTCGGCGTATTACTAGTGGGGAGGGGGACCCTCCACCCTTGTAACACCTCGCCAGACTGTGCTCGGCGTATATAACTAAGAGGGAATAACGGCACCCCCCCCCCCCCCCCCCCCTCTCCCAAAACACACACACACACACCCTTGTAACACCTCGCCAGACTTGATTCTCACGACGATGGGAGGGAGCAACAGACGACATTGTTGCCAACACAAGCAGACGTGAACCGTTATTGTGGCGAGCACGCCTTTACACTACCTGCGATTAATAGTGCTGATCTGTCGGTGTGCTAAGTGCTCGCTGCCTCAGTTGGACCGTTAGCGAGTGATCAATCCGCGGACGATCAACACATGTAAATGACGCTAGTTCAGTCGATACGCTTTGGCGACCAAAGGAAACCTCCACATTCTGAAGCTGACAGCAAGACCAACCGTAAACCTGCATCTGCACGCGTCATCATTAGGATGAGAGAAGCAAAGTTTAGGATGTTATTCAGTCGCTGAGACATAAAGGTGTAGACTTCCATTGCTCGTGGTCGGTCGTGCATGGCGCAATGCGACGATCTGCAGTGTGAACAAGCCTCAGTTAAGAAGCCAAGTGTTCATTTCTGACACCAGTGCGTACGAAATTGCTGCGATGAGCTTTTAACTTTTAACAAATGAGATAAAAATGCAAGCATTATTTTCAGAGTGCTTCCGGCCAGCGCAGTGGCCTCAACATCAGGAGATAAAGTTTGGAAACCCGCTTACCGTATCACTCTAAACAAACGTCCCCTGATTTGGTGTTGTGCTCAGTCGGTGTGCATTAGGTGAGTGCGCAAGGTGGTTGTGCTTGGTGATGCCAAGTAGTGCTTTAGCATACGCAACGCCACGACCGAAGGGTTACTTGTTGCTCACACGTCGAGGTAAAGAACAATGTAGAAAAGGTTGCAAATACACACACGTATACATCTTAATAATGCACACACACCTATTACAGTAGATGTGGTTTTAAATATGTTAAATAGTTTTTGTGTGCATTTATATATCAACGGAGCTTTTAGACACTGTCCAGCTATATCACAACGGGAACACCATGAATGTGATCCACACATTGTACCAATGACGAGCCAAAGTAATTGTCGACTGAAAACATTTTTTCATGCATCTTCGTACTGAGGTAGATGCCAAAACATAGTCAGTTCGATAGAGTCCCTACTACTGATACACACCAAAGTTATATCAAGATAGGGAGTTCTGAACGACCAAGGCACTGAAGGCCGATTATCAGTGCGAGTTTTACCGACTTCAAACAATCAAAAGTTTAAGGCATGATCAGCAAACGTATCATTAAAATCTATAAATAATGGTGTTAAAACAGTGACACGAAGTGGCAACGTCTTCTATTTCCGAGAGATTATTGCACACTTAATGTGGATTTGTGTGTACATGATTCTTATCTTCCTTTCTGCTTTATACTACCATGACACACTTTCCAAGACAGTGGTTACAGTAGGTAACAGCCGACTTAGATGAGCACCGAGAAGTGTATTCATCCGCATGTCACGACGTGTAACAAACTAGAACTTGTTCAAAGAAAACGATGAAAGTACGACAAAATATTACATAAAACAGTGATTTTGTAATTATCAATGATTTTCTTTTTGAGTAAATTCATAGGACAACACGATTTCACACAATGTGCGACTGCTTTACTTCAGTGAGTGCTGAAAAAACCCCATTCCTTAAGAACTATTTTCAAAGTTTCTCACATGAAGTCAAATATGATAGAACTGTATAACGTTTATGGGCATATTCATGTGTTGTTCACATCTTCTATAGTTCATTATACTTAGACTATTTCCTAGTATGACGTCTTATTCCATTACAACCTGATTATCAGAAACTGTATACTATGCAGAGATGTTCTTTCGTACACTGCCATGCCTTGCTTGGTATCTTCCGAGACTCCCAGCTTGATCTATTTATAATTCCTTTCAAACTACATGTACAACCGTCCACACTAAGTGGTAGTTTTCGACTTTACATCTGTTGCGAATTTGCACTTAAAATCTTCATGTACTATTTAGCTCGCACGCACGCACGCACGCACGCACGCACGCACGCACGCACGCACATAATCCAGCTGTGGCTGGATAGGACATTCAACTACTGCTTGTAACTGAGAACATTGAAACTTTCATTGTTGAGAGCAGTATGAACCAACACGTTAATACAACGGTTGTATCTGCGTGACTACATCAGCAGAGCTTCCATAATAAATCTATCGCCGGCTACACAATACATGGTGAAATGCAACCAATTTACAAGAGATGCTTCTGCCGCTTCGCCTTTACAAGTCTGTACAAGATAGCGGCAATAAACATGCTCAAACCACGACAAAAATAAAAAAGTGTGGCTCAAAATACCTATCTGTAACAAGTCAGGCTATCACAAGAAACCACAGACAGCTCGTAATTAATTCTCATTCGTGTGTGTTTAGATAAACGCAGTTAAATATACTTGACTGCCCCACAGGTAGGAAAAGAGAGTCTGACGTGGATAGTGTTTTTTGTTTAGTGAATGAAATCTTTTGGAAGTAATTATCTTCCTGCTTGTCATCGCTAGCTTCAGATAAACGCTGTGTGTCTGTACAGAGCGCAGTATCACTGGCTGTAGCAGACAGGTAACGCACCCGATATGACCCAGACCTAGTCAAACCTCACGCTGCTGTTGTGTCGGAGCAGTGTATCGAGCATTGTAGTCGGAAACCATTTTTATGTAATGGCGCTTTCGTGTAGCACAGTGTTGTAGAGACTGTCCAATCACAACAATAACATTAGGATGAATGGGAATTTACAATAACATCTTGGAAGTTTTGACAGCTGGGGGAAACGTAATATGTACCAGATCTACTAATCTTTCGTAAAGGTAGTATCGTCGCTGAAACAGTGGTTAAAGAGTAGTGAAATGACTTTACAAAGGTTGTGTTAGCTTGCAGTAATTAGAGACGATTAGACAGCACATACGCCGTAACGCATAGAAAAGGACAAATGGGGACATTCCTATATCTGGCAACATCAAGTCATGTTTCATGACGTTTTTCAACCGTTCCCTAACTCTATAGTTTCCCCCCTTCGGGAGTCCGGGACTAAACAGACCTGTGCTTGTTGCTATAATGATCAATGAGAACTACACTATCAAAAGGGTTTCATTATAATCATAAACATAAACACGTTCCATGTCCCATACTTTTGCCATGTTTACGTCTTCACATGTTACGACTGCGTCTAACAGCTAAAAGTGTTGGAGGTTTCAATGTGTATTACACACATTAAACTTCTAAACATGTTCAAACATGTATACAATCTAAACATGTTTTAATCTGTTTAACTTCTGAACATGTTTTGTTTAGGTGGTGTTTAGGCTGTGAGACGATAGCTCATTTCATGTGTTTAGACCTAAATGCTTTTAGATAGAACACACAAAATTTGTACTCCATTTAGGATTTAAACACATTTCTAATCATATTTAGATCTAAACATTTCTTGTCTGTGTTTACATTCCCAACACATTTTGACAGTACAGGTGGTTACACTGCGCATGCGTCGCCTGGGTGGTGTCATCGTGTCCAGTCGACTCATGAGTGATTGTCTTAATTAATAAACTAAGACTGGTCATAGTGCAGTACTAGAATGACTTGCTGCATGTGGACGCATGCACACATCTCAACCCTTTTTTCGTTGTGCTTGTTTCGTTCAGTCATTGACCCATTAGCGCTTGAGTTATATCTCTCATATCGACTGGAACCTAATACACGTGTTTTCTGGCGGAACACAGACATTCACATACAATACGTATTATATTTATTTGTGATATCGGGAGATGATTATCACTGTGGCGTAATAATGTTCCGCACTTGAGACTATAGAACTGAGGTACTGTAAGTCCCCATGATCCCAGCGAGGTGG
This sequence comes from Haliotis cracherodii, assembly GCF_022045235.1. Taxonomy (NCBI): domain Eukaryota; kingdom Metazoa; phylum Mollusca; class Gastropoda; order Lepetellida; family Haliotidae; genus Haliotis; species Haliotis cracherodii. Next base: position 2,632,882 of record NW_027266282.1, on the reverse strand, counting down.
CCTAGCTTTGGTTAATGCTGGCCTATAGCCCGTATTTTAAAACTGTATATATGATATTGATAGGCTCAAATATGTTTCATAAATTGTTTTTATATATCACTTTGCACAAATGACTCAATTGTAAACATATTAGCTTGGTCTCGTCGCTATATGGCTGAAATAATGTCGATACGGCGTTAAATTTAACTCACTCACCGCTGTAGAACTGTTCAGAGGTAAATCCTATTGTCGTTGTGATCAGGGCATGCCGCGTCATTATTAACAAGATCAACCAACCCGTTCACAGTTCAGAGTCTGATGCCAGTTTATATTAATAGCACTGACGTGCCGTCCGCTTCGTGCGACACCAGTCAAGTTTGTGTCAGCATCAGGCCCAGGCTTTATGCTTAGATCTTACGAAACCTACACGCAACATATACGTTATACGTACGTCCCTTCTTGGAGGAAACACATGTCTGGACTGCCCATACAACATTTACTCGTACTGAATTTAGTGATGTTGTTCATTTGGCATTCAAGAAATGGGTAGCAGTAGTAATGACGGTCCTATATTCTGTTTGGAAACATGTACAACACAGTGACACTTACAATACTGAAACTACAGTGTGTTATCAATATGTACTGCCTCACCCGTCGAGCATCTGTCGATAATATTTACGACATACGTCTCTGATCAATCTTTCAGCACCTGTTGAGCGTACCGCGCGGCATCTAGGTTTTGTTCCTTAACATGTCAAGAAGATATCTTGTAACTTTCATGTACAAACATCTTTTAAAAATAGTCGGAAATTGAAACATAATATATTTTCCCAGTTTCCTGTCGCCAAATTATTGTTAATGTCTTTGTGTTGTAGGTTCATTCTGATGTATACTGCCCGTGTTGTCAGTTGCGCGCCCCGTGTATCCCTTGTGTTGGTGTACTAATGCTCACTGGCAATTAAGCCAGTTTGTCAGCCTGGAGAATGTTTTGTGGGAAGGCCTGTCAATATGTACCTTAAGCGAGGCGGTCAAGCCAATACACGTGGAGTGGCTACAACAGTCTTAACCAATGCCCTTGCTATAGCTGTTATATCGATGAGTCATCTCTTCCCCTGAAACAATACAGATCAGCTGCTTTAACATCTTAAACGTTGTGTATCGTCTTAAACACCGTATCGATTCCATGCTATTTGATAGTCTTACAGAAGACACTGTAGTACAGGCATACCAATTCATCATCCGTATGTTAGGCCCTCGTATGCTGTACATTGTAGGGAGTTGTAAATTGGACGAACTGTAGCATAGCGATATGTCACAAGTTAAGACCATCACATCGATACCAGTCTAATTGTGTCTGTGTCCAGTCCCCGTAGACATGGCATTTCACTCCGCACTGGTCAGCGCCCCGCTCACTGGTCACCAGCCGGACACCGACAGTCTCTAAGTCGCAGTCTCGTCTGCACGAGATACAACAACCGTGCTCGGCCGTCATGATGCTTAGTCATCATATTAATTCTAACTTCCATGGTGGGAGAAGTTGGTATCTATCTTTCTTTATCAGTCGATAGGATAGCAACGTTAATGTGTCGTTTTGGTTATATTACATACTTCTCAAGCAAATATTTTACACACTACGGATCATAACATTCACATTCATACATATTATGAATGCATAGTCTGTTGCAATAAATGAAAACTTGAGACATGACGACCAAATATAACAACAGCTTCCGACGAGGGCATGACATGTTTCAGTGCAAATATTTACCCGCAATAAGAGTTTTGTCCGCCTGAATCAGGTGCGCAGTGATGTATGAAGGGGATAGCGTACATCGACACACTCAACTTGCCCTACCTTTCTCTCATCGCTACCTCCTTATGCCCAATTACATAAAAATAACATGATTTCCATATAGCGTCACAGGCGAAGAACACGTCTGTTTTAAGACTTGTGTCACTCTCTGAAGATTAGCGTTACATATACTTGGAAAGTGACAGAGGTGCAGCAAGCTCGTGTAGGTAGCTGGTACTGTGTGCCGCCATCACCGCCGATGGGTGCAGCCTTGTATTGTGCATATGAAATCAATGACGAACAGGGAGTTTAGTAGATGATGTTAGGGCGGAGGGTGGCGCTTCAGACCCGATAGTCCCCCACAGCAGTGTGATAGCGGCGCTCTCTAAACCCATCTCTTACTGCTGGCTTGACGGGTCGTCACGTGACCCTTCTGTCACACTGAGAGAAATCAGTTTGTGTAAACGTGAATTTACCCCGTGTTCTCATGTCCCTGTATGTGCGATGTCCTCACTGCCGCCGAATCCACCATGCCTCCCCTACTTCCCAGACATCCCACCAACTCCTCACACAGGATCGGAGTTTTACTCGTGTTTTTTATTCTCTTATCTCAGGCATTTGAACAGAAAATCAGCCGGCACTTTGCACACACTCAAAGAAAAAAGGATAAAGTGGCAAAAGAAACAAAAAACAGAGAGGACAAACTCAAAACTTCCTATAGTGTTACGGGGGGTAGGCAGAGTGTGCACGTGCCATCGAGGTACCCCCGGGATGTGCAAGGGGATTGGGGCGAAAGGCGATCAAAGTTCGGTAATGCTGTGTACTTTTCTGGGCGACAGGTGCTAAACCTTACCCCCTCTCAACACTCGTTTACAACTCGTATCCCTATGGAACAGTTTACTGTCGAACTTTGGGTGCGGCCCGAGGGGGGCCAGGCAGACCCTGTCACATTTTTAGGTAAGTCATTTCTGATGAGATTTCTCATTATTAATGATTATGGGAAAGTATAACGCATGTAACGCCGGGCATGTGGTTGTCATTGCTTTGCTCATCGACTTTTGAAAGCGTGTTAAATGCTGGTTAGGGAAACGTTAACGTGAAAGAACGAACCTGTGTTCACCTAGAGACTGACAAGAATATCTAATCTCAATTTTAATAGCTTAATGTTCTGTATGTTTTGCTCATTGTGTCGATAACGCCGTCTAGTTTACCGCATGAATGCCGGCGTGACCACATCGCCATACAATAGTAGAATTAGGATTGCGATTAAATCTTTTAAAGTAGGAATTGTGCTGTGTGTGTGGCCTAACCCACGAGAAATGATCTATCACGATATAACACATTCAACCATTGAACAGACAATCTATTGTTCATCATTTCACATATAAAGCTAAATATTCCGGTTTCGTTTTTTGTAATTAAAGGGTCTTTCATTTTTAAAAAAGATTACCCTTTGATCGAAAGCAAGTGGGTGAGTGAGTTTGGTTTAACGCCGCTTTGAAAAGTATTCAGTTATATCACAGAGAGTTATCTTAATATCGGTTGAAAGCCCAAAGTGATGCAGGTCTCAGGCGTTTATCGGTTTGGTGAAGCTCACGAGCTCAGGCATAGTGCTGACAAACCTAGAAACATAACCAGGGCGCCAAAGTGTAATATATAGTATAACAAGCTAGTAAGAGCAAGCTGTTTATAATCCCTGCGTTTAAACACTCCCCAAAAGAACAGTTAACATATTCTCAAGACTGAGATTAAGTAATTAGATAGCGTTTAACCGGTGGCATATCATGATGGTGAAAAATATTACTGACATGAAATATACCAGATTCTAAAGACTGTATGTATCTAGCTTTTATTGTGCTTCATGTGGATTTATATATATATAATAGTACCTAATATATAAAATAGTACCCAGTTTCATCAGCATAAAATGTGACCGATAGTACGGTAGACACATGAATACCACAGCAAACCTTTTTTTAAGGGTTAAAATATCACCACTCAAATATATTCATGATATATTCACCCGCTGTCAAGGATACTTACTGCATACAGCTCGTAGAATGGTCAATCCTGTGTTCGTATAAAACTGCCTACAACAAACACATTTATTCTGTATACACCCTCCAGCAGTTGATACGAGATCTGCAGACATGCCTTTTGATTGAAACTTCAAGGGTTGGACTTAAAATCGATTTTGTGAGAAAGATTTAAGAATAGCATGTTAGAGTCGCCGGTTGCTTGCATATTTTGTTTAAATCGTTTGTTGAACGGTTTATTGGAAGTTGTAAAACCCGAATGTAATACTATTCTCAGTTAAACTCACTGTATATGTGTTTGGTATTATTTCATGATGGCATGTTATTTGAACTATATTACTCGTTATACGTTTTGAGATCTTTCACATGACTGCGAAACTGACGTCCATATATGTACGGACGACAAATTGTAACGTCGGTACGTTTTTCAGAGTTAGTATTCTGGAAATGACGGAAACAGTAAAGGGCAATTTCCACATTTGTTTTCTTGGGGTAATCATGTACTCTGGTGTTTGCATACACGGAGTTGTTGACTGCATGTCCGTCATGGCATGTGTCACCTGCAACCCATCAACGTCGACTGTGTACCCACACTAACAGGCAACATCATTCTGAAGTTAGTGTTGAATTAATACTTCACTACCTTTTCGACGCATCTTATAATCACCTTTCAATTCAGCAGCGAAATAAAACACCTAATGTTCATGTGTTCAGTGACACCTCTCTGGACACGTCTTCCTTCCAGTTGACCGTGTCGGCCATCTTGGCGTTATATGCTTGAGGACGATGTAATACAACACCCCTTCAATGTGCTCAGCTGATCATATTATTATTCATATATTTTTATATTAAAAGAAATACTACTGCAGTACACTTCAAGCGTACGCTCGAGTAATCATTCGTTTAGAAGAACTATGACATGACACTACACACGAGGTCACACGTACCGAAAGTGTGACCATATACCGCGAGATTCCAGACAGTGAAACCTCATAAAAATTGACCGTTATTTCTTGTGTGTGTTTTTGGTGTGTAAATCGTCAGGAAGAAGCATTGTTTGAATGATGGCGCTTACAGTTTAATAATTTGACCCTCAGCTTTATTCATTGGAATTTGGATAATGAAACATAGTGTGACTTATTTACTGAAAGTGATTACAAACTTAAAAGTGCCACAGTCTTCAAGGAAATTGGTTTATGATATCTTGCGTGGAGGATTCATCGGCGACACCAACATAACGCCATGCAATGAGAGCAGTTCTTTGGGTGGGTACCCACATAACACGACGCAATGAGAGCAGTTCATTGGATGGGTACCCACATAATGCCACGCAATGAGAGCGGTTCATTCGGATGGGTACCCACATAACACGACGCAATGAGAGCGGTTCATTTGATGGGTACCCACATAACACGACGCAATGAGAGCAGTTCATTGGATGGGTACCCACATAACACGACGCAATGAGAGCGGTTCATTGGATGGGTACCCACATAACACGACGCAATGAGAGCAGTTCATTGGATGGGTACCCACATAATGCCACGCAATGAGAGCGGTTCATTCGGATGGGTACCCACATAACACGACGCAATGAGAGCAGTTCATTGGATGGGTACCCACATAATGCCACGCAATAAGAGCGGTTCATTCGGATGGGTACCCACATAACACGACGCAATGAGAGCGCTTCATTCGGATGGGTACCCACATAACACGACGCAATGAGAGCAGTTCATTGGATGGGTACCCACATAATGCCACGCAATGAGAGCGGTTCATTCGGATGGGTACCCACACAACACGACGCAATGAGAGCGGTTCATTTGATGGGTACCCACATAACGCCATGCAATGAGAGCGGTTCATTTGATGGGTACCCACATAACGCCATGCAATGAGAGCGGTTCATTTGATGGGTACTCACATAACGCCATGCAATGAGAGCGGTGCATTGGATGGGTACCCACATAACGCCACGCAATGAGAGCGGTTCATTTGATGGGTACCCACATAACGCCATGCAATGAGAGCGGTTCATTTGATGGGTACTCACATAACGCCACGCAATGAGAGCGGTGCATTGGATGGGTACCCACATAACGCCATGCAATGGGAGCGGTTCATTTGATGGGTACTCACATAACGCCACGCAATGAGAGCGGTGCATTGGATGGGTACTCACATAACGCCACGCAATGAGAGCGGTGCATTGGATGGGTACCCACATAACGCCACGCAATGAGAGCGGTTCATTGGATGGGTACTCACATAACGCCATGCAATGAGAGCGGTTCATTGGATGGGTACCCACATAACGCCACGCAATGAGAGCAGTTCATTGGATGGGTACCCACATAACGCCACGCAATGAGAGCAGTTCATTGGATGGGTACCCACATAACGCCACGCAATGAGAGAGGTTCATTGGATGGGTACCCACATAACGCCATGCAATGAGAGAGGTTCATTTGATGGGTACCCACATAACGCCATGCAATGAGAGCGGTGCATTGGATGGGTACCCACATAACGCCACGCAATGAGAGAGGTTCATTGGAATGGGTACCCACATAACGCCATGCAATGAGAGCGGTGCATTTGATGGGTACCCGGATAACGCTACGCAATGAGAGAAATTCATCGCACAAAGCCAGGCCGGGAGAGAACTTTAACGCAGGGACACCCGGATAATGGCATTAAGGGTGAGATACATCGCAGGGACACCCGGATAATCGCATTACGGGTGAGATAGATCGCAGGGACACCCGGATAATGGCATTAAGGGTGAGATATATCGCAGGGACACCCGGATAATGGCATTAAGGGTGAGATAGATCGCAGGGACACCCGGATAATGGCTTTAAGGGTGAGATACATCGCCAGGGACACCCGGATAATGGCATTAAGGGTGAGATATATCGCAGGGACACCCGGATAATGGCATTAAGGGTGAGATACATCGCCAGGGACACCCGGATAATGGCATTAAGGGTGAGATACATCGCCAGGGACACCCGGGTAATGGCATTAAGGGTGAGATACATCGCAGAGACACCCGGATAATGGCATTAAGGGTGAGTGAGTGAGTATGTGTTAACGCCGCTTTTTACAGTATTCCAGCAATATTACGGCGAGGGACACCAGAAATGGGCTTCACATTAGTCGTGAATCGAACCCGGGTCTTCGGCGTGACGAGCGAACGCTTTTACCGCAAGGCTACCCGACCGCCCCCATTAAGGGTGAGATACATCACAGGGACACACCGGCAATTGCTTGTGGATTAGGATACCATTATTCCGTGGATGTTATATGGGTATGACAACATATGAAGTGGTGCTTTTGGGCAGGTGCTTGCATAATGGCCATAATCATGTCTCATTGTCATAACAGACCGGCACCTCATGCCAGGATAGATATTTTTAATAAACCCGAAATTGGTGCATGTTGCAGTATCAGATCACCAGGTCAACGTTATATTATTAACATGTCGTATTTGCACATTTATTTCTTGTAACGACGTAGTTTCAGTTGAAACCTTGACTTCAGTTCGTTTAAAGCGTGTTCGTTATCATCGTAGTTTACTGTAGTTTCTCTTAACAGTACACACCAGGTGCTCGAAAGTGAACATTTGATACTTAGTTGGATGTCACTACAGACCTTGGTTTTGCTGCTGCTGCTGTTGGTATTGTGAAGTGTACCTGCTACTTAGCTAAGTATGTCATTAGCTACTTCCGCATCGTATTGCACAATGTATTATTGAAGTAGCACAGATTTCAAATTCCCGACCATTCACTGGAGCTTCACAAGTGCAGATGATACTCAAGCAGATCTTTGGCACGTTGAGTGGCTGTAGTCCAAGCTGTATGGTAATAACAGGGAAACGCTACTTGTGATCATTGGATATACTTTCAGGGCATTATCATTTGCAGAGTCCCGAAATATGAACATGGATTCTGCAAATGACAGAGCCTTGAAAATATATCCAATGATCACAAAGAACTCAACAGAGGTAAGTGGCCTAGAAACACGGAAACTAAATTACCATTGGATTACCTCACAATAAGGAGAGGAGCTACTTTGTGAATTGTTCCAATGTCAATATTTGCCAGACATTGACACTGAAAGTGAAATGTACGATGGTTAACAGCATAATGCTTGATAAGGACTTTGAAATCTGTCAAATGTGTTGTAATCTAAATCCTTATCATTGCTTCTAAACATCCATGGGATTTGCACAGAGCAGTAGTTGGACGCTATGTTCGTTTTCCTTTGTATGCAAATTAGTCATGACGTCATATAACAACGTGATAATGAGAGCGATAATGGTCCGTCCTTGACGAAATGCGGAACGTCTAAATGATAATGCTATCCATTTTAGCTACAATGCAAACTATTCTATCTTGAAAAACACGATTATAATGGGTCGATCAGAGATATCAAATCGTAATAGCATTTTAACCTCGTCTCACCGCGGATGTCACTATTGATATGAAGGAATTTCTTTTCAGTTATGATCGGTAGACTTTTTCAAATTATGATGTTAACACGTGGATGTTACAACATGAAAGGTACCAACATTGTGAGGTACCTGCAATATTCAAAGTATGTGTGGCAATACAATATGGAAAGAATACCAACTAAAATGGATTTGAGTGTGTTTCAAATGTAAGGAACAGAAAACATGATGATTTGCGTTTATCTCTCTCTCCAACTGTGACGTCACAATGAACGTATTCACATCATAATAGTTTTGTGCGTTTTATGAGCTTATTGTAGTAAGCTCTGCAAGGTTCGTTATTATAAAAAAAAAATATTTATTGAAAAACTTCCTGTGCTACATTCTTTCTGTGCATCCAATACATCCGAAGTGTACAGTCTATGTCTGTAAAACCGTAGAGTACGTAGCTACAGCCACATATACCTTGTTTTAAGGCGATTATCGGTGAATCCTTAATTCAATTTAACCTACTCAAAACATTGAGCTCGAACTATGCCGCTTCACTCAGCATCTCCCCGTTCACTTTCATTACGACACTGGTATCTCGCTACCATAAATGTTTACTGTCACAGTAATTTTGAATTTCTATCGGTTAACAACTGAAAAACAGGCAAATGAAAGTGTAATGTTAAGCCAGTGTTGTGTGTAGTAAGCTAGCTTCAACGGGCAAATGCTGAAAACAATCTGACATGACAAAGCTCCTTTATCCAACACGAACCATTGTCGAATAGCAATGAACAACCTATCGACATACTGCATGGGCTGTCCAGTATAGGCGATCCATCGGCGTCTGACCATTCTGTCCAGACACGGTCAGTCAGCTGGCCGACCTATCCCGTGTCTAGGTCAAGCGGTGGCTGGTGAGTCATGCAGCCAGGTCAGATGAGATACGCTCCCCAGGGTGGTGTGTCCGAGCAAAGATACACGTATCATCTTAGCTATGGATCTGCAACACGTGGTCACTTTCATTACGATACCAGCACCGCCAGAGAGTCATTAAGGCAAAGTTGTACAAACCTGGTCCATTTACTTGCTTTATTATCCCCGCGAGACTGAGAAGTGTGCCCCTATATATTATTGAGATAATCCCAGTGGTGTCACCAGACGATCCAAGTCGCCATCTTAATATTACAACGGCAAAAGGCGGCATTGCTTACACATTGATTTGGTTGTGTCTGCCTGTGATTGTGAAGTTATCGGTGGCTGGCGGTCGAGACGACGAAGTAGCCTCCTCTGAAGCGACGGGTCAGGGTAAAACTTCTCCGTGACACGTGATGACCCGACAGAAGTTCTGTAACTCGGCATCTTCCGGCTGTCAGGACGGTACGGAAGCACGAAGCCTGGTCCCGTCAGGACACAGCCATAGCATGATCAATCAGTCTCAAGTCTTATGGTCTTTCTATTGCGTGGATTATATCTAATACCGTCATTGCCGGTCATTAGATAGTCCACAGTAAAAGCTAATTGGAAAATCCTTTCAGCTGCAGATACAACTAATGCTTCCTTACATTCTGTTATATGGTCTCTGATGGACAACAGGGTGTTCTTGTAATGATCTATATGCAAAGCGTCGCTCTGTTGCATTACGTGGACATATCACATGTGATTGCACTTGTACAAATGATTGTAAAACATAACATCAGCGACCCCAGGCAGTTTCAGTCCTATAATATATACAGGTAACATATCTTATTTCACTCATTTCTGTAACTCTTTTGTTATTCTTTATTATTATTTTCAATATTCAGACTACTATATAATTCAGGAAATATATGCTCGATATACATCGACAGTAAAATATACGAACTGTCAGAACAACAGGTCGTCCATATTTCAGTTGCATAATGAATATGTCCAGATGATTCAGAGTGAAGGTCTAGTGGTGGAAGAGCGAGTGAATGTTGTTTTAACACCACAGTCATAAATACTGCAGCACATCTTGGCGGCTTGTAAATCTGTCTGGGTCAAGCCCTGCCATAAGATAAACACAGTAAACCACCTGTATCGCCATCAGCGTCTGTTTCCAAAGATGTCGGATTACATTCTCGCGTACACGTTCTACTGAAGGACACGTGTGTGTATATTTCTCAACACGTTTGGTTTAAAATACAGTTTTGCTTCGGATGTCTAGTAATTGGCATTTGTTAACGTCAATGTAATACACGTACTTAAGGTTCATTGTCAAAACCAAATTCACTAGTAATCTTTAACGGTGGTTTAAATTGTATTTAGGATGTATTTTCTCGAATTTTCACAGTTTAGAACAGTGCCTGTGTTTTCACAAAGACACTCTCTGATACGTGTTCTGTTGTAAAATAAATGAAGGGAGGTAACTCCGAATCTGTGATGAGGGACCTACCACGACGCCAGTGACTATTCTTTACCTGTGAGTGATAAATGCTTTCCAGGAGCGTGTCCCGCCAAGGTGAATGCGCCATGCAGAGGTAATCCCCCAGGGTATGACAGATGATAAACGACTTATCCATCCACCATCCCCTTGTAGACGCATTCTGTCCACGGGGGTTGGCAACCACAAACACCAGATTCAAAACACTTTGCGACCTAGTGTCGAGCTGTATTACACTATGTTTATCACTTTCGGGGACATTTGATATTTTCTATAAATGAACGCACTTTGGCTGGACTTTGTACCTGGGTACCTTACACTTGAGAACAAAAGCAACTCAGACCTTTGAAAAATACATTTTGTCGAACTTGGATGATACCTGCATCTCTTGTTACTCTATAGATAAATACCTCGAGAAAATATTTAAGAATATCACTTAAAAATAGGGACAGGTCCCTAATTATGTAATACCATTCAAACCATTTCAAAGAATGTGCATAAGAACGTTCTACCTTATTCCTAAGCCAAACATGTTTAATGACAGGCTTGCGTACGACATGAAGACTTGCTATAACATAACCGGCAAAAAGGATGAAGAAGCTAAGATATTGAAAACTATGTACTTAGTAAACACCAGTCTATTCCACACAATACACAATATTTTCCCTTGATTATTGATATTACCTAAATCGAGTAACCGTGTAGTATTTTATACCTCTAAGCTGTGGCTCTGATGACGCGTTACATTCCGCCATCCCTGTCCTGCCGTGTGGGTCGTGGCGTTTTATCACCAGTCAAAGCATGGCAAGGTGCACTAGCCCCAGCTCTAGGGGTGGCTACTGTCTGCGACAATGAGATTTCACCGTCTGTGTTCCAAGATAATGTGCCAAATCCCAGTATCAAAGGGACTTGTAAAGGGTGCGCGCTGGGAGCCCATCGCCTTCTTGATGAATCTGCAGTGGTAGCTCACAGTGCACAACGCAGATCGACGAGGAAAATAAAGCGACATTCTTCTCGTAGGCCCGCAATCAAAAGCCACCATGGTGGTCTGTTTACATTCTTGTACGGGTAGCGCAAAGCCAGATGAACACAACAGCATGGAAGGGGTATATTCGACCACAGAACATTCGTAAAGATACTGCTTTTCTATGGGCGGGAGTCTGGTGACGTCACGTAGCCAGTGAGCGCGGCCACCCCAGTGTACAGTTATGGGTAGTGAGACGATACAAATGGAAGGCTGTGTTAAGCTGTTAGGTTTACGGTAACAGAAGAACGTTCTCCATTGTTGGACAACCCCGACTGCACTTGTTGCCTTCAGTTCCGTCAAAAGGAGATGTTTTAGCATTGACAATCTATAGTAAAAGGCGGTTACATCGGATTTCTTTCACTGGCTGCCTACACTTGTATAGAAATAAAGACCAGTTCTTGAATTTGTCTTGCGCCTTCGGTGGGCTTCATAGTAAACCTGTAAAGCTTGTGCTGAAAGACATTTCAGGATTGTGCTTCACTCAAGCATTGTAAGCAATACATTGGTTTTGTTCTTTTTTGTCATAAAACACGTTTTTAGCTTTCAGAGATCTTGGGTAAAACGGGTACACTATATGCTATCGCACTTGAATCACATTTTGATAATCTCTTTGATTTCGCATTAAAACCATTTAATGCGAAAGCGGTGTTTGACACGACTACGGCGGTGGATGGTAATGTCAACCTCCCAGAGTCAGCTGCCAGAGTCAGCAGCCTACCCCTTTATGTGTTTGTCCACACTTAACGCCGATGTTTTATTTAGAGCGTGCGTACTTGTTTAGTATTCGTCAGTATGTTCACACACTTCATATGTCTGTGATCTGTACCAGTCATTAGGTGATCAATGCAAGGTAATTTGTGAACGTACACATCTGGTAAGTGGAAAACCTATAAAGGCTGTCCCTTTGGGACGTTGAGCATGACAATACAGTCATTCGGCGGCTGTATATAGATACCACACGTTGAATATACATCAAGCTTGTATTACTGACTTATTGTCGGCTTCCGTTAAGCTTGTTATTTAACAATGATTAAACAGCAGTACCATATTAGCCCCAATCCCCTACATAATAATTGCGTGGTGTTGAAACTAGCATGTCCGACCATTTGTTGGGAGCAGTTGTATTTGTTTGTACCCTTTTAGTTCATCAGTCGTCTTTCTCTCAACTGTTTCTTCCCTGAAGCCGTTGAAGGAAAAGTCTATAAGTTCAGGAGGATGTCTAACTGATATTTGTTCATGGCGTTAATATAAAATTTGTAGTTTTCTTTGCATATAATATTTCTTTTTTTATATAAACAAATATTAATATGACTATTACACTTATATGTGTCTGGACCTTGCATCAGACATTTAAAAAAATGAAATTGAAGCTTGCCAATCATAACAGCTTACGAACGTTTGTCTAAGACGGTTCAAACTGTGTTTTCTTTAAGTTTGGTGCGTGGTTACGGTTACATTGTAATAACCAATCTGCCAACTAGTTGCTTTGAAAATCGTTAACATTATCCATTAATTACAAATGAACCGTATACACAGATAAGGCATCTGTATGATGTTGCCTTTGTAGTTCAAATAGTCAAATGGTTATCAAATGGGAAAATTGTACAGTGAGTTTTATGGGTTCATTATAGCACATTACCTGTACATAGCCAAAGCAGATTACATGGTGGGTGTCGGTCACTGGACGCGCATTTTCCACGTTGGAGTTGATGGACCAGGGAGATAGGACATGGTTGGCCTTTTATAGCCCCCATATGTATCATTTAAACAGTATGTGATTGCGTGTTCGACGGCGTCGCAGCAACACTTTGTTTATATTTTAAATCTTGAGATTTTATGAAAATACTGAAATGGTGAAATTTGACTTCAACATTACCTGACTTAATGTTAACACTCACTCACCCACAAGGTTACGATAGTAATTATACACTATGATTTCTTTTGCAGAGCTCTATGATACATGCGACGGATTCCTGACGTCCGGGCACTGGTCTCTGGGACTTCAGACATTTAGGGGAGATGGGGCAACGGACGTGAGGTTTTTTTTCTCATTACAAACACAGAGATCTTCAAAACCAACCGCCATCTTCACACACACACAGTATCAGCCGAACAAGTGGATCCACATTGTGGCATCTTACGACGGATCCATGATGGTTTTGTACATCAACGGTGCAGGGATCACAGTGGCAACAGACCAGAAAGGAAATATCTTCGGTCTCTCCTCTTCTGCTTGCAAAGAAATTCATTTGGGAGGAAATATTTCCAATGGACATTTCTTTAGAGGTAGTATTGATGAATTAAGGCTATGGCAAAGGCCATTAAAGCATATAAATATTAAACAAAATATGTTTGTTCCAACAAAAGGTTTGACGGATGTTGAGGGTTTGGTGTTTGGAGATAATTTTAATGACGTCACAAACTGGAAGTTGATCACAGGGCATAGTCTAGAAATTATCCATTCAAACATTCCATATCAGAGTCATGACATTTCCGTTTCTGTGCCATCGTGTGGGAAAACCGTATGTGATGATCCCAATGTAGTTCAAAGTTACACACACAGTTGGCAAATGCGTCATGAAAAGGTAATCCAATACAGAGTTGTTAATTTGATGGATGATGACGGGTTAAATCCTATTGTTACTCAAGAACAGATTATTGTGCAGCATGGAGCATTAAAGACTGCATTTGAACCATACAACATAACATTCGACTTGAGTATAGAAAATATAAGGAACTCATCATTGCGTAAACATCTCATAATGATAGCATGTGACCCTATGAATGTGGGTGATGGCAATTGCCAAGCTGAATGCCAACATCCAAGGACTGGGTACGACGGAGGTGACTGTGACTCTGTGAAGGTTAAGTGCAATCCGAGTAAGAAAGGTAATGGAAAGTGTGACTTTGAATGTAACAAAGCTTACCACGACTGGGACTCGAACGACTGCTGTCTTCCCGGCCCCGACACCCACTATACTTGCTTCAACCATACGTCCCCTTGGCGGTGAGTATACAGCTGAGATAGGATTTCCTGACACTATTCAAGAACTACCTTACACATTTATATGCTAACATTTTGGGGTATGTACGTACTATGTTAAGTCATGTGGGCATTACGAAGATTAAGACAAAAGGCACCCATCATCAATATATTCGTTCAAAATGATCTTTTACCTACTTATTGCGACACTACTTGTGAGAACAGTTGGTATAAGCTCATGAAATGTGTATGGTGTCTCAGGAGTCATGGAATGCACTGCTCCCTACTCTTCTCGAAATCACTGTTGACCAAAATGAAGTACGTGTATTGCACAATATTTTCTGAATAGTTTGTTAAAATCATATATTGTTATCATTATTGTTTAACTCTTGACATCCGATTGTCCATTATCTGCGACGACTAAATACTACTGTGTAAATGTGTAAAATCCTACCAGGCTACATATATATAACTGACGTCATTCTGTTAACATAGCCATCACGCCAGTGTAACATTACTTCATCAAGGAGCTATTATAACATCTTAAATGGCCATAGAAAAAACGACGTGTTCAACTAAAAGCTTCAAATCCAATGCAATTTCCTGTCTCTCCTTGGAGACTAGTTATGCTGAACTTTGTATATGCCAACAAACAAACTTTCCCGTGTCCAATGGAGTGAGAGAACTATAGGCAATTGTGATGACTGTATTGTCTGCTCAAGGCACCCGAGATAGAGGTGGGTCACTGCTTGAGAGGTGGAGCACAAGGTGTACACAAGCTATATTGATCACATCGCCAATTCAAAAATTGAGGTACAGCCTCAAATCTGCAATCATTCTAATGTAGCACACAATCACTGTTCGCCGCTTGTTATGTGTGTCTGACTCATACAAACGTCTCTTTACGCTTACATTTACTACGAAGCTGAGTTCTGCCTGTATGGAAATCGATCATCTGATCTTAAGAAGCAAAGTAAGACAGAGCAGGTTAGGGCTCACTTGACGATATACAAATTGGCTTGTTTGCCCTGACGTGTAAATGTGCTCCCTGCACGGATGGTATGCTGGTATGAGACATGCAATGTCATTATTGCTTTCCACCCCATGACGGTGACCTTCCATTCCACTGAAAGTTCAAGTGGAAACGTTTTTAAGTAACAATTTTCAGCCTCAAAATTGTGTCTTATTTCGCATTTGTGTAAGGCAGTTAATGCGAATAATGTACCTTTAAAGTACACCCCCTTAATGGTCTGCTGTTGTATCTATTGACGTATGTCTTCCACTTTCCAAAAGTGCTATAATGTCCTCCGTGATGACCACTCATGTCCTTCCAAATACAATACATCACTCTACAATCATACATGCTAGTGCCAATTGATGTATCATCGGCAAAGTACATTCCTCATTGAAACAAAAGGTCAGATATGTATCAGATTTAAATAAATGGTTCTTACTTGCGAATGATTTATCTATGTGATGATTATATCTGCCTGTTGGCTTTTTATCAGTGGTTTCCTCGGTATTGAAGAGTACAAAGATGCAGTCCGGATCCCGGCTAGCTCCCATCTGAACGTGTTCCTAGCCTCCACCACCACGGACAAATTGATCGGCTTGGCTACATTCCCCTGGGAGAAACACGTGTACACTCATCAAGGTAAGCTCCCTCCAGGAGAGATGTGGGACTATTTGCCTTATACCATACCCCATCAAGTATATAATAGCAGATAATGTGTTGTTGCAAATAGTAGATTTAAATGAATAATAATAAACTCTACTGTACTTTCTGCCTACGAGATGATTGGAGACCTAAGTACCATTTAAGAATGAAAAGTAAATACATGTTCCAATGGCTAAATCGTACGAATGTTGTCTTTTGTGAAAGGTCATTATTACAGTTTAATTACATTTTGAACAAATGAAAGCAACCTCGTTTATGGTATGTTAATTTACGCCTGTTTCTCCATTCCCTTGTAAAGAATGTAATTGGGTTCTCTAGATAACAAAGTTTAAAGCGAAAATGTATCTTTTATTATCGTAAGTGATGTTCAAATATAAAACCTGTACACAGCTGTAGCGCGAAACACGTCTGTTGTGCTGGCCATGAGACACCATGACACGTCGCGGCCAAACTCTTCCCACTCATTGCCTTTCTGTATCAGAATCATGTCTCTGGCGACTCGTATGACTCATTGTAAGGATGGTTGTTCTCGTCAAGATTGGGGAAGAGAAATGTTATCAGCGTCATGTCATTATTTCGTTTTATCTCATCATGACTCCCATTCATCCTTGGTCTCAACAGACTCTGCTCCAAGTGGTTGGACATTGTTTGCTGCGATTGCAACACGGTTGTGTCATGGGGGAGGAGGAGGGGGCGTTCGTTTGTGACGTATTGGGAATACCTTATTCAGAGACTAAGTCTACATTTGACATGAACGCCTCCTGGTTATGACTAAGAGATTCACATGCTGTAATGTCGAATGGGTTTTGTTTTGTTTCTGTGGTGCGATCCATAGTTCAGGACCAACGTCGGGTCCTATTTCATCTGTTCCACGGGGAATCATGTAGTAGAACTTACAAATTCAGAAACATGAAACACATTCACAGTTGGGAAATACGACAGCGTTTTTTCAGCATATTCCATAAGCATCGACATTTCACTTGATCTGCACATCCGAGACCCGTATCTAATAAATTGCTGAACGATTTCGAGAGAGCAAATCTGAACTCATGTTATACCCTAAATTGTTTTGGGCATTGGTTATTTCATACGTATTTATTCCATCTCTATGCCCTGCCAATAGCTTGCCACGGATGTTGTGTTTACATGGAAATAGTTGCTCTTGCAGTACAATGATTTGTTACCGTTGGTCTCTTTGACCGTATAGAACAAGCTGAGCCATGCAGCCTCGATGCAGTTGCGATAGAATAATATCTCATTTACAGAGCATGCAAAGAAGTGCTGGGGGAATTGCGTAGTAATAGCTCAATGTCACATGCAGTTACGGCTGATGAATCTCCAAAGCTGAGAAAATGACGTTTGTTGTGTGAAGTGAATCCTACAGACATATTTATATGTCTGGAAGATCTGATGTAAATTCCCCTTGTTCGGATATGACTCACACCATCATGTCTTGTTGACATGGTTTTGACCCCTGACCTCTGACACAGCGAGTGGCTGGCCGATGTAGTCTGGACCTGTGCTAGGTTTTCCGTAGACTCCAAGAGAGCGGTCACTGCCATCACACATGCTCTGGGCCAGGAGCTGGCGGGGCTAGGTAAGGCCAACGGACTTAATTCATTATCTCACGTTACCATAACACTGTTGATGGTGTGTCCTCACCGGGGTGTTATACATTTTCGTTTCGATCCAGTTTTTCACTCAGTGTTTATAAAACCGGAACACGGAATCGTCCCCCAACACTCCATTGTGCGACAGTAAATGTCTTCTGTCATAATACAGGGGATATTGTAGGTATTTTTGACTTCCTATAAGTAAGTAATTTCAACAGGCTTCTCGCATCACATAGTCGAGTTATCTCAGGTTCCTGGACAAAGACTTTGCCAATGATACATAATGTAACATATTATACAATGTTTCATGTGATACAACTTTATCAAGAATATATCACATGGTGCAGTTATATGTATACACACTGTGTCACATGATGCTTTAGCCAGTTTGCAAAAAGGTAAAGCCTATACACATCGTGGCACATGATACAACACCATAGACAATCTGCCACATGATAAAACAGTGTGCACAATGTGTCACGTGGTACAACCGTATACACAATGTGCCACACTGCACAACTGTATACACAATGTGCCACACTGCACAACTGTATGCACAATGTGTTACACGATACAACGGGAAACAGCATGTGAAATGATACGTGTATCACCAGCTTGAACCTACATGCATTCAATGAATCCAGCCTACCATATACATCAAATATACAAGATGACGGTCAATAATCCCCACGTAACCCTGTGTCACCTGAATAAAGATGACACCAGCAGCTCGGTGATTGACAATGAAGGAAGCTAATCACAGACATTGATGGATATGAAAATGCTAGAGAGGGAATGGCATTTTAGATCTGGCCTGATTATACAGGAAAACTTTCTTTCATGTCACCTAAGTGAATGACAAGGCCAATGAATTTACTTCAAAATTATGTAAGGAATGTAAGACAGCATATGGTATCTGACTGGGCTGCAGTCCCCGAGTAGAAATTCTGGGCAAAATTGTGTACGGTGAGAGTTCCCTTTTGACGCGAGAGCGAAAGCATAATTTGTTATGTGAATTTCAGGCACGGTGGGGTAGCCTTGTGGTTAAAACATTCGTTCGTCACGCCGAAAGGTTCGATTCCCCACATAGGTACAATATGTGTAAAACCCATTTCTAGCCTTTCCCGCCGTGATATTGCTTGAATAGCTAAAAGCGGCGTAAAACCATACTCACTCTAAGTTATCATCATTTTTATATATGGAAATGTTGTCATTGCATGCATTATATATGATCTTGGAGGAAAAACAGCTGTGCCACCATCACCTGATTGTTTTTACTATAAACTCAAACACCATGTGGGTGACCCCGTCACCTGAATGATATGACTGTTTCCCCCCAACGACCCCCCCTCCCCGACCCCAGACACCTTGTGTGTAGCCCCCATCCCGGACTCTGCCATCATCACCTGATTGTAAGACTATTCCCCGCCGACACCATGTGTGTAGCCCCCATCCCGGACTCTGCCATCATCACCTGATTGTAAGACTATCCCCCGCCGACACCATGTGTGTAGCCCCCATCCCGGACTCTGCCATCATCACCTGATTGTAAGACTATCCCCCGCCGACACCATGTGTGTAACCCCGACCCCGGTCTGTGCCATCATCACCTGATTGTAAGACTATCCCCCGCCGACACCATGTGTGTAACCCCGACCCCGGTCTGTGCCCTAGACGCAGTGTTTACACCACACGGCGTGTATTGCTAACGGCGGCCAAAGTACATGTGTCTGTCTGGGTGAGTTCATCTCCATTCAGTGACTGTCTGAGCATCCATCTGGCACAGGTTGCGCGGGCTGTATACAGGTGGTTGTAGTTATCGCCAGAACCACCCACAGCACAGACAAGTGGAACATATACACTTCTTGAACCCAACTTAAAGATACACTTTTGTCTCGGAAGGTAAATCACTCGATGAGAGCATATGGAGGTTTGCTAATAACAGTGTCTAGGAACTCCATTGGCCCAGTCGTCCGAAGCGCCACGATTTGCTGAGCAGAGTTGCCTCCATTAGGCGCGCAAGGATCCTGTGGTCGTGGATTCAAATCCCCGATTCAGCCTGATATTGATCCTTGGTTTGTCAACACCGTACCCATCCTTTGTCAAATTGATAATCCTCTAAGACTTGCATTATTGTGGGCTTTCCTCCGATGATTAATCTCCCATGGCAACACGTTACTGAAATACTGTTCAAAGCGGCGTTAAATACTCACCCACTGATAACAGTATGATGATGCACAGTAGACTGAAGATTGAAAGTGATAGTTCAGTACATGGTACAAAGTGTTCATATGTTTCCTATTGACCCAGTTATTACCCACATAGACCTTAAAACAATGGCTTTGAGGGTAGTAATATTCCTCCCATTGATAGCCAAGTAGTGCGGGGGAGTAGACCTTTGCGTACTTGAGTGACTGCTTGACGAAGATGCCCATGTAATCAATGGTGTATGGATGGCTTCATGAAAGGGCACGGGGAGAATCCTCGTCTGTTGATGACCTGCAGACGAGTGGGTGGAACTGAACACCAACGCAGTCTCATCAGAAAACATAGAATACTTAATTGAAACATTAAAGACCTCTATAAAAGCAATCACTGAGGAGGCTTCTGCTGACAAACCTAAATGAGTCTGTTTAAGAAATAGTGCATGGACGTATCGCGCCATGATGTTTGTCTGCACGTGTGATGAGAATGCTGCAGCTCCCTACGCTATCCCTGTTTGTCATGACATAGGCTTTCCTTCCTCATAATACAGGTGGCAAATAATGTCACTTTAACAATGGTCATAATATGCATGGATTATCGAAAGTAAACGCATAAACACATCTGTCTCTCCCTCTATGGCAGATAATAAGGTTTTATTTGCAAGGTCACGATCGTTGTCGATTCCGACAAAGACATGTGAGTTAACAAGTCAAGAAAACACTCTCTCATTGGTATAATTTTAGCGCACAGTTGATACAAATTCTGATTTCATTGACAGTCAAATTCGTCGATTTTTCAATTGCAGTGATGTTTCTAAAAGGGCCTCACTGATGAGTTAAACGTTTTATTTAACATTGCCGAGCTGTTTGTATATACACAAGGAGTGGCATGTCCATGGTAAAGAACCATTCGTTCTCTTGATAAAAAAAATTCTGAAGTTATTTCTTTTTAAATTTTCTTAGAAGATACGGAAGAAATTTTCCCTCTAGACCTGCCAAACTGTAACAGACTTGCATGGGACCTTCTAGAAGTATGTTGCAGTATGAGAGACTAGAGCACTTGTTTCTCTATGTATTGGTAATAGATAACAAACCTTTTTTATCGGTTGTTTGTAGGTGGTATCGTTGTCCAGTCAAAGATGTTTCGTCGTCCCGGTCAGACAAATAGTCTTGTACATGAGATAGGGCATAACCTTGGACTGTGGCACGTGCACCACGGGGTGTCTGAGATGGAGTGTGACGACCCGTGTGTAGAGAAGTATCCCTCACTGGAGCACGGGGACTTGTGCGCCGACACCACCCCAACGCCTGAGAACATGCACTGCCACGACCCTGACCCTACCGATGCCAGATGCGGACTGTTTGACGCCTACACAGACACCCCATACAGAAACTATATGAGCAATGCAGGTATGGTTTACCAACTATATTTGGAGTCTTTGGATTGTAAGCGTTAATGCGAGTATCCATGCTTATGAAAATGGGGGCCCGGATGGCACTGTCGTATAAGGCGCCGCAATTCCCTGTGGACGCCAGAAACCTATGATTGTGGGTTCGAATTTCGGTTCCCTCCGACATTGATTCTAGGTTTGTCAGCACCATTTCCGTACGCTTGTGGGTTTCACCAAAATGTTAAACGTTTGAAACTTGCATCACTTCGGTTCTTCCTCCCACAATATGCTGATAGGCCGTGATATAACTATAATACTGTTAAAAGCGGCGTTAAACCCAACTTATTCACTCCTATGAAATAATGTACGACGCGTATCATGCCCATTGTGCGATAATTTCTCAAATGGACTTCAATAGCAGAACATACTTTTCTTAAGATGCGATTCAAGTTGAGATAGGGTGGTAACTCTGCGTTGTGTGTCGCCCCGACGGCTTGGCAAGTGTCTCAGTTTGTTTGGCTTATACTAAGCTGTGTAACTCTGTCTTCCAGATGACAACTGTACTAATCACTTCAGTCAGAACCAAGTTGCCCGGATGCATTGTTACCTTGACCTTGTGTACAAGCCGTGGATAACTGAAAAGATACCCTCACCTGTACCGCTGCCACCAAGGGTATGTTTACCATAGGTGTTTAAGTTAACTGAAACAAACAAGACCTGTGCCTTAAATGTAACCCGTGAAGATCGGGGTTAGAATTTAATCTTCAGCAACCAATGCTTGCCGTAAGAGGCGACTAACGGGATCGGCTGGTCAGGCTGGCTGACTTGGTTGATTGCATGTCATCGAATCGTTTGCGTAGATTGACCAGAACAACGAGACGAGTCAAGAATGTCAAATCAGTAAACACAACTAACCATCAGCTTACATGCTCTGTAAACATAACAATATATCTAAGATATATATCAAAGATGCAGATAACATCCTAGAAATATGAAGATACAAATGATCAGAGCTTATAATATGAAAGTTCAGAATAATGTCTTTATAATTCAGTTCACAAGACCGTGAAGATCCGGGGTAGAATAGGTCTTCAGCAACATTTTCTTGCCGTAAAAGGCGACTTTGCTTGTCGGAAGAGGCGACTAACGGGGTCGGATTGATGCTCATGAAGTCAAACACTGGAATGTCTGGTCCAGACACGATTATTTCCAAATCGTCATATAGCTGGAACATTGATGAGTGCAGCGTTACACAACAACAAACAAATATGAAATGAAGAAGAGGCTTTCGACATCTATTACAAATGGGGTCAGGAAGGCCCACAATTCGATGTGCAGAGTTGCATCCTTAGCCAGGCCAGGATCTGCTGATCTCTGGTTGGAATCACAGATTCTGCTTTATCATGACCCTTGACCTGTCAGCACAATACTCGTGCTTCTGTTTTTCATCAAAGTGGTAAACATGTACGACCTGCATCCCCCAACAAGCTCATGTGGCCGTCTTCAACTTGAAGTGCTCAAAGCAGAGTTCAACCCAAAGCCACTTATTCACATTTAACAACTCTTGAAGTTAGCTTTGGCAACATTGCACATCCTTTATAAAACAATTCTGTCTTTTAATTTCATTTGGCTGCAATCCGCATCATACTCATGTCCTTTAGGTCCTGTCGTCAGATGTGACGTCAACGACGCTTGCCTGGATCTCTCCGTTCAGTATCAGCAGCGATGACCCTGATAGTATTTGTAGCATGTGTACCGAGGACGGCGCCCTGTTTCAATACGCTGACGATGCAAGCTCCCCGAATCACCAAGATGCCAGTGGGGAATGGGCACCTGTAGAAGCAACAGGTGAGATATATTCTAAGGTACTGCAGAAGCAACAGGTGAGGAATATGCTGACGTACGTATCTACAAACGCAACAGGTGAGGTATATGCTGACGTACGTATCTACAGAAGCAACAGGTGAGGAATATGCTAACGTACGTATCTACAGAAGCAACAGGTGAGATATATGCTAACGTACGTATCTACAGAAGCAACAGGTGAGGAATATGCTAACGTACGTATCTACAGAAGCAACAGATGAGATATATGCTAACGTACGTATCTACAGAAGCAACAGGTGAGATATATGCTAACGTACGTATCTACAGAAGCAACAGGTGAGATATATGCTAACGTACGTATCTACAGAAGCAACAGGTGAGGAATATGCTAACGTACGTATCTACAGAAGCAACAGGTGAGATATATGCTAACGTACGTATCTACAGAAGCAACAGGTGAGATATATGCTAACGTACGTATCTACAGAAGCAATAGGTGAGATATATGCTAACGTACGTATCTACAGAAGCAAGAGGTGAGATATATGCTAACGTACGTATCTACAGAAGCAACAGGTGAGGAATATGCTGACGTACGTATCTACAGAAGCAACAGGTGAGGAATATGCTAACGTACGTATCTACAGAAGCAACAGGTGAGGAATATGCTGACGTACGTACCTACAGAAGCAACAGGTGAGATATATGCTAACGTACGTATCTACAGAAACAACAGGTGAGGAATATGCTAACGTACGTATCTACAGAAGCAACAGGTGAGGAATATGCTGACGTACGTATCTACAGAAGCAACAGGTGAGGAATATGCTAACGTACGTATCTACAGAAGCAACAGGTGAGGTATATGCTGACGTACGTATCTACAGAAGCAACAGGTGAGGTATATGCTAATATGCGTATCTGCAGAAGCAACAGGTGACATAGGTATTAACGTACGTATCTGTTGTGACATATACACGCTTAGATCTTCTCATCATTAACAACCCTATTTGTTTGTATGGGCATGTTTTCGACAATAACTGACTTATGTTTGACAAAGTGATTAGAAATATGAACGTTCAGTAGGCCTGGTTTCATTTCCAGCCCACTGACTCCAATGTAATAATTATTTCCTTATACGACAGATTGTTCTGCGAGTCATATCCAGATAACAGCCTTGGTAACTCACCCACTGGTCACAAGGTTTCACTGTCAAATTGTGTGTACTGTGTGAGCATCCGATTTGCAACTGAAGCTAACTGAATCTTGTTTGATGTGCAGGGCCGCCTGACGCTGTGACGTGTGACGCCAGTACACGGGTGTGGATGCCGGATGTCAATACTTGTAAACATCAACAGTGTTATATCGACCTGTCTCTCAGGTGGCCGGTCAAACCCGCAAGGTAGTTAAGCAATCACATGCTTTTAGTGCTGTTTCGTCATCCGTCACAGGCTGACTTACATGGACATACCTTAAATCGCATGTACGTCCACTGTCATAACGGGAAAAGCGTTATCCAGAATGAAATAGAATTGAATGTTGCGAAAAAATGGTTTGGGTGATACGATAGAATACCATTTCAAATCCTAGCTTGAAATATTTTCAGTAGACATGTTTGCTATCCAAACACGAATCAATGTGTATGAGGACGACATACCTGAAAGGATCACAGTAAGGCAAGTAGAGTTATCTCCCCTGATTGCCCCATCGATATGCTCAATACATACACGTTGTTTTCTGACGACAGCTTGACGTTATGGGCGACATGGAACGCCCACCGGGGACTGAACAAGATACGGCTGTACTACACGGACCGCACTGTACGTACCTTGACGGAAGTAGATACGTACTGCAACATCCCCTTCACTACAAGGCTGGCTGGAGACCGGAAACTGAGGAAGGTAAATCCCAGGATGCACTCTAGAATATACACGCTTTAGATGCATAGTGATGGGAATCATCAAGTCTTGATCAGTGTATACCTTTGCTAGCATATATTAGCAAACAATTTGTGTTAAAGATATATCAATCTTCTGAGTCCGGTTTGTATCTGAACACAGTGGCATTCGAAAGCTAGTAAACATAAAATAAATATATATAAATAAATACAGATGTACCTAGCATACTCCCCATGAATGCTTCGTGACCATCATTGGCACGAGACATCGACAAAGATACATCTAATTTAACAAAATTATATAATTTCGAATAGTTTATAAGATTGGAGATTGTGTTAAATAGGTTGTAATCAGACATGGAATGAAACTCCCCCGAGACAGACGTGTTAACACATCGCAGAAAAGAAAACTGAAACCAATGATTCAAAAGATATTGTTCAGTCACCAATCTGGAATAGTTGAGTTCTATAGTTTGAACTCATTGCAAGATCTACAAATAAACGATCAGGAAATACTTGATTCAGTTCTATTCACCCTTCCATAACGGCCTCTAGGCCAGATCAGTTAATATATACTGAACCACAAAAGAAACGTCACCATTGATAGATATATGAGAACCTTATTTGTCCAAACACTGTTAACATATCTTTGAGACATATTTAAAAGATGAAATTTGGCAAAACTGATCATCAAGGTTACAACTAAAATGTCAAATGTTCTTAAAAGTGAAACACAACACTAGTCTCGGTGAAAATGGCATCACAAGTCAGTATCTCGTGTGTCCGCCATGTGAATTGATGACTGCTGTGCAACGTCGATACATGGAATGAATGGGGTGGTTGATGAAGGCCATAGGCACTTGAGCCCACACTTTGAGGAACACCTGACGCAGTTCAGCTGCAGTTGTCGGCCTTGGTCGGACGTCATTCAGCCGTCTTTGAATCTCGCCCCACAGGCGCTCAATGGTTTTTAAATCGGGAGCGAGGGCAGGCCACTGCATGGTTCTGATGCCATTCTGTTGGAGGACGTCTCTTGTTGCTCTTACAGTGTGGGCACGGGCATTACCATGCTGAAACTCGTGGTTGCGGCGACGTGCCAAATGAGGTATGGCGTATGGTGTCAAGACTTGATCAATGTACCAAGCTGCTGTGACACCATTGCCTCTCCCTGGACCGATGTTCCGGAAGACCAATTCCACCCCACACCATGATGCTCGGACCACCCCACGAGTCCCACTCAAGAACACAAGCATCCAAATAATGTTGTCCACGGCGTCGCCAGACTCTCTCTCTGTCACCTGCTGTTGAAATACAGTAACGGCTCTCGTCTGAGAAGAGGACTCTTCTCCAATGCTGGTTGCGCCAATGCTGGTGCCGTGTTGCCCACTAAAGACGGTCCCGGCGATGACGTGGTGTCAGAATTGGTCCTCGGTGTGGCCTGTGACAGTGGACAATCTGACCATCCTGACGTCGGGTGATGACCCTTGGTCTTCCACTACGTGGTCGGTCATCTGTAATGTTGGTAGTCTGGTACCGTTGCTGGAGCGGGTATATGGTCCTTGAAATATGGACTTGAAATGCATTGACCACTTGCCGGGCGGTTTGTCCAGTTTGCAATCGTCCAAGGGCTTGGTGTCGCTGATTTCTTGTAAAATCTTGACATGTGGTAGTAATTCAATATTGAACGAATGTTATCCGATCTGGGTGGATTTTTATAGGGCAAGAAATGGGGGAACGCATGTGTATTTCAATTTGCACGGAACTCACGTGCATCTGGTTACCATGGTCGTTGCCGTGTTTGGGCGATCGGTTTTAATGTCATCTGCTTTGTTTTTTCAATCATCAAATTTCATTTTTCCGGACAAGGTAATGTTAAATTTTAGAAACTTTGACAAAAATAGATATTTAAAAGACAACTTTTCATGCAATGTTAGTTGGGGTGACGTTTCTTTAGCGGTTCAGTATATATGGTCTTTTTAATATAGTTCAATACGTTAACGAACCTATGCGAGAATATTATCACTTATTTAAAATACATATCCTACATATGTACAATTACCCTTGATATATCTTGCTGTTTACTGAACCCGGACAATAGGATACCGGATAGCGGATTTTAGAAGCGTAATTTGTTTTTACTCTAACAATCTTTATATTTGAATACCAGACCAGGTTCAGAAGGGCCAAAACACAGTTTATCAATCAGTCGAACTTTGTCATGAAATATGCACATCATAAACAAAAAAGAACAGTCATATTTCGATATTTTCACAATCTCAAAATCACTTGGCCTTGACTTGACTTGACTTGGCATGCTGGTCACATGAATAAATTACAAAAGTATGGTATTCAAGGCAAACTTCTCCTTTGGTTATCTGACTATATTTCAGATAGGGAGCAAAGGGTCTTCGTCAATGGAGAATACTCCACAGCCCAGAAGTTAAAGGCTGGTGTTCCACAAGGTTCTATGCTTGGTCCATTACCGTTTCTTGTCAATATTACCGATGTAGTAGATATCTGTGACACTGTTGTTAGACTATGTGCATATTCCATACGTACACCATCTGCTGATAAACATTCGAAGTGAGCTGAAGTGGTTGGTTGATGCTTATACAAGAACAACTTAATGAAGGTACACGTGGCCATATGACCAGATGTAGTATAAACCGATTCGCAACTTCCTTGTAGTTGTATTTGGAGTTCCCATATTGAACATACAACGTGTCTGGTCTGTCTCAAAACTGTTAAATATAATGAAGAAATATACGCTTACTCTCTCCAGAAAAGAAATGAGTAAAACATATACCACAATAACCATGTTAAAGCAGGACTTGATTCAGCATCCGAAGTCTGGGACGGTTTACGGGCAGAACTGTTTAATATTCAAAAAGAATTTATGGTTCTCTGGTTTGCTTCCGCTACATTTCGAAACGGGATGGGTACCTCTAGCTAAATCTTTGGGCCAAATTCAAACTCGCGGTACCACTAGTCATTGCTAATAAGTTATGCTGCCATATCATAAATACGATAAAATCACACATTCAATCATAATATCTTGAAATAAAAGCGTACGTTTTAAAACTAACTGCGATATACTTTAGCTTGCACGTGATTTTATTAGACTGTTATTTCTGTCGCGACTGTCACATCATGCACTTGAACATTTATTTATTTCTAATCATAAGATAATCAGATCATTCTTATTTTTTTAATCAAATCAATATGTATATATGTGAACCTTAAAGATTTGTCCAGCTCCATTCCTTAATGACAAGATTATCGGAGGTCACATGCAGATTGTTGAAACGAGAGATGAAAACCAGAACTATTCTGATCAAAATTGATTCAAATGAGAATGGTAGTGATAAATCACAAGAACAGAACTAATCAACTTCAAAGTGACGAAGATGAGCCGCGTGGCCGCGAGATCTCAGGATCTATTTTATGCTCATTTGAACGTGTCACACAGCGTTATTGCTGGGCTGTTGTCAGATATGGCGTGGTGACTGTTTTTGAATGGTCTTCAGTTTTGGAACTGGCACCTTGATGGCACCTAACGCCCGAACAGTTCCACTAATACATATTTCTGTTTATTTGGATGTCTTTTACAATAAACGTGTTTTAACATATACTGACAATGATATTGCAAAGGCAGGAAATATGAGTGGCCATTATACTTTAATAAAATGGTATGAGGGAGATGCGAATCCAGGTATGTAAAGTTTTCATTCCTATTTTACAATGCACCAACGTGAATCCGGTTAATGACATACCATGATTTGATTCACTTGTAGATTCGCATATATACCAGGTCACCGTACGTCGCCATCGACGCCATAGAGATTCTGTCCCAACCAGTTAACCACCATTGCTCGGCGTGCAGTAAAATCAAGTACAAGGTGACCAGGTCGCCGCCTTTCACCGACGGCGACTCTCGATACACAAGTGACCTCAGATTCTCTGATCTGTAAGTTCAACGAGTAAGTGACAGGATATAAGTTTGAAAGTTGATCGTAATTCATGGTCATAGCATAGTATGAAATAAACTCCTAAGCATACATAATGAAATTATCACATTCAAAATCAAGTATGTACAGAATTATTTGTGGCACCACAAGTAAATATTAAGATATTCCAAAATTTACCTTTAATGTTCAAGTAACATGTGGGACACACGTTTTATTTCTAAATGACAATTAATTTATCTATTTTAAGGGCATACGAAGACCAACAATTGAAACACTTTGTCTAAGAGGTGATATTGTATATTCTTCGTTTGATATTAACTTCCAGGGAAGTTGAGAAGTCGAAGACCTACTCGTACTGGGTGACGGTGATGTTAGGGACGGCATTCAGCGCCATGTCTCCACCCCTTATCTATACACACGGACAACACTACTGCGGTGACGGTCATTTAGAGAGGTAGTAATTCTTCTGTGGCGATATTAAGACCTACAGTTATTATCAGATCCAACAGGAACACGTTGGTCTTAGTAGTAAAGAACTTCGTTCTATGATTTTAAATATCCTTTTCAATATAGTCATTGAATATTACGGAAACAGTCGTGGTTTCTTTTGTCAAGGAAAGATTGCATTGTCACAAAGATTACATTGATTGGATAGCATCATGGGCAGTCGACAACATAGGGTCAATTACAAAGTCATTGTTTTGTCTTTGAGTATGACGTGACAAAGCAAGAACTGTTATGAGCCAGTAATTATAGGCATGGGTTTTTATATGATTACATGTCCCCTACTACTCTTGAGTCCCTCTGTCGTATCTTTCAGCCAGAGTCAAGAGGAGTGTGACGATGATAATGCTATGGACGGGGATGGATGTAATGTCGAGTGTAAAATCGAGGAGTTTTTTCATTGCCAAGGTAAACATGTACATTAATATTATTTTTTGTATCGAAACATACAACCCCTCATGTATTCGTACTGGTGCAATATCACATTTGCATGTGTTTTCGATTACATACACTTGCATTGTTTTATTCGATACACGCTGATCTGTTCAGAGAAAAGCATTAGGGCTGCAGGCAAGTTTAATATAGCGCTGGTCTCTCATACCCTCGTCCTACCTAGAGCGCTGCGAGTGTCACACTTCTGGTATAGTCTGGTTCTATTTAGGTTTGGTCGTCTATTTTATGGACACAACGGATTATTTTCACCGCATTCGGATTCTCCTAATTTTAGCATACGACTTGTTTAGCCCTAATGAACTCGTTTACAAATAATGTCATTACAAACCCAATTACAACTTTTGCTTTATTGTTCCTAATCACTTAAGGGGCGGGCGAGTAGCCTAGTGGTTAAAGCGTTCGCTCGTCCCGCCGAAGACCCGGGTTCTATTCCCGACATCGGTACATTGTGTGAAGCCCATTTGTGGTGTCCCCCGCCGTGATATTGCTTGAATATTGCTCAAAGCGGCGTAAAACCATACTCACTTACTCTTAATCACTAAAAGTCTCTCCTTACTTTCACAACATG
The DNA here is from genome assembly GCF_022045235.1 of Haliotis cracherodii. Classification (NCBI taxonomy): domain Eukaryota; kingdom Metazoa; phylum Mollusca; class Gastropoda; order Lepetellida; family Haliotidae; genus Haliotis; species Haliotis cracherodii. The sequence continues at coordinate 2,602,114 of NW_027266282.1, read as the reverse complement.
TGGGAGGATAATGGTTAAATAGAAAAATGAAAATAAAATCTTATTTTTGATCTTTAAGATGAATCATTGTGTTACAACTTGTTGATGTGAACTCGCTTCTTCAAATAGATATAAATACACATACATGTCAGCACGGTATCGATGCCTTCACGTTCTGCGTGTGGAAGGCAACGATCTAGCTTTCATTATCCAATGTACTTGTCAGGTTCACCCAGCTTGTGTTACCGGCATGAAGGTGACGGGGTGTGTGAGGACTTCGAGGTGACCTCCAGTGTGTCCGACTGTGGCTACTATACTCCGCCTGGCTACAGGGACCAGTGGGCACATATAGCCACAGCCAACCCGCAGTTCCAACTACCCATGTGTCCAGAGACAGTTGTAACTGGACCACCAGATAAATCCAATGTGCGCCATCAGTAAACATCATGCACGTTTGTTAAACAAATCTATTTAATACAAAATGAAGAAATGTTCAGTTTGTTTTCAAACATTTAGGTAGCTGATTTGAAATAAATAGATAAACAGAACGCAGATAACTGTGCTTTTCTCGTGGACCCCTCGTGGACCTCTCTTGGACCCCCTCGTGGACCCCCACGTGAAGATAGCGGAAAAGAGTAAATTTCCACTCTTCTGTAGATCCCAAGTGAAGTGTGGATGTGTGGTCACATTGGTTACATAGTACGAACTACTTCGATCGGTGACCTCATGGAGGACCCGTCCTGGCTGTGTCATAATGACCTGGCGCTGTGGATCTGCAGACAGTCAAGCTACTTGTGGAGGTCCGGCTTAGAATTCAGCAGCCCATGCTTGTCATAAGAGGCGACCAACGCAATCGCGTGGTCAGGTTCAATAACTTGGTTGATGCATGTCATCGAATCCCAATTGCGAAGATCGGTGCTCATGATGTCAATCACTGGATTGTCTGTTCCAAACTCGAGTGTTAACAGACCACCGTTATATAGCTGGAATATTACTAAGTGCCACGTTAAACAGCAGACAGACAAACATAACACATTCAAACACAAGTTGACAGGTCACTGTTTTATAGATTATATTTAGACGATTAATCTGAACCCCATCTACACAATAAACTTGTGTTTTCAGGCATGTGGGATGGACGTTGAACCGAGCCATGCCTGGTTTCCCTGTGGAAGTCACTCCTACAATGGAAACTTTTGGATTGAGGTACATCCACCCAATGTTCACTTCATATGTAGACGTACCCTATTTTACACATATAATAGTTTAGGTTATCTCCTTCCGGTAATGATATTGAAACTAATATGTTACTTTTGTCGTACGTTTTGATAAATAACTGTGGGAAATTTCATTTTCGGTAACATGTGCTTGTTATTCAGCTATATTTCTTGGAACCAGTCGTGGCTACTGAGGTTTTAGTGTACATCGGCTCTGATGGCAGGTCGGAACACGACCCTACTTCAAAGAATGTGACAGTTGAGTTGATCAAGTCCAACAATGATTCAATTCCCCTCTCGTCACGGGCGACAACTCTTGATTGTTCCAAACCTATTACCAGCATACCCGTGACACATGACCTGTCTCGGCCATTCTTTCACACGACAGGTAAATGGGTTCTATAGTCTCACATTTTGACATGTCCAAATATATAGTACAATATACAGGTACAGACATTGTCTAGTACATCGTTCTGTATCTTGTATTAGATAACGACTAACAAACCGTGAACTTCACATCATAACAGCTTAGTATACAGTTCACAATACAATTGATTATATATACTTGTAAGTGCACGGATAGCTCTACCAAGGAAAACACATGTAGTTCAGCTTCCTACCAAGTCTTTATTCAAGACGTGCTAGTGCCAGCAATAATGACCTGTTAGGTCAACTATGTTGTCCGTCGCACCTCCCGTACGTTAGTGTTGAAGTGTTTTCGTCGAGTGATCTTACAGTTCTGTGTAGATTAATATGTTATTTGGTCATATCAATGAAATAACGTGCTTTTACAGGTTCACTGGTCACTTTTATTTAAACACAAAACAAATTCCGGTAACTTACAGTTTAGACTGAGAATCAACACGTTTGTCACTCGTTTGTCTCAAGGTATTTCCTTTCTTGTTGCTAATGTAAATTTATATCTAAACTTATGTAAGATGTTGGAAAAGTAGGCCATTATGTAATGTCTGTAATGTAACGTAATTTTCATGTGTGACATTGCGTTCATTGAGCACGTAGTTGGGGAGACGTGTTTATATCTGTTAATATTTAAGCATCGATAGAGATATTGAAGGGGATTAGGATAGTGACTTGGGAGGTTTGGACAACTTTGAGCCAACTCTCATCATTACTAATTTACAATTATTCATTCATATTATGATGATTATTATTATATTACTATTGTCTTGCCTTTCATGCCCAATGGAATTTGTTTCGGTAGATAAACGACTGTCTAACTGCCCCATGAGCAGAATACATGTCTGATAACAGTCAATATTTACAATACTTGGAATCAAAAATAAGGTCAAGCGAGTTGACTGACTGTAAAAGTCCAATTTCCAGCCTTGCCGAATTAGACTGGAATTTCGTGGCTCTATTGTAGCGCCACCAGCGCCCAGGCAAGACGATCTGCAATCTTTATTGCAATAAAACGGGCCTCTCTGGCATCAAGTCACTTGAGCACCTTGATTAAAAACGTGAAAAGACTTGCAAAAGTCTCACCAAATTGGCCTTCATCTCATGTATCTGTTTATAAAAAGAGCAGTGTTGGAATTTGTTAAAAAGACAGAAACATTTGATGTGATTTGAAAAATCTTGGACTTTAGGAATCTTGGTTTTATTGTTTTGTTAACAAGATGGTCTGCTCTTTCACTGAATGTGGCTGCTCTCAGTTATCATTAGGTTGATCTGGTTCACCCCAGTTATATGTTTCTAGGTTTTTCCTTGCTATTTTGGCATCTGTGTTATTGTAAACCTCAATCGTCACTGCACAACACCAGTGTCCCCTAATCTTTAGTCACGTGTGTTCAAGGGTAATGTTTTTTGCAGGTATTCGGCTGAGTTTTAACTACTACAGAATCAGTTTCCGTGCTGTGAGGCTTCGATCGTCCCGACTCTTGGACCCGGTAACGATAGCAACATGTGGCCGGCAGGAGGTGTACAGTCCGCGATCCCTCAGATGCATCACACAGAACTGTTCCACCACGTGCCCCCGCTTTCTTCTGCAACATGCTCTGCCGCAGTGCTCCGGCCACACAGAGGGACACACATGTACTATACACTGCATGGAGGGGTCAGTCAATAGGGACACTGGGGCTTTCCTCTGAAACACATGTTGTTATCTGTTATTGAGTTAGGTGTAACGCTGCTTTGAACAGTATTTCAGTTATTTCACAGCCGTCATCTTCATGTATGGAGACCAATCTGTTGCATGTCTCAGACGTTTACCACCTTAACATGGAACGCACCCGTGAAGATCCGGGGTAGAATAGGTCTTCAGCAACCCATGCTTGCCGTAAAAGGCGACTAACTGGATCGGGTGGTCAGGCTCGCTCACATGTTTGATGCATGTCATCGTATCCCGATCGCGTAAATCGATGCTCATGATGTCAATCACTGGATTGTCTGGTCCAGATTCGATTATTTACAGACCGTCGTCATATAACTGGAATATTGCTGAGTGCGGCCTTAAACAACAAACAAACAGACAAAAAAACATAGGAACGCACACCTCTGCTGTATATTGAGCTGATGATTCTAGGAAATGAACAGCAGATTCATAATGTATTCATGTGGAAAGTAAATAAGTAACGAACACTACGTTTTTTATTATGTGTAACAAACACAGTGTAATGATTTATAGGAGATTGTGGAGATGGGATTGTGTATATATATTCGACAATGTTCTGACGGAAAGGTACCGCCTGGAGGGTGAAACTGACCGCGCGCTATGTGCCAGTGGGAAGTGGGTGACCGCAGCACCTATGGCCTGTGTACCTGTAGACTGTGGGATACCTGCGGTTCCATTTGCATCATCCGCCTGTCCGTTTGGAACAACACACGGCAACAACTGTACATTCAAGTGCAATCCACCTGCTCGACAGCAAGGTAGGAACAAAGACGAAACCAGAAGATAGGAATGACTTCCTCCCTGACGGGAAGTGTGTCCTGCGCTCATTCCCTCTATTTGAATCGGGATTAGACACATTTTGGGGGTTTTGGTGAAGTCGCTCCTGCAATTTGATTTTGCTTTGTCATGGGTTACATCCTTATCTCACTGACTCGTTATTTCATGCCACCAGTTTGAAAAAGAAACCAGTTATAGAAATGATGAAAGTCATTATTGGAAATAATATATCCGGATTGTATAGATTAATTGAATAACAACCAATATGATAAGCCCACCATAAAAGGCCTGCTTGTACTGATTGTGTGGAAGATGAATGACCCGAGGTTATTATATAAGGTATAGAGGTTCTCCGCAATAAAAGAAGCATCTGAAGAATAATTTGTTCACCTTTGGACTAAAAATTTAATTATAGTTTTTGTTGTTATAGGTTATGACAACACCATACGTTGTGAGACTGACGGGTTGTGGTCGGCCCCCACGTCCACGTGCCATATACGTTGTTACCCTCCTCTGCAGATCCCACACGCCAAACTCGTCACTAGGCAGTGTAAGCGAGGGCGTAAACCACTCTCAACAACTTGTAAATTTAAATGCAAGAAAGGATTTTACGTGGAGAAACAGAAATTCAACAGGTGAGTGACATCATGTGTTGTCTCTGATAATGCGGCCAACGATTCCAAACATAAAGCCCAACAAGTTGAATTGGTTACTTAAATAGTGACATGCAGATTGCATAGCGCAAGACTCCACACCAGATGAGGAATGCCCAAAGTGCTGGACAAGGTATTGCCCTGGTTAACGGATCATTTGGTATTCATAGTCTTTCGCATCTCCAATATATAAGAATTCCACAATCATGGCGCAGGACCACACTGCTACAATGATGCCAGGATAATAGTGTCCCCGGTAGACCAGTGCCATGTAGCCAGCCGCTCGGTACTTCCCGTACATAATGTACATTGCACTTTCCGAAGCGCCCAGAGCAACTGAGGCGGGTTCTCTATACTGATGAGTAAGGACCCAATCTAACAATGAAACCACTGACAACTCTAAATGTAAGCGTTACCGTTTTGCCAGGAGAACACGACAGTTTAGTTTTATTATACTTCTGAAAATCTAGATAGGCTCAAAAAGGAAGAAAGGTTTCACTGATTTCCGTTGCGTATTGTTTGGTGCGTGCACGTGAGTACGTTTGAACGTAGAACATGCACCTTCATTAGCATGGTTCGAAAAGTATAAACATGAGTCTCTGACAAGGACGAGATATGATGACTGCATGTTTTGGACCACTGCAATCTCATTAAAATCAGATCTTAGTTCTCGCTACCGCTAAACAAAGATCTGAGGACATCCCATTTCGGGTCACGTCAGACCGACCTTTCAAATTGGCGTCTACGCTTCGCAATATATTTTGACAAATTCTCGATTACAAATTTGAAACCTAAACAAAAGAACATTCTGGAATGGCTAATAGATGGTCTAGATTGTATGGATTAAGTCGTTAAACCCGTAACTATCGTTAGGAATACCCCGTGTTAAAGTGTTCGAGGTTGTATGATTAGAAATCACATTCCGACTGTCACTTTCATGATCTGGTAAGCGACGCTCTGATTGGTAGGATGAAAGGTCGTTCTGACGTGACCCCTTAAGGGATGTCTTCAGATCTTTGTTTAGCGGTAGCGAGAACTAAGGTCGGATTTGAATGAGATTGGGTCCACTGAAAATTGCGATTATTTTCTAAAACAAATGACATATTTAAATGAAGGTTATCAGACATGTCCAATAAATTGACTGTCATTTTTGGACGTATAATATGATCAACAACAAAAGTATTAATCGCTCGTGTTACTTTGACATCTCCCTCTTGTATGTGCCTGCATATATATATTGTTGTGCATGCTTTCAATTTTCTTGTGTGCAGTACAAAACCTAGTGTGCATGGTTCCACTGTGCATGTAAGCCTGTGTGTGTGTGCCCGTCTGTATGTACACTGCTATGCATGTATGCCTGTGTGTGTGTGCCCGTCTGTATGTAAACTGCTGTGCATGTATGCCTGTGTGTGTGCCCGTCTGTATGTAAACTGCTGTGCATGTATGCCTGTGTGTGTGCCCGTCTGTATGTAGACTGCTGTGCATGTATGCCTGTGTGTGTGTGCCCGTCTGTATGTAAACTGCTGTGCATGTATGCCTGTGTGTGTGGGCCCGTCTGTATGTAAACTGCTGTGCATGTATGCCTGTGTGTGTGTGTGCCCGTCTGTATGTAAACTGCTGTGCATGTATGCCTGTGTGTGTGTGTGCCCGTCTGTATGTAGACTGCTGTGCATGTATGCCTGTGTGTGTGTGCCCGTCTGTATGTAAACTGCTGTGCATGTATGCCTGTGTGTGTGGGCCCGTCTGTATGTAAACTGCTGTGCATGTAAGCCTGTGTGTGTGTGCCCGTCTGTATGTAAACTGCTGTGCATGTATGCCTGTGTGTGTGTGTGCCCGTCTGCATGTAAACTGCTGTGCATGTATGCCTGTGTGTGTGTGTGCCCGTCTGTATGTAAACTGCTGTGCATGTATGCCTGTGTGTGTGTGCCCGTCTGTATGTAAACTGCTGTGCATGTATGCCTGTGTGTGTGGGCCCGTCTGTATGTAAACTGCTGTGCATGTAAGCCTGTGTGTGTGTGCCCGTCTGTATGTAAACTGCTGTGCATGTATGCCTGTGTGTGTGTGCCCGTCTGTATGTACACTGCTGTGCATGTAAGCCTGTGTGTGTGTGCCCGTCTGTATGTAAACTGCTGTGCATGTATGCCTGTGTGTGTGGGCCCGTCTGTATGTAAACTGCTGTGCATGTATGCCTGTGTGTGTGTGCCCGTCTGTATGTAAACTGCTGTGCATGTATGCCTGTGTGTGTGGGCCCGTCTGTATGTAAACTGCTGTGCATGTAAGCCTGTGTGTGTGCCCGTCTGTATGTAAACTGCTGTGCATGTAAGCCTTTGTGTGTGTGCCCGTCTGTATGGAAACTGCTGTGCATGTAAGCCTGTGTGTGTGTGCCCGTCTGTATGTAAACTGCTGTGCATGTATGCCTGTGTGTGTGTGCCCGTCTGTATGTAAACTGCTGTGCATGTATGCCTGTGTGTGTGTGCCCGTCTGTATGTAAACTGCTGTGCATGTAAGCCTGTGTGTGTGTGCCCGTCTGTATGTAAACTGCTGTGCATGTATGCCTGTGTGTGTGTGTGCCCGTCTGTATGTAAACTGCTGTGCATGTATGCCTGTGTGTGTGGGCCCGTCTGTATGTAAACTGCTGTGCATGTAAGCCTGTGTGTGTGCCCGTCTGTATGTAAACTGCTGTGCATGTATGCCTGTGTGTGTGGGCCCGTCTGTATGTAAACTGCTGTGCATGTAAGCCTGTGTGTGTGCCCGTCTGTATGTAAACTGCTGTGCATGTATGCCTGTGTGTGTGCCCGTCTGTATGTAAACTGCTGTGCATGTATGCCTGTGTGCGTGCCCGTCTGTATGTAAACTGTTGTGAATGTATGCCTGTGTGTGTGCCCGTCTGTATGGAAACTGCTGTGCATGTATGCCTGTGTGTGTGTGTGCCCGTCTGTATGGAAACTGCTGTGCATGTATGCCTGTGTGTGTGTGTGCCCGTTTGTATGTAAACTGCTGTGCATGTATGCCTGTGTGTCCGTCTGTATGTAAACTGCTGTGCATGTATGCCTGTGTGTGTGTCCGTCCGTCTGTATGTAAACTGCTGTGAATGGATTCTGGTTCCAGACGAAGCTATCAGCTGACCTGTGGGGACAACGGAGAATGGAATGGACCCCGTTGTGTGAGGCTACAGTGCCCTTCATTACCAGTAGCCCTAGCTGGTCTCTTTAAGTGCAGTAACAAAGCTCGGAGCCGTTGTGTTCTCAGATGTAAAGACAACAGCCAGGTAAAAAAATATTACACTGTCTGTAAAAACTTCATCTGGTAACCGTTTTTGTAAAGGGGCTTGCGGATACTTCAGATATTGATACTTCATACTATTGATTATGTTATGCATTTTTATTAACGACATATTATTCGCATAAAACCGATGTTTTCGTCTGGGATCCGTGGGAATTCCGGACGAACCGACTCCCTATTAAGGAATGTTCAATGCTGACAAACACAGGTTTACCTGGCCCTGGTTTCATTATTTAAAACCACTGTGGTGTAGCTGGAATACTGCTGACTGCAGCATGATACAACATTCACTGTTGCCCTAAAATGTCATAGAGAAGCATCAAACTATCTTGTTTCTAGCCCAAACAGAAAATCATATGCAAGTCCAACGGTATGTGGTCTGGTGAGTTCAAGCCCTGTCGTTCACATCTTGCTGCCAAATGCGAGCCACCATCGCACCTCCAAGATCAAGTCATCGACTGCCCTCAAGGGAACTATGCCTTTGGTAGGACTACTGTGGATTTGTATTTTGTAACTGCTGCGAAAGCGTTGCGATAACGCAGAAGTGTATTTACAGAAACGATTACTACTTTCCTTCTCAAAGTTAAGTCATTTCAGTAATTACTCATTTTAGGGAATCATAATTATTATAATTAGCTAGACACGGCAAAAGTTTTCTTCTTGTGTGTTCTTCCAGGCACAACCTGCGGGGTGAGATGCCGATTTTCTATCCACGAAGCTGTGTACATGGGAAGGACGACTCGAAGGAAGAAACGTGTCCTCAATGGGCCAGCAACAGGCCAAATCATCACAAATTTCACATGTACAGGATCTTCTCACTGGTTCCCGAACCCGAGACACGTCAAATGTGTGGAGAAGTGCAGCGTTGTAAGTGTCCAATACCGTGTGACATTTCATTGCAGCCAATACGCAGAGGGTGTTACATAATTTCACATTAAGTAACATGAATATTATTTTCATAGGTGAAGGTTACATACATGTACAACAAACAGATAATTATGATTTGTTTGTTTGTTTCTTGTTCAACGCTGCCTTAAAAATATTCCACTTATATGTCGCTGGTCTGTAAATATTCGCATCTGGACCAGACAATGCAGTGATGGACGTCATGAACATCGATCTACGCAACTGGGATACAATGACATGCATCAACCAAGTCAGCAAGCCCGACCCTCCGATTCCGTTAGTCGCATCTTAATTTACTTCAGTTTTGTTTTTGGAATGAAGATTGTTAACTTTGATGAACATTAAAATGTCCACATAAGCCAGAAAGCATGTTGAGAAAATGAGCATTGTTAAAGTGCGTGTGCCAAATCAAGGATCATATTAAAAAAGTCATTCATAGTTTAGGCAAAGAAAAATGTCTTCAAATAGTTTTCAATAGGATTGCCATACCAGCTTGTGACATAAACTTACCTGATTTTGGTGTTTGAGATTGACCAAGTCCTTCAATTACACATGTATTGTTGGTGTATGGTGGGTACAGTTTGTCCACTATGTAAGATAATGCTGTTAATCCTATGGTTTGTCATTAAGTTTTACATTTTCGCCCTTGTTGTACATGAAACTGAAGTTGGTTGAAATTGTTATTGTTGACACATGCAACTATGCAAATACAGTTCATTCCAGTCGCAGGCAGGGCAAAAAGGCTATGTCAAAACAGGTCTTCTCTATTTTATAGCAATACACATTGACCGATGATGTAAATTAACGATAACTATAAATTGTGTTTGTGACATTAAACAGTTACTCTAGTTTCTTTGACTAGGCGTCCATGTCTGATGGATGGTGTGACGGCCGTGACAACCGGGAACACTGCAACTGGGACGGCGGTGACTGTTGTCGCTCCACAGTTGGTGGCCAAGTCATGCCATTTGCCAAAGCATGTACCTCCGAGTGTGCATGTAAAGACCCCAAAGCCAAAGAAAATGTTGCCAAAAGAAAGAAAGGGCGAAAGAAGAAAAAGGGAGACGGGTCTTCAGCACACTAATTTCTACAGTTATTTAGTTCTAACGACATCACTGCCTTCTGTTGGCTCTTGGGGAAGATTGCGATTTAATCATGTCAGATGAAAACATCACATGTTTAACCAAACAATTGGTTTGTGTTGCACTTGATAGTCTAGAAGCCACCAGAAAGATCATTATTTAATTTTCCGTTATGGTAAAGTTTGGTTTTGTCTTCAGAACAGTCACCAAAGTCATGAACTGGCCGAACTCTAATCTTGATTGTCCTATTACATTCCCAGATGATATGTTGAGACGTTGTTTGTAGATAGTGGCATGAGGATTAGTTAAGCAGCTAGTTTCACAAACTGTTACTGTGAATGTCGTGGTATTGTGTTGACAGGGACAGTCTTACTTCAGTTCGGTCCTGTAGACTGCTCAATCATTGACATTTACATCGGGATAGAGAACCATCAGAACAATGGAAGTTAGAACATTTGTCCGTCCAAAGTAAGGAGATCTTTGTAAAATGAGAGTGTCGAGGATCCGTGGCATTGTTTTATGTAACAAATGTATTGGGCATATGCTATGAACGAACATGAGAGTTTCCGTTTGAAGGAGAATGTAGTTCTCTGCATGTTGTTTGGATTCGTGAGAAGTCTAAAGTTAGTGTTAGTCCTACGAGTACCCACGCGATCATATCGCATCCTTAAACAATACCTGGTTTTAGTTTGATGGGGAAACAATTGACGGTTTCCAGGATAATTGAATATTGGATTAGGCGCACTAAGTTATTGTTACTTCGTTTTCAGTGTGGAAAATTTAGCACTGTCAATTCAGAAAGGATTCCGTTCACGGGCCATATCGCGTTGTGCGGAGTCAGGCGTCTTTGCAGGGAGGGATTTATATAGAGTATTTTTCAAAGCACAACTTAAATAGAATGTTGGTTTGAACCTTATAGTTTTTCAGGCGATCAATGCTTTCCTCACCAACCTTCAACATTATGAAAGTAATTGGTACATAAATTGCGTGAGAATGATTCGGTTAAATGAAGTTGCCGTATACATGATGTAACCAACGGAAGAAACCAAAGATTTGTGTTTGCGAGTGATTGTTCCTGGCATGCAATCTTTAGTAGTACATTAAGTCAGACACTCGTGATTTTGTGGCATTTGTATTCGCGTGATTGTGTTGGTGTACATGTTGTGAGTTATGCTTCGACTCTGAGCTGTAAGATGCAGCTCACAGTTGCTGGTGATGTACATATATGTGCATAATAACCTTTAACTTATATACAGTCATACCCGACGTTAGCAGCCTAATGTTGTCCCTTTGTTTGAACGAAGTTATTCAGTGTGGTTGACTTCGAGACCTACCTCAAGGTAGAAATCGTTTCTGGCGACTATGTGCATATAGGGGATCCCGCCATAATACTCTTGTGGTCGATCTTGTTGTCATTACACAGCTGTCGTTTACGTGCAAACTCGTACTTTTTGGCGAAGGGCAGAATGTCACCATCATGAGGAAAGGCCGAGGCAGGTTCTGTTACATTCACTTCTAAATCAAGTCTGCTATTTTGTTAATTAAACACCAGTGTGTGTCTAAACAAACAAAGAAGAAAGCTTGCGCTCAGAACATATCGACCACTGAGGAACAACATAAATGATAATAGAATTATTGATTCTTACGTATATATTTAGAACATTCTGAAAATGTATTAATTGTTTGTGATTACCAAGAGATATTACCTTTCAAACAGCCTCAACCCCAAGCCCTTCTGTTTGAACTTGTATTTCTCCTTTTGCAGGTATTTTGTTCCCCTATTCAAACAATGGGTAGATGTCATTACTCGACATAACCTCAGAACCAAGTCAATTTGTAAATCATTGCGCATTGTCCGTCTGTCTATTCATTTTCAATGCATGGGAATCTGATTTGATTTTTTCAATAATTTAGCACATGTATTAGAAAAAACCCACACATTTTGTAATTGGTTGAAAATCTTACTCCCCTCAATCTCATTCATGTCTGATCTTAGTTCTCGCTAGCGCTAAACAGAGATCAGAGGACATCAAAAGGGCACCAGTCAGAGCGTCGCTTACCAGATGATAAGATTGACAGTCAGAATGTGTTTTCTGATCATGCACTCTTGAAAAGGTTAACACGGAGTATTCCGAGCCACAGTTCCGGGTTGTACGACTGAATCCGTCAAAATCATTGTCTATCTGTTGCTTAATGGGATAACATATGGACGGAATGGACTTTGCATTACCTGTGGGAAATACTGCCATACAATCTAGGTGATCTATTGGACATTACGGAATGATATTCTGTTCAGTTTTTAAAGTTTGAATCGAGAGCTTTGTCAAAATATTTTCCAAGCGTAATATGGAATAGAAGTCACCAGTTTGAAACTTGTGCCGTAAAATTCGTGAAAGCTGATTTCTGATTGGATTATTCCTTTTCGACATTTCATTGGTCGGACAAAGTTCGCGAAAGGTCGTTATGACGTGACCTGTTACGGGATGCCCTCAGATCTTTGTTTAGCGGTAGCGAAAGCTAACATCTGATATTGTTGAAATAGTACTCACTTGAAACTCACAATGACTAGTGAGCTGAAACTGTCACTTGGATTTCTCTATTGAAACGAAATGTGCTTTCATCAGTAAATAATGAAATCCAACGCACTGCACAGTCAAATAAGTACAGACTTAGATATGGAATACATTCGAATCCCCTCATGACAGTCTCAATTTGGCGGCTGTATTTTCTACCGCATATTAACTATCAGTTCATGGCGAGCAACAAGGTCTTGCTGCCCTTCAAAGTAGAAGACGCCATTGTTACTTAAATACAAGTCAAGCTGGTCGACACGAGGAACAATATAATTGTTCGGCCTTATGCTTGTATGAAGTACATTCGTCATCCCTGCGGGAACCTCGTGTTTATGCCATCAACATTTGTCGTTACTTTGTTCTTTGTTTATTGTTTGAATATTGTTATGTCTCTTGTTAGTGTTTTCATATATTATTGTATGTTCCTACCATTTTGTGAATAAAATGAATAAAGATATTTAGTTGTTACTAGCTATCCAGTGCAACGAGGACTTTGTAACAATTCATGATGTGTAGCCCAGACGGGGTGTGGAATGCTCTATATACAAATGTACATATTATTATTCGTAGAAATTGTAGTGGAGGTGTTATTATGTTGTTCTATACTGGGTACTTATACGCGCAGAGGAGGCGTAACATGCTTTACATACATTAAGTCCGAACAGAAGACGACCATCTAGATCTCCATGGTCTGGTGGTAGAGCGTCTGCCCGGAGAGCGGAAGGTCCGGGGTTCGATCTCCGGCCGCGTTATACCAAAATACGTTAAAAGATGATACTTATTGTAAGCCTGCCTGGCGCTCGGCATTAAGGGGCTTAAATAAGGACTGCCCGGCTCGGAATCAGTATACTGTGTCCGAGTGGAGTATTAATGTTAAACTGGTATCTCTGGTATCTCTTGCACTATGAATTTCATTTAAAGGAAATGGGCTGATAATGCTTCGAATTCGTTGAGCTTGTGTGCAGTTTACATGAAAGTGTTGAATAGAAATTCTGTGTGCCAATGACAACTACATTTTACGTTGGTTCGTTGGTAGATTAGGGCGACTTGGCGTAGGTCTACTTGCGCCCAACACATCAAGTGGTTTATATGAACTGTGTAATAGAGCAGCCCCCACAACGACACGGCGTGTGGATCATTGCTCATGATATCAATCACTGGAATGTTTACAGGCCGTTTTGGGCGGAATTTTCTAAGCATCGTATTTGCGCTAAACAAGCGTCGAAATTTAAATATGTGACACCTTGGACACATCGCAAGAGAAAGGGTGTTTTAAGTCAGAGCTATATTCCAACATGGCCTCCGACATTTCAAGTAAAAATGGAGACACACTCTGAAATTAAATTTCGGAAGTTGCTCAACTGGTTTATTAACGTTGTGAAGATTTGTAGCTGGACATCGATCTGGACACTGGCTATTAGTCATGTGCCACAGATCCTTTTATTTCTAGACCAACTGTTAGATTTGTTTGCCTGTTATCACTTATTGTTCCGCCACACTGTGGGTGTCAATGTAGATTGCCTCCTTGATGGTTTTTTCAGTGTCTGCCCGGGATGTTTCAATACGTTGATTGGAAATGTCATTGTTTGAAAAGTTAACATCGTTTAATACTTCAGAAGTAAAATGTTGCTCACAGAAAACATTCTGACCACTTTCACATTTCCATCTTGGAACGTCCAGATAAATATCAAAGTCTTGGAACAGAACCTAGTCACATTGTTGTTTAACGCCAGCAATATTCCAGCTATATGACGGCGGTCTGTAAAAAATCGAGTCTGGGCCAGACAATCTAGTGATTGACATAATGAGCATCGATCCAAGCAATTTGGATACGATGACATGCATCAACCAAGTCAGCGAGCTGGCCCACCCGATCCGGTTACGACAAGCATAGTCGCCTTTTAGGGCAAGAATATGTTGCTGAAGACCTATTCTACTAAGGATCTTCACATTTAGAATAGAAAGATGAGGATCTTCTGTCTAAATCCATTCTGGTGAGTTTAAATTAATTTAGAATGTTCAAGTCTGAATTGCCTAAAATATTTTCGACAATAGTACCATCGTAGTCTGGTTTTATTAATTACTGTGACTTACAATCGCAATATTAATTAATCTAGTTTTGTTGAAGTAAACCTAAACTCACCAACTTTTGCTCCTTGACAGACAAATCAGACTTTGGAAAAATAGAAAAGCCTTCTCTTATTTCTTTTCGGGGGAAACTGAAGTGGTCTTGTATTAAAAACATTGCTCCAAGGCGATAGTAATGTTTTTTGAAAGCATAACTCTGGCAGCATGGATATCTTTAAATATGTCTTTCAGATTATCGCCTGAATTACGAAACTCTTAGCATTCCAGTGCAGTATAATAAGGAAAACAAGAGTTTTATCCATTATTCCATTTCATCATGTAAACTATTCAAGATATCTTTTAAGCCACCAAAAGAGGGATGGGTGATATCAGCTGACACAGGTCTATTTTGATCTTTCTTTTTACTTGCATTGAGGTAACCAGAAATGATCTCGAACGAAAACGTCATAGATGTTTGGGGGGGAGTTCCTGGAATTATAGTAGGTTGAACCAGTGATAAAGCAGCTCTTGGAACTGTTTTAAAGTGTTTGTACTCTACAGGTACACGAACAAACAGGAACATCGGGTGGAACATCAGATCGTACATCGGGTTGTCTAGGAGTATGTGAAAGACAGGAGGGCCTTTCTGGGTGAAGGTGAAACAATACTGCTGCTTGATAAAGCAGACGCGTGGGCTGCAGAAGAGCTTGACAATGCTGGTGATTTTGGCATACAATATCCATTTCTTGCTCGGACTCGTTGAGCCCACACTGCTTCCTTGTACTGATCACAGCCTCGGTAAACAACAGTGGTTGCCTGCACAGTTTCGACACTTTGAAACACAGTTGGCCTTACAATTTTCAATCTTATGGTCCGGAATGTTACTGAGATAACGAGTGACCAAAACGCGTTGACAACCGACACATTATTGCTAAAGACGGACACGAATTGATTGTAATTCATCTTGATCTACTGAGGTTGGGCAAATTTCAACAAAACAGGCGTAGTGACTTCTTGTTCCTCTTAATAAACGCTTGGCATGAATAACTTTTTGACCTAAAAGCTGTTCAACAATTTCATTTACCTCAACGTCCCAGTCAATGTTATATGTCATCCTTTTGCTCTGATTCAGATGTGTCGGGACACAAACCCTGACACTGATGTCATCCTTCCATTTATTGCCACCTTCCATTTGATCAAACAAATCACAAGATCACCTTTTTCAGTGTTATAGCCTTCATCTCTGGTCAACTATCGAAAATAAAATACAACTATAATGGTGAGAACATTTGTGGTCTTTTCACTTGGTTTTATATTGGTATAATCGTTTTCTTATGACCGTTGTGATATATGTTTTCTCGAAATGCATCATCAGTAAACGTGTCTTCAAATCCAAATGAATTTAAAATATCTTCATTATCAGAATCCATATTGAAGCGATCTTGAGATTTACAACCGAGATGAGCTCACCAAAACACAGCCAACAAAAGCTGGTAACTGGTAGCCCATGTTATATTAAAACAGTGAAAATGGGGCAATTGCTAATGCTGACCGTAATATAAAGATATCTAGGTGATATCATAAAAATATAACTGCCCCCATGCCGTAGAAGAGCGTCTGCCCGGAGAGATGACTATACTTTGTCCTGTGTCTGAGTTGGGCATCCATGGAAAACTGCGGCATGACATGTCAGTGGTTTAGCACTACAAGACCGGCTTAAGTCCGACTACAAGCAGCCACATACACGTGCATCCACTTCGCAATATAAGTGTAATGATCTTAAATGCGACGTTAAAGTCTGTTTCGTGTCTGTTGGCAGCAAGATACTCACATACGTGACTTTTGAATGTGAACAGGTGCTCATAAAAAAATATTTTGTTTAATCATAAATAACGCATACACAATGCCACGGCTTGCTGAAAATCAACCTGTCTACGCGTCGTGGGTATGCAGGATTGGCACAAAACGAAGTTGGCAGACATTTTAATGTTCATCGAAACAATATAATATCTTTGAGGACGTTATCTATAGCAGGGCAACACCGATGACTCGTCCAAGTGTGACGTCACGTCAACAAGACAACCATATTCGGTTGGTGCATCTACGGAATCGACACCAAATTGCCACATTAACAGTTCGGGCAATTCCTGGGTTGATACCAATTAGTGGCAGAACCGTACCCGATCTGTTTAGGGAGCACCATTCGCCGACGTCCAGCGATACGTCCACTTTGGATTCCACGCCATATAAGAGGCATAGCAGTGCACGGCCTCGTTATTAAACATCAACACTTCCTGCACGTTCAGTACCCGTGTGTAAACATATACACCTAAAAAGGGATAGTAATGTTGTAGAGTGCTGAAGCCCGACACATAAAACCAGAGATAAAAATGATATGAAAACGCTCTGGGACTGTGTCCTCCCAACTATGCAACAGACCCTTCTACTGGGGAGTTGATATCAGTGAACAACATTACCTACACCCAGGTGTACAAAGTGAGATGGGGTGAAATGGGTTTTAACGTCGCGTCCAAGGTTATTGCACTTACATAGCGACGTGCATACACGTGCGTGTGTGTGTGTGTGTGTGTGTGTGTGTCTGCTTGTACTAGGACGGACTAATGCCGATTTTATAGTGCTAGCCCACTGAGATACTATGCCACAGTTTATCATGAATAACCCACTCAGACACAGTATACTGACTCAGCTCCATAGGGTAACAAAAAGTATTATCCATTAACGACCTTCCGCTCTCTGGGCGGACGCTCTACCGCTAGACCACGGAGGCGGTCCCTTAAGTACAACATGTACGTGATATAATGTAATATCATAAGATGAAAGCCTCAGTTATGGTGAAACCAAACGTATGTAAAAACTGCCAGAATTATAACGGCTCTTCGTGCACTATATACGGCTGTACTGCAGATGTATAATATATATACGTATTGTAATTCAAACAGAAAACAGAGACTGAAATTACGCTCCCTTTTTACAGCACAGTAGTTAATCTCAAAAGCACGTTAGAATTCACTCTACACAGACAGAATGTCGGCCACAGACGAAAACCGACAGAACACGTTCCTAGCTCATAAAATAGTGCGAAGTTGAAGTACAGAAAACTATGTATAGGATCTTTTTTACAAACATCATCATTCTTTTTTAAATGTTGACTATGCGTACCAAATACGAATTTATGTGCATCCTGCGTACGACACAGCTGAGTCCCGAACTAATATCCTTAAAATAGACTCCCGAATCCCCCCGAATCAAAAGCAGGTTACATCGATAGAAGCAAACAGTTTGAGGAGAACAGTCCTTATAATGATAACATACAGCAAAACCCTTAAAAAAGGGCAATTTTCTACTAGCCCTTAGATAGCTTACCGTAATTATTGTGCAGTTTGGCAAGGGCTATAGGACTAGTGCCGATTTCTAACACTTGGTTGGCAGTCTCATATCTCCCAAATTAATATCGTTTTGCGCTGTGTCAAGGTAGAGTTACCTCCCTTTCCTTGTTTATGCAGCACACACACACGGAGACTGTTGGGTTCAGAGGAAATGGGTCAGTGGTAAGACACTAGTACCCTGTGCCTGTAGCTGGTTCAACTACTCGATACTATTATATATATATAACATGACGTTGATGATAGGGCTGAAATTGAGGTTCCAAGCAAATGACAGCAGAGGGAGGAAGCGAGTTGCTCCTCTCGTGACCTGTAATACACAATACCTGTTCTCGCCTGATGAGACGTAACTCCATATATAAAGATATCGCAACATGTTGATACTAATTTCACGTTTGGTCGAAGCCTACATATATAAGCCCCTTGACCCAAACCTTGGTCGTATGCATACTGATTATTCATAATCCAAAACAGGAAGTTATGTAAAGCACATATTCCACACGTATAACTCAACAAGATAGCCATACCGCGATAATATAGAGTTGCCCGCCCTTGTGTCGCGTTTCACATGTACTTTGTTTATCGATCTCGGTAAAGGAAATCAGCATCGATCAATTGATGTGTCATAAAAATTGAACAAAGAACATGAAACATTTACGTGTGATCTCTAGAGTACGTTGAGAGTTGCGAGATGTGGCTTCACTTCATTTACTGTGCCGTGTTTAGGTAGACATAATACTATTCTACATGTCTAAAGACTTTCCACGATACGTCCATGACGTTTTACTCGCTTTTGATCGCCCGAGCAAACTCGGACCAAACACAGACCACGTGCAAACACTTCTGATAGAGACAATGTTGAGAATGTACAGTATTAAAGAATTTGTTATCCATAAATTGTGTCTACTTTGTTGAGAGTGCAGAGGGCCGTAAGAGGCACCTATGCTTGTCGTAAGACGCGAGTATGCTTGTCGTAAGAGGCAACTATGCTTGTCGTAACACGCGAGTATGCTTGTCGTAAGAGGCAACTATGCTTGTCGTAACACGCGAGTATGCTTGTCGTAAGAGGCGACTATGCTTGTCGTAACACGCGAGTATGCTTGTCGTAAGAGGCACCTATGCTTGTAACACGCGAGTATGCTTGTCGTAAGAGACACCTATGCTTGTCGTAACACGCGAGTATGCTTGTCGTAAGAGACACCTCTGCTTGTCGTAACACGCGAGTATGCTTGTCGTAAGATGCACCTATGCTTGTCGTAAGAGGCGACAATGCTTGTCGTAAGATGCACCTATGCTTGTCGTAAGAGGCACCTATGCTTGTCGTAAGAGGCGACGAACGGGATTGGGTGGTCAGGCTCGCTGACTTGGTTGATGCATGTCATCGTATCCCAATTGCTTGGATCGATGCTCATTATGTCAATCACTGGATTGTCTGGTCAAGACTCGATTATTTACAGACCGCCCCCATATAGCTGGAATATTGCATGCGATATTATACAGTGGTATATAGGTAGATATTATACAATTTGGCACACGGGCCCGCCAGGCCAATTAGTGGCTTTGCCGAGGAGAGAATGTCCGAAAAGGAAGGGCAACCTGGGGGACTTTGGGGCTGCTTATTCAATTCCCGGGGAAATTTGTAATTTTGAAGAATACAGTGCTATAACTGGTGGGGGAACTAAGGGAGTTTGTGTGGCTGTGTGTTATTTTCTTATATTTTCTTTTAGGGTTTGTTTTTGGGGGGTTTTAGATTGGTGATAGGAAGATTTTGTAGTTTATTAGATGCGAGCTAGTAGGCCTGTTTTAATTAGGAAAATGCCTGATGCTTTGAAGTTTTGTAGTTCGTTTAGTGGGTTTAGAAGTGTTGCCAGAGACATTTGGTTGTTGCAGGTTATTGTGGATTTGAGGGTTCTGTGTTGTCGGTGGTGTGTGCAGTGTAATAGTGCGTGTTCAGGTGTTTCTATTAGCTTACAGTGAGGGCATTTACATGTTTGGTGTTTTCTGATGTTGCCTAGGTGAGAGTTTAGTGTGTCCTGTCTGTAATTTGATTATTGCCCTGTCGATATTTTTGGATTTATGGAGGGTTTTTTAGTGGCTTTTGGAGCACCTGTTTTAGTTTACAGTTTAATTTCTGATATTGGTTTTGCCACTTTGGAAGATTTTACTCTTAGTGATACTTTTAATCTCGTTTTTAGATATTGGTAGGTTGATGCTTTTTTTCTCTAGTCTTAGTGATGCTTTGGCTGCTTTGCCAGCGTGTTCGTTACCAAACACTCCAACGTGGCAGGGATCCATCCGAATTCTATTTCGGAGTTTGTTGGAGCTCTTTTAGTATCTGTTGAAGTAATTTAGGTCGATTTTTTTGTGTTTTGTAGCTTGGAGTCCACTTAGTGAATCAGTTAGGATTAGGATTGGTTTTTTTTGTTTTTTAATTTAGGGGTTATGTAGAGCTGTAGCCATCCCCATTAATTCGGCTGTGAAAATTGATTGATTTTTTGGGAGCCTATAGCATTTGTTTCTTTTGTTGGTTGGTATATATTGATGCCGAATCATGTGTGTTCCTGTGTGGGAGAACCCGTCTGTATAGATGTGACACCAATTTGGCCCTTTTTCGTGTATGTATTATAGTGTGATGGCTTTGGCGGTATTGGGGTCGGTTTCTTTATTTAGTTTGGAGGAAAGTGTTGGATCTATATTGTTTTTTTTTAGTTTGGATGTGACTATGTTGTTTGGTTTTGTGTTTAGTCTTAAATCGTTTAAGTTGTGTATGTTTAAGTAGTTGAGTGTGTTGAGAGATCGGTGTTAATAATGGGTTCTTCCGTGCTAGTGTTTGTTTTTTTAAGCTTTTATTGTTTTTGAGGATGTGTTTGATTGGGTTGAGGTCCAGACATGTATTGTTAACTGTTCTCGGCTTAAATCAAGGGGGATTGTGCCAGTTAGGACCTTCAGTAAGCGAGGTGCCCTGTTGTGTGCGAGTGATTATCTTAAGTCCTTGGAATTGGATTGAGTTTAGTTTATCGTTATCCCCCAGTTGGAACGTGTCAGGCAGCGCAGTGTATTTAGATCTTTACTGCATCTGTTTATTAGGTTTTGATGTGAGCACCCCAGGTTAGTTGTTCATCAAAGATTAGTCCTAGAAATTTAGTCTGTTTTTCTTGTTTTGAAATTCATAGGATTTATGTTTAGTTGTAGTTTGGGGTGTTTTGTTTTGTGTTTGAAAACTATCCCTGTTTTTTTTGTCGGCGTTTAGTGAGATGCCCCGTTTATTTGCGCATATTTGTATTTGGTTCCTTCTGCAGTATTTTTGTGCCATACTTATGAGTGAGTGAGTATGGTTTTACGCCGCTTTTAGCAATATTCCAACAATATCACGTCGGGGGACACCAGAAATGGGCTTCACATATTGTACCCATGTCAGGAATCGAACCCGGGTCTTCGGCGTGACGAGCGAACGCTTTAACCACTAGGCTACCCGACCGCCCCCCCCGCCCCCCCCCCCCCCCCCCCCCCCCGCTCCCCGCTCCCTCCCCAACCCCCCATATTTATGCTTATAGTGCATATGTTATCACCAACAATTGGACTAAACCAGTGTGTTACAGGTAAGAGTCAGGAGATAATCAGTCATATCATTTCTTGTTTTAAGTTGTCTGACTGATGGGACATCTGACTAATGGGAGGTCACCGTTTTGTCGCTCTGTTTTAATTCACAATATCAATCACCGGTCAATCTCATTAAAATCAGATTTTAGTTCTAAAGTCATCCCATTAAAAGTCACGTCAGAACGACCTGTTTAGAGAGGGAGTGAGAGGAGGAATTTGCAAGCAGAATGTATTTTGTCTTATATCTTCGTTAGAGGTATACTCCCAAGTATTCTGACGGTTTCCAGGTCAAGCCAGGAGACAACCCGACCTAGCGATGTCGTCATCTTTCACCACCCAGGACGGGGCCCGTGGACACCCAGTATGATACCATTTGCTGTGAAGCTGGAGACTTACTTCAGAATGACAGACATACCATATCAGGTAATAGAACATTTACTGATCTATGTGAGAGTGAGTGAGTTGGGTTTAACGCCGCTTTTAACATTATTCCAGTTATATCGCGGCGTGTCGGCTCAATGTGGGAGGAAAGCCCGAAGTGATGCAGGTCTCAGACGTTTACATCTTCGGTGAATGGTGCTGACAAATCTAGAAACATAATCGGGGCGAACCGGGATTCGAACCCACAATCATAGGTTTCTGGCGTGCCCAAGGGACGCAACTCTGCACAGCGAATCGCGGCGCCTTCGACGACTGGGCCACCCGTACCCCCCTACTGATCTATGTGTATCGTTATCTCTTAAATAGCTCGCCATGTATGTTAACGTTTAACTATAATAATAATAAAAATATTAATAATTTGCTCCAAAGTTATCACTTTACACAGTTCAAAGTTGGAGAAGAAGAATTATTAAAACATGTGGGCCATTATACATCCTATGGATTGAACACGTGTCATATTGGTGAGAGATGGTAATACACGTTATGTTTATTTATTTTACAGCGTCTCAAAAACATTGCATGATATACACTACAACGTAAAAGTCTTTTACTTTATTTCGCAAAATTTCCGCAGAATGTTTGTAAAACTTTTGCGCTGCTACGCGGGGCCTACGCAGAATGTTTGTAAAATTTCTGCGTAGCTACGCAAACACCCCTGCGGAGCTACTGCGGAGTATCGGCGAAACTAATTGCCTCTTTTATGGGACAAATTAGTTTTATGACCCTCGGGCGTCGGCGGCAAAGGCGTGGTGTTGGAAGACAAGTTATACATGTACAACCCATATGGTGACTGTTTTGTCCCAATTCATATTCTAATTTCATTCATAATACCTCACAATTTCAGTACTCCTTGATACTTTACATGAAATGACTTCAAATGTTAAGTACAATAGGTTAAACGAAAACAAATGATAATGCATTGTCCAATGAAGGATTGTGTCTGTCATCTTGCAGATTTAGACTCAGAATGTGCTCATTCGATTTAGGAACGAGACTAATTGATTATCATGAATATGCATTATGCAGTTAAGAGTTATTTATATACATGTGTGCACACTATAAAAATGTATTCACTTTAACGTCGTATACGAGTCGAATGGTCCATGCCAATTGGTTGGTTTGTTGTTTAACGCCGCACTCAGCAATAGTCCAGCTATATGACGGAGGTCTGGAAATAATCGAGTCTCGACCAGACAATCCAGTGATCATTAGCATCGATCCACACAATTTGGATCGTTGATATGCTTCAAGCAAGTCAGCGAGCCTGACCACTCGATCCCGTTAGTCGCATCTTACGACAAGCATAGTCGCTTTTTACGGCAAGCATGGGTTGCTGAAGACCTATTCTACTCCGGATCTTCACGGGTCCCATGTCAGTTGGAACGAAATGTAGAACGGGTGTGTAAGGTTTTGAACTCGGCAAAATACACGTACATGTAGGTTTGTTAAATATTATTATAAAACGAATTTCATTTTAATTCCTTTCATTCAAAATGTCTTCGGAAATTGAATAATGCTTGTAAAATAGAGCTGACTTGATGGGAGGTGCGACGTTAGCCAGCTGAGACTGTGTATGTGGACACACAGTTGCACCGATTACAGCATAGATGTGGGCTCTTTGTTCAAGCAATATATATAGAGAGAGTTACGAGGTATAGCATTAAGAATAATTACATGAAAATAACATTGTCAGAGAATACCTCCGTACACCATTGTGGTAACGCATTTTCGTAGTAAATTCCGTCAATCTATTGAAAGCGGTAGAGTCCTCGAATTACAGTCCGTGTGTAAGAATGACTGGTATCTGGATCAGTATCCCAGTATTCCAGTTATATCATGGCCTGTCAGCTTAATGTGGGAGGAAAGCCCGAAGTGATGCAGGTCTCAGACGTTTATCAATTCGGTGAAACCCACGAGCACGGGTATGGTGCTGACAAATCTAGAAACATATTCGGGGAGAACCGGGATTCGAACCCACAATCATAGGTACGCAACTCTGCACAGCGAATCGCGGCGCCTTAGACGACTGGGCCACCCGTGCCCCCATCAAGGTACATTCCTTATGGCATTATGATAGACTAAAACACTTTAATATGAAGTGTTATACGTAAAATTTATACACAAGGTTTCGACGACGTGTAAGTATAAAATAAGCGGTTCAACGGCGGAGAATAAAAAGCATAATTTATCTACATCATTCAGATAATCAAAATCTTCTTTAACATCTGGAACAATATTTTCGATAGAATTGCGGAGATCATCATAGACAGGGCATTTCCAAATCACATATATTTCATGTTCAACATCATTACAACACAGAGGACATATTCGCTGTTCCAACGGCAGGTTGTCATAACGCCCAGTCTCCAGTCTTGTTGCCGAGGAAAAATCTACAGACCCGGTTCTGCACCTTGGTCACTTCACTGTAATCTTTGGTTCCCCAGGCCATATTGCCGCTCCATGCGTAATAACTGGAAGGACGACAGATTCATAACATTTGGTATATGCATTAGATCGGTTGGCTTTCTTGAAATCTATAAATGCTGCATATGCAGCGAGTTTCGTTTTCTTTCTTGTCTCCGCAATATTAGTAAGTGTTGATATGTGATCAATAGTACTTCTACGTTCCCGGAATCCTTTTTGACATGACAAAATGAATGATCAGGGACCAAGCGCGAAACCCACGCCACAGCTACCACAAACTCTGCTGACAATCTCACTTGCACGCTCTACGTGAAACGTTTCATAACACTGCAGATCTTCATTGGGAATTATGTAATAGTCAACCACAGCTGAGCCACGTGTAGAAATGGAAGTAAAATTATTTTGCGTACAATTTCTGCCGTTTAAAACACACATATTGCTTTTAACTAAACGATCACACAAAATATCACCATACTTATATCTAGTAAAATCAACCGCATCTCTCTCACCTAAACAATTTATACCTTCAATATAATCCGGCATACTACCAATTCTACAATTAAAATCACCACAAATTGTGACACTACCGGTCTTCAAAAATGATAAACAACAATGAATCAAGAAATTCACAAATATCAACACTGTCGATTAGACGGACTCTGTAATAAGATGCAACTTTCTCTTAGGCGAGTGGCATTGTGTATAAAAGATATACAACGTACTAGTGAGAATATGGAAATTAGCATAAGAAGGCTGTGTTTTTTTCTGAGTTATTCCCAACTTCAAATCAAAAGTGGCAAAGTTGAATTTGTGTCCCAATATTCATTTATTTTTTCGTCATTCGGCGGAATATCATATCACTAATTTTCGAGTATCCCCGCACCTTAATATTCCCGGTGTACATGGTATATATCTTCAATGTAAAGTTCTACATTAGAAAACTCAAACCCCAGTGTGCACACACATTTAACTTTAATCACAATACAGTTATTTTCGCTTGAGAGTTGTGCACATTATACATGTACATTGTGTTGCCACACTGCCACATGTGACACTCTGAACTGATCATCCTGAACATAATATGGATAAATACCGGTTATTAAATAATCCTGCAATATATCGACATGATATGTATACATGTTCCTGATGTCAATCACTTGACTGTCTGGTCCAGACTCGATTATTTACAGACCGCCGTCATATAACTGAAATATTTCCGAGTGCTGTGTTAAACTACAAACAAACAAACAAACATGTAGGTACACCAGATTAAAGGGTTCACATTGTACTCATATGGGACATCAATCCGAATTTTTGTGTGACAAAATAATGCTTCGACTACCACTCCACACATTCACGAAAGCATTACTTGAAAGTGCCCTTTAATATCTGGAGAAAAACGAAAACTTGCACTGATTTAGCAGCACTGATGACAAATGATGTACATAATACATTAATTACAAACTAATACAAGATAATTAGCCTTCTCACTGACCGTCGGTCTGATTTCTACTGTTATATCACAATGACACTGAGCACATATCACGCACAGAAAGATCTATATTTTATAGTTGTTTTTTTTATTTAAATAACACGGGAATTGAGGCACATACATCAACTATGATGTAACCAGTGTCAAAGTGGTATTCATCAAACCGCTACATGAGTATATCCTAGTATATAATATTTCAATGTCTACATGAGTATTTGTACAAGACAGGGAACACATATGCTAGTTGACCATGGATTGAATATTCATGTCAGTAAGAATATCTAATGACAGCATTATTATAGCAGGAATATATCACATGTACCTGCAATCCATTCACGATGGTCCCATAAAACTTCCGATTAGTGCTATAAAGCAATTAAAATGTTTTCGCAGATGTCCGCAGATTATTCACGAATTATTTGTAAATTATTCGGGAATTATTTGCAATTGATCCGCGAATTATTGGCAATTTTACTGCAGAACTCGATAACAAACTTTTGCGTTTTACTGATGGATCAGAGTAAGATATCACCTTATTTAATTTACAACGAGATAGGTAGACATAAAATCTTTGACAAACACGTTTGAATCTGATGTAAATATTAACATTGCACATGAAAACAAAGTGAAAGTCATGTTCAGTTGTGTTACAGTTACATAATACACACACTCGCTGTACATAAAACACACACTCGCTGTACATAATACACACACTCGCTGTACATAATACACACACTCGCTGTACATAATACGCACAGTCGCTGTACATAATACACACACTCGCTGTACATAATACACACACTCGCTGTACATAATACACACTCTCGCTGTACATAATACACACACTCGTTGTACATAATACACACACTCGCTGTACATAATACACACTCTCGCTGTACATAATACACACTCTCGCTGTACATAATACACACACTCGTTGTACATAATACACACACTCGCTGTACATAATACACACTCTCGCTGTACATAATACACACTCTCGCTGTACATAATACACACACTCGTTGTACATAATACACACACTCGCTGTACATAATACACACTCTCGCTGTACATAATACACACTCTCGCTGTACATAATACACACACTCGTTGTACATAATACACACACTCGTTGTACATAATACACACACTCGCTGTACATAATACACACTCTCGCTGTACATAATACACACACTCGTACATAATACACACACTCGCTGTACATAATACACACACTCGCTGTACATAATACACACTCTCGCTGTACATAACCTACTTAATGTAGAGGTAATGATGGCAACTGCTCACTGATTTTCTCAATTCTAGGGGGATTATGGACTGAAGACTTGCCCCGGTACCAGGAAGTTCCCATGGATCGAGTATAACGGCACCGTGCTGGGAGATTCCTCCATGATAATACAATACTTCAACAAGAAGTTTGACATTGACCTCAACAAGGATCTAACTCCGGAACAAAGGGCGACTGCGAGAGCTATGCAGAAGATGGTAGAGGAACATTTGTATTGGTATGCAGATGTCCTTTACATCACATATTGGCTAAAAAGCTGTCCGTATTTTTCCCATCGCCCGCTGCCATGAATTTTCATTCAGATGTGAAATAATGAAAACCACGCCGCTGTGGAAAATTAAGCCCCGATGTAATAAAAACATACCACTGCCTTTGCTCTCTGTCTAAAAAACCCAAGTCAGCTTGATCTTTCTTAGAATTCGTTTCTGAAGCAAAGCGACTCGATCTACGTCATAATTTCATTTAAACATGGTATCAAGTGTTTTTTTTAACTAACCTACCATTCTTAAATTCCATGATAATTACACAATTGCTGCAATTTTGTTAAATATTATACATTGTATATACATTTATTTAACTTTTTATTAACACTTTTTGTAAGCAATGTCAATGAATCGTATAGGACTTGTGCTTTGTTTCAGGGCAGGGGTGTGTCTGCGATGGAATCACTATTTCGACCTTTCTTTGATGACCCAGGCGATGGGAATGCCCTACAGGCTAATCACGTGGTGGGTCAGCAGAAGGATGACGACTAACGCCTGGGCTCAAGGCATGGGGAGACACTCATTGGAGGAGATTGAGGGCATATTGAACGATGATCTTCAAGCCATATCAGATTTTATAGGTGAAGCATTCTATCTGCAGGTCATTTCGTCCGTAGATACAGTTAATATGTGCATAACTATGTATGGGTAAATAGATGATATGTTCATAGTTCAAGTTGATTGTCTGAAGAAGGAAAGATCTTTGAAGTCATCACTCGATGAGTGTCCTTTAGCACCCCCCTGCATCCTCCCCACCACACATCACAGATAAATATGTAAACAACTATCAGTTACAAAAGTAACGTGCACGGTTACGTCTGATCCGAACTGTTTGGAAACACCGTGTGATATTGAGATGACAGCTTAGAGGAATGATCACTCGTATTACATGTCTCACAAGTTTAACGGCGTTGGTCAGCAGTGTCAGTATGCCAGGATAGGACAGTGCGGTGCCAGTATGCCAGGATATGAAAGTGCATTGCCAGTATGCCAGGATATGATAGTGTATTGCCAGTATGTCAGGATATGATAGTGCATTGCCAGTATGCCAGGAAATGATAGTGTATTGTCAGTATGCCAGGATATAATAGTGCAGTGTCAGTATGCCAGGATATGATAGTGCATTGCCAGTATTCCTGGATATGATAGTGCAGTGTCAGTATGCCAGGATATGATAGTGCAGTGTCAGTACGCCAGGATTTGATAGTGCATTGCCAGTATGCCAGGATATGATAGTGCATTGCCAGTATGCCTGGATATGATAGTGCAGTGTAAGTATGCCAGGATATGATAGTGCAGTGTCAGTATGCCTGGATATGATAGTGCATTACCAGTATGCCAGGATATGATAGTGTATTGCCAGTATGCCAGGATATGATATTGCAGTGTCAGTATGCCAGGATATGATAGTGCAGTGTCAGTATGCCAGGATATGATAGTGCATTGCCAGAATGCCAGGATATGATAGTGCATTGCCAGTATGCCAGGATATGATAGTGCAGTGTCAGTATGGCAGGATATGATAATGCATTGCCAGTATTCCTGGATATGATAGTGCAGTGTCAGTATGCCAGGATATGAAAGTGCAGTGTCAGTACGCCAGGATATGATAGTGCATTGCCAGTATGCCAGGATATGATAGTACAGTGTAAGTATGCCAGGATATGATAGTGCATTGCCAGTACGCCAGGATATGATAGTGCATTGCCAGTATGCCTGGATATGATAGTACAGTGTAAGTATGCCAGGATATGATAGTGCAGTGTCAGTATGCCAGGATATGATAGTGCAGTGTAAGTATGCCAGGATATGATAGTGCAGTGTAAGTATGCCAGGATATGATAGTGCAGTGTCAGTATGCCTGGATATGATAGTGCATTACCAGTATGCCAGGATATGATAGTGTATTGCCAGTATGCCAGGATATGATAGTGCAGTGTCAGTATGCCAGGATATGATAGTGCAGTGTCAGTACTATGCCAGAATATGATAGTGCATTGCCAGTATGCCAGGATATGATAGTGCATAGATAATAACGTACTCTGCTTGTAACTAAGACGCGAGTATTCAGTAGAAAGCCACATGGCGAACACTACGATCAGTTGACAACTTGACACAAGCTCCAAGTGTTGAGAAAGTGTAAATTACATTGAAACGTACATAAAATGCCTTTCATGGGTTAAGATTTCCGGGCGAATACAAATCTGGAAAAGTATTGATGTGCTGGCAAAGTAAAACAAGGAAATGTTTACGTAGAAATGTAAATAGTGTTAGAAAGTGACATGTTACTCTTTTAACATATATATTAAGAAAAGTGCAGCATGTTTCAAACAAAGATAATTACTGAAAAGTAGTATTACGGTTCGTTTAGTTTTATGCTGTAAATGTACATGTGATAGATATTTACTACGAATTGATGAATATTTTTCACAAAGAGTACATGATACTCATCTTCGATAACCCTACTATCACATTTCGAGTCTAAATGTGCTCACCCATATCATCTAAGCTTTTAATTAATAAACACTGATGCGGGCCGTGCGGGCGCGCTCTCGTTCTGGTCCGGTTTATAGTGCTCGCCCCTTGGCATACCATACCGCAGTTTAACATGAATAGTTTTACTCACAGTCACTACCATATCTTAACATGTTGTGGTATATCTCAGCCAGGGGGGCGAATCACCGACCTTACGCTTTCCTGACTCTATCCATTTGATCACGGAGGGCGTTGGCTCATGATTCGAAAAAGCAAGTTGCGGACTCTTTGCACCGTCTTCTTCTTTCTTTCTGTAACTCAAGGATTTTTTTTAAACAGTCAATGATTAAATACATGTGTGTTGAGTGTAGGATAGTTTGTACAATACTGCAAATCTAGTTGTGCTATCTCTTGCCAGGCGAAAAGCCGTTCCTCATGGGCAAGAAAGCGACTGAAGTGGATTGCGCAATGTTCGGAATGCTGTCACAGGTGCGATGGAATATGCCTGGTTTGGGAGAGGAAGGAGTCCGCCTTATTGAAGGTAAATCAATGTGTTCATACCGTGTTTATGAAATATACAGAAGTAACTCTGACGTAATAGCCAACATTTCTTTGTTCATTACATAGTTAATGAAGCGGAATGAAGGTACAGAAACAAACAGACTAAGGCGACCTCAGTTTATATCCACCATCCAATACCACTGCTTTTGAAATCGTTTGACTTTTCAGAACGCTACCCTCGCATCTGTGCCTTCTGTGACCGGATGAAGGAGACCTACTGGCCAGACTGGGACGAGTGCATCACGTTCGGTGGAACGCGGATACCGACAAAGTAAAATGAAGAGGTTACATACAAACCACACCAAAGATCCGGTTTTAAATTTCTTAATAGCTACAAATTGTGGAGGCGGGTGGTCGACTTCATTGTCATGTGTGTTTTTGCAATATTGTTTTCTTGTTGTAAAACTACCCATCATTATATTGTTGTATTGTCAAAGAATATTATTAAGTATTATATAGAATATGAAATGTCGATACAACATCACTCCCACATTCCATAAGTGCCAGGGCACAACCACAGGACTGACTGCTATTCCGATGTGGGGGCACGGCTTGCTGTGTCGTCTAAGGAAGTGCGCACAGAGCCGACAGAAATCTTGACCTTAAGTGACGTTTCTATTGTGTATCAGCGCCATACTACCCCCGAAGTGCCATATCAAGTCCGCCTAGACTCAGTTTTGCAAGGAGAGGCCTTCTGAACGACCACTGCATCGAGTTTATGTGCATTGTGTTTAGAACGTCAGCAACCCTGCAGAGTCCTTCGCTTGGATGAAGTCGACTGGCCTGAAAAGTGAAAGAAGGTGTTCTGTTTGCTGCTCGGGACCAGTCACTTCCCACCCGAAACCGACAATGTGTGATTTTGCAGCAAAATGTAAATATGAAAAGTAGATTATGTAATGAATTTAATGACATGCCCAGCTTTGGCACAAACACAGTATCT
Organism: Haliotis cracherodii; assembly: GCF_022045235.1. Classification (NCBI taxonomy): domain Eukaryota; kingdom Metazoa; phylum Mollusca; class Gastropoda; order Lepetellida; family Haliotidae; genus Haliotis; species Haliotis cracherodii. The sequence continues at coordinate 2,570,535 of NW_027266282.1, read as the reverse complement.
AAAGCGACATGGTGATGTAGCTCGATCATTTTATACGCCGTCTCCGCTTGATTTTTACACAGAGGTCCATCCATGGTACGACCCGGAATATCTAGAGGGCGTCGTGGAAAATGTTAAATACAAAATTCTTTGGAATAGGCCCGTTTACAGCTTCAGACGTATCCAGGCCAACAAACCTTATCTTGTCCTTTTTGATAAATCCAATGAAATCATATTTGTCACTGAATTGACTGTCCCTTTTGACATTAATGTGATTGACAAGATTCAGGAAAAACATGACAAATATGCTTTCGCTTTCGAAATGTCACGCTTGCATCCCAAGTACCAAGTTGTCCCGCGTAAAGGAACGATGTTCACTGACAAATAATTGAATAATGTTGATTATATAATGACATTTTATTTGAATAAACATACAAGTTTCGTCTTAACATTGCTAAAATAGTGTTATATAAGGTGACACAGCACGATGGTGAGAATTTGCTTTGTATTAAGGAAGAATTAAATTCAGTTGCAAAACATGGAAATAATAGCGTCAGAAAGCCCTTCTTCAAAATCCATGCCAACAGATTTTAATGCTGTGTGGATGTAGCATTACTGTTGTAAAATTTCTAGTATATATTTGTAGAATGTGTACTCATATTGCGTTGTGTAGTATTTGATTGTAGTTAACTAACATATTTGTGGTTTCGTAAATCATGTGTTAAATTGGCAGCACAGACATGAAGATGTTTGCCGTTCAGATTTGAAGGAGTTGGAGTACACAATCTTAACAACAACGGATTTGTATATTCACATTAATTAGTAAGATAACATAACGTCCACACTGGTAACATTTTAACACCTGACGGTTTCACCAAGCGACGCCAAACAGGTTTGTCATTTAAGTGGCACAAAACCTTTGCACCAAGACGTTAGAATAAACAACTGTATCCACATTATATCCTGTATGATAATTTTCAAACTGTACACATTCAATCTGTCGTGTTGTATTCATTTCGATCATAGTGCAGTGTGAATCATTAGTGATGGAAACTAATTTCCTCATTAATTTTTAACGAGGTATGCCAAAGAGTTAAGCACACGAAGTCAATTCAATTCAATTCAATTTCTTTATTAACTCAAACCACCAGCCGGTGGCATATGAGCAACATAATAGTGAGTGAGTGAGTGTGGTTTCATGCCTCTTTTAGCAATATTCCAGCAATATCACGGCGCGGGACACCAGAAATGGGCTTCACACATTGTAACCATGTCAGGAATCGAACCCGGGTCTTCGGTGTGACGAGCGAACGCTTTAGCCTATAGGCTACCCGACCGCCCCAAAGCAACATAATAACATACATATATACAAAAATACAATGTGATCAAATGGCAACAGTTGTTTACTTTAGTACAGAGAGTATTATTTTTACAAATTAAGAGTTTAGATATCGATTATCAGTTAATGTATTTTCTTTGCTGGTCAAAATATTCACATCTAAAGAGATAATGGCACTCGAAGGCTATGGCTGGGGAGGTACAAAGCTTACATGTGCGATATTCGCGTGGAATAGCAGATTTTCCAATGACTGCAACAGACCATGTTGCGTGATCTTTAAAGCCGTTAGTCCGGATTACATACATCACTAAACACAATACTGTGGCATTTTTGATTTTTATTTACCATTTTATATATTATTAGCATATCACAGTCATGCACACAAATACATAGATATATGTGCGTTTGACTATGAGATACATATATCCAGACACTAAATACACCACGCTTAATTTTCTAAATCTAGACGTATTGCATGTGAGTTGATCTTGCGAAAAATGCAATGTCTATGTTTCCAGCACTTTGTAACAACAACGACTTCCTGTGCAGACACCGTTCTAAGGTTGTCTGAGCACGAGATAAGCATACGTCTAGATTTGGCCCTGCGCATGTTCGCTCTGAGCCACTGTATATCACAATACTAGAAGACATTCAGTACATTATCTGTAGAGTTAGACATACCGTCATACCGCCGTTCCCACAGAACATGTGTCATCCGCTGAACAAAGGCCAATCTGTGCCGGAACAGGAAATAGTCACTGGGGGCTAAGTCTGGGCTGTAGGTCGGGTGATTTAACTGTTCGAACCCAGACCTAGCCCCCAATGACTATTTCCTGTTCCGGCAAATGAAATCTGTCTTACGTGGAAGACGCTTCCAGGACGAC